>NC_142186.1:31309485-31943860 GCF_026936395.1 Plectropomus leopardus
GACATTCATAAAACAACCAGTATGGTTGATTTGCTCCATCCAGTAGCCTAGTGTGGAGTTCCTTCTGCTTATCTGAGAAAGGTGTATCAAAGCCCAAAAGCAGAGTGCAGCAGAGGTGAAGTGATCCACATCTCATCCACAACACCAGGCATCCATGTCTACTAAGACCTGGAGAACCTTTAAAAGACTAACCAGGATGGTTTGACAGCTTCCACTCCACAGCTCTCAGATATTCATGACTACATGGCACACCATCACTGCACTGTCACTTCCCATAAAAGTTCATCAGTGCACATGCCTTTGCAAACCCCATTAACTACGAGGCCTTCAGAGCCATTGGTGTATGAGACAAAAATATGTTTTCACGCATACATCTTCCGGCGGGGATTACACATCCGCTCATTCTTCACAGCTCACTTTTCAGCAAGTCCATGATGCATGAACCACACATGCAGAAGGACACACACACACACACACACACACACACACACACACACACACACACACACACACACCGTGTGAATTATTAGGAACACCTTCCTGATGCTGAGCTTCAACCTCCTTAACCTGTCTTCTCCGCTTCATCCACATCCACACTCTGTCATGGTTGAGGTAGATTTGTTGTAGCAGATGAAATTAATAAGGGGTCACGTGGTTTATCCTGTATGTCTACTGTATGTAGCAGGTGTTTCTATTTTCTTCAAAACATGAACATTCACTCACTCATACCCAGAGGAGTTGACACATCAGCACACATTAACAAGTAAACAATCAAAAAAACTACGAGATACTCTGACATTTCCAAACACACACGCACGCACACACACACACAGTAATATGAATGTGTAAAGAGCAGCAGTTCAGCTGCCAGAACACAATGTTAAGCTCAAAACAAACACTGAAGCTGAAGAAAGGAGGTCCTCTGCAGCCACCTTTACATAAGTACTGTAATTCATGACCTGATATTTTTAATTAGAGAAACAGTGTTTTTATCATCTTAGGAAACACTCACTGGGAAAAAAAGCCCCTTGTTTGTTTGTTTCATTGCACTCAGAAATCATTTATTTCCAGTTGTTGCTTTCAGCAGTCTTTTTGTGTGCACCCCAAGGATTAAAGAGTTTGTGTGTGTACAGTTGATGCCAGGTTACAGGCATGTTACAAGAAAAAGAAATCAATTTTCTGACCTTGAGTGTTGTGTGATCAGTGTGGTTCAAATTATAATCATGATACTATTCTTCTAACATCATCATACAGCACCATATGGAAAATGCAGGATGTCCAATGCAATGAACATGGTTCCACTGTTATGCACTTTATAAAGCAAAACTCTTAATGTATGTAAATACAACCCTTCCGTGGGTGATTCATTTTGTTTGTTTATCTTAAAGTTGCCTTGGTATTATCACCGTAGATGACAAAACTATCAAAAAAAGTTATTTTAAGTGAATACATCTTACTTAAAGTGAAGCCAATCTTAACAAATCATGCAATGATTTTTATTTTTCATTTTTTCATTTTTTTGCCACTTGATAGCAGTAGACACAAGGTGTTGACACAACACTAACATATTACATTGCAAATCATTGACAAATCCCAGGCTGTGAAATCAGTAGTATCAGCAGTATATTGTATATTTTTACATCTAAAATCATGGTGGCATCATGACAAAAACCTGGCATTCAAACGGTTAAAATTCTGAAAATTACTTTATATTCGATATTTATGATTAGGGCTGATGTAGGTTAAAAATAAAGTCAATGAAAGAAGAAAATCATATGAATGTATAATATTTTTATAGCCTGAATTTGAAAAGTACATTTTCTGTGCAGAGCCGTATGAGTGTGAGTATCTGACACAGCTCAAATATTTTTTTATAAGAATCTATGTTGCTGCTAATCATTTACATATCCTAGACTATGATAATCAAAAAAAAAATCTACTTAGCATGTAGAATATTAAAAAATATTCATTTTTTGTTGTTGTTGTTGTTTTTTCATCTAAAAACATAGTGGCATCATGACAAAAACCTGGAATTTAGATGGTTAAAATTCTGAAATTAATGAATATTTGATATTTATGATTGATGATTGATGAATGATGTTGGTTAAAAAATTAACTCAGCATAAAATCATGAATGTATAACAATATAAGTGTGTGCAATACTAAAGCAGGCCCTATGGGTTAAACTCAGTCTTCACGATATTGTCATTTTATACATCGCATGTGAAACAAACCACGGCAGACTGACGATAGTCAATATTGGCATTCACTTAAGTAATGTTTCTGTTCACCTGGTAAATATAAATCCTATATATTCTCTTTTTTAACTTAATTTTTGGTCTTTACCAACTCCTGTGGGGAATACTTGGCTCTTTAGCTGCTTAATGCTCCACTATATTCACCAGCTAGTTGCTAATAGATGACAGCGGTGACAGTGAACTAAAAAAGTTGCCAAGGGCTTCTGCAGATTCGAGGGATAATTCTCTCATATTGTTACTTGATACTTTGTTAGAAATATAAATTATAACAGCTAAAGTGTAAATAAGTTAATTTGGCCTATGGGTGTGCGTGTATGTGTGTCTAAGTCTAATCAGCTGGCCCTGAAATGTGTTCATGTGGACACAGACGCGTACCACTGTGAACATTCATTCATCCCTATTACTGTTACCGATGATGTCAGACACTCTGAGGTGATGTCACCGCTCGCTCCCCGAGAGCTCACCTCAGGCCTCTCCAGCCGCTGTGTTTTGCCACTAACACGAACAGACACATACATCCAATGGATGCACATCCGCCTTCACCACAAACAAGACATAAGCAGCGGGCTTCCAGTGCACAGCAGCCATTCCTGCCAGATGTCATTAGTTCACATCTGCGCTCTAAATTCATGGCAAGTTAAGTAAACGTGTAACACTCTCCTCTCCCTGGAGGGTCTGGGAAGTGTGTTTGTGACAAAAGTTTTGCAGATTTAAATCTACGAGTCTGGCATTGTAAATGACAAACACTTTCCTGTCGCCCAACAACAATCTTTGACCAGGAAAAGGCAGCTAAACCCCAGCACCTCCAGCAGGGCTGCTCAGTAATCACCTGAGGAATACGGCAGCTGCATGAGGCATCTCCAAAGTGCCTGAATGTGTAATATGAATGAGAAGCAAGGGGGGATTGCTTAAAAGGAACAGGCGGGGCAAAGCTCAGCAAACCTTCCCTGGATAAATAACGGTTTAAAAATTCACTCATAAATTGAAAGATATAAACTATCAAACCCCAGTAGAATCAAGAACTCCACAAATGTATTCACTAGCTCGCGTTGTCTTATTTGCGGCTGTCTTTTGCATTACAACAGAAATACAGTCCAAGAATGAGCATATGCTGGAAGATTACTGCGTTTGTACTAAGTGCGTGCTCTGTCTTTGGGGGACAGCTTGGCATTCATCATTCAGCTCTTCCTGTTTCCCTACGCTATATTAACTCCACGCCTCTTCTTCAGTCAGCGAGTTTATGCAGTGGGTGAGGTGATGACATCACTGGAAAGATCAGATCCATTCCTCGATTAAACAGATAATACAGTTCTGTTATCATATCAGATGTTTTCTTTACTGATATATTCTGTGAGCTGAAGTGACAGTGTCCTGCAGCAACCGCTGATGAAAATAGACAGACGAACAAGAGCTGACACAAGCTGACATCCCAGGAATAACTTTGCTGTCCAAGATCAATGCAAAACAAACCTCTGTTTTCCTTTTCTTTATGCTGACAGATCCAGAATTTAAAATATACTAAAATCACCACAATTTGTCCTGCAGTTATACAGCTTTTTAATTCCTATGAGACCACATCATTCACAATTTATATTTTAAAACTTGTCTTTTGCGTTAAGGCCCAGATACACTAAACTAATAAAGGCTGACTGTTGTCTCACCCCACGTTGCCTGTATCCTGGCAACAAAGTTACACTTAAACTGACACCGTAAAGTGTAGAGCCAACTGCAAACTAGCACGTGCGCTCTGAGCCTGTGTGAGAGTAAAACAACTCTCCGTAGCAGCAGGCAGCGGTAGTCTCTGTCATTCAAAAGGTGAAACCAGAATACCAACAGGACGTATGAAAGATTTTTAGTTTGCCAGTTAGCACATTAACACAACCCGAAAGAAGAAAAAATATGTATTTACTGTGCACTCACAAAAAATAACAGAATTATGAACCATTTATGCTGAAGAGCTCAATGGCTAAAAAAAAAACAAACCCTAATGTACCTATTTATTTTAGATGTTTACTTTCCGAATTTCCCTTTCCGTGCACTGCGGCAGCCTCTAGGGTTGTAAAATAAACGTGCCAAAGGTGCCAAAATATGTAATTTTTTGAATGGCCACTCACTGTGTGAGCTACTCAGACCCCAAAGTTTAAACCCAACTTCACAGCAGAATAAAACATGTTTATAGCCTGATACATACAATTGTTTTAGTCTCTGTAGCATCTGCACTCATGACAACTACAAAAAAGTGAATTTTCATATAACTCACTCATTTACATTTCATTAAGGCTTATAATTAAGAGCGAGCCACTCTGACTGACAGGCTGTCCGCTGATAGTGTCTTCGGCTTCTCAGTGGTATCCAGCCCTCACTCTTCACAACGCCAGCCTCTCGCCCAATTATGGTCAATTCTGGCTCCAAAATACCAAGATAGGATGGAGTCCACAAATCAATGAGAGATATCACATTAGTTACAACCATTATTACAACCATTATTTTTACAATCTCTGGACTCACCACAGAAACTAGGGTGACAGATGTTCAGCGATAGCCGTCAGTTTGCCTGATGTGTCAGAGCCCTACAGGACCTCTCTTAGACCTTCAAGTGAAGGGGTATTAAAACCTCACACGAAGCCGTAGCAATGTTAACTCAGGTGTAAAATGCTGACTGAACAATATGTTAACACTGCAAGACATCATTCTGAAATCACCACCGTTTGACACTCTACACCATCTATAACTTATTTATACCACAGATCTACCATTCTCTTATTCTCTTTTGAAATGGCAGATATGCAAAGTCCAGCGTTTGCCACTTGCAGTATTCTTTGAGTGCAAACATATTATAGCTTATCCCGTGAGAGAAAGCAACCTAGCGTACAGTAGTCCTGTCATATGTTCATTTTCCACTACATTGCATGTGTTACATAAAGCCAGGCTGCAGGACCTGGGGGTCATGACGTGGTGGCAAACCACTTGGATTGTAGCATCTGCAAGGCAGGGAACCTTTCACCCATAAATAATGTCAGCGTGTGCCAGAGCTGAGAGCAGTTAGAAAATGTTAGTAATGTGGTTTTGCACAAAACTGTGTGTGCTGGGAGAGGACCGCTTCTGGTCTTAAATACAGCTTCAAACATTTTAACAACACGACCAGTGGGTTAACCATCCTCCTCTGGATTACAAAAAATATTACATTGCCAAAAATGGCCTCTTTCATGCCGTGCTCTTTAGATGGGAGCATTTATTTCCTTCTGTTCTTAAATGGCACTAGTAAATATTGAATGCTCTTGAGTGGGGTTTGGAATTTCCAAATTTAAATGTGAGAGTGAAGTGAGAACCCAAAATTAAAAGTGTGGTTTTGGCTCTCCGCAAGCTCTTCTCATCACCATCCATTCCTACCTGTTTGACAGTGTCGTTAATCACAAATAACAGCTGTACACCCTGTTACTCTATTACATTCAATCTCATCCAGAAAAACTCACGTCTCTGGAATGCCGAACTTGATCAAACATAAAAACAATGAATATTAAAATTAACATTACTTCCTTATAGAGAAAATTAGAATACTTTTGCAAAAACATTATCACGACCGCCTCTAATTCTGATAATTAAATATCATCAAATAATGGCACATCTCTTCAGTGCAGTAACATGCCTGAATATGGTCTGATACAGTAGAAAAATACTCAAATCGTGTGTGGGACTGTGTGAAAAGGAGGCTAAATTTACCATCAGCTGTTGAGTGAGCCTGCTAACCTTTATGAGGTCCTTTGAGTGGAGGTAAAACACTACTACACACATATTACACACAATGACATGAATACACACACAGAGGCTCAAACACATTTTCAAACACACACACACACGGGCGTGCAGACAAATATAGTGAACATAACCATTCTTGTGAAACTCACAGGTAGCAAACTGCATAAATCTACCACCGAAATCAAGGCACAACCTACACAAGCTATTTAAAAAAAAAATGTGATTGTAAAACGTTTCAAATGGTAATAGAGCACTTTGAAACGCTGAGGTCTTCTCACAACACGAACATAAGAAGAGTTTAATTCCCAAGTCAGATATCTAACAGCTATAATGTTATTCACAGAAAAAATGTATTCCAAATATTTTCTCTGATCTTACATAAGAGATCAAAAACTGAAAATCTCAATGCAAAGTATGAACTTGTGTCATAAAGCCACCATGCCACTTTTCAACAATTATACGAAATGGCAGAAGAAAAACAACTGAGTCATTGTAGAATACAGCTACAGATCAAACTTAAATATGGAGCTCTGCCTTTATAGAGGAGTTTACCTGAGAGATTTTTAACATGTAAATGAATGTCTGTCACATTTAAGCCCTTGCCAAATGAGTTCAAACAACGCTAATTAATATGGGAGGAATGCACCAGAAGACGATACGACAATATCATGGTACAATATTATCATGATACAGTATTATTGCAGTTTTAAATATTTTGCAATATGTGGAGTATTGCAAAAAATATATATAATAAATTGTAACATATAGTGATTTATTACCATTTTTCAACTGCAAATTAAGGAAAATCTTTGTCAACATGTTTTTATATAATAAACCTTTTTTATGCAGTTCTTCTCACTTCAGACATTTTCTTTTAAGCAATATGCATAGACTGAAAAAAACAACTGATTTTATTACTCTAGTAAGCTACCAAAAGTTTAATTTGTATTTGCAATTCTAGTAATTCATATAACAAAAAAGAAATTACTCTTGGTGTCTGTGCATCCATAAAATATTGCCGTGCAATATTATGTTTTATTGATTTTTGCCTATACCCTATCAGTTTAGCCTTTATCATCACCAGGAGAGCTCTTTGTTCTTATATCAGAATGGTGAAAGGATTAAATTAAAAAAACAACAACAAATGATTGACACCCGGGGGAGAAGCTTAACTGCCGCCAGATGTCAAAAGCACACGTCAACATTGTTTGTGTAATAACTCTCACTGTCCAGAAGGGGCAGACAAATGCGCCCCAGCTTTAATGAGCTGTGTGAGTAAAAGGGAATCCAGCCTGATACTGAGGCACCTGGCATCCACAGAGCCATGACTGATCATGAGGAAGCAGCCACTTCTGCACATTTGCATTATTTTAAAGTGTCTTGCTTTGCTGGATAATATCTATTGTGCTCTATGACTGTAATTTGGATAGTCACAGATCACTGCTAGCTGCCTTGCATTACATACACACAAAATGGTTAAGATTCGCAACTAAGTACTGTTTTCATTACCGACTAGAAGGGTTGTGAGAGCTCAGACCACCAGAAACACCAAATTCCCTATACCGCACTGTTAACAAAAGTGGAAAATAATTTGTGTATCCACCCGTGAATGGGATGGGCTCCACAATTTGATGGGGTCTTCTTTACCCCTTGGCTAGCAGTTTCTCTGTAATCCTGCAGAAAATAAAACATGACCTCCTTGGTGGAGGTAATAAATCTGCTGACTCATTGCTAAAATAATCCATTCATTGAAACTCAAACTGTGTCCCAATCCTAAATTGATTTCTTCAAATTCCCTTTTTTTGGTCTGACTAACAATCAAAAGAGATTCAATTTATTATTGGAAAAAAACATACATTTAAAATTATTCACAGATTATCAAAATAGTTGACGCTAGTTAACAGTAGTTAATACTGAAATGTGTGAAAAGTCTGATGGAGGCAGAGGACATGAGCATGAAAGCGCAGAATACCAAAGATCCTCATAATGTTAACATCTAAAATATTCTTTATATATTCTCTTTAATTTCTTTATTTGATCTTTTAATTCAAAGAAAGATGCATCTGGTTAATCATTTATTCATTCAATTTCTCTGCCCACTTAATCCTTTTCTGGCACACCTGGGGCTACAGCCTATCCCAGCATGCACTGGGCGGATGGCAGGACACCGGGCAGGTCGCCAGTCCATCACAGGTTGAACTCAGATAGGCAGACATCCACTCACGCTCACATTCATACCTACAGGCAATTTAGAGTCTCCACTCTGCCTGACTTGCACATCTTTGCAATGTGGGAGGAAACCAGAGAAAACCCACACAAACGTGCAAACTCCACACAGGAAGAGCCAAGGATCAAACCTGGGTCTTCTCGCTGTGAGGCGATAGTGTAAACCACTAAAGTACCAAACCTGTGGTGGTTGCTTTCATGACCACATCAAGTGCAGTGGGATACTGTTTGGTCATGAGGAGTGGAGAATTTTCAGTGACTAATTAACTATATGGACACGTTGGCTCAGGACTGAACCTGCTACTGTCCAAACTAATGCTGCGTCTCAAACCAGATACTTCCATTTGTACACTTACATGCAGTGCACTGCGTACACTGTGTTCTTGAGTGGTGTGCAGATTTTGACAGGGTTGTGTGGAGCACTTACTGAAAATGACGATCGCATGATTTGACAGCTTTTCTTCCTCTGCTCAGCAAACTGCAACTGCGCAGAGCATTATTCAGTTCAATTCTATTTTATTTATAAAGCCCAATATCACAAATCACAATTTGGCCTCAGAGAGCATACGACATCCCTCTGCCCTTTTACCTCACAGCGGATACCTAAAAACTCCCCAATGGTAGAAACCTCTGGAAGAGCATCTGAGGAAGCATCCCTCGCACTATATTGCCAACATTTGACAAACGATTGTCCCTCACTACAATAAATGTTTGCTGAGTCTTCACTGTAATCTGCAGTCTGGGGTTTTGATAAGACAATTCCATTTGAAGAAGTAACTAATTGATTAATTGACTAATTGTTTCAGCTATAGTGGTGAATACTGTGCTTCCTCCCTATTGTGTGCATATAAATGTCAGATTGCAGGCTATACAGATTTCTCTCAAAAAAATTAAGGTCCCTCTGGAACTATACAGGATGCTCTCGCACACACAACTGTGACATTTTCTGAAAATGGCAGTCCTTTTATGTTCAGGTTTGCACTTATTTTTGACAGTTTTGTCATGGAAATGCTGTCATTCTTACACCCTGTGTAATTATTATTGAGTAATAATAAAAAAAATTCATTGATATTTTGTCAGTCACACAAGAATTTTTACATGTTGCCATGGCATTGTGCCCAAAATTGCCTCTTCGCTGCTCAAAAAATGCTGTTATTTTAGAATAAGGCTTTTCACAGTATGTATATGATTATAAAACATCTAAAAGTTTTAAGACGACAGAGGTCAGGTAATGTGCTGCTAACACCAATGATGAAGAGAGCTGATAACGTTGATGCTGTTTCAGGATTATGACGCATTAAACCGCTGCTGTTTACTGGCAATGTGGCCATCTATAAAAAACAAATCTTGTTAATTTGAGGCAAAAAATTCACTGTATCACAAACACTCATATTGTTATGTGAAGGTCACATGTTCACACTTATCCCGGAGTTGAATGGAGGAGTTTTGGCTCAGCTGAGCTCGTACTGTACAAAATTTTCTATGACCTGATATGACCGCTTCTCTCTGCTGAGCTGAGGCAGACTGCTGCATCTCAGCCTCAGACACTCAACCAAACATGCACTGTAAAAACACAGTAAATTAAATAAGAGAAAGCTTATATAAGCAAACATACACACACACACACACACACACACACACACACACACACAAACACAAAGAGATAAAAATAGAAACATGTCTGAAGTGAATGGCTCTACAGGTGCCTGATTAAACACCCCAACAGCGCAGTATAGTCTTGTTCAGCGTGGCGTAGCGTGCCGAATACTAGACTGAGCAGAGAAGCTGTATTCCTCATTCAGAGACTGATAGCCTGCCTGACACTGATGTTTAATCCAGCTTCAGGCTTCGGTGCACAGAGATGGTTTTTTTTCCTATTAATTTCAGAGGCCATTATTTTACAGCCTGTGGTAGCGGCTCTTATTTCACTGGCCCTCGAGCTATTTTAGGGAGAATTTTTAAAGGTACTCCAAATTTATTTTTTGAGTTTGTATGTCAAAAGAAACGGCAAAATCCCTCAAAGTGTACAGTATCTACTTTTAATTATGTATAACATTATTTAACATCAGCTTCTACAGCTATAGCACCAAATGCGTAAAAAATTATATGGGTTTCATATTATATTTTATTAGGAAAGATATCTTGATACAATATGTATGATTTGGCAAAAAGTACACTTTTTAAAGCCCTCTATATTTGAAATCTTTCACTTTTTTATGTAAGCAATCATTCACATTTTTTTGTTTTTTCTTCTTTTTCTGATAAATGCGTGTTCATTTGTATTACTCTCTGTTGCTTCTCTAAATTCGGAGGTATTTGCCGGTCCGTAAACGCAGCACAGGCGGAGTGCTCCGTGACTTCTTTTTTTGTCCTCAGCAGCAGTTTGTGGCTCAGAACAAATTAATTAACAAGTGGGAAACCCTTCAATTACAATTTTTTAAAAGGACTGGACACATTTAGGGATGACCCGATCAAGATTTTTTGCTCCCGGACCCGATCAAAGTCATTTCATTTTGAGCATCTGCCAACACTGAGTCCTGATCCGATGTTTGTATTTACCTGGATAATACAGCTGCACAATGCACACTTTAAAGTACTCAAAAGTTATTAAAATCAATCCAGTGTGTATGCCTGACAGTTTATTAGCTCTGCAAGGCAATACAAGGAAAAAATGTATGTATGTATGTTTTCAAAAATAACAAACAAAAAATATTTTTATACAGCTTCTATTCCAGCTCCACTTAGTATAGTATTTTTTTTATGAAATAACTAAGTAGACAAACTAAAATTAAAAATTAAGAACTAAAAACTTTAGAAACTGCTCCAAAATTGACTTAATTTGCATTGTAATAAAAGTACAGAACCGTATAAATGAGTAATATAAACACAGTTTCACTTCAAAGTAGCGTTGCAGCTTAATTTATATATTCCTAGTCACAAGCTCAGTACAACAGTAAAACTACCACTAAATTCTATTCCACGTTCTACTAATTGGAGTAGCATATGTACAATAAAATCTGAATATCTGCCACAAACCGTGCTCTCCATTTACAGTGGATGTTAATAAAGGATCTGGCCGGGCACCTGCTTAAAATAACTGATCCTGATCAATTAAAAATGCGTTGATCAGGCCCGATACCAATCAATCCAATCAACTGGGACATCTCTAGATGTAATTTTTTACAGTTCAATAATCTGAATAGGCATTTGCAAGTATGTAAACCCCAACACACCTTTGAATGATGGACTTAATAAAATCCCCTCGTGCCAAGAATTCATATTTAAAAAATTGTGCATCCATTGGTCACCCCATGACTCATACTACTGACATACTGTAACTTCTCACACTGCCTAGGGTATTTGGCTAAAGCCTCACAATCTGAATCACGGGCATCCATGGGATTGGATGACATCATGCCTGCAAACCTTATGAGCCAACCATATCCAGAGGGAGATCATTATCCCGGATTGGCAGCCCACTGATTGGCGCAGGAGAGAGGAGGCAGCTCATCCTGACCTTTTTGCTGTGAGTGAATCCTGACAAGATCAATCAAAAGCCAAGGCATTTTCTCTCTCTCTCTCTCTCTCTCCCTCTCTCTCTCTCCCTCTCCCCCCCTGCGAAAACCCATCCATTGAGTCATTCCACTCAGGCTTTGCAGCAGAATTGAATTACCCACCCACCCAAAGTGTAGCTGAGTCTAGAAAGCCACTCCTCCCAGCGACTCAGTTCCAGCAGCCCCCATGTAGATTCCCCCAGTAACACTAAAGCACTAAATGCTCTTTGAGGATAGGGATCCGGGCATTCTTTACCAAAGCTAGTTAAGTGTTGGGCAACAGATAGAAAAAAAAAAAAGAAAAGAGGATCTGCTGATGACTGAAGTCAATCTATTGATACTTTGGGTGTGGGTTTGGGACAGTGGAGAGGAAATCCGAATGCACAAAGTAATGTTTCTTCTTATCTATTTTCAACAGACTGTGGAGCAAGTGTCTGATGTAACTGTGGTAAACTATTTACTGTTTTGTTTCCTAAAACGCAACAAGTACCCTCCTTTGCTGTGAAATTGAAAAATACCAAAATGCATAGAATAACAAAAAATAAAACTTGTGCATTAGAAGGAGTGTTTCAATTAGTTCCAGCAGAAATAGACAGTAAAAATGGTGTTTTGATACCTACATTGACTCTATATCACCTTTTCTTACAGTTGTACCATCAAATCAGTTGTTGACACAAGGCATTTAATTGTGAAGCATTTGCAGGACCATATTATTGACAATGCAGGAGATTGCACGACTTCAAAATGAGTGGAATATGTGCTTATAAATGTGGAAATACAGAACTCATAGCAGCAGGCAGCCCTGCAGAAGTGTCACAGCAACAGCGTTGCCAGTGTGAACACCGTGAGCATGCAACGCCCTGCAGTTCAGCATGGTTGCCATCGCATGCATCTCTGGCATTTCACGTGCCCTCGTCATAATGTGTCTGACTTGCACGCCAATCTACTTGTGCTAACCTTAGTGGCGTACAGCCTTAAGAGAACTTTTGTTCCAAGTTACGTGCATCAGTCCACAAACCATGTATTCCATGTGCAGCTGCATGCACTAAGCCATGGCCCCCAGAGTTTGACTCCCATACTTTGATAATTCAGTATGAATACTAACTAAGACTAAAAAAGAAGATAAAGGTACAGATTGACAAACAGCTTGCACAGCTTCTGCTAAATCTGCACAAATAAGACCAAAAAGAAACCATGTTATTCTAAAAGCACCCCGCAACGGGTAAAATGCACTTAATAGTGCAGCCTTATTTATAAGAACGGCAAAGTGTGCTAAAGTTAGTCTAACCTCACTATTTAACCTCACAATTCATACAAAGTCCAAGGCCTAAGTCAGTTATTAGGGTTTAACAAAGTCACTAAACAGCAACACTGACAGCTGAATCAGCACCATGGACAGCTCTACACATCAAACAAGCAATACTTCAACAGCGTGCAGCTCAGGGGACATTTTATTCATCTCTCTCACATATCTGTCACTTGATATGGGAAAACATAAACTGAAAAAGACCACATATTTTTTAGGCCTGTACTTGACTAAGAATTATGTCAGTCAAATCTGATTTGGCCGTTCAATACAAATATTCTGTGATTATGTTTTTTTTTTCAAACAAAGTTTTAAAGTTTGAACAGAGCTTAGCGGGATGTTCAGTGTGACAGCAGCATTCTTGTGATATAGTAAACAAGCTAACGACACTTACAACAGATCGGAAATGCGCAACATTTTTTGTCGACACTAGAAATCAAACAAAAGCCAAAGACTGTGTTATATTAAGTTGCTGTGAGCTGACAAATTCACCAGTTGTAAGACGAAGAGAGACGATTTTGTTATCTCAGTGCACAGGTCTCCCCTTCTGTGTCACTGCAGAGAGTAGCGAGACAGTCAAGAGCATTCACTCGACAGCAAAGTCTGGTGACCAAAACATCCCACAGCACACTGACTAGCACAAAAAAAATAGCTCGACTTGAAGCTATCTCAGTCGACTGAGCAGTGTCCAACTGATAATTCATATCTCCGACTTTCAGGGGACAGCCCACATAAAAACATAAAGGTAATTCAGGATGAAGATAATTTAGGAAAACAACTCATAAAAAAATGATCGATTAATATGATTGTGGCCAACTTATTACACAGGCTCCTTGCCTCAGTGCCTGTATCTTGTGGTCTAAGTATTTTCTTTTTCTCTCTGCCACTTTTCTGCCTGCTGTGTTTTTGGTGCAAAGGCAACATTCATACACACACAGATGCGCAAAAACACAAACTCCACCCAGCTGCAGAACTTTATGGACATGTTTGTGCTGCAATATCATTAGTATCTTTTGTAGTTGCATGGTGCTATTGGCAGCTGCAATCCACTCTTTGTGAATTTGCCCCAGACAGGGGGCTTAACCACTGACTTTTATAAGACCTATTCAATTATTATTATTATTAGATTTTTCAAATTAGGCCCAGCTCTAGTGGGAATGTACAACAATTCTTTTCATGAAGGCCAACTGTGAGTGACTTTGTCAATGCCGTCCATATCGTTGCTTCTCAAAAGAGGTAATGACTCTACCTTTGCTACTCTACTTGAAGTAGCTACAAGTTTCGCTTTTAAATGTATATTTTAAGATACTAGCCAAAACTCTGTCTTTCCGCCTTCTACGTGCCCATCCCCAATAACTGTGGACCAGAGAGAGGGCGACGACACATCTGGACTGAGAATTTATCTATTCTTTGCCAAAAAATTAACCATGCAGAGCCTTTCATGGACACGTCTGTGCGAGTTTATAAAAGCAGCCCTCTTAACACTATATGCAGATGACTTGCTAGACTATTGTGGCCTGGAAAACAAAGGGCCCAAAGGTGATAAAGAATCCAGATCTCACCTGGGGCATCAATACTTCCACTTGTTAGATTATCAATGGCTCCATGGTCAGAGTCCCTGCTGTAATACAAACATATTTTATGCTCCCGAGGTCAGCTATTGATTGACCTCCGGGGTATCAAAGACCTTGAAGTGTCTGCCAGATAATATGCGTTTAAACAAGCTTAATAAGCGACTGCTATGCACCACCCTGCGTGCTTATTCATCGGATCCTTGAACACGCTTATGAATATGTAAAATACTGTGTGAGCGCATTCAACTGAAGGCCGGTTGTACGTTGACTGACTTCCTATCTGATAGCCAGAATAATAGAATGTGGGATATTTCCTCAACGTCTTGACATCATCGCATGTCTTGGTCCGCAAAGCTTTGGGGATACTTGAAAAAGCTGACTGCACAGTCTTGTTTGACATTTAGAAGTGCTGACTTCCCACATCTAGAGAGGATTCGGCCAGCAAATTTAAATCGTCCCTGAACTTGGACAGGGGGTTCTTTGATTTGCGAAACATCAGATCACTAAAGATCTGTCAACACCAGCCGAGAAGCTCTCCGGCTGGAGATTTCAGCCCTACATGTGTGATTAAAAGCAAATCACTTCTCCCGAATGCTCATCGCTGGTCCTCTCTGCCGCTAATTCGAAACAACACTTGAAAAAAAGCTGCCGCAAACGCATCTCCAGTACACTCAGCGCCCCACTGGAGAATGAATGGGCTCTCGCTTTTGACAGATCATCTAGTGCACAGGGCTAGATGAATCTCGCGCATGCAGTACAGTAATAGCCTAACAGATGATGGTTCTTGGCACAGCCTGAGGAGTGGAGGGGTGTAAGACAGTCCCTTATGTCACATGGGAGAAAGAGAGGCAAAGAGAAGGAGGGAGTGCTGCAGTGCATTGGTGGTGTGCTGTCTCTTTAACTATGGCCATGCTTGACAGGAGCTGCTGTATCAAACTACTGTAAAATCGACAAGGCCAGGGATAGCTCAGTGCCTGGCTGCTTGCTTCCATAGTGTCCATCTGCACTCATGGATACAGCCATTGTACAGACGGGAAAAGAGGGAGCGCACGAGACAGTGAGGGGGTAGAAGAGCATGTGTGTGTGTGTGTGTAGTGTATGTGTGCGTGTGGGTGGTTCAGCGTGAGGGGGGTCGACCACAGCAGAGGAGAGAAAAAGAGAGAACAGAAAAGAAGGAGAAGGAGATAGACTGAAAGGAGGTGTGAGTTTAAGAGAGCGAATGAGGGAGGAAAAAGATTTAGCCAAGATAGGAAGGCCCATCTCTGCTGCTGCTGCCTGCCTCCCACTAACTGCCTGTTCATGTGAGCCGGTACTTGGCATGACTGCAAATGGCTTGCCTGGTACATTAGCTTAACACGCTCGTCAATGTGGGCTCAAATACATCTGCAAGATCGCTGAGGTTTTTTTTTTTTCTTTCAACCCCTCTCTGCCCGTCATGTGGATCTATATCTCATCGCAAATCAATGTCACACTAATATCAGTCAGCTTACCACATATTTTATCTGTAGATGTTGAGTCACTGTGCGGCAATAAATATCACACAGTGTTACATAATCTCTTTGAGTAACCATGGAGCTTCTAATGTATAGGTGGACAGGGAAGATGAAGAGTATCTGTCTCGAGTGGATTTAGCTGGTCTGCCAAAATACAAACTAGGGCTGCCACTAATGAATATCTTCACTATTGATCATTTTTACAATTAAGTTTTTGGTCTGTAAAATATCAGAAAATTGTGAAAAATGCACAATATCCAAAAGAAAACATGGTGTCATATTAAAACGGTTATCTTGCCCAATCAGCAGTCCAAATTCAATCAATTATGTAACAGAAAGTGAGAAAAACAGCAAATTCTCACAATTTAGCAAATATTGATACTGCAACTTTTGAGGAGACATATGCAGGTACTTTTGGATTTTACAAATTAAACAGTATACAGTGCGTAATGCTAGAGAATAAACAGGTGTCATCTCAACTGAGTTTACAATATTTAGATGTCTAGTGTGTAAGATTTAGGGAGATTTAGTGGCATCTAGCGGCGAGGATTGCAAATTACAACCAATTGAAATTTCTTCCATTTGGAATTCATTCAGTGTTCATTGTTGAGGAGGTTTTTACAGGAAGCCGATTTATCAACAACGGTCTCCTCCTCTCCAAGACAAACAGACCAGGTGATTAAAATAGCTAAGACCACTGAATAAAGCAGTTTCAAGTTACAAATCACTGTTTCTCCTATGCTGTTTGGCACAATACAGATAGCCTGCTTGCTCAGCACCTTCTATGTGTGCTCACCTTTTTTCTCTGATAACGTAAAGCAAAATTATGCAGTTTTTCCACCTTAGAAATAGCATTTTCTAAGTCAATCTATTAGAACACACAGGGAGAATGGCGTCTCTCCCACTCCCACAGAGCACCCTGGTCGCCTGCTTTCAGCATTATGTAACTTGGCCGGTGAGCCACAGTCTCTGGTGCACGGCTTTACGGCACTGCGGCCCAAACCAGCCTTTCGCTAAAAAGAAGCCAGTCATCTCCCACGTATCTGTTTGCATTTTTGTAAATGATCTCATGTACAATAAATAAAGTTTTAAAAAAAAAAGCCAGTTAGGTTATCTTGGTACTGTTTGATGCAATGGCCGACACTAACAGACAGATGGTGACAGAGGAATCTAGGAAAGAAGAAAGAAACTGACTGAGCAAGAATCCAGCCTACAGTAAATATTTTGCAGGTTTTTACACGTTGGCAAGAGCATGGCGAAACAGCAGGCTGCAAGTACAACGCTGAGCAGGCTATGTTGCTGTTAGACAGGTGACTAATATGCTCACTTGCAAGCTTTGCCTTTTTTGTTGCGTGTGTTAGTAACATAATGTTAGTCCCGACACTTTAGCTATGCATGCTATTTTTCATAGTTAAGCGCAGCGGTTGTGCAGACTTTGACTGTTGCACAGCAAAAAAAGTCCAGAAGATTATAGTCGACATGGTTCTTTGGCCTCTAACAACGTCTCTGCAGGCTCTATGACAGGAAGGTCTAACAGCACTATGTGTGTTTGACAACAGTGGTGTTGCACTCAGAGACCGCTGGTGGGTGCTAAAGTGTATAGAACCGAATTGCTTCATACTGTTGCTTTAATGTGCACCCACTTTATATATGATAACTTAAGATCCAGATATTTATGAGGCTTTTGCTGGGAGCCGAATTACCCTAAGAAGTATCTTCCTCTCCAGAACAAATGGACTTTACACTGGTAAAAATCACTGAATATGGCAGTTTTGTGTTAAAAAAAAAATCATTTTTTTCCCAATACTGATTGACACAAAGGAGCTTCTAACTAGGGTGGCCATGGGGGAAACACAAAAATGCAAATGGCTCTTTAGATTCAGAATATACAAATAGAGTCTGCTCACTAGATAACGCTCCCATGAACACTGATTACCTTCACATATGTGGAGACAGGACATGTCTGAAAAAGGGCGTGGGCCCAAAACGTCTCACATGTGGAGGACAAAAGGTTCATGGGAGTATTATCTACTGTGCGGACACAATTTGTATATTTTTACATTTATATTTGTCCTGTCAATCGCAGAGTATTTAACTACTTTTGGATGTGCGCGCTGCTAGGCTTTTTTCCTTTAGATTCAGTGGCTACAGTTACATGCACACCAATATTCCCCAATTATTCGAATATTACACTATTTTGAATTTGACATATATCCACAGTATACATATAAAATAGACCGTTTGCGGAATTTAGCATTTTCCTATCAAGACATGTGGGAAACGCCGGTATTATCTGGCTCTTAGGAGCATAATTTGGGCATGTATACAGCCAAATAAGTATATGCGTCTCAACTGGTGTTTTTACTGCCGTTTGCATCACACCGCATCTTGTCAGTTTATGGTTGGCTCTGTGCGTTGTCATGGATACGTGTTACACAAACCAACAGTTAGCAAGGCTGGGGTATAGATGCATGCACGAAGGAAAATCCCACACCTCTGGTCGGAAAGAGAATCACACCTGCTTATAAACTATATGAAACACTGGGATATCAACAGGTTTTTGGATATGTGCAAATATCGCAAACCCCAATCACGATGACAGAAGGAAAGAAGGATTCCAACGAGTCCAATACCAAAAGGAAACTGTGAAAAAAAAATCCTGTTTTGACACAAAGAAGCAAAATGACAAGCTGCTCCAGCTGTTCTTCTTTTCAATATTTCCACGTGTTAAATGACATGTTAGGGCATGTTAATCAGAGTATGCATGGAGTGTTAGTCAAATATTCATTTTCATTAGACATATAAACAGTTTAGTAGTAATATTTTCTTTCTTTCTTTCTTTCTTTCTTTCTTTCTTTCTTTCTTTCTCTTTCTTTCTTTCTTTCTATTATCTTTTGCATGTAAATGTGAACAGGGCAATCGGCTATGTAGATTAAAAAACGGCTCATTCTAAGGTAACAAAAACACAATGATTTGCATTTTCAGGTGAATATATACTAATGAAAACATATTCATTATATCATATTTCTGCCCATATATCCCCTTAAATCATACACACTGGACCTTTAATATTACTGATGCAGTTACTAAGTTGAAAACATAAAACTAACAACAGATTGGTGCATCTCCATATTGACATGCCTTACAATCCAGCTTACAGCTAAACCCTCAGCAGTTGTACCAAATTGGATAAGACTAAAAACTGCTTAGCTCCGAAAACAATGTCTAAAATGAAACGCCACTGTGCGATCACAGAGAAAAGAGTACTCAGTGCCATCGCTGGCAGGTTTTGAAGGTGCAGCACTGTGCTCACAATTTCCTGGCAATGACTCCCAGAGTGGGCTTGTACATACACACACACACACACACACAGACACACACACACACACACACACACACAGGCAGAGCATCTCACCAACATTATGCAACCAACTTCTATAGCTGCACTTGCACAAGAGGGCATTTTGGCCATTATCTGCTTTGCTCGGAGGGAATAAAACAGCAGAGTGAAAAGGAGCGGAGCGGGCTGCCACAGTTAAATTTGGTCTCTCTTTTCATGTGCAGCTCAGATGATGACTCCAGGGTCACCGTGAAGTCCAGGAGCTGAGAGTTGGACTTTTTCAGGTCGAGATTCATCTCCATTTTGGAGGCTCCCGTATTGTTCTACAAGGGGTTACAGGTCTGTGAGTGTGAGCTCGGATCCACACACGAACAAGCACTCTCTCTCTCACCCCAACAGTCACATGCAGCACACCTCCACTCTCTCCTGAACCCACACACTGACTACACGCCGCTCATTTTCTCCCTCTGTCTCTGTCACACACACACTCACATCTACTCACACACGCACATCCAGATCCTCCTCTACAGTTTTTGGCAACTAAATCTCTTTGATAACAGGTACTCACACAAACCACGACACCCCCAATCCTTCACGGTTCCTCCAAACTTTGCGCTGGGCGTTTCATCTCATTCCGGTCTGGTCATCATGTTTGAGGACCTCGCTCTTTTTTTTTTTTTTTTAAATTAGCCCCTCTAATGTCACACACACACACACACACACACACACACACACACTGCAAATTGAACGTTTCGACTGGATAGATTTGAGGCAGCTCACTGCAGCACGCCTGCTCACATATAGCATTAGTCACAGTTGCAGTGCAATGATACCGAAGGGAATCTGCCTTTACCGTACACTGAGGCGCCTTTCACCCACTCACACTCGAGTATGGGGGAATTAAAGACCAGCAGGAATGAAGTAGCCTTTCATTCTGGTCATCTAAATATTTTATTGGGCCAAAGTTTTTGCACACAGGGGGGCAGTCCATTCAAACTATGGACAAAATCACAAATATGTTCCATGAGATACTACAGACTACCAATAGAAATACATTCAAAAGAGATGATTAAGTATAAAAAGCACACTTCAAACTCCTGACACGTAAGAATATTATTAGCATTTTACACCAAATAATATAACAAAATCATTAAGTGTGATAAGGGCAGGATAAACTTCACAATACCACATCAGACAAGTATCATTCTGTCTCTATAAACTCCTTATGAGTACCATTTAACACTAGAGGATTATTTTTGGAGTATTTTAGGAATATTACAGCATTTTTTCCATCACGCTGTGGCTGCTCTCAAACAGAGGAATGCACTTGCAAGAGTAGACCGTGTGACACCAGTACACATGCATACCTTATTACAATACTATAATTGTCGCATGCACAGGTCCATACAGACACACGCTGCGCTGGATCTGTGTGTGTGTGTGTGTGTGTGTGTGTTTCTGTGCATGCATGTGTGTGTGTGGGCATCTATCTAGAAGGCACTCTAGGCTATTTCTATGCACCTGTCGGCTATGGTGCGTTTAGATATGCCTATTGCATATGATAGTGTCAGAGAGACAGAGGGAGAGGAGAGGGACAGAGAGAGAGAGAGAGAGAGAAGGAGAGAGGGAGAGAGAGAGAGAGGATGGTGAGGAACGGGGGAGGAGGAGGGCAGAAAAGAAAGATGCAGTGGATGACAAAAAATATATATATATAAAATATCTGTTGTGTCTTACCTTGAAAGGGAACATAGGACATGTTCCAACGGCATTGAACGTAGGCTTTGCGTCTCGGCGGTCTCTCGGTGCTCAGAAGTAACGGGGAACCAAATTAGAAATAAATCTGAAAAATAAAAATAAAAAACACGCAATGTAGTGCTATTCACAGTTGGAGCCGAAGGAGAGGCCAATATTCCGCTGTTATAAAAACTGGCATCATAATCCACGACCGCTTATAAAGCGCGCGGTTCCCGGTGCATAAAAAAATACAGGATGCAGAAATATGTGTATGTGTGTGTGCTTGTGTGTGTATGTATGTGTGTGTGTTTGTTTGCACGCTGCTGTTGAGGTGTGAGGGTGAAACACGAGTGAGTGTGTGTGTGTGTGTGTGTGTGTGTGAGAGAGAGAGAGTGTGTGTGTGTGTGTGAGTGAGTGAGAGAGAGAGAGAGAGAGAAAAGGGGGTGGAGGACTGAGCACGCGCACAAGCGGCGCATGTGTGCGTGTTTCCTTGTGTGTGGGCGCGCACGTTTCCCAATATCTATAACCTATCTTTAGCCTATGCATTTTACATTTTGTGCTCGGCTCTTGGAAGAAGAAAGGATATTATAATACCGTTGCAGTGAGCGCAAATTCACTGTACTGCTTCAGGCTACAGTATAGTGGCTTCAGCACAGTGTGCGTGTGTGTGTGCGTGTGTGCGTGTGTGTGTTTGCAATGCCCCAAAGGTAGCTTATGACTTTTACATACCGCACTTACTCTCGTGAAAATACACGTTAACTTATTCTGTAGGCTGCAAAGATTTTTTTTAATTACTTCATAATTGAGTAGAATTCGGGTTGGCTATCATGATTTTAAGTCTGTGGTAACAGCCTGGGATGTTTTAAAGCACACGTGATTAGGACCACAGGTTAGCTTTCATATATGTAGACTATTAACCCCTGACATCACTTATTTTGTGCCATGTTGAATTTCAAAAGCTATTTAACCATTGAAACTTAAGCAAACTGATTGGCAATGAGCAACTTGCCAAGAAATGTACCACAAATTGCAAGAAAATCGTAAAGATACAAGAAAATGACCTGAAAATTTGTGTAAAAAAGAGGAAAATTTAAAGATTATATTGAGTAATGTATAGAAAATTACATGTTTAATTATTTTACCATCGTCTCGTCTTCTTATTTAATTTCTTATATTATTTACTTTTATCGCATTTATTATTTATTTTCTAAAATTCTATTCATTTAGTGCTTCAACTGCCTTTCGAGACCTGTCTGCTTTATCACTTTTATTCCTTTTATTTGCTTTATATTTGTTGACCATTTCGTATATGCATTTTGTTCTTACCTTTTTGTTTGACTTTTATAGACCTTTCTCTGTTTGGCATGTTTGTTAATGTTAATGTTATTATCCCCTGAGTACCTGACGTTTCTTTATTATTGTTGTTATTATCATTATATTGGAAATTGTGTTATATAAAAAATATATCCATCATATATTATACATATATACAGACACACACATCGATAGATAGATAGATAGATAGATAGATAGATAGATAGATAGATAGATAGGTAGATAGATAGGTAGGTCATTTTCGTGTGTTCCTTTTTCTTCTTTTTTCTTTTTGTGCTAATTTTAATGTAATGTTATTGTTGCCTTTTCTAAGCTGCTGGTTGCTTGCCACCCATGTTTCTGAAAGAAGTAAAATCAATTTGCCCAGGTTTTAAAGGGTTAAATCTGTAACAGCTGATGTTTTGGGCTTTTAAAAGTTTGCCTTACAAACCCGTTGAAAACAAGCTAATTTCAAGCTTCTCTGGCAGCTACTGATAATGTCAGTAACTGAAAATAGATCATAAAAATAGAAGTTAGCTTGTACCTGACTACAACTACCGTAATTCACCTGTTTCTGAAGGGAAAAAATCACGCTGCGCTGGATTTATCATTCACGTGACTAAACAGGAACTGCATCAGGGTGAGAAGCTGTGGAGCCAAAATGGCGCCCTGAGTTTGAAGGTGCTGCCTTGAGGTGACGTTGGAAAAAAAAAAACAATTTCGAGTGAGGCTAGTTTGATAAATGAATGAGCCAACGATTAATAACGTTTGCTCGACACTAGGAGTACTAATGTTAACGTTCACACAGTGTTTAGGTTGGATGTGCAAAACTGCAAACATATTCAAGAAACTGACCGCGCTTTAACTCACTGTCACAAGCACTGAAGCGAAATTGTCTTCAGCTTCTTAACTTTTGGTTATTTTTTGCTAACTTTCGGCTTATTTCCAGGTACTTACATGCTCCAGACAGCCGTGCTGTCCTCCTTCTGGTCTTGCTCCAAAGACATGGCACTTGTGTTTGGGTTTATTTCCAACTTCCAAAACAGACTGAGTCCAAATTGTACTTTTTTGCGTCGTTTTTAACCAAAATCGCTCAAACAGGTGTAGGGTATCACCGCTGCTCTGCACCTCACAGCCACTCAGAGACAACTGAATGCAGCACAGAGCTTCACCTGCCTGGGTTGAAATGTTGAGGAGTGGACGCCACCATGTGGTCAAAAGCAGCAGCCGCAGGGGAAGCTGGGGTCTGCAGTCCAATTCACATTATTTTTGCTCCATTCTCAAAATAAAACTATAAAATGTACTTTTTTTTTAAAACCAGTCCACGTAGTCTACTTAGTTTCAATTAAATGTTTAATGTAACACACCTGTGAAGTTTTTAGCACCGACCAAAAGTTACTGATAACGATAAAAGTGACTCTTTATAACAAAAAGTGTCCAAGTATAACAAGTCAGCATGCAAAATGAGCAAGCAATGCAGCTAGATAAAATTCAGACATCATTACTTATCATTTATTCTCATGTCAAAATGTTATCTGTGAAATAATGATACTAATGATGATGATGATAATAATGGTAATAATTATAATTATAATAATAATAATGTATTCAATTATATTTTCAACACTTTTTAAAAAGTTACCATTTCAGTAAAATCTTATGTATATAATAAAAAATAATTAATCAATTAATAATAATAATTTATTAATTAATAATTTAATTTAAATTTATTTTTTCATATTGTTAAGCATATATTTTATATATAATGAAAATAAATCATTATTATTATTATTATTATTATTATTATTATTATTATTATTATTATTATTATTATTATTATTATTATTATTATTAATATTTTGGTTCATAAATAGCCTTTGGAAAGTGCTATGATAACTGAAGCAAAAGCAGAAACAGGATACTCTGAAGACAATATAGAAACAGAGAGTCAAACAGTTGCTTAAAAGCTTAAGTGTGACAAAACAAAGGTTGAGTTTGGATAAAATTAAAACAAGAAGACAAAAAAATGCAAAATGCAAGACACAAAATGCCAAAAATACAAAAATTAACAAAAACAAATAAAATCAATTAAACAACAAAAAAGAAAAGGAATAAAAATTGTTTTAATGAAAAGATGACATCACATGGAAGTAAGTAGGTGTTTCTGCTTTGGGCCAGACCCAGTATAATAAAATCTTAAAATTAATTCTAAAACAAACAAGAACATGCCTTCACATAACAACCACAGGACCAAAGAAGAGGCTATCCTCAAAAGTTTTTACTTAGCCAGCCTTGGATGATGATTTTGACCCAGCAGCTGCAAAGTTGTCTACTTCTTTTCCCCCAAAAAAACACAAGAAGATATCATTTGTTATTGCTTCTGGTCCACGAAAATCAAACATGTCACAGCACTGTCACAGAAATGTGGTATCAATTGTTTTCATTCATCTTGGAAAAACTCCTTGTAACTGGCACAATCACAAAATAAACATCTGTCTTTCACGTTGGCAGCAGTTATAAATTTTCCACAAAAAAAAGTAGTTAATCTTTCTTACAGGACACGTTTGGCTCTGATGCAATTTATCTTCCCCATCAGACTAATTTAGAGGGATTCTCTCCAACATTGTTTGATTACCACCTACAGTAGACGTGATCAATGAGGAAAGAAACGCAGCCAGCCTCAGTTTGCTTTAAAGATAAAAGGCTCACCCACATTTCAGAGGTGGTGTTTATAGTTATGCACATTATTAGCCTGTGAAAATGGCATCTTTAGGTTGTGTTTTACGGCCTTTCATAGAGTGGACAGTTCTCCCTGGGGTTATTAATGACCGGGGAACTACCTACTCCTTAAAAACAGAATAAATGTATAATTAAGATGAAAGGTGTGAGGTGGCTTTATCACTATTTGGTACATTTTATAGGACTGTTTCTCTTAAAACGTCTAATATCATTAAGACAATCCATGAATAACCCTTATGAGGGAGGGATATAAACATGCATAAATAGTCTCCTTATAATTGAATCAATTAACCCTTTAGAACCTGGATCAACATCAGTTTTGTTGTGCTGCATTTAGATGGCTTTCACATTTAAACCTATAGAACCTGAGAAAATTGGTTTGATTTCTTCTAAAACATGAGCAACTTGGCAAGAAATGTGCAAAAATGTGAGGAAAAAAAAGAAGAAAACTTATCTAAAAATTAGTAATAAATAAATAAATAAACAAATAAATAAAAAACCTTAACATTATCAAAAATAAAAAAATAAACTTGTAAATTAACTTTAAATAAGTGATAAAAATTAATATTATTTTCTGGAAATTTTACCAGTTCTATTTGTTTATTTATTTATTGTAAATTTTCAATAATATGTTTTTGGGTTGTTTTTTTTAAATCTAATTACCAGGTTGTTTTCTCATCTTTTAAAACCAATTTCTTGCAATTTGCATGACATTTCTTGCCAAGTAGCTTATTGCCTTCAGCCCCATATTTTGGAAAGAAATCAAACAAAACTGCTCCGTTTTCAAAGGCTTTTGTGCTTGTGAAAAGCATCTGAACACAGCACAAGTACACTGATATTTATTCCAGGTTTCAAAGGGTTAAACTACAAAAATGTCCTCTATTCCCCATTAAATTAGAGTTCAGGACCCTGGTTTGTGCTCTGCTCATAATAAGGCACTTGACCAAATATCAAGCATATTTTGACTTCGAAAGGTGCTACACTGACTGCCTGTTACAGAAATTTTGGAGGGTTTAGATGGCTTGGGAGCGCTAGTGGCTTACTTTTAAGACACAACAAGTAAAACAGATCATTTCTGGATGAAAGAAGTGTTTATTAATTATTAGCTGTGCTAATAGATTAAAAGAAACACTTTGTTTGAGGTGAAACTTTTTTATTATTCATGTTACATATTAGGTGTCAACGCAGAGTATACATGTACAAACGTAATTTCTCCAAAAATACATCAAACTGAACTTGGACTTGACTACTAATCAGAAAAAAAGAAGACTATACCTCTCCTAAAATAAATGATGTTCCTCGATGTTGATGTCTTTATTTCCTCCTTTTTTGTTTTGAAACGAATCAGGTCGAGTTCCACCTCGAGTACAACCTATAACAAGCACTTGACGGGTATAGACATACCATAGAAAACACACAAATACATTCATCACCATCGCCTAGAAAGGTTCAACACACCCCTTCCTAATAAACTACAGTCAAATAGTCACTGAGGAGGATGACGATTGCAATAAACATAGTTTCACTGGCCTGAAATGCACACAGGAGATAATTAAACCACCCATTTCGAAAGTTATCACTTAATCGAATGGGCGTTATCTGCTGTTATGAGCCTCATGGATATGGGTTAGAAGAGGCCTGGTACATCTACATTTTATGGCCATCATGGGGAGCAGATTTGGTACGTTTCACCTCAACATTTGTTTAGGCACCAAAACTATGTGGACACATCTATAAAAAGATCATGGTTTGGGTAAAAAGAGATATAGTTGTTGCTAACGCAATGTAATGTACGCAAAGTGCTTAAAATGACTTTTTTTTCTCCCTTCATTTTACTTGAACCATTGTGACCAATACTTTTAAATTATAATTATCATTATATTATTTATTACTTAATTTTCAAATCTTTAATTTTATTGTGGTTAAATTATCTATAAACAATGTAGATACAGCTGAGAAAAATATCAAAAACTGAAGGCAAAATATACTATTAAAAGTTACTGAAACTGAAATAAAAACTAAGTTAAGAAAATAAATAACGACAACAAAAACAACTTTTGGTTCCACACAGGACACAAACCCCAGCCTCCTGTATTGAAAGTCCTGTGTCTGTTTGACTGAACCCTTACCCAGACCTCTTTAAAGATGGACTTTCCCACTCGTTACACAACGTTATGTCACCTGACCTCCTCCTTTGCTCCCATTATAATTACTGCAGCCACCAGAGGTCGCTGCCTAACAATAAACACAGACATTTAATTAATGGGCTTCTAACAATGTTCTGAACCTTCTAGTATACTGGTTCTCAAACTATGATACATGTATCACTGGTGATATGTGAGCTCCCTCTAGTATTGTGCAGAGGAATATGTTTACAAAAAAAATAAATCTATTAAATAAATATAAAACTATAAAAAATTACAACATTTCAAATGAAAACTATCTCTGAGATCCCTGAACAGTGTTGCCTTTCCTGTAATATTTTTCTCTTGATATCAACCTACTATGCGGTCACATTCATGAACATACAAGTGTGTGAATAGCGCCGATCTTTAAAGTCAATTTTACATAGTGGCCCAAAGTGGATTTACACAGTGCGGTTGCATGACGAGATGCCATGGGGCCCAAAAATAGTTTTTCCCATAGACTTAAATTGTGACAGAGAAGTCACTGGATATTTTTTTAGCCTTACAACTAACATGTAATGACTCATTTCACTATCTGGATTTTACATTTGACCTAAACACATTTCTAAAGTGTGGAAAAGCTGTACAATTACAACATTTTATCCTCAGTAAAGATAGCTAGTTAGTGCTAAGTTCGTGCTAATCCAAAAGTTATCCGCTTGGCTGCTGCATGTCTCTGGTGCGCTTGCTTTATGGGCCCTACGATGCAGAAGATTAATTACAGACCCCAAAAATCAAGGTTTGTTTTGCTTCATTCGCCACTGAGCAACTTTCATAGAAATGAACAAGGCCCTGCCTTCAATGCTGTATCCAGTTCTGTTTATACATCCACGATTAGTTACAAGACAAATATTTTCCGTAGCTAAACATGGTTAGCCTACTGTATTTTGATCATAATGGTGGTACTTGGAGAGCCTTATTTTCTAAAGTGGTACATGGTGTAAAAAGTTTGAAAACCACTGAAATATTAAATGATGCAGGCCCATTCTAACCCATATTTATGAGACTGACAACCACTGATAACGCCCATTCAATCAGGTGATAACTTTCAAAGCAGGCAATTCAACAGAGAGGTCAGTTTATAAATAAAATCTGAGAGTTTTGCATTGGTTTGAATATATAACAGTATAAATGCTGTATTTGTCTGTTGTTTTTGTTTTTTTTTTCAACTAAACCTGTAATACGGTCTTTCCTGAAAGATAAAACTGACAAATGTATAACGCTGTGTAAGTTTTATCGAACAGATTGCTGAAATAAACCTCTGTATAAAATATAAACTCTGAAACTTGCACCACAGTATTCTAGATTTATGTAACCTGTTTGCACAAAGATAAAATCCAACTTCGGCACCTCACTTGCCTCTATAAGCACGTCTGAGAAAAAGTCAGGCCTTGACTTGTGAATTCGTTCCTTTTAAATTATAGACTGTTAGACCCTGGAAGAAATGATGGGTGTGAGTTTGGAGTCGGGCCTATCAGTGTCTTCTTTACCTGTACTGTTACTTTGAATGCAAGGATTAAACTCCCTACAACATGAAACTGAACCTTCGCTGACCTTTATGACATTTAACACCCATTAAAAAACAAAATCATCCTTTCAAAATAATTGCGTTCTGATGACTTCGAACAGACATTTCAGTAACATATATATTTCTTTTTTGTTGGAATGTACAGTAACATCAGTCCTGTTCTGATTTTAGAAAAAAAAAACTCTATTCAACATTATAACTGCTCATTTACCCATGTAGCTGTATCTGTCGTTGGATATAGAGCCATCCTCTTATTTTGTAGCAACATCGCCTCGTTCATCTATCTGAATGGCCGGCTTAACAGCAGACCAATCGGCAGGTACACAACCCATTTAGGCACTATGCAACCACGTCAAAAAATAAAATAAAGTTATTCGATCATAGCAATATATTGTGAATATATAATTCTATCTATAAAACAAAAGCCCTCTTGTGGCTCCTATTTCTAATACGTACAGTTGTCTAAATGTAAATTGTATGACAAAATCTAACATAACAAATAAGTAACCCCGTAATAACATGTATACAATCTCTTATTAACACACAGCGATGAGGAAGAATATGAAAACCTCAAGGGAATTTGTATTTTATGAAGTCAGACAAGCTGCCGTCTGAGCAGCAGAAAGGGGCTCAAATACGACTGTCAAAGTGCCCTCGAGGCATTAAACTACCATCTGTGTGGCCAAAAATACTGTACGAGACCGGCTTCGTCTCATCCTGGCTAATGAAAGGTTACTGCTTTTTTCATGAGCTGCCAGCAGCCACCACCCAGCTGTCATCGTGCCGCTCACTGATGATGGACCATTCATCACTGTTTATTTTCCAGGCTAATTTTCATTTGAACATTAACAATCAGTTGATTAATGAGCAATTATAAAAGTGTCAGCTGATGGAAGTGTGGTGCTGGCTACTGGCCGTTTCCTCATCACTTGGATATCCATATCAAATGCTGGGAAAAGAAATGTTTTTAAACAATTATATATTTTTCCACCTTTAAAAAAGAACAAATGAGTTAAATCTAATTCTAATTCTAATACTAATTCTGATTTGGTGATTTGAATCCCATTATTCAGATGTCTAGATAGTTCAACCATTGGTTTCCAACTGGTGGGTCACGATCCAAAAGTGGGCAAGTGACTCCTGAATATGTCAATTTTGTGAAAAACACAGGGTTTTTTTTGTTTTTTTTTTTTAAAGATTTCTGACACAGGGCTTTTATTTTGAATTGCAGTTTTCTATTGTTCAGCTGCTACTTTATTTCCCTGTTCTTTATATTATTTGGCCTATTAACATGCTATGCCTTTGCAGCATTTTTATGCCACCAATCTTGAAGCAATAATGTGCACTTTTTGGTTCCTGTGCTCTTTATTCTTGCAATATGTTTTATTTCATCATGTTCTAGGTGCATTTTATGAAATAAAATTGAATATGTGGTAGTTTATCTTATGTGTGGACCTAAAACTAATGACTAAAAACAAAATGTGGATCTCGCCGCTGGATTATTTGGAAAACACTGATCTAGAACTAAATTTAGTTTGAAACCTTGAATCCATCCAACCAATGAGAGTCCTCTAATCTAACTCAAGTCAGGAAGGCAAATACCAGTAATGTATGTTTTCCTTTTAAGTAGCAGCATGCTGTCTAAATGACAAGCAGTGGAGGTTTGCTGTTAAAATAAAATTACATATTAATAAATAATACTTTCAGTTTTTCTCACTTATTTTTTCAGTTTGACTCAATCAATGAAAAAGCAGTAATCTGTCTTTTCCTAGTTTCTTGTACTACTCTGCTGTTTACCTACAGTGCTGCATATCAAGACATGAGTACTGTATGAGACATGCTCTTCTTGATGTGGCCCCAAAATGTACAAATCATCAGGAGGTTTAAATATCTTTCCTCATCACTGTTTAACATGATAAATGCAAAGGCATATTCCAAAGTTAACAGTACAAATATCAGAGAAACACTAGCAAAGAGGGACATTTAGTAACGAGTAGTGAGTTATAATGATGTAGAATTAGAGGTGATACTATGAGAGCAACCTGGATTTGCAACGTGTAGAGATTTTTTTTTTCCTTTTTTGTTTTGTTTGTACTTTAAACACTGCCACATATAACATACACAGTATTCCTGTGGCAACTGCAAAACAGTCATTGCGTCTCGTGTTTACTTTCTTTGCATCAGTACAAACTCACGTTCTCCCACTCCACGAGGTACTGCACCTTCCCGTCCGGCGTGACGCGTCTCGCCAAGATCCTCACGGCCTCCCCTCCTCCCCAGCTCCTGGACACTGTCCCGTCCCCACTTGCGACTACCACCCCCCCTCCTCCACCACCACCGCCTCCTCCCCCTCCCCTCCGCCTCCTCCACCTACGCCACCCCCACCACCCATGCCGGCCTGGTACGGGGGCATGTCACGTAGGATGACGGGCTCCAGCTGCTTCTGACCTGGCTGGTGTTGGTGGTTGTGTTGGTGGTTGTGTTGGTGGTTGTTTTGGTGGTTGTGTTGGTGGTTGTGTTGGTGGTTATGTTGGTGGTTATGTTGGTGGTTGTGTTGGTGGTTGTGTTGGTGGTTGTGATGGTGCTGGTGGGAGTGGTGGTGATGATGGCTGCCATTGGCGTTGAGGGGGTATGGGAAGCAAGGTGGCGGTACTCTGCAGGTGTCCTCCACGCTAGGAAAAGAGAGAAAAGCAATTAATGCAGATTTAAACTGGAGTTACTCATATACAGTTAAAAGAATTACTCCAAAAGGGAGTTACATTCCTGAATACAAGTTTTCAGCATTTCAATATATTCTGAAAAACATTAGGAGACAACTCCAAAAGGTCTGAAGTGTCTAAAATCACTGAGAATTTTTTTTAAATTACTTAATGTGTCAAAACAGTCTTAAAAACTTTTGGTTACACATTTTGATTACAGTGATCTCAAGTAGGAATTCATCAACAGGGACATACAGTATGTAGCAGCGTGACAAATGCTGCTAGTTGGCATTGAACTATGTGCAACTATACAGTTCTGACTGTTATAACGGTGGTGAGTTATTAAATGTGTGATCCTTTTGTTGGAAGTCGGAATATCCTTGTTCCCGGTTGATGAGGAAAAAACAGTATGCGCTGGTGATTCCATGACTGAACAAGAACTCAGGAGACTTCGATGAATTACACTCGATCAATAATCACAGTTGAACATACAGAGTGGCGCAGTGTACGCTGTCCAGAGAGTCTGAGGGAATCTTTGACTGAATGCTGGTGATTAACCACAACAGTTCTCCCCGAGATAATACATGTTACCAAATATGGTTATTTTGCATGCATCTATGAGTGAGAGAGGAGTCTATTGGCCCCTAAGTTCAGACAAACAAATGTGCTCACCCTGTTTACCCTAAATCACATTGCCTGCCTCCCCAACTATGCAACTGCACATTCTCAAGAAGAGACAAATCTATTTACATCAAGTATAAAGAAAGGCAGCCGCGGGGGTCAAGTATCTGACCTCAAGGCCTTTCGTACCCCAAAAATTCCCCACCACTGGTCAGAGATTTAAACTGGAACGCCCCCTAAAGTAGCGTAGTAGTCAAGGCCGTACTAACTGACCAAGACTTGACCGAGACTAGTGTGCCAAGGCCAAGACAAGACTATATATACACCATTTTACTCCGATTTTTATGAAGGGTTGCAGCCGTTATCGGTGACAAAAACAGCAAACTACAAATTACTTACGTGACTGGCGGGATTTAAAAATCGAAACAAATAAAACCATTGTGGTCCCAACCGATCTAAATCAAAAATACGGAGTCCGCTATGTCACCAAGACAAGACCAAGTCAAAATTTATTTGATTCCGTGATGAGACCGAGACCTTCTGAAAACCCACCTGTTTCGAGTACTACTGTTACAGTCTGCTCTGCCTCTCTCCTGCTGCTGCGGGATTTTATCACTTATTCCACCCCCACCTCTCTCCCCACCCGGCCACTCGCCCTCATCAGCCTCATCACCTCCACCTGATGGTCCCACCTGCTTCTCATCTCCAATCAAGCCAGTATTTAAGCAGCCTCACTCCACTAACTCATTTCCAGATTGTCTTTGCGTCCATGCCTGACCTTCCAGCACTCACTCTCAGACTGTTTTCCTGGTTCCGACTCAGCTCGCCTCTGACCATCTCTCCTTGTCTCTGCCCCGGTAAACCTAACAGCCTTCTGGTTCTGACCACAAGTTTTGCCTGTGCACTTCCTCGTTCTAATCTGCCTGTTGCTGTGCGCTGTTCTACTGCTTTGGCTCCGTCGAGAGAGATCGCCATTCTCCTTTCTGTCACCGATTCCCCGCCTGTCCTCGTTGATCCCGCTTCCTGCTCCTACTGGATTTGTCTGCTCTGCTTCCTGCCACAAGCTCCCTGCTGTAAGTCTTTCTGCGACTTACCTGATATATCACCTGCCAGCCCGCTCCATGTTCACAATTTCCCTGTTTGAACTCTGAACTATCACCTGTAAACGTGAGCTCACCTCAGTCTCTTCACGAGCTCTGCTTCACCCCAGAACTTATAACTGTACCTACTTACCTGTAACCTGATTAGACTCACCTTTGCTCCATTCAACTTGCCAAAAGATTTAATAAAGATCATTACCAACTACTCACCTGCTCTGTTGGGTTCCAATCTGGTCCTACCACACCCTGTTACAACCACAACACTACCCTGAAGTCAATTTTCTTACTCCAAAAGTCGCAGAAACCTCACCAACCCCGAACTCAAAATCTAAGATGACTGCTCCACGCATCAACAGTAGTGAAAGCTGTTGTAATTTACTGTTTATTAGCACTTCTGTCTCATCAAAGCCATAAATTAATACTGAATAATGCATCATTATCAACTGATATTGCTAACAAAAGCTAACCCGACTAGAAGTAGTATTGCTAACATCTTAGTCTTTCAATTTGCTGTACGGGAACGCAGTCAACTCGGGTGTGACGTCATACCAAACTCCGACTTCTACTGTTTAATGCATAGTTGAACAATGTGTGGCCAGCAGGCCAATAGCAACCCTCAGAAACATTTTATGTGGCCCCTGAGCTCGACATGAAATCATGCCCTGTATTTCAATCATGTGTGGTCCATTTCAGGTCTTTCAGTTTTGGTTATCAGTGGTAGTGATGATGAGTAAAGTAGGAGAGAGTTAAACCTGTTGTAGTGATGATGACTCCTGGAGAGTGCAGTGTTTCCATTGTACGTGGTGTGGTACAGAGCGTACATCCGCTTGGGAGGAGAGCTGTGGATGGGACAAACAGGAGGTTGAAGACAACAATTGCTTTGTAGCTTTAATCTAAAATAAAATTATATTTCAGTTCAGCTGCGTTTCAAACTGTAGAAAAGACTATCATTTAAAGGTTCAGTTTATGTAAAAAAAGAAAAGAAAAAAAAACACAATAATTTAAGTAGCAAGATATTTGATTCAGACTTTTGCTGTCACCCCGATATCATGGTGAAAAGGTAAAAAGTTTAGTTTTGGCCACATGATGAAAAAACTTTTTGTTTTGTATGGCATTCTGTCCTGGCTGATCTGTTGTGGCTGCAAACTCAAGGTTAGGGACAGAAATAAGCAAAGTGGAGGGCATGCACATCCAAAAACAGCTTTTACAGGTGCTGGATCACAAACTGAAACTAAGGCAAGAATCAAACAGAAGATCCACATTGTATTAAAAGCTCCAAATATATTTCAATCAATGTTTTGATCTAACAGAGGTCTTTCTCAGGTTGAAACAGTCACATAGGGCCATCAGAGCAAAATTCAGGCGCCTCCTCCAAAAAACTAATGTTTTAACCAACAGTTGGCCATTTGGTCGAAAATGCAGCACCCCATACTCAACTCAACTTTTAAACAATGTATCAACACAGGAAACAAAATGATTTAACATCTGTTACCTCAAACTAAGCTCCTCCTCTGACTTCCTGGAGTTGTAGAGGCTAGCCCCTCCCATGTAGCCATGACAACATGGCAGCAGTTCGATGGGGTTAGCAGCGGCTGGGGGTGGACAAGCCTGTGCACAAAAGAGACACACAGATCAGCTTGTCTGGATGCCATCACCATCTCATAGTCACTCAAGCTTCAATAGCTCCGTGCTCTAACACGCGTGAAGTTAATCCTGCATATGGAACATCAGTCTTGCAATACCTTTATTTTTTTTTTCTTTTTTCCCTCTTTTTTAGTATTACTATTATGTATATACAATATTATGTATATCCCTCCTATTGTCATCCATATCCTGTTTGTCCTCTTATTTTCCTCTTATCTTCTCTTTCCTTCTCAGCTGCAGACATGCCTGCACCTAAACACATACACAAATGACCTCAATAACCACCCATAGCATAGAAAAAAAAGGCTTGCATATCAACAGAAAGAATATCATCATGCCTGATCATTTTTTGTTTGTCCTGGCTGTTCTAAATTTCTGGCTCTATCTACCCCATGTATCGTTGCCTATCAATACCCTGTTCTGTTGTTTTTGTACTGTCTGTAAGGTTGGCAAACTGAAAATCAGAGTGACAGCATTTAATTTTGCATTCTTAAAAAGCATGTAAAGGCATGAATTTCATGTCCGTGCATTCCCTGAAGGCAAATATGTCCATAAATCTGCACTAATAGCATTGAAGGATGTGAGTCACATCATCAGCTGTATGATGTCCCGCTTAAATGTATCACCTCCATCTCATGGAGCCGGCTGGTTAGTGAGGCAGCTCTCTCTGACACCTCTGACACACAGACTCACAACCCATGAAAAGTAACAACATCAGAGCATCATGAGAGCCATCAATTTCTGGAAACGTCACCTAAAGGTTGTTGCATTTCTCATCGCCCGACTGTGACATATGGCAGCACACTCGGACCGTTATCATTCCCTTCTCTAGCATTGCTATTAGGACGGGAGACCATTATTCAGTGGCCTTAGTCGACGTCTGTGCCTTTAAATGGATGTGCTCTGTCAATGCTGCACTGCCAAGGTGCCAGCGCCACCTGGCCAAACTGTAATCGACTGCAAAGTGCACTTGGAAGTGATCCCAGGCTACGCATATCAGCATTCCTTCCCATCTCACTTTTCCCCACGACAACCAACCTGCTCCTCCAAGACACACGCAGATTAGCATCAATCAGAGGGGCACAATGGGGCCTGGATGTGCCAGAGTGAAAGCGAGTGCTCTGTGGAGAGTATTGTTCCAGGATTACTGTATGTGTGCACGTACACGGATCAGAGTGCTGTGTAGGAGGACGCAGCACAATGAGCATTCACCGTCAAGAATGCCGTGTAAAAATAGTAACTGCCACATGTGATGTTTCATTGTGATCCGCTGGGAATTGGGTTTGATGATGGTGATAAATGTGGTGCTGAACTGCAGATGTTGATGAAATACATGAGCAGGTTTCTGTGCAGCAGAGTTTGTATTTGAATTATACATTTTAACCGAGTCAAACGCACGACGCCTCATCTCTCACGCGCTACCTTCACTCTATAGACTCTGAAGCATCAGCAGGCATTAAAGTACAGCTAAGAAAGAAGAAGAAAAATACTGAGGCACTGAGCTGCACTGGGTGTTAAAAGACAGACTGATTTAGACTGCGAAATGAACCTTCATCACAGCCTCTGACTGACAGGTTATTTGGATCGCGGAGGGCTGTTTACCTGGATGTATAAAAAAAGAGAGAAATAATCAGAGAGGTTTTGTGGCCCAGACCTCCCTCCTCGCCCTGAGCTGGAGACAGAGGCACTGACCTGTGTCTCCATGATGCGACGCTTTGATTTACGCGACTCCGGCCCCCCCACTCTCCTCTGGCAGGGTAGTGACAACGGGCTGAAGTGAACAAAAACACACATAAATTAAAATACAGGCATAAACACACACATATACAGTCCCAAAGTGCAATATTGAGTTTATTAGTGTGTCTCTATTAAAGTCTACTGAGAGGTGTAAAATATGAGAGGATGACAGCAGTGAGATGAGATGATTTTGATGTATTATAATAGATACACATTTCACATCTTTTCTGCTATACAAGCCCAAATATCATCTACAAGCAGTTTGAGAAATATCGAAAAAAAACTTTAAAAACTACAAAGATTTCGCTCATTCCCTTTCCTCTTCTTCTGCTGCTAAAACCTGAACTCGTCTCCTGATTTCTTTATAAAAACTTGAACCACCAAAGTGGCCTCTAGAGGCTGAAATGTCCATTACAGCCCACAACTCTAAAACTGACCGGAATGAACATCATTTTGGTCTAATTAGAGCCGTACAGGTAGAAATAATTGAAACGCATGTTTCGTCCTGGAGCAAAACAGAAGAACACAGAGTCATTGCAAAGATTTATCCTTGTAGTAGCATGAATGTGCTCAGCACATTGCTACTTTGGTAGCCAAATAGTTTAAGGGTGTGCGTGATGGGCGGAAATTGACACCCCATCCCTGAGTGTCCAGAAAAGAGCCTGGAGGGTCATAGTTTAATATGTCGGGCCACTGACCAAGAGACTAGATTTGACAAGTTGGTAGCAAGAGTGTGCTGGATAAAGTTATATTTGTTGCTTTTATATTGCAGCTTAAACACTATCCATTTGGGAAGAAGCAAACTGACTCCACTCCAAACTGAACATCTTACATTTCTGTCAGAAAGAGATCAGTGTCTCTTGAAACTTGCAGCTATTTCGATGAGCAAGGGGAACTAGAAGACAAATTACTGAAGACATGAATATTGTTTCCGTGTAAGAAAACGTAATACTTTTGTTTCAGAGGCTCGAAAAATATGAGGTTTTTGTTCCCTTAAAGACATTTCTAATGCAAATCATTTTATTGTAATTCAGTCTTAATGAGCTCCAGTTAAATGCAGAAAATTATTTAAAATGAAAAGTGTGTCTATGAAATGTGCAGATTACAGGACGAGTGAAAACACACACACACACACACACACACACACACACACACATACACACACTTGGATGTCAAAACCTAAGCACACAGGGGGGCTTAATGCTCTTTTAGGAGAATATTAAGACACTGATACTTTTGCTGGCATATGAAAACTGCAGCCCTTTGATTCGCGAGTTAATTGTTCATGCGTAATGACTATATGCCCTGTGGGAATCCCAGAGCTGTTATTGAGATAGGAGCTGAAAGGAGAGACGCTGTCCTTACTCTGACCTTCGCCGGTGCGTGATGTTGATAGGTGGGTCGGTGATGAGGGGCGACGAGTCGGACGTCAGCGGAGGTGGGGCTCGGACCTGAAGCCCAAAAAGACACTTCTTCTTCTTGATCTCCTTTCCAGAGACAAACCTGCAGCGACATTAAAGAAACAGCTTGAACAGTCTTAAAATACATCATCACCGAATGTGTGCCTGTGTTTTTTCAGCACTCCTCTTTGATGCTAATAATGAATTTAACGTTGTGTAACAAAATGTACTTATTCTCCTGATGAAAAAGTAGACTCGGGAACATTTCAAAGTCAGCAACTGTGTAATTAAGTATACATAATTAGAGCCAACTTTTTTTTTTTTTTTTTTCAAAGTTCAATGAAAACTCAGTAAAAGCAATTATATCTCTCGACTGGCTATTGTGATTTAACACCAACAACTTGTGTCCTCTCCTAACAAGACAAAACAAGCACCAAAAAGTGTTCAATTTAATCTCGTCTAATTAGCGGCTACATTTTATTCAAAGTCACACATCTCATCTCGCTCATTTCAGCCCCGCATGTCCAACGTTGCAAACTACTGCGCACTAAGAAGACCCCTCTATTCATGGAGCGCTACTCATCAATCCAGTCATGTGTGGTCGGTGTTTATTCTTCTCATCATATGCGGTTACTTACCTGTCCTTGTGGGAGTTCAGAGCGTTGAGGAGATTGTGACAGCGGTCCTGCCTTGGCGTGTCAGAGAGCTGGAGGACGGACAGGAATGAAAAATCAAAGCCGTGTTTACACAGTGGACGGCCGTCAGACAGAAAAGCTCTAATGCATGGAATAATTTTCTCTTACAGTCGCTGACAGCAATAATGTTGATGTGGAAAAGTACTTGTTGCAGCTACGTGGCTGAAAGACACTGCTGCCGTGTGATGACAGGACAAACAATACATTTCAAAGTGTCTTTTAGAAACAGCTTTAAAGGAGAACCCACAGCCTCAGATAGATTTACAGGAAATGCACAGATAAAACCTCCTGATGTGTCTCACAGTCACCTCGACTTTTATCTTCCTGTTTCTTCTCTGTGGAGCAACTTCAGATTTTAAAATTGGTGGTAACCTGTAACAACGTTGAGCCTTAGCACTCTAGTTTGAGGATTTTTTAAAACTCATGTAACTGTCTGATTTTGTGAAATGGTTTTAGTTTCTGCCATGTTAAGCACTCTGTGGCTTTGTTTTTTAATGTGCTGTTTAAATAAAATGTTTTATTATTATTATTATTATCATCATTATTATTATGCAATTGCCAAGGGGTGTATGGTCACGTTTGAAAAAAACATACATATATACACAAGGTTAAACCATTACTAGCTAAAAGTCATTTACAAACCGTTTTTAGTAGTGAGATAAAAGTGCTGTGTTGGATTAACATTTGAAATAGTTAGTGGTAAATATTTCAAGAACTATAGCTAAAAAAAGTAGCTAAAATTAGTCACTATAGTCAAAAAATAGCCCAATTTAAAGAAGTAAAAAAATAGTTAGACTAATTAAAAGTAATGGATAATTGGTTGAATTAATGTCAGCTAAAAGTAACTGCTAAACTGTTTAAAAACTGTTTAAAAGTGTTGGAATACGTCGTTACGTGTGGCTAAAAGTGATGGATGAATGGATTTATGAACAATTGAAATTCTAGTAACAAATGCAACCAAATCAACCCCATCAACTGTTTGATAAAACTTCTTAACAACATCCACTTTTAAATAACCCTGAGTAATACGGAGAAATTACATCCACTTTAAAATCAATCCAAATGAACACATTTGGACTGTGGAGCGTGATGAGGGGTACATGAGCTCGTTTGATGGAGCTATGAAGGGGCGTCGGCCAAAAAAGGTGAAGAACAACTGTCCTAGATCACAAAAACACACAATGTCACATGCAATGTTTTAACTCAGTGGTGTTCCCCTTTAAGCTAAAGTAGAGGTCATACTTTTTTTAACTTTAAATTTTACTTTAATGGTGGTTAATAGGCTTTAAGTCTCAAATGCAAAAAAAAAGGCTGGCAGCATTTCACATCATTTCATCATGGTGCTTAAACGAGGAAATATCAATACCGCGCCTAGGAGCAACGAGTCCCAATTCTCATTGGTGAAGGACAGGATTTCATGGTCAAAATCAAAGTATTTCCTCTTGCAGCACAGCGAGAGATGGTACAGCACTAAATGAGCCAAATCCATCCTGCATTTCACAAAAAAACATAGATGATAAGAAACAGGTAAAGTGCAAAAAGAACAATTTTGAGAGTATTTTCTTTTACATATATGACAACATTTTCCTGGTTTGAGATACCACATCAGATTTATAAGGGACTGTTCTTTACTTACAGATACAAATATTTTTCCTTAAGCGTCCCCGAGTGACTGGTGGCAAATGTATGACCCTCCTCTCACCATCAATTGATTTTTTGATTTTCAAATTTACCATTTGATGTTTAAAAGTTATAAGTTAAAGATGAAAAAAAAAGTAAAAGTTTGTGGGTGTTTCACTTTTGTCGTGCATGCTGATTAGTTCGTGCAAACAGTTTGTTTTTGGCCAAATTTTTAAAAAAGACATAAAATAAAGTGATTTTGGTGAAATATCACTATTTCAAGCTCAGATTTGGTTGTTTTTTCCTGATGGTAGCATTTCTCTCACATGATATATTCAAGGACCATCGGAAGTTTGAAAATCCAACAATAGTTTTTGTTTTTGCAGTTTCTGGCTATGATAAGTGGTGTATTTTAAGCAACTTTCTTTAAAAATTGTCTGTTAAATAAATACAAATTACAATCATTTAAAGTTGTTTGCCCCACCCCAAAATAATAGCCAAAATAAAACAACATCCCTCCCCAAAGTTTAAAAAATTATGACATGCCTTCCCCTTTTTGCACCACCCCCTTTTCCCTTATAAATATCGAACAGTCCCTTACAACATTAATAAATTATTACAGTTAATAAGCAATATCAGTCTGTGCTGTGGTGTCAAATGGGGTGACAAAATTATGTTTCCTCCCAATAAAAAAAACTAGATTAAAGAATACTGTGATTGAAAAAGACAAATAAGAAATTAACTCTGCATTTATTCTTAATTTTACCAGGTCATGGGTAGTCTTTGGATGGTCTCTGGTCCCTTTGTACATACTGAGCACTGGAACTGATAAAACCTGAAAAGACACGTGAAAAAAAAAAAAAAGATTAGTATCATGAAACTGTGAAATATCATTTTTTTTAAAGTGTCTTTTTCGTCTCTTTGATGAGTCCATTTGTCATTTAGTTTCAAGAAACAGCTGTCATCTTTTATTTTGTCTTTGTCCTTTGTTGTTATTCTCACTTGCACAATCTGTATATCGCTGTCTTCTTTTATAACATATTAGTTCTGAAAACTATTTTTCTGCAGACGCCATATCATTTAGTCCAAGTTATTCATATACACATTCCTCTTTACATTCCTTGCAGTCTCTATATGTCTGTCTTCTCAAGATATTTTATCATATAAATCAACCTGAACCGAAAACAAACAGACAGGTGTATCCGTTTGCCCATAATAACAATCCGTTCTGGGTGACCCTGAAACCGGGCTCATACCACAACAACAACGTGTGCGTCCGTCCTTCTATATGCATGTGCTCACTGAAGGTCACCGCGAAAAGATGAAGCGCAGACACAGTATGACGGCAGCACATGCTTACTATTCCAACTGTGAACTCAGTCTTCACTCTTCCTCCATCACCTGCTCAGCAGATGTTGTACCAATCCAGCCTCGCTCTCCCCGACTGTCAATCTAAATCTAATCCCTCCTTTTCTTCCCCCCTCAGACAGGTTCGGCAATAACAAGGTGTCAGGGTGGGTGTAGAACCCAGTCGGCTAACGCAGATGGTTAATGACAATAATGACTTAATGGATGGATACATTTTATTACACGCATGAGGTGCAGCCTATCAAACTGCGCTGCGATCAGCAGCTTGCATATCCTCCCAACATCATATCTGAGCAGCGAGCAGAGAGGTGATATGTCTGCTCCGCTGTCTGTCACTGTCCCTTTGCTGCGAGTGCGTGAGCAGCTCGTGTCCTTGTTGCACAAGTCAGTGAGTACATTAACATGCACACTAATAATTTAGTCTTAAGCTAATTAAGGTAGTTCTCTGACAAGTGAAGCTGTCACGCAGACGTCTTCATCTGATTCTCCTAATCAGGCTGGAATCTACGACCGAGACGAGCTGCATTTTAAATAAGCTGCTTTTCTCCGTTTTACACGATTTTAAAACTGATTGTTTTGGGATTTTTAAATGTTTGCTGGACAAAACAAGAAATTTGAAGATGTCCCTTCTGATTCTGAGAAACTATGATGGGTGTTTTTTCACTTTTTCTCTTTTCATTACTTGTTTTTTTTTCTTCAATGTGTTTATTTTGTCCCTTACACATGAATGTTAACTTATTATTATACATTTTATATTTTTAATCAATCACACCATGGGGAGGAGGGTGGCTGCAGATGGGTGGGCATTATTGTACAGTGAACTGTCATCCTTAAAATCAAATATAACACCCGAAGACATGTTTTTTTTAGATAAATTAATAAGCAAATGTTTGCTGGACAAAAACAAGCAATTTGGAAATGTCATCTATGATTGTGAGAAATTATTAAGGGTGTTTTTTTTCTCTTTTTTCTGACATTTTATAGAATACATGATTAATCAAATGCACTGCTGACAGAGTGTTCAAAAATGAAAATAATAAATATGCAATCTGAGTATATGAAACTCAGTTAGTACAGGTAGATTCTGCTCAATATAACCTAAATATTGCACCTAACAGAGTCCAGACCATGTGTTGAGCAATAGGCCAATAAAAAACTGATCAATGTAAACCAGGTCAGCAGAGAAGTCACATTTCTCACACTAAAAAAAGATCCAAATATTACATCCTGACTAATATATTGACATGTAATATCAGTTTATATTGACTCATCACTGGGGCATAATTAATCAAAATATTATTGAAATTGCAATATGGCTCAGTGCGATATCCAAATTGCAAGAGCAATTTTTAATTAAGTCACAGCCAAACATTATAAATAAAGCTTTGTGTTGGTACAGAGATGCCTCGGTCTATGAATCATATTTCAGACGTAAAGGAAGATGCTTGTTTGGTACAGACCCCAGAAAAAATCACATCATCATTTTTATATTTTTTTTAGTGAAAATATGTTACAAAATGTACCCACTAAAATCATGACACATGCTACATAGCAATATCTGCCAAAAACATTATTAAATTAATTTTTTGCATGTTGTGCAGCCTTACTGCAAACAGCCAACCGATACTTAATGTAAAGTTACTGTTCTTAGGTTTAAGGAAAAGAACACGGTGAAACCGAAACTTAAAATGACAAAACACAGGACTTTCCCCAGGGGAAAGTCCTGTGTTTTGTGACAAACCTACGACCTCAAAGTGCATCATTAGTGGACCGCTTGGGACCGATTGTTCCTTTCATCTCGTCAGCGCATTGATCATGTCATTGCAGGCTTCCCAAATACATGGGATATTCATGAATTGCTTGCTCATAACAACATGGGATATGTACAAATTTTGGTGGATTACCCTTCGCAGGATGAGAACAGCCTGTCTGCACTGTTCACCTACCCTTGTTACAATTATCAAATGGCCAAATGTGACAGATCAGTGCCAAAAATGTTTGTTTGTTGTTATGTTTTTCATGTTCAGTCGATATCAGCCAATATGTCATAATAAGAATGTATTTGTTTACTGTTAAATATTAATATCTGCTGTGTTTTTGTGTGTATATGAACCCAGTCGAAGTTTAGCATAAAAACTGGTAATGTTTGCTACATTTTTTCTATATTTATTCTAACAACAAAATTAAAATAATTCAGACTACAGAGAACCAGAGGCTTTTTATAGTAATTGTAAATAACGCACCTGTCTCCATACAGCAGTGGTTTGGTCAGACACTGTGTGCATGCCTCGTGAAACCACTGACCACAGCTCCCACACTGTAACATCTTCAGGTTCCACCTGCAGTCCAACAACACGAAAAGAGACTTTAAACACATGAATGAATGAACGTCCCCGACATCTGTCACCAGACAAGTTTGTATTTCTGCATAACTTAGGGAAGACTGAAAGCTGATGACTGCGGCTGACAGTTCTCATTTTCTGAGCTGAAATGTGTCTTCAGGTGGAAACTCCCTCCGGATCCTATGACTCGTAAAGATGCAGCAGTTGGGAGTTTGTTTTTTACTGCTTTATGTGTCTGGTGGATGGAGGTTTGGCACATAAGCAAAGCAGTAAAACATACCAAAAAAAGCATTAAATTGATAGTTTGGTGCACTTTTTTTTGATTGACAGCTTACCTGTCAGTATCTGAACTGATGCAGCTCTCATATATCATTCAAAAAAAAGTCCAAACAAACTCAAAGAAATCCTGCTAATGCTGTTTGACACGTCTGATATGACGCATGCAATTTGCAAATGATCCGCAGGATGACTTTGAGATGAGATCACGCTTTCAGAGAAAATGTTAAAAGAGCATACATGAACTGTACATTCAAACTTTAAACTGGCCTCTGCAGGGTCACTCACTCTCCAGGTCCGGCACAGTAGCAGTAGCACTGTTGCTGATTGGTCAGATGCTGCGGGTCCCAGTCTAAAGACGACAGCTGGTAGGGAAGCCGGAGTTTCATAAATTGCATGAGCCGGGCGAAGCGTCCCCGTTTGAGCGCCCCGCCTCTCTGAAAACACAATTTTTAGGACAGAACTGATTGGTCGGTGACCCCCTCAAATCACTGTCATGTCAGAGGCAGCGAGGGAGACGGATCGCGTTCGGTGGGGAGAAAGCAATTCGTCTCATTTTATTGTAGGTCAGCTGTGAGAGATAGTGTCCGAAGCGGCGGAAGTCTGGACAATGAGATATGGACATTGAGCGATTGACAATTAACTGGGTGCTTTCTCATCTCATATCTACAGAACTGGAGCACATGTGATTGATTGACTTTAAATGTACTTCTCTCAACTTCAGTGTAGTTTTTCTGCTTCATAACTATTGATTCCTCATGATTTCTTGGACACAATGTAGAACATCTAATACTGAAGTCAATACTGGGGGAATTAGTGCGCTTTTGCCTCCAATAAACTCATTTTCTGTTGTGCACAACTGTACAGTGGCAGCAAAGCGTGATATATCTGACTGGATTCCTCCCATATTACACACTGAATGTTTCTTTTTCCCCAGAGTGTGAGACGGAGAGATTAGCAGCCTGACCTTGGTTGCGACTGCAAAGACACATTGCCGACATATCCACGAATCGCTGTCAGCTTCCGGTTCGATGGTTGGCGTGTGGCACTCTGGATGATAACCTGTAATGGGAGGAGGAGGCAGAGCGTTTAATTCGTGTTTACAAGACAGACAGCCGGAGTGACAATAATGGCAGAGCGGCTCCATGTTTAGTGCTCTGCTGGTTTGTTTCCGCAGCATGCAACACATTTTACTATAACATTTGCATCCGGGGAGCAGAGACTATGTTTGTCTGCTTTTCCTCCTCAAAACAAACTGTCAGCAAACCTGTTAGTCTGACAGAGCCGTGAAGACATGACGGTGAAATGTGTTGCCCTTTCCTGCTTGTGCATCCTGCAGCAGAGTGTTTGTAAAACTTCTTCCCACTTGCACTTCAGTGTATTTCATTTCATCATTCACACTTTTAAAGTCCCCCCTCACTCTAAAATCTGTTTTATTCATCGTTACTTGCTTCACTGTGCAGAATGTGCAGAGTCTGACAGCACAAGGCTGTTTTCACTTTCTCTCTTATCACTTTAAATCTGAGTTTAAAGGTCCAGTGTGCACGATTTAGGGGGATATATTGGCAGAAATGGAATGTAATATAATAAGTGAGTTTTCTTTAGTAATATAATCACCTGAAAATAACTATTGTGCTATTGTTACCTTAGAATGAGCCATTTGTATCTACATAGGGTGTGGGTCCTTGTCAACAGAGATTGTCATGTTGCACCACTATGTTTCTACAGTAGCCCAGAACAGACAAACCAAACACTGGCTCTCTATAGGGTCATTTGCATTTTTACATTGGCCACCATAGTTAGAGGCCCATCTGTAACGATAACTGTTGCAAAAACACTGATTTTTTAACCTGAAGCTGCTTTATTTAGTGTTTTTACTGGTTTGAAATACTACTTCTGTTTGTTTTCAAGAGAAAGAGACCTCTGCGGATAATTCGGCTCCATTTAAAAACTTCCTAAACATCTGGATTTTAAGATATCAGACAAAAAAGGTGAGCACACATTAGCAGGTGCTGGTCTAGTGGCCCGTCTCTAACATGCTGAACAGCGTTGGCGAAACAGTGATTTCAGAGTTTTCCACACCTTCACTTTTTTTGTGGCAGCGCATCAGAATTAAAACATCTACCACCACGGATTGATTTAATATTTTTGGAGCTCAATCACTAATTAGGAGCACAACTGGAATATATTTACCGTAATAATTGCACCTTTCAGAGCAGAGAGGGTCATCTGGGCATAGACAGAGCAGCACAATGTCAGGCACAGTGAAAGTGAAACTTAACATTATGCTGGGCCTAAAAGTTTGCTTTCACTCCTTCTACAGCAACATCTCCTCTTATCCATTAATTTGGTCAACACTGACTGAATCATGAATTTGCAAACCCTAGGTTAGCCAAGGAATGGGCCACCTTACTCTGCCTCTGATTGGCTTAACCCTAACCCTAACCAATCCAACCAACGAAGGCAAAGAGATTGAGCCAATCATGGAGAGAGAAGGGTGGGTCATTCCTTCACTATCCTAGGATTCACAAATGTACAACCGGATCAACAGATGTATCAAACCCGCAATTCAAACTCCTCAAACTGCGGCAGAGGAAATAAAGAGCTACTGACGAATTTCACCTGCACTGCGTTCATGGACCCACAAAATTGTAGGAAACACTGTATTTCTAATATGAAACTTCTTAATTTATACTTTTTACTGGTTCAAATCAGCATGTCAGTTTGTTTTGAAGAGGAAGACTGCAAATACTACAACTCCTGGTAAAAAAAACACCTGAACAATAAACACTGAAGGAATTCTAAAAAGAAGTTTCAGCCGGTTGCAATCCGCTAGCTGCCACAATATCCCCCTAAATCTTACACCTTGTTCCTGTAATTCAATTCAAAACTCTTTTTTTCATAAAGCCCACAATCACAATTTGCCTCAAAAGGCGTTACAACATATGACATCCCTCTGTCCTTAAACCCTCACAGCAGATGAGGAAAAATTCCCCCAAAAAAACCTTTCACTTGGACAGATGTGAAATAGATGTCATGTGTACAAAAGATCAACACAATAAACACAGGCATGCACAGTGAGATTCATGTTTGGAACCAGTACACATACTCTGAGAGTGCACTTTACAGTGAAGTAGGAGACAACTTGTGTCTGATAGTTAAACTTTTGAGATGAATAATATTTGCATATTCATAGTCTGGATTTTTCAATGAGGGAAAAAGAGCAGATGTAGTTTTAAGAAAATTTTAACGACATAATTAAACTTTTTTTGTGGAAATCAGACACACATTACTATTCAATGCAGGGTACTTTTTTTTAAGTCTTAAAATATGTCTGGAGGGGATCTTTAAATCAGCAATAAGCCTGAGTAAAGACATCTGTGGCATTTAAGTCTATGAATTAAGCTCTGTGTCTCTGGGCATCTCATTCATTTTCATTCCAGCCTGGATTCAGCTGCAGCAACTCATATCTATCATTTACGATAGATGGTTTTCTGTGTCGTTGGTTTTTTTTTCCTTTTCAAAACAGCAGTGCTGTTATTTACCATACTGTGTCAAATCTTCAAGGTCAGTGCAAGAAGTGGTGGAGAACCACAGCTTGACAGCGTATGATGAGGCGTGCTTCCTTACCGTGGCGACATTTAAGACAATTTATGAGGGGTTCTTTAAGAGGCGGAGCGTCACAAATACAGCAAACTTCTTCCACTCCACCAGCGACTGAGGCAAACAGAGGAAGACAGAGAGAGGCAGGGGAGGGGAAGGAAGTGAATTTGAGAGGGGGGGAGACAGAGAGAGAGAGAGAGCAGTCAACGGCATTAATTTATGTATATTGATTCACATCCTTGCCACCTCATTGATTTCAGTGTCTGCTGCAACCCTTTCAGATTTCACTTCATTTGACGGGCGGATATTCAGCCCGGTCCTAACAAGCGTCCAACTTCCCCCTTCGCTTGATGTTAGGTGGAGTGGGGGCGCCATTTCCCTCAAGAGTCATTAGTCTAATAAATTCATAAATAGACTCTAATATACCAATTACAACCCAACGTGCCCCCGATCAGAATACTCAAGAGCGCTAAGCGTCATAACCTTGAACGTGACTGCAATTTCTTTTCCGGCGTTTTTCTTGCAGCGACAGTTCAAAAATCCTGAGGCTAAGGGTGAGAAAAGAATTAAAAGTTTTAAGCTCACAGGGGGAGAGAATTTAAGAAGTACTGCTTCAACTCCTCGGGCAAAGTTTCAAAGTGGAAACAAACACGTTTAGTTTGAGTTTTGTGCATTGAAAAACTCAATTTATGAGCTTTTTTTTTAACCTAAGCACTCCTGACAGGAACTCTTCTAGCTGTGGGGAGGAGGGAGAGGAATAGAAAAGAGTCCTTCTTACACGAGTGAATGTCCTTTTTCAGAACCCAGAACTCGGAGTTGTCCTCAAATCTCACCAGACAACATTGCTTGACTCCATCTACCTGAGAGGGAGATAGCAGGTGAGCGGGAATGATTGACAAAACTAAATGGAAGTCTTTTCAAAAAATCCACGTGCACGCACACACTCAGAAGTCTCTCCACCGCACACACACACTTGCACATGCACTTACTCTTTTCACATTGCCGAGGTACAGTAGTCCATCACTCCATCGAGCCAACACATCATCTCCTTCACTTACTCCCCCCATCCTGAGGAGAGAGACAGAGAGAGGAGAGAGAGAGAAGAGAGCAGGGGCTCATGTGAAATGGAAATCCGATTTATTCGCTGAATACTTTGCTGCCATTGCTGACAGAGGGGTTTATGGCCCCGGCGTTTTTCGGCTGGCTCTCAGACAGGCGGGCTTCGGTGCAAAGGGGTTAAAATCCCCCTCCCACCTCTTCCTCCTCCTCCTCCTTTTTAGATCAGAGCATAGCGACAGTCTGTATCCACCACAGTGAAAGATGAGAGTGAGTACACAACCAGAGAGCAAGACAAATGATTACTGCACACATGAAACGCGCGCACACACACACACACACACACACACACACAAAAACACTGCATGATGACTGCTGCAATACAGTTTGACTGAATGAGCAAAGATCAGTGTGCAGCTACTTGAGGCAGTTTTCTTCTTCTCTCGCAACATCTTTAAAAACTTGAATAGATGCATGAAATGACTGTGCAGGCATTATCTCTGCACATTTGTTCCAGTGCATGCACTCAAGTCAAGGCAGACGCAGGATACACAACATGCATGGAGCCCCTTTTGTGAATCAAATTTTTACAGTAAAGCTGTGCCGGTGAAGGGTACCTGTCAAGTCGAACTCCTTTCCGTCGGGGTCACAGTGATTCCTGGGCAGGCTGGACATGAAATGCCCTCATCTGCTGTGGATCTCCGCTGCCCAATTACTGCCCGCTCGGATGCGCAGCCTGCGTGTTTGCAAAAAGTGGATGATGTGCATGTATGTCCCTGTCTGTGCCAAGCGCCTGTGTGTGTGTCAGTCAAGCCGTCAGCGAGGAGGAGGAGGAGGAGGAGGAGGAGGGAAAGGCGACTGACTGTCCGTCCGTCTCTCTAGTTTGTCCGTCCTCCGCGATGCCGTTTCGTCATGTTCCCGTCGCCTTTGCTCTCCAGTCCCCCCACCTCTCCGCCACCACCTATTGATGCTATTAAGGCGGGTTTTGTCAGAGCAGCCCCGGAATCAAGCCGCCAGAGACGCCATCATCCCTGCCTCTCGCTCTCGACAGACTTGTTGTGACGCAGACATAAAACACCGAGATGGAGTGGGAGGGAGATACTGATAGAGGGGGATCCAGAGGTGGAGGTGGAGGTGGTGAGGGGAGTCCACGGCGAAAGCACCTTCCCCGTCTGAGACCCTAAATCGTTGTGACAAGGTGGGATTGTGATGTCTGGCGGCGGGGGAGGGAGGGATGGCGGTGCGCTAAAAGCCAGCGGAAGCAGCGCGCGCAGCGACAGGGGCCAATTAAGTGGCCAATTAATGAGTTTAGCCGCCTCATTAATTGGGCTCGAACAAGAGGGACCGGCCAAGTTTTGGAAACCACGGGGAGGAAAGTTTTCAAACTGAGCAAGCAGAGCCCAACAGTTACACTTGTCTTTATCAATAGGCCCATTGATTATTGGTTTCTGTCTCCACGAACTTACAGGGGCGTAGCTGGTGTGTTTGCTTGCTTAATTATCTCTTGAAAACCGGACAAAATTGGTTTGACTTCTTTTCTTTGAAAAACATGAGCGGAAAGCAATGAGCCACTTAACAAGACATGGCCCCAAAATTAGCAGGAAATTAGTAAAAAATAAAATAAAATCACCAGAAAATAAGCCAAAAAAGAAAGAAAAGGCAAAGTAAAAAAACAACAACAAGAAATGGTCCCAAAAATATAATAAATTAAATCAAATTAAATAAATAGGTTTTATATGCATACATTTTTTTCCGCAACATAAGTTTTAAATATATAGCCTAATTACAATAATTATACAAATTTTCCCTATATTTTCCCAATAATTCTAAAATTTCCTCTTTTTAAATTTAATTTTCTGGTCATTTTTTGTCACCTTTTATTGATTTCTTGCAATTTGCATGACATTTTTTTGCCTCGTTGCTGATTCTTCACCCCCTATGTTGTCGAAAGACATCAAACCAATTTACTCGGGTTTCAAGGGTTAAATAGCTTGTGAAAGGCGTCTCAACACAGCACGAGAAACCTGATTTCGATCCAGGTTTCAAGGGGTTAAAGGAAAAATTCAAAGATGAAAATCAGTCAGCTTTATGACACTTAAAATGTTACTTGCAGATATAATGAGTTCCCTAATATGCCTCACATAAAATTCTAAAAACAAAATCAACCTTTTTCTTTCAATAAATTAAACAATTTCAAATTTGAACCAATCTCTCTGAGACTCTTTGCTGGAAATATAGGAAGTCAAATCCAAACTGGACAAATTCCACATGTGCAGGACAGATGTGACATCCAGAGGGTCGCTTCCTCTCTCACAAAACATCCAGGATGTAATTTGAAGTGTCATGGAAAATATTGTTCACACAAAACAAAGTATGGCTCGGATTGCACCAATTGCATCATACTTTTAATGTATTTACCCAAAACAATGCAAACAACTATCAACCTAAATCTGGTGCACTCATAAACTTGCACATTGATTAATATATTTTAAATTCCAGAGAGCCTGGTGCTTCTAAAAGTGCAACCATCGGGCCCAAAACTGCGTTCAGACAGTCACAGACACATTATGAAATCACAATAAAGCTTAAGTAAGCGTAACATGCAGTAGATTATACTCACAGTTAAGTTGCTTCGGAGGAATAACGCGTTCTGGCTGCAGGCACATGCATCCAAGCCAAGGTTTTGTTTGTTTATTTCTGTGTCTGTCCCTGTTTATTGATGTCTTACACATTACTCACACCAGTCAAGCGTGTGGTAACACCGCCGTGCGGTTCAAAATGGCCCCTGGCAGATTAACAAGTGGTGAGGTGCCAGTTTACGACTGTCACCAGCAGGTGGCGCGCAAATACAAGGACAGCAGCTGCGCCGCAATCAGCCAGTCTGTCTGAGGCTGTTCAGGGTCACTGAGTTCAGTCTCAAGTTAAAGGTTATATGATGTGATGTAATATCATACAGTTTTGAGGTACTTGCACGTAACTTGAGTATTTGCATTTTATGCTACTTTATAGCCACTTCTACTCCACTACATATGGGAAGCCTATATTGTACTTTTTAGTCCACTACACTTTTTGACATTAGTTACTTTGCAGATTCAGATCATGAATGCAATATAGTAATATTATATATGTATTAGTTACTAATCCTAAGTAAGATTTTGAGTGCAAAACTTTTACTATTAACAAAACATTTCTATATGTTTTACACATTTACACATTGTACGTGTAAATAGCTATACATATTTTATACTTGTTTATACTCTTTGACATACGAGCATCAAATATTCTTATTTTATTTCTTGTCACAACCGAACTCTTAGGGTTGGGCAAAAAGCCAGAGAGACACAGCTAAAGTTAAATAAATTGCACAAATAGGTAGCAAAAACCTGTAATCAGTATGGCAGGGTGTGGATGAGTGGAAATGTGCAGTAAGGATGTTGTGCTGCAAATACAAAGACAGCAAAGTTGTGTGTGAGGAAGTCCGCTAAAGACTGACTGCTGCTGCACTGACGTGCATGGGGCTCACCGGGCCCAGGTGTGTCCCATGACTCTTGATTGGTCTCACCAAGTCTGCTGCCCTGCAATGAGAAAACAATCAGCAGAAGCTGGAGAAATTAACACTTTACCAAGCAGAAGGCCCCTCATATTCTACTTTCTACTTTTTCTCTTTTGTAACATCAGAGAAAATGTTGCAAATCAAAATTTCTGATTCTGATTTTACATTATGGTATTGCTACTTTTACTTAACGCTGAATACTTTTCTGTAAGCAGCTTCCGTTTATTAAATACATTTTTATTTGTGTTTAAAGCTGCATTGTAACTTTTATTCTTGCATTTTTATACCTGTCTTGTCCTGTTTTTATTTTCTGTTCTCTTGCTGTTTAATCACTGTTTTTAACTGTATTTCCATAATATGTTTCTGTTGCAATTTGTCTGTTTTGTGTCGAGCACTTTGATTTCACTAGTTGCTGAAATGTACAGCTTGCCTTTGCCTTAAAGGGACAGTTTACCCAAAATCTGAAAAATTTCCCTCTTACGTATGGAGCTACAGTATTTATCAGTCTAGATTGTTTTGGTGTGAGTTGCAGAGTATTGGAGACATCAGCTGTAGAGATTACCGCTTTCTTTCCATTATAATGGAACGAGATGGCACTCAGCTTGTGGTGCTCAAAGCTGCAAAAACATACATTTGGAAAAACTGAACAGCAATGTCTCTCTCCAGAAATCATGACCCAGTTACTCAAGATAATTTACAGGCCTTGTTGTGAGCAGTTTCATGTGGGAACTATTTTCTTTCTACCAAACTACACCTGCCAACCCTATCAAATCTTAAACAATCAGTAACTCACATGACAACAATGTAGTTTGATTTAAAAAAAAAAAAAAAAACAATACAGGTTAGCGGAAAAATATGTACTTTTGATTTTGAGGTGGACCGTCGCTTTAAAAAAGTACTTCATCCACCACTGGTTTTGAGAGTTGTACCTCTACACCGTGTCAGTGACACACACTGTGAGTGTGGTGTCAAAAGTTCTTGTGTGTATTTCAGCTTCCTGTCCATAATGCACTTGGTCATCACTGTCACATGATGGCTGTGTAATCAGAGTGGAAGGACGGTGTCACGATTACAGACGGACCCGTTCATTCTGCAGCAGTGGAGGCAGACAGCAACAACAGCAACATGTTTTATGTCAGTCAGTCCTTTGGCACAGCAGCCCCTCGCTGATAAGAGCATCAGCTAATTAATCAGAGATGGTCAGGAGAGTTAAGCATGATACTGTTTGGATCAGTGTCGTGAGATGTCATAGGACTGAGGAGCACGCAAGCACACATACACACATACACACACACACACACACACACACACACTCAGGCTGCCGGTGAGCTGTCTGAAAGAAGCCAAATGTGTGTTTGAGACAACAGGAAATAAAAATCCATTGCAAAAATCACTTTAGCCAATCAGAGATGACACATCATGCTGAACAAACCTAGACAACATAAACCAAATATCTGAGGTTATCTCTTCAACACCTGGATGATCATTCATTTACTTGTGCTCCAAAACCTGAGAAAATTGGTTTGATTTATTTTGAAAAAATCTGGGGAAAACTTGTTCTAACTGTCGATGGGGACATGCCCCCTGCATCCCCAACAAAATCTACGTTTTATGCAATAAGCAGCATCAGTTTGTACCTTTTCTGCATAATTTTATTGTGGAAATGTCTTCAATTTGATCAAAGTATTTTGCTACTTTCATGTTTTGTTTTGTTTTTGGTGGGGACAAATGCACTTTTTCTGTGAAATAATTTACAGTTTCCATGCAATCAGCAGCACCAGTTTGTGCTTTTTTTTGCATCAGTTTAAGATGTAAATGTCTTTAATTTCATCAAAAGAAAATACTTTTGGTACTTTCATGTTTTGTTTTGTTTAATTGGTGGGGACAGATGCACTTGTTCTTAATATTAAGGGGGATGTGGCCCTTGCACCCTCAACAAAATATACGCCTATGAGACAATTTAAGATTTGTATACAAAAAGCAGGAACCGACCTTTAACATTTTTTAAAATTAAGATATAGAGTTAAATTCTGGGCTTTCGATTGATTGTTTTTATCATATTTATGAGCATATTATATGAGGTGAAAAGGTTACACGTTTAAGTACTTGCCACGGGCATCACGAAAGCGCGCGTGTGTAGCCTACGTGCGTGCGTGGTGCGGAAATGCGTCCGCGCGGGGATTGTTCCCCTCGTCGGTCCCTGCAGTCACATTTCCCCGGAGGAGAGGAGCACTGAGGCCGGTGTGTGGTGTACAGTATCCTCACACTGTGTACCACCCGGAGAGCTGTTGCCAAAGAGCTGAATGCACAACATACAGGAACTGCGACGTCAGAGAGAGAGAGAGGAGGAGGAGAGGAGGAGAGAGGAGGAGAGAGGAGGAGGGAGTTTGCAGCTTGTCCAAAGTGCGCTATCAGCTGCTGAAGGCTGGACAGGCGCGCGGTGTGGGGACGCTGATAGCAGAGACAGACAGAGACAGGGTGGGGGGGGCGAGGCGGTGGACGGAGACTCCCTCGTCGTTGTCGTCGGTGACGGTGGCTCAGATGGGCGCGACTCTCAGCTGAGCCGGCCACCGATCCACCAGCAGCGGCCACCCAATGCTGCCTGAGTCCAGCCGCCCACAGTTGGATAACCCACATCCTGCGAATGACTCTCGGCTATAAGTAAGTGGCAGCTTCCCTCATTTCTTTTCCTCTAATCGGCTCATTTAGTTTGTCTGAATCTCCAGGGCCTTCATGTTAGTGAGTGACTCATAAATAGGAAGCACCAGTTGTCACTCTTGTGTTTTAATGGGAGTGTCAAACTTTTACAGCCCAGGCTTTATTCTCATCACTGTGACAGAGCTATCATTAGGCTCTGAACTGTAGCACCACCCTACGGCGGCATAAAGCTAAAAAAGGGGAGCATTATGGGGTGTGACTTCACTGTAACCTAGTTACAGCTGTACAGTCTCACCTCAGTCATGTGTGAGCTGTTTGCTGTGGTCAGAGACGCTGAATAGCAGCTATTCAGACCTCTGCATGGCCGTTGGTCAGGGCATGAACTGCACCGCTTGTGACTTGTTTTCCCTGCAGGCCTGCATGTGTCTTTTCCTCTCATGTAGATGCAAACTACTTTCTTAAAGGGTAACCTCTGTTTTTTTCATCTTGGGCCCTGTTTTCCTATGTTTTGTGTCTAAAGCCCTTTTTACACTAGGTGGGTTTCAATATGTTGATTTAGCACAATTGCAAAATGACTGTGTTTCAATTGAGTGGTGTTTTGTGACTTCTCCTCTCGCAATAACACTCCAAGAAGCATGGCGATGGATGTTCAAAACATTAACGGGTTTTTTTCTATTGCACCACTGACATAGGATTGTTATATGAGCAATAATGGAAAGGCATGCACCTTATAGGAGGGACATGAGTGATTTCTGGGAGGTGAGAGTCCACGATTTCACTGAGTTGTGGATTCAAAACTTCCAAATGATTTGCTCAACTTTTGAAGAGTAATGCGATGAAGTAACACCTCTTGTAGCGCCTGCTGCATAATGCCCATGGGAGCCAAACAGTGAAAGTGTTTCCATTACAGTTTTGCAAAACATGGCTTTTTTGAGTTGCCTGATATACCACCTCATACAAGCGTAAAAATTTTTTTGCAATAAACTGGAGTTTTTTTCAAAATTGACATGTTTCCATTTGGCATATTTTATATTCGCAATTACAGTTTGCGCAATTTGAGAGTAAATGGAAACCCACCTACAGAGATCGCACTAGAGGGCCACTACAAAGTCTCCTCCTAATGCCTCCTTTGCATGTTTATGCAGAACCAAACAACTGCGGCAACATTTCGCTTCAGCCTTATTCCCGATACTTGTTGCTGCCAGCCAAGCCTCAAGGAGAGCGTCAGACTTAGAAGCATATTTCACATAGTGGCCAAAAGTAGAATTACACCGTCATGCGATGCAATGGGACCCAGAAAGACCTTTTCTGTTGACTTTCATCATAAATAAGTGGATACATTTTTTTTAACGTCAAAACTTCTGCAGTATGACTCATTTCACAGTCAAGATTTGTTCCATTCAGTTTGATAACATTTGGAAAGTCTAAAAGAGCCACAAGGTTAAATCACTTGATCGCCATTGAAGCTAGGGTGACACTTCCGTAACCACCGCGGAGGTCAGCCAATCCGGCCGTGCTCTCCTTATGGGCCCCATAATGCGGAAGATCAGGACACTTTAATATCGCGTAAATAAAGGCTTTTTTTTTTCTTTTGAGCAGCTCTCATGGAATCAGCGGGTTTCTTAATACAGCCATCGCTAGAATTACTGTATATTTAAATGCTGTCTGGTGAGTTTGGCAATAGAGATTAAGAGGCTTGTTCTAGTCAAATGTAAAGAATGTTGTCAGACACTTAAAAATAATAATCTGAGCCTGTCAGTGGCAAAAACAAGCATTTGTAGTGGCATAATTGACAATGCACAAATGCCTCTTAATAGTTAAATTGCAAACTGTTTTGCAGCTCATCAGTATTAAAAATAGTTGTCTGCATTAGTCACTTCGATACAAAATCATGGGAAAATAGGATCATGAATCATAGGATAATGAAAACTACCCTTTAAACAAGATGGGCCAAATTACAAGTAATGATAAATGTAGGAGAGAACTAGGAGAAGTGTTGCACAAGAGAGCTGCAGGAGTCCAAGACAAAAGCACAATGGAAAGTTGGGAGTGCCAGCACATTTTTATATCACACTCGAGGCTTTTCAGCCCCTGCTCGTACTTATCCAGAGTTGTGAGAGCTGACAGGGGGTCCTCGAAAGGAAATTTTCACCAGGATGGAAGTGTCAGCGGGCTCTTTAGGCGATTGATTCTGTGGAGTTTCACTTACAGCAGCCTCCTGAAAGCCATTCTGTACGTTTAGCTTGTAAGAAAAGTCGAAAGGAACTTCAACGCACACATTTATCAACATGTAATGCACCGCTCGCACAACTGAGTGTTGGAATCTATAGTTCTCATTTCCATAGTACTGTATCAAGCTCTCCATCTCTTTCTCCCTCCCACACTTCTCTTCCTGAAACAGTGTTTACTAGATGTCTATCTTCATGGCAATCCAAATACCAAAGCGTGGAAAGGGAAATGGAAGGAGGGGTTGCAATGCAAATCCTGACCTGCTGTGGGACACAATGAATGTGTTAAACAAATTAACCACGAAATGGCCTCCAAGCTTCCATTAACTTACTGTGTATTGGCTTGTTTTCGTTTTACATGTCGTAAATTTGCGCTCAAAGGTTGCTTTACTGTTTTGGTAACAACTTCCAAAGTCAAACTGTGACTGACAAAATGTCTTATGTTGATCTTTGGCAGGTTCAGAGGTAATTAGGCTATAAACATGGACTTACAAATAAACAGGTTTATTTGTATAGTGCCTTCTTACAACAAGGCAATTCAAGGTGCTTTGCATAAGACATAAAAATGGATTAAAGCAGCATATCAGCTTCAGATCAACTTTTATTGCACACAATGGGGACTGTAGATTTCGTCCCCCTTTCAGTTACATTGAAAGCACATTAGAGAAGGAAAACCTGCTCCAGTGTTTATATGGGCAGCTAATTATTGCTTTAAGACAGATTTGAAATACTTTGAGCCTTTCCCTTTAAAAGTCCAGTGCAGAGATACTCAACCTACTCTGTCCAGGGGCCATTTTTGCAAAAACACTGGAGGCCGGGGGCCAGTTGATAAACAAACATTAATAATTAATATATAAATAAATAAATAGCTTATACCTCTGTTGGGTGATGCAGGGGATCCCCCCACATTTTATCTAATAAACAAGCTCTATTTTGATGTTTTTCTGTGCACTTTGGCATCTTATTTACATTTAGAACAGGTATACGAAAAGAAAAAAAAATCCCAATGTAACTTATTTAAAACATGGTGAATTATAAAATGGCTGGCGAGCCACCTGGCACCCTATTTGCCACCCTGTAATTATAAGGTTCTATCTGCTTTCTGAGCAGTTTTAAGATACTGAGCTTCAAATTTTTGCCTTTCCAAAAAAAAAAAAAAAGGATGTTAACATTTTTATTTTTATTTTCTAAAAAGTCCAAAATGCACATAACTAAAAACATGTCACATAATGTTAATAAGTTGTCACAGAATAAGAAAATATGAATGAAAAATGTCAGATAGAACCTTATTGCCTAAGGTAACATATTGCTGGCCAGATTTGACCTACAGGCGGTAAGTTGGGCATCACTGGTCTGGTGTTTAGGATTTAGTGGCATCTAGCCATGAGGTCACAGCATTAAAATTTCTGACATGCACCAAGCGTGTATGAGAGAACTACGGTGTCCAAACGTCAGTAGGAAATGAGTTTGCAGTTAAGCACTCTAGGTTCCCTTGTTTCAAAGTCAGTGGGTTTTTAAAATGTGTTTTTGGTTCAGTGACTGAAATAAGGTCTGTGGCTAACACAAGCTTAAGAGACTTTTATGTTTCGTTCTACCGTGTAAAATTTGTCTGTAAAAAACCCCACATGTGAATTGAGTCTTTTTGCATGTCAAAAAAAAAAGCAGTCATGATGAAGAGGCTAAATGAGACTACAGAACATCATCAGACTGAACACTGATCTTTACAGGCTTGTTGTGGCAGGGACGTTAAAGTCATGCTACTGTGGTGAAGCTTATTTATATCCCAACATTAGGTTTTTACTTCTGGCTGTTGCATATAGGCCTCAGATATAATAAAAGTGGTGTTCATTTGTGAAGATTATATTTCTGAACAAAACATGTGAGTATCATAAAGAATTTGTTTGCCACAGAGCTTTTTATCTGCAATAATCCAATAAGAAAATCCAGCGTTTTTTTGATTAGGCAACCAGAGCTACACTAACTTCCATGTCAGCCTATAAAAACGTCATCCCTGCAGGACTCTGTGCCCTCTCTAGAACCAGCGTTTAGTTTGCCTGTTCTTGGCTATTGTAACGAGAACTCATTCTAAGGTAACAAAAACACGATTCTTATTTTCAGGTTAATATAAACTAATAAACACACAACTATATATATTATATGTGAAAAACAACAGGAGCGCTTCTGGTGTCTCTCAAACCACCGGTGCACATGGAAGGTAATATTTCAAAAAATATGTAATCTATTATAATAATTAATATATATATGATGGGTAATTTCTGCCAATATATGCACCTAATTCCCATCACTGTACCTTTAAAACAACTAATAAAATAAACACAAGCCTACACTATAGGCTATATAAAAAGACGAAAACAGCATTAAAGATAAAACCAAGATCAATGAATAAACAAAAGAATAAAACTTGGTTTAATAAAATGGTGACAAACAAAAACATTTTAAGCCTCATTTTAAAGGAAAAGGAAAGTTTGGAGCGTATGTGGTGCATAGAAACTGAGCTCCTCTATGTTTAGTTTTGACCCCGAGGACAGACGCTGACCTGTCCCAGATAATTTGAGAAGTGTGGACGGTTCATAATGTACAGTAGCAGCAGCAGATCGGAAATGTATTTTGGCCTTGAGACAGACGGTTAGAACCAACAGCACTATTTTAAAAGTAATTATTCTACACACAGGAAGCCAGTGCTCCTCTGGTTTTATAGTTATTTATAAGGACATATATAATGTATAATAACCATCAAAATCAATCAATCAATTAATGCATCAGACTTTATTTGTATAGCACTTTTCATACAAGCAAAAATGTAACACAAAGTGCTTCATACAATAACAATAACAAACACATACACACCCAGGTACACAGGAACATGGATTAAAAAGCAAGACTTTGTAATTAATTAAAGCACTAAAATAAGAGTACTTATTGAAACCACGCCACTGAAAGTAAGATAGATAAAAATCTATAAATAAAAGATGTAAATAAATAAATAAATGTAATATCAATAATAAGTTAAATAAATGAATAACTCTAAATAGTAGATAAAAGGAAACTAAAAGAATAACCAAGCAAATAGTAATAAATAAAATGTTTAAAATAATAAAAAATAAAATAATATACCATGTAAAACAATAAAATAGACTAAAATGTATAAATAAATAGACGATAAATTAAATAGGTAAAGTTCAATTAAAAGCCAAATTAAAAGGAAGGTCTTGAGCTTGCTCTTAAAATTATCAACCAAACCAACCAAAGAGACTTTGTACTGTCGTGAGCACTAATTCATGTTATCACTTATATAATTCCAAGACTCTCAATATGTTTGCCTAAAAGACAATGAAACACTCCTTTCTTTTGCCCCTCCTGTCTGTTATAGCTGCCTGGCACCATGCTCCCCCGAAACATGCGAACAGGTGGTTGTGACCTGCCGGGGGTGGAGTCAAGCGAAGTGCCTCTCATTGGCTACCGGCCCTTACAGCCTGACAACGGCACCCCGAGCAACCAATCAAGGCGGGGGAGCGCCTGCGATGAATCGGAAACTTCACAGGTGAGTGCTTTTCCTTTCATTGAAACACATCCATCATTTTGTCAGCGGAGCGTGTTGCAGAGAGCGAGATGATTTCTCACAGCTTTGTTCTGGGGAAGTCTGCGGAGCTGTTTGAGTGCTGACATTCTCCACTTTATTAGTTTTTCCTCTGTTCGCACAATAAAGTGATGTGACGGAGCTCAGAGGGGATTAGGAGAACTTTTTATTTGTGGTGGCTCTCCTGGACGACACAGCTCACAGCAATTAGGACGGTCCTCTGTGAAGCCACACACGCTGAGCTCCACCACCAGTTTCTTGAGTAAACAGTGGACGCAGTCGGCTGGTTTTCAGAAAAGCCTGAGGGAATAAAGTCAGTGTGATTCAGACAGAAAGAGAGAGATGAAGATGGTGTGTGTGTCAGTGTGTTTATGCCTTTGTGTGTGTGTATTTAGTGCTTTTTCACCAGGGTGACTCAAATGCTGTTATTCTTCTAGAGACTGAATAAACATCACATTGTCATCTCAACTCGTCAAATATCGCCGCTTGGGCAGTTTTACTGCAGCAAAAGGTGCCTTTTTGCGTCAGTCTCTGATGATGAAATCAGGGACCAAGTGGCAATATTTTACAAACTGGGAGAGATGAGAATGGGCTAGGATAAATATCTCCAGTATCATGCCAAATTCTGATATACGTAAAACTTTTTCTGACCAAATATCTACAGAAATAGGGACTGTTTACACTGCAACGGTTCTTGCATGAAACGTTTGTTGCAGTTTTGCGTTTCATTCACAAGAGGGCCGGGCCTGAATGCGCTAACTTTTGAATCCAGGATCTGGAGTGTAATTTTTTTTGAAAACACAGCCTCTTCTGTCACCATCGAAACTGGAAATGCACAGATGACATGAGAACGGTGAAGTCACGGCCGCACTTAATGCATGCACGTGTTGTTCTTCTATGGTGTCTCATTACAAAGTTACACCGTCAACTCCTGGCCTGGCATGCATACTACAGCGTTTTTGGTTGTCTTTGTGGAACACAAGGATTGTTCTCACAATATTATCATATGAACACATAATTTTTTTGAATTGCAAAGGAAAGACTTCTGTTTTTAGTTTGGCCGTTCTCGTCTGAACGTGGTCTGAATGACATTCCTATTAGCTTCAGCAGTTCTTTGTCCTTAGTGCTAATTACTAAATGTTAGCATGCTAACAAGCTAAAGTAAGATGGTGAACATGGTCAACATCATACCTGCGTTAAATCATCATGGTAGGATTGTTATTGAAGCAACGCCAGAATGTTAATGTTGGCATTTAGCTTAAAGCGATAACCTAATCAGAGTAGCTAGCATGACGGTTGACCGGGAATACTCGGTCAAGCGCCATGCTTGCTTTTCCCAGGGACCACTTTTGCAAAATGTCAGGAGGCTAAGGGCCAGTTAATACACAAACATTAATAATTAATATATAAATAATTAATTAATTTTTTCAGGGGGTCTGCTGGATCCTTACCTGGCAGTTTTTTTAAAGAAACAAGCTCTTTTTTGTTGCTTTTTTTAATGCCTTGCAATACATTATTTACATACAAAATAAAACATTTAAATTGTGATTCAGTTTTTTTTCATTGTTAATAAGAAAATGGTCAACGGTTGGGCCGTAAATTCTATGTCACTGCTGTAGATTTTTATTCGCACGGTCTGCAGGGCACTTTTATAACCATGAAACCTCGTGATCTATAGTCTATATTTTAATGCACTGACATTATCTGAAGGATATGAAGTGCACAGTCATTTGTAACTCCACTCTAAACGCCACCTCGTTTTACCAGAAACAAGTATCACGCTTGGATAAGTGTGTGAGTTTGAACTCTGCTTTTGAATTCCATTAAGAAGAATTTAAACACATGCGCTTGCTCAGGCGCACTACTTGTCTATGCATGAGATTGCTTATGCAGAAGTGTTTTAGATAGTAAGTTTTTAGTGATGGGGAAGTACTGAGCATACAGCTCGATGAATGTGACTTGAATTATACTGCACGACTTTTGTAAGCGTTTGTAAAGGATGTTTTGATATTGTTTTTCTGTTGTTAAATGTGGACATCAAGAGTTTTCTTAGTATTAGAACATTCACCATGGAGGCATGAAAGAAAAACAAATTCAACTTCACACAATGTGCGAAATTGATACACAGTACTTCTTTAAGATCACAGACAACTTCTGCAATTACTTCATTTTACAGGCCCCCAGTGCAGAACTAACAGGTTGAAAGCAGCAACCCTGCTTACAGCAACCGGACTGTACAATACAGAAGTGAATAAAACACAGATACATAGCTGAAGTTTCTGGGGTTCTTTGGCTCTTTAATGCTGTGGTGTGTGTAGGTTGTATGAAAGTGTATGATGAATGATAGATAAATAGAAAGATAGATAGATAGATAGATAGGTAGTTCTACTTCTTTTTATGGTAAATTCTGCATTTATTCAGTTGTTAACTGTGAGCACAAATGTAAACACTAGTAATACTAGTTCCATGCAAACACGGCTTTAGATATAATCAAATATAATTTATTTTTAGAATTTTCCCTGCAATTTCTCTGCAAAAAAGTGTGTGTCTTTTATCGAGTAAACTCATCAATTTGTACACAGTTTGTCTCAGAAATGCACTGACTCCGGGATAACATCTGTAAATTAGACTTAGGGTGAACTAACACTGAAGAAGTGAAAAAGGTTCATGGCAGAGGTGAATTTCCCACGACCTTTCACCTCTGTTAATGAGTAGTACCCTGATAGTGAGGTTCATTGAGCCTTATCAGAGGCTCCTCAGATGGCTGAACTGCACACACAGTTGGAGTGTTGTTTTTAGAGTTTTTAGAGAACGTTTTACTTGATCATATCTTCAGCTGTAGATTTCCTTTCTTGCGTGTGTAATAGGAAAATTTACAAAACATTTTTCCCTCAGACATGATGACCTACTGACCAACTCTTGCCACAACCACACATGACCTAAGCATGGCTCTTCACACCAGGCCTCAAGAAACTCCTCGCTGCTAAAAAAAGAAGTTGCAATGACATCGTTTCCAAATGAGCAGACTTCCTTCGTGCTCGCGTCACGCGGCGACTCCTGGACCTTGCAGTAAATAATGTATGTGGCGGTTTGGTCAGTCGATGTGGTATACACCTGCTCTCCCTATAAACAGTATCCAGTATCACAGGCCGTCTCCAAGGACAGTCTGTCGAGTGGAAATCCAATACGGCCACTCGCTGATTCTTTAATGAGGGAAACTTGGATGTGTGAGTCAGACTGCATGAAGTGAAAACCCTGAGTGAACAATGAAACCTCGAGGTGAAAGAAACTGTGTTTTCTTATGTGGATTGAGCTAAAAATCAAGCCTGAAACACGTATGATTAACCCTTTGATACTTGAGCGAAATGGCTTGATTTTTGTCAAAACATTGGAGGAATGTGAAGAGCCAAAAAAGCAAACAATAAGTTAAAAATTAAAAGAAAATGATCTGATAATAGAAACAATAAAAGCTAAGTGAAACGCAAACAAAAACAACAAACAAATAACAAAACAAAAAAATTAATTTATTTGATTCTGTTTTCCTGTAACGTCATTCTAAATATAGAATTAAGAGAATTTTATATTTAAACATATTTAATTATTACATATTTTTTGATGATATGTAATGATACCCACCCACCCCGCAACTGATTTTCAGTCATTTCCTTTTCACCTTTGCCCTCTTTGTCACCCTTGTCACCTTTTTTTTTTTTTTGCAGTTTGCAGGACATTTCTTGCCAAGTTAGTCATTATGTTTTTCCTGTATTTCCAAAAGAAATCGAAACGTTTTTCTCAGGTTTCAGAGGTTTTAATGCTAGTGAAAGGCATCTGTATGCAGCACAAGAAAACTGATGTCAGTCCAGGTGTTATAGGGTTAATAAAGATAACAGACATAGTGTATGTTGGTGGAGTATTTCAAATGCAGCTACCAACGATTTGACGTCTGTTATTTAAATTGTAAATATCAAATTGGTTTTAACTGTTTTCAGAATAAAAGTCTTCTCTTCTCTAACGTACGATTTGTGTAGATATTCTGCAGTAATCATCACAGAGAAGGCAGAAATATGTTTCTGTAAACGTAGCCTCAGACCAGAATGAAAATACAGCGACTAGACTTTTGAATAAGAGGCCAAGCTGTTATGAAGTCTCTCTCGAGGGGGATCACATTTCATGAGGAAGAGTCCATTTCAATGATTCACTGATGTGGTATTCACAGCTACGGAAGAGGACATTTTCTGATATGTGTGGACACATACTTTTGTATCCTGTTGGTCTGGAGCTGTTTTTTTGGTTTGGGTTCAGACCCTTAATTTTTATGAAAGTAAATCTTGATACGGCAGCATAAAATGAAAATTTACACAATTTTCTGTTTCCAGTTTTCTGGCAACAGTTCAGAAAAGTTTCCTTTCGACATGACAATGCCTGCGTGCACAAAGCCAGACTGATGGCCCCGACCTCAACCCGTCCAACACCTGCGGTGAGGAGTTAAATACACTGGTTTTATACAAATTACTGGCTCATTATTGCGCAGGATACGACTTTTGGTTCGTTACTTTTTGTAGGAAAATGTACGAACAGTGCATGCGAAGAACCTGTTCTGCACAGTTGCAGACAGATCGAGACTGACCCGCAAGAGAAAAATAGACTTGTATCGTTACACACGCCAGGTCATACTGGGAATTACACTTACCATCACAGGCCAAAAGACTGGGCCAGCTGGGATGGATCCTCCCCCGGTCCCCGTTGACTTGTTTCCATAAGCCATTTTAGACAAATCATTAACCAGACGTTTTAGTGAAAATGAATCGTTGATATTGATGGGTATCAAGAACCGCTAATACCGATCCTGATTGGTCAGTACTAAAATATCAACAAAATCCCAGACAAACAGTGTTGCAAACAATATTGATGTTTTTTTCTTTTCTTGTTTTACATAGCTGGCATTAAAGACTTCCTTAACGTTGCCTCATGATGACAAAGCTGCTGGCGTCACGTGATTTTGGAGTTCGTGCTCTGCAGTCACGGCTTATTGGGCAAAACGTTCAACGTGTGTGTTTACTTTATGAATGTTGTTTTTAAGTCATTTTCTTTGTTTTCTTTTTCTGTTGGCTTCGGAGAAGCTCAAGGACTATAGTGGGGAATTGGGGAATTTGTATTATTGTTTAATTTAAGATTTTAATTGTGAGTCAATATTGCACATTTTTCTTTTTTGTTGCTCGCTTTAATCTTTTAGGGGTTTTTTGCACCAAGTCATGAAGAATAGCATCTATACGAGTATCCATAAGTATTAGTATTGATAAGCAAATGTTGATATCAGCGTCAAATAAAATCCTAATATTACCCATACCTAGTCACTTAACTAGAGGAGCCAAATGAAGGCAAATTTTGCACACTGAAAAGTATTCCCTGCAAATTAACTTGCAGAACATCACAGACTGATGATATCTAACAGCGTAATCACATCCAAGGGAGGATTTTTTCTCCTTTAAGGGGAAGAGAACAGCTTTGACCTGAATGCCACAGAGTTTTAGTTGAAAGAGAGACGATAACGGGCACCAAGGGACACGTAGATGAAAGCGTGAGAAGACGAGAAGAGAGAAAGATAGGAAGGAAGGGGTCGGGGTTGTGGACCACTCGAAAAAACAATGGTTATCTTTAAATAAAGCTTCAGAAGATGTATTTATGACCCCCCGTTCAGTCTGTGAGGCTGTAAATAAGGACGTCAGCGGTGTGTGTATTTGTTCAAAGCTTTTTGGCAAAGAGGAAGAAAAGCTATCTGGATTTATTTAAGGAAAAAGTTTAAAAATTGGTTGGTTTTTTTTTTGAGACTGAAGAAAATGTAGAGTCGGCTTCCTGCCTGCTGTTTTCTGGTGCCGTCCAATAGCTGACGTAGTTGCTCAGGAGCAGAGGTTGACGCAGCCTCGGCTTGTGATGGAAGGAGAGAGGAAGAAAAATAGCTTCGCAACACGACAGCATGTCCTGCTTCCTGTGTTTGTCTCCACTTATTATGTACTTCCTGCACAGAGCTGGGGGCAGAGGGGGGGCGTTACGAAAAAGGAGAGCCCTGAGAGAAGATCCCATCTTTCAAAAGAACATAAACAAAGTGGCAACATATGGCAGCAACAATGGGACATATGGTGAAAATAAACACTGGTTTTGATCAAACTTAAAAATAACAAAATAACAGCTGTGGAGCGTTTTCTTTTTTTTTCCAATGCACCACAACCAGCTCATGCCACCCACCGCAGCGGCCTATAATCATGATGCTTATCCGAAAGCCTGTGAGGCAGCTGAACACCAAATTACACACATCTATTATGCTTTGAAAAGTTCCTCCAGCAGAAAAAGGCTGGTTCCTCTGACCCAGATTCAGCCTGGTTTCAGAAGGCAATCGACACTCCACCGAATATACTTTTATCTCGAGTGTCTCAATATTCCAGCTCTGTGTGGAATAAGGAAACAGCGAGGGGCTCGTCTTCTTTGTGTCTGTGATAAAGGCCCACAGGGTCACAAAGGCTGGACAAGTGATCAGAGAGAGCTTTAAATCACTTTCACTCTGTTATAAGCAGACAGTAAGACTGTGCCTCAGGGGGAAATGATACTATATTATATATAAACAAAAGCCTCATTTACACTTCTTTTTTATCTCAGCAACAGATCCTTTTGTCATGCTGCTAACTGCCCGCACATGCATCTACAGTATAATACACACAACAGAGATTAGAATTAGATTAGCAGAATGAAATATATAGAAATGTTCTGAATCAGGTGATATTTGTTCTGTTATAATCTATTCTTTGCAGCAGGGGTGTCCAAACTATTTCGAATAGGGGCCAGATTAAATGATTTGGAAATAATAATAATAATAATAATAATAATAACTTGATTTATATAGCACCTTTAAAAACTGAGTTTAAAAAGTGCTTTGACAAACAAGGCAAAGCAGAAGCAAGTGGACAAAAAGAGCCAAAAAGTAATAGCGAACTAAAGCCAGACAAAAGAGAGATACAATCACAAAACAAAAATAACAACAGCATCCCATCCCAATATGAATAAATGCTGTTCAGAGGATATTTGTGGTAAACACAAAAATAATTGTACTAGTAATAGAATTAAACATGGCTGGGGCAGAGTAAAGAAATTAATTAATTAAATGATAAAAATAAAAAATAAGATAAATAAACAAATAGATGAATAAAATACACCAATAAAAAATAATTATAAAATTAAAATGGACTATGTCACATAAAAGCAAGTCTATAAAAATGGATTTAAAGAAGTGAATAAAAGAAGTCACTGATTCTGCAAACCTTATCTCCTCGGGCAGGTTGCTCATTTGGGGGCCAGCTGCTTCTCACATCATACTGGTTATTTAAAAAAAAAATGAAACGAAACGAACTGCTTTATCTTTAAGTTGCCAACTTTTCACCACTTGTGAAAACAGCAGCCCTCACTAGTCGGGTTTCCAATACAGATTTGCACGAAACCTAAGTGATATTTTCAAAACGTCAATGAATCAAAATTGCAAGATGACTGCATTTCCACTGAGTGATGTTACGCGACTTCTCCTCTCACTGAGAAGTATGGCTATGGATGTTCAAAACATTAGCAGATTTATTTCTCTTATTTTTTTCTTTCCATTATTTATTTCTATTATTATTTCTATTTTTTCTTAGTATAAGTAGCCTTTACTTAACAGTAGTGACTTAGAATAAATTTATACATATGAGCATATAAATACAGGCACAACAAGATGAAAAACAGAGATAAATAAAGATCTTAAAGAGAAAAAATAAATCACCCCCCTCTCTGACACACTAATAAGCCAACTGCCCTCCACACACACTCACAGCTGTGTAAGTCTTCACCTAGTTAACACGGCCTCACTCTGCCATGTCATTAGCTCTTTAAATAAACACAGCTTGCTTCCTGGTTCAGTGGTCGTGTGAACATTTATTACCTCTGGTTACAAGACTACAAGCCTCTTACTGCTCAAACAGCATGTCAGGCGTTTGATTAAAAATACAGAATGAATGCTGCCCAAGTTCTACCTGATATCAGACGGCGGTCCTCTCAGTTTGTTGCATTGAACAGGATACTCCGTCAAACTGGTTTATCTGTATAGGAAGGTCATCTAGAAAGACAAAAGAGCAGGAGAGTGGAGGGGAGCGATTGAAAGAGAAGGGGTATTGTTCTGGAAATAGCTTCAGGGCTTTGTCTCTCTCTCTCTCTGTGTGTGTGTGTGTGTGTGTGTGTGTGTGTGTGTGTGTGTGTGTGTGTGTGTGTGTGTGTGTGTGTGTGTGTTTGTGTGTGTAGGCAAGTGCCCATGCATGTGTTTATTGATGAGGGTCTGCATTTGTGTGAGCAGTCAGTGTAAAAAGCAGCTCACTGAAAACGAGTGTTGTTCTATCAACACACACATATCCCTATCTCTGTGTTTGTTGTCTGTGTGTGTGTGTGTGTGTGTAATGTGTGTGTAATGGGTGTGCCCAGGTGATGCAGGCTCGCGGGGGCCGGACTTAGCTCCTGCTTCAGGTGTGTCTTTGTGTGAGAGAGCCACAAGACGTTAGGAGGCAAACGGTAAAGACATAAACACGCAGATCTAGGTCAACTGACTGGGAAAGAACGAACAGACGAGTATAGAAAGAGAAAGACAGAGAGAGAGAGAGAGGGGAAAAAAGGGAGCGACAGATGAGAGAAAATGGAGAAAATACTTTTTGTACCTTCATCCTGAAGATTTCCAGGAAGCTTAGGGATTGCTACCTGTCTGGACTTGCAGTGGAAAAGGTAACTCCAATGACAATTTTGTTCTCTTTCTGCGTGTGTGTGTGTGTGTGTGTGTGTGTGTGTGTGCTTGGGGGTGATTTAAGATAGAATTGGCATGCAGATTTGCGTAGATGCAGGTCGAGATAGCATGTAGAAAAATAGCTTTGATACTCAGACTACCCTCTAGGATCCTTTTTGAATTTAAGAAGCTCCTGCTTGAAGTGTTGACCTTTGATCAAGTCAAGCCAAAGTAATCTGAGAGAGGCTAATAGAGGCTAACATATACTTATTATAAATAATTACGCCCCTGGTCGATCATGGAGGAGGTGGCACAGCTCCCTTCTACTATCAGTGTGAATATGTTTCTTGACTTTAAATTTGCATGTGAGAAGGCTCACAAGTCAGCACATGCAAAATGAATGAAAATGTAACGCAGGTCATTAGCTTTATCTTGACGGGCTAATTAACAGTCAGAAGGCTTTTTAAGATGTTGTGTTTTTTGGTGTGTTTGTCCTGTTTCTAAGGCCTCTATTGTGTATTTTGGGGATCAAAACTGTTGACTCATGAAGACTTTCAACACCGGGGATGACCTCACTCAGTGTCTTGCTCATGTATTTTTTATTATGGAAAAAGTTGCGAAAGCATCAGAGTCAGGAGAAGTTTAAAGCGATACGGATCAAAGTTTTACTGAAATGCACAATTTGTGATGTAGATGTAAACAACAGGGCAGCCCCACCCACCAACAACAATTCACAACACAGGACTGTCATTCAGACACTGAACAGCTCCGTTTCTGTAGGAACTTACACCAGACAACAACTACAAGTGCATGATTTAAACATACTAATCAGCTGAGGAGTACAAAATGCTGATGTCTGAAACTCAGTCTACATATATCTCAGTCATATGAAGTCAAAAACATGTGGGCCTTTTAAAGCAGTGAAAAGAGACTCACATTCTTCACTTAAGTTAAAATAGCAAAAGTGTAATGTAAAAGTACGCCATTACAAGTGGAAATACTCAATTTCAAGCCCCTACAAATGGCCACAAGATTAACCTGAGGGGTCATGATGTGATTAATGGGAGAGGAGAGACATAAAACCACATTTCTGCCACACAGTTTGTTTGTTTTTTTAGTTAAATGTTGTATAATTTCACCTCTTTGAGACACAAACGGTTGTTTAAATGGAATCGTCTGATAGATTTAGAGGGAAAATGTCTCTTTGATGAAACGGCTAACTCATACATTTACATGATGTTAGAAAAAGTTAAATTGTTGTTAGTCCAAATGAAACTGGACTTTTAAAACATACACATAAACATGTGAGTCTGACTGAAATCAGACTAAGTAGAATTTCTTAAAATCACTATCAAATCTGATACTAAGACCTACCAGCTACACTGCTTTTTTGTTTTTTGGAATAGATTACAAGCCAAAAAGGTAAAGGAATCATTGTTTTGCTCTCTAACAAAATGTTATATTTTATAATTCTGTTATATCCTTATTTTAATGTTAAATCTCAGATTGTCGAGTAAATAATAGCTGTTTGAGAAATACACAGTAAAAAGTACAATATTTTCCTCTGAAATGAAGTGAAGTAGACGTATAAAGTTGTACTGAATGGAAATTCAACTGTAACTACAGCACTTAAGTAAATACAGTTCATTCACTAGCACTGAGCTGTAAAAGTGAAAATGTGTGGCTTATATATTAGCGAAAGCAGTTTTGTGTCATCGGGCTCTTATCTCTGCGACTGTTTTGACAGTATTCAAATGTCTCCGGAGTGCGACTGTACGTCTCAAACTTCTTCTTACCATTAAAGTGTTATGAGGCATCTGCTGTCTGCGACATGACTCGGGCTGCAGGATCCTGTGATCCAGAACCGCATGTGTGCGTCAATATGTATTTGTTGATAAGACCGGGAACTAGTGCAGCCAAGACAAACTTTCATTCATTGATTGTAGTTGGTCGTATTTTTCAAGTGGTTTTAACGTGAGAGAAAGGCTTCTTTATAACAACACTCCAGCATGAACGAGTGTATGTTATAAATTAGCATCTATTTCCTTCTTGCTTGTTTAATGTTGGATTTTTTTTATGGGGTTTGCATGAGTGTGATTGGCAGACTCAGTGCTGGATTGCACCAAAAACTTTAAACCAAGTTGAGAAATAAAGTTGTTTGATCATACCTTTTTATTGCATTGCACAATGTACATTCTGATTAACCAACCAAAGATTATTTGTGTAATCAATGATTAATATTAAGTTAGACGTGATATGTGAAATAAGGGAACTTGGGAACATTCTTTGTGGACTTTTCTGGCTCATAAGTGCTGAAAATATGTGGGCTGCATATTAGATTATTTAACTAAAATTCAGATTATGCTGCATCTTGTGCATACAGAGCTCCCTTGTTCACTTGAGTGAACAAGATTTAAAAAGAAGGATATTTCTTGAGACTTTGAAGGCTGAATTGTTGTAAATTGGTGATGTACATGTGCCCATCTGCCAAATATAGTCTAGACAAAGTCGTACAGAAATAAAGTCATATGTTGTTTTCTTGAGAATTGCGGGATTGTGTCCTATCTGCATCAGCGTTGTGTGTGATTCATAAAATGAAACAACTAAAAAAAGAAAATCCCTGTCTGGTTTAAGTGCACAGACAGTCTATGATGGCAGGACAGGATTAGTTTGCCCTCATATTAAAGGTCCAGTGTGTGAGATTTCGGGGGATTAGAGGCATCGAGTGGTGAGGATTGCAGATTTCACCCATATGAAACTTCTGCTGGTTAGATTCCTTCAGTGTTCATTGTTCAGGAGGTAATTTATCTGCAGACAAACGGACCAGGTGATTTAAACCAGTAAAAACACAGAATAAAGCAGCTTCATGTTACAGATAGTGTTTCTCCAACACTGTTAGGTATGTCAGAGATAGGCTGCCAGCCCAGCACCTGCAAATGTGTGCTCACCTTTTTTCTCTGATAACTTAAGATCCAGATATTTAGGAGGTTTTCACCAGCAGCCAAATTATCTGCAGAGGTCTCTTCCTCTCCAGAACAAACAGACATTTCAATCAGTAAAAACAATGAATAAAGCACTTCATACTAAAAATATTTTTCTTTTCTCGATGCTGCTCTATCAGGATTGGCTGCCAACTGTGGTGACAGATGTTAAATTGCAAATAGTTTTATCTAGATCCAGTGTTTGCTTTGTCCATTCTGGGCTACTGTAGAAACATGGACTCACTCCATATGTAGATATAAACGGCTCATTCTGAGGTCGTGAAAAGACAACAATTCTTATTTTCATGTGATTATACAGTATATAACATACTTATTATGATCCATTTCTGCAAAAATATCCCCTATGTCCTTCACATTGGACCTTTAAAGAGTAATGGACCAAAGATACCGACAACCATGACCTCAGACTTTCCACCTAATGATGTGTCAATTCACTGCAACTACTTCAGTACTTTAGTGTTCAGTACTTCAGTTTTTTTTTTTTGGTATGTCTTCTTCAGGCAGAGCTATCACCAATGAAGACCACCTGGTACTGTCCTCTGGATCTGGTAAGGCAGAAATCTGTGGCATGTGTAATATTTAATGAACATTTTAAGTCAATTTTAATACTTTGAAACTTGAGCAAATTGTCTTGATTTCTTTCAAACTCATGGGAAGAAGGCAATGAGCAATGACAGAGGAAATGACCCAAAAATTTGTAAACAAAATAATAAAAAGTACAAGAAAATGACCAGAAAATTAATTTTAAAAAACAACAACCACAACAAACAAACAAAACATAACAAAACAAACAAAAAAGAGAAAATGAAACAATGCAAACAAGACTAGGAGAAAATTCTAATAATTCTGTAAAATACTTTAAAATATGTATTTATGGTAATTATTGATATTTTTTCCTGGCTTTTTTCCTTAGACGTTTTTTTCCCTAGAATTTTTTCCCTTGAAAGAAATCACACTAGTTTGTTTAGGTTTTAAAAGTTTGAATAGAAAGCGTCGCACTCTTGGTCAGTGTGATTGATACTCAAATTGTCACTGAAATCGTTATAGAAAATTGTAGCTTATTTAACTGTTATTTGTTTTATATTTTAACTGGAAGTTGTGCTTGCTCTTCGTGGTGTGTAGCAGTTGTACTTGTCTGCTTGATGTTTATTGTTTTTTGAACAGTTTTTATGCTGCCCTCTTGGCTCGGTCTCTCTTGAAAAAGGGATTTTAAATTTCAATGGTGCTTTTACCTGTTTAAATAAAGGATATAGATACAATCACAGGATAGTGTGCGTCTGTGAGCCAGTGTGAGTATAAAATAACTGTCAGGGATTTTCCCCGAGGCTAAAACTGGATGCGTGTGAGGAACGAGTTCAAAGCTGCTTGATTTTATGCCTTTTTCTACATGGATATTGGGTGTCTTCAGCGGAACAGATTATATCTCAATCAATTTATTGAGACCATTTAGTCTGATGGTGTAAGTCTGTTTAGTTCATCGAAAGGACAAATTTAGTTTTTGGACTCAGTTCAGATTTTTTGGCTATTGAGCCAAACGGTTAATTCCTCCCAAGTATCTTTCAAAGAATCCAAAGTTCATGCTGATTTTCATGCATTTCTTTTCAACACATGAACCCTGCTTAACCCTTTGAACCCTGAGCAAATCTGGTTTGAATTCTTTCGAAAACAAGGGAAAAAAGGCAATGAGCAACTTGCCAACAAAATGTCACGCAAACAGAAAGAAATTAGTCAATTTTGAACATTTATTTTGAAAAAGCGAGGGATGACATCCAGAAAACTGTATTCATAATAATTATTATTTATATAAAACTGTGCTGCAGAATTATTATTACTTTTTAAGCATTTTTTCCAGGTCATTTCCTTGTTGTTGTTTTTTTAAAAATTATTTATTTGTTTATTTGTTATTTACTTTACTTTTTTTGGGGGGGTGTAATTTTCTTGTTCTTTTTACAAATTCCTTGGAAATTTTTGGATCATTTCTTCTTAAGTAAGTCATTGTGTCTTTCCCCTTTTTTTAAAAAGAAATTAAGTGAGAATTATTTTGCAAATTATTTTTTAAAAGTTAGGGGAAAATATCTTGAAAACTATTTGTAATAATAATTCTATATTTAAAACTGCTAAGTGATTTTTAGTTTTTAAGAACTTTTTCTTCCATGTAATTTCCTTGTTTATCTTTTTTTTTTTAACTTTACTTTTTTTGGGGGTAATTTTGCTAATTTCTAATGTTTGGGTTATCTCATCTTAAATTACCCATTGCCTGTTTCCCTATTTTTAAAAGAAATGAAGCGGGTTTGCTCAGGTTTCAAAGGGTTAAACCTTATGTCTTTGCCCTACAGTCCACTGTGGTGGAGGAGGAGGACGATGGAGTTATCTACACGGTGGTGGTCAGGCAGCAGCATAGTGCCCCCAACAGTGTGACGGTAAGTCATGTGTGACGGACTGGAGACCAGAGATGGGAAAGGCCTCGCATTTGCAGCAACATAAACTTCCTTTTTTTTTCCTTCCTGTCTTCCTCCAGTCGGGGGTTTCTCGCTCCCAGTGTGTGAAAGCAGGGACGGAGGAGAAACTGGTTCTCCACCTCCTCCACTCCTTCTCTATGGGAGACTCCTCCTTCATCACCATCTTCTTCTCCACCTATCGGTCCTTCACCTCCACGGAGAGAGTGCTGGACATCCTCACAGACAGGTAGGAGAGTTTATCTCCGATCAGTGCTGTTATGACTGTTGTTTTTGTCTGGAAAGAGCGTCAGGTTTTTGGGTAGAGTTTTAGAAAGAGAAAAAAATGTTGCAGTTCCAGATGCAATGATGCAGAGCAACCACAGCAGCTGTCAGTATCCTGTCTGTGGCGGGTTTGTGCAGCGTGAAGCGCTGAATTCTCAGACTGATCGGAGGCACACATCTCAAATAACTAAACTAATGCTGCATTCATGTGATCTTGGAAGGTCGTAGTTTCCAAGTTGGGAAGTTGTTCTTCAGACTTCGTTGTGTTCATGCGCTTTGAGGTCGTAAAGTTGTAACAACATGGAAGCTACAAAGAAGGTTGCATTTTAATTCTAAGGTTGTTTAAACAAGAGGTTAATAGCGGTCTCCAGTTTTTATATATTTTTTAATTATTTTAGTTTTACTTACTGCTAAAATTAAACGATTGCAACTAAGAACAAAATAACAAAATATATATTTTTTACTGTCAGATGTTGACACTGTTTCCATCCTTTGTGCCATTTCTGTTGCCCTGAAACATCACGCAAACATCACAACTCAGCAACTTGGGTATCATCGAAATTTCCCAATTTCCCACTCGTAATTACGACTTTGGAGGGCCGGACATGTGTTCATGTCAACTCGTAAATGCGATATTTCTGATTTCTGACTTAATAGTCCAGCATCTTTCTGATGTCAAATTGTTGTGCCGTGCCTGCTTTGTTAGGTTTTCCTATTACCTTCTGTACTTCTGTAATCTGCTTTCATTTGTTTTCATTTTGCATTGCTACGATACACGTGACAATGGAATCATAATTCTAGACGGATCAGGAGCGTTTTCTTGCATCTCACGCAAGTTGCGCTTAATCTTAATAGTCCAACCTAAAATATTTATCTTGCACTGAGCTTATTCTCATAAGTACGGAACAAAGTGTGTCATGTATCAGGTCAGTACAGTTGATTCTGTATTTTACGTGACGTTTGGCAACTGAAACCATTATAGTTCATCCTGACGGGGGCATGAATGTCTGCACCAAACTTCATGCCAATTCATCAAATAGTTGTTTAAACATTTAAATCAAAACCACAAATGTCAACCTGATGATGTTGCTAGAGAAAAGTCAGAGAATTACCAAAGTCAGTGTGATTCATCATCTGGGGAGCGTGAATGTCCGTTCCAAATGTAATGGGATTTTATTTGGTAGATTTTGAGATATTTCAACAGACAGACAATGACCGTCTTCAGAGCCACACTGCTTCACACTAAGTGCAAATAAAAAGTTACATTAGAGTCTGCAAAACTGGTTCATCAATTTATACACCTAATTTCCATTTTCATAAGACACACAGATGTTGGTTTAGCTTTGCAATTTGTCTTCAAGCTGAGTGGAATTTAAACAACAGTCTGTAGATTAATTGTGTAACTTAATTTAGAGGCACTTCCACAATAGAAGAAGCACCTGTGTGCCTGTTTAAAATAACTGCAACATAATTCAGCAAAAAAAAAAAATGCTTGTGGATGCTTTTGTTCGGTTAGAAAGTCTTTATTAAATAATGGAGGCATTTGTATGAAACAGCTGCTTGCAAAGTTTTTCCAAAGAGGCAACACAAAGAAGAGTTTAGACTCCTGGCAGCGTTCACAGTCTACCTGTAAACACCAGGACAACACCTTTGCTAAAAAGAGAAAAACAAGCCATAAATATATTTATCACAAAGCACAACCATTATTCATGACACAGCAGATGCACACATTTGAAGCAGAATTATATTTATGTTTCTGCTCCACTGACTTTTTCTCTTTTTTGTTAACAGATTGGAGAACCCGCCCGGGAACAGCGAGAGGAGCCAGACGAGACAATCTTTCAACAAGTGAGCTTTTGAGAATGCTACCCAACATCTCTGTGCAACTTTTACTGTGACATGCTGTGTGTGTGTGTGTGTGTGTGTGTGTGTGTGTGTGTTTGTGTGTGAGTGCACGCTTAGATATGAGTGTGCTATAAATATCATCTGAAGCAGTTTCACTTCTTGTTCCTGTGTTTTGGAGGATGTAATCATCACACACCGCTCATATTTTATTTTCAAACAAAAAAAGTTTGCCCTTTAATATTTTATTGACTCATTATAATACAACAATTAAACACCATAAAAAGCAGGGATAGGGTTAAATGTTAGTATTTTTGGCTGGTTACACAAATAACGGTCTATAGGTTGATTTTGCTACTCTAGCTGCTTATCGTTAGTAGTGTCAGCATGGCACAAATACATGTGCATTGAAAGATGTGGATTTCACCACAAAATTAAATGTAACTCGCTTAATTCTGAACCGATTTTCTTGTTTGAATTAATTTTAGCTACTGGAGGCAATCTAATCAGCTCTATGACAAAACAGTAATATTCTGAACAACACTGGGACATGCAGGCTCCGATTTAAGAATCAGCAACATCCAGTGACGGAGTGTGACAAAGTACATTTATTCAAGTACACAACTTTAGTAGAATTTTGAGAGACTGGAGCTTTATTTAAGTATTTGCATTTTCTGCTACTTTTGTAATTTAAAAGTATTTAAATTTCATGTAACCTTATTTAACCTTTTTAGCCTCATTGGCCACTGAGCAACTTTCACTGAAGTGAATGGGGCCCAGCCTCAAATGCTGAATCCAGGTTTTGTTTTTTTTGTTTTTTTTGTTACATCAGCGCTGTCTAAATTTTAACATGGACAGCTACATAATTTAACATTACAATTTCACAACCTTTAAATTGATAGTGATTTAAAAAGCATTGCTAAAGCTCACTGAATCAGTGGAGCACTGGATTAAAAGAAAATTCCTCTTTGTATTTCACGTCATTTTGTGTTTTTTTCTTAGAAATCATTTAAATTTTAAAAACCAAAACTGACATCCGTAAGCAGAAGACATTAGGACAAAAGATCTTAGCAGGAAATGCAAACCATCTCAGCCAGCCTATTTTGTTGACTTAGTGAGATTAAGATGATTAACTAATGAAAAAGATGCTAAACTGTATTAACCTTATACTGCTCATAACAGACTGTGAGGAGAATCCAATCATGATCCCCTGCTTCCACTAAATTATAGACTCATCTCTTAAGCTGCTTTTCTTGTCTAAATCCATCAAGAACGTGATTTCTTGGCAACTTTTTAGATGTGTTTGAAAACATCAATATATTCGATCAATTCCAATCTGCAACGGCTTGTTTATCTGCTTTTGTCAACCTGCACAATCTCAGAGTTTAAACCAGAAATGGATGCACCCTCCTTTCTTTTGCTCCCAGCAAACTCGATGATTAATTTAAAAATGTTTCTTCACTTCCCTGATGACCTGATTTACCGACACAGCATTATGAGGAACCTTTTTATTCTCAGAACTCTGAACTGTTTGGAGGTCAAGGCTTGAAAAACAAAAGATTATCTGTTTTCTGATGACCCAGAAAGTTTGGAGTAACATCCCCTAAAGCCCTAAAAAAGGTTCAATTATTTCTTCCTTCAACATCTCTCTCTCTTTTAATTCCTGCAGAGCGGTGTGCACGGTGTTTAGCACATGGCTCTCCGAGTATCCTGAAGACTTTAAGAGTTTGGGAGAGCCCTCACGCCTGCTGCGCCTGGCGCCCCTGCTCCCCCAGGACTCCTCGTCTGCAGCCGACCTCCGCGCTCGCCTCCTCAGGATAGCAGAAGAGCTCAGTGAGAAAGCCCTGCTCCCTGACAGCCGTAGAGGTCTGTATTTTAACTGGGATTTAAATGACACCAGTTAGAGCCATGCCAGATGAGGGTTTTCTTGTTGAAACACACTTCTCAGTGTCTTCTCAGTGTGAAATCCTTGCTGCAAATTACAAAAAATAAGCTGGTATCAAACTGCTTCAGAAGAATACTTTTTTTGTGTTTGTTTTTCCTAACCCAAGAGCTTGTAGAAGGTTGTTTAAAGTTGAATATTTTCCAACCCCAACCCTATCCTCCCATGTTTTTGTTTCAATATGACTTAGGGGAACAATAATGTTTGAAACTGTTTTAGTGTTGAGCAGGAGCACTGCAGCCAAGAGTGGCAAAACAGGCTGCAATGTAAACACTTCAGAATCTGAATTTGAATTGGGTTTATTTGTCTCTCCAGCTGCACTTCTCGATTGTAGTGTCATTAACAGTGGTTACGATACAAAACATTTCAGCACCAAGCTGCCTTTAAGCCTGCTGGTTGCAGGAAGTCATAGGAAGTTCTGTAGCATCTATTTTAACACATATTTCTTTCCTATTAAATAGACCCAACAGAGGTTAAATACATATTTCGTATTTCCCACACACCAAAAATGTGCCTAAAATCCAAGAAATTCCCTGTGTACTGCTTGAATGACTTTGAAATGGGCATAGTTTTTTGTTTGTTTTCTGGTCTTTATGGGCGGCTATCTGCAGGGCACACTGTGAATGACATCACAGTTTAGAAGAGCTCCTGATTGGTTGGTTGTAATGTGAATCCTAAACAAACAAGTCACTCATCGATCCAGGAGCAACACGTGCTTGTTGATATCAGATTGTGCTAAACTGCAAATTTAAAAAGTCTCTTAATGTTATTTTCTCTCATCTTGTAATCTCGAGGTCAATAGGTGAAATATCTCATTATCTCGAGATATGAATGTGCTTTTCTCATAACTAGATACTTATCCAGTTTCCTCGGGTTTTCCTGAGATAACTGCTGTTATCTTGAGAGAGCCGTGGTTCTCTGAAACAAAACAGCTTCATTATTACAGCGGACTCAGTGAAGGATCAGAGCTTGGAGAGATTCCTGCAACTAAAGGATAGAAAGGATTTATAGGGGCTACAAATGAGGGTGTTTCCTATGTTCTGAATCCGCACTTTTATTGAGCAGCTTCACCCTTTGCAGGTCGGACCAGTATCACCAGCCCTCCTCCAGACGCCTCCAAGTTTGAACCCACCAGCGTCCTTGGATTCCCCGCAGCAATCGTCGCTGAGCAGCTCACCAAAATAGAGACAGTGAGTTGTCTTTTTTTTGATGGTGGAATGACAGAAAAAATATTGAACAATGAAATTTAATTATAGTTACAGCTATTTACAGTCAATGCAAAGCGGTTTTCATTTATTCTGACATTTACAGTATTGTTTATGTGTGTGTGTCTGCTTTGAAGTCACTGTTTATGCCACCATCATAAACTGTCCCATTACTCCTTCCTGTTCTGCCATGTTGACCTTTTTTTATTATTTTTTTATTCAACAGGATTATTTTTTACAAATTTGGCACAAACGTCCACTCAGACTCAACAATTAAGCGATTACTGATTGGGGTGGTCAAAGATCAAGTAGGCTTTAATCTTCTCTGTCTTATTTTCATGAAGGCAATATCACAAAATTGCCTTGAAGGATTTTTTTTTTCAAATTTGGCACAAATATTCCCTGGGACTCAAGGATGAACCGATTAGATTTTGGTGGTCAGTGGTCAGTGTGGTCAGGACCTCATGTCCATCTCATTCTCTTAAATGCGATATCTCAGTAAAGCCTTTAGAGAATATCCTCAAATTTGGTACAAACGACCACTTTGACTCAAGAACGAAGTGATTAATATTTGTTGATCAAAGGCCAAGGTCATGGTGACCTCACTTAACATATTTTTGCCCATAGTTCAGGATTGCGTACGTTGTACGTGACAGAATTTTGCACAGATGTCTTATAGGATAAAATGATGACGTGATCACATTTATATTTTTTTTGTTTTTTCCTCGTGACATCATATCATTCTGCAAAAAGACTTCTTGCCGTTACTCAGTGTCATATCTCAGGAACACATGGAGAGACATTTGGTCAGATATTGAATTGATGACACTACTTTGGGTGTCTTGAAACTGTGTTGATATTCTCTGTCGCCGGGCGGAAGATGTTTGTGAAGCATCCGTGTCTTCAGACATGGATGTAAAGGTGTTCATTCTAGTTTATATATTGACTTGAATATTTGCATTATTTTTGCTAAAGTTTTTTTAAACTGCACAGAAGTTAAGTGGTTCTTACAGTAACATGAGACGCTGTGACTGCAAACAGAAAGGTGTTATTTTTTTAAGATCTATATGATGTCACTTATCAGGAGCTGTTTGTCCGCCTGGTGCCATACCATTGCCTCGGCTCACTGTGGTCTCAGAGGGACAAGAAAGGAAGGGAAGACGTTTGTTGGTCTGTCCGCGCCACTGTCCGTCAGTTCAACAAGTTGGCCAATGCAGTTTTAGCATCCTGCCTTTGGTCTACAAATCTGCGCAGCCAGCAGCGAGCCCGGCTGCTGGGGAAATGGATCAACGTGGCAGAGGTCAGTATTTTAACATCAAAGGTCATAGATTTAAAAATGCAGGATTTGATGCTATTTTTACAGGTTAGATTTGAAAAAATTGGGATAGTGTTGAAATGAAATACTTAACACTATGTCAGTTGAGGTTTCTAGTATTCCAAAATCCTCCACTGTGCATTTTTCCAGCAATAAACCCCCATTAATCCCCTAACCATAATCCTATTCTCGGCTCCGACTGTGCACATACCATCACAAATTCACAGTCTGCTTGGCCTCTGCTGTGACTGTTGTAGTAATTTCTCTTTAATCAATAGCTGGGAGCAAAATAAAATAATGAAATCTTGATTTATGGTTCTTTCCTGGACAGAGTAGCAACAAATCACTAAAAAAGTGCTCACTCTACTTGAGTGCAGTTGGTGGTCGACGACCAGAAATTAGATTGTTAAAAATTAGCATATTTTTTTAATATTGGAAGTTCCAGTACACCTCTAGGAAATGGAATAGGAAATGTACTCTGCATGAACAGTACATACCAGAGAAATGCTGAGTCAGATAATGTGAAGTACGACCTTAAGGCGAACAATAAAGCTTTGAATCTGCTTAAAAACGTCAGTTTTATTCAAGAGAAATGTGGAGTTCTGTCGTAGTGTCATGATTATTGTGCACAACAATAGTTTAAAAAACATTTTTGCAAAATAAAATATGATTTCTTTAATAATATTGAAAAGTTCACAGCAACAACAGGATCTGCTCCGTATGGACATAATGCATTCCTTGGCCTCTTACCCTAAACTTAACTAAACCTAACCATAACCAAATTCTAGCCCAAACCTGAAAAACCACGTCTTAACCCTCAAACAGGCTTTTAACCCTTTGAAACCTGGAGTGACATCACTTTCTTGGTGCTGCTTTCATACGCTCTCCGCTGGTATTTTAACCTTTGAACCTTGAGCATGTTGGTGTGATTTCTTTCCAAAATATGGGAAAAAAGGCAATGAGCAATTTGGTAAGAAATGTTTCACAAATTGTATTTACAACATTTTTAAAAAAATCATAATCATAATAAATATCATAATCACATGTTGAAAAATTATTTAAAATTAAAGAAAATTAGAATTTTTAGAAATTTTAAATTTATTTTATTTGTTTATTCTTTCTTTTTTAATATAAATTTTTATAATTATTAATGTTATTTTCTTGTAGTTTTTTCTCATTTCTTCCTAATTCGGGGGTAATTTCTTCTTTGGGTGCTCATTGCCTTTCTTTTATTTAAGAAATCTAGCTCCTGGGGCATCGGTGGCTGAGTGGATAAAGCAGGCGCCCTGTGAATACAGGCAGTGTCCTTGCTACAGCAGTCTTGGGTTTGACTCCCAGTCAAGGCCCTTTGCTGCATGTCATCCCCGCTCTCTCTCCCCCTTTCACGCTATTGATCTGTCATCTAATAAAGGCTAAAATGCCCAAAAAAATCTTAAAAAAAAAAAAAAAGAAATCAAGCTACTTTGCTCATGTTTCAAAGGGTTAAGAAGGGAGGACAGGCCAAAACGTCCTCACTTTCCAAAAATGTCCTCACTCTTTTGGCAAAAAACACGTGGTCCTCATGATGTGGCAAGCACAAGAATACACACACACACACACACACACACACACACACAAACAATTGTATCCTTCCCTTGGTTGTGATGGTCATATGAGCAGTTTCATTCCTTTCCAAGCCTCTTTATCTGTAAATAAAACACAGCTTCTCTCCAGTATTCCTTTATGGAGCTGCATTTGTCATCACACACACACATACACACACACTCACGCACACACACTCTCTCAACATCCTCTTTGGCAAGGCGAGGCATCACTGGTTTGCTGCCAAAACGCTGTCCCAAGCCCTCCCGAGGTTTCTTTAGGGACAAACCTCTTTAGCGGTATGCATTATTCAGCGATTCAGGCTGACACTGTAACTCAATACAAGCCAGACCCACACCCACAGGTGCTCTCAGTTACAGTGTGAGTGAGTGCGTGTGTGTGCATGCAAATGAGTGTGTTCATCTGTGTGTACTTTCAACAGGAGTGCCGAGCCAGAAAGAACTTCTCCTCGCTGTATGCCATCGTGTCTGCCCTGCAGAGTAATCCCATCCACCGGCTGAGGAAGACGTGGCAGGACACTGACAGGTCTGCAGCTCATAGTTTTTATTAAAGGGATTTATTGTCATATTCACAAAGAACAGTTCTCACTGAACAATGTAATTCTTAGTTTGCTTCTTTTTAAAATACTCATAAAAATAGTTAAAGGTCCAGTGTGCAGGATTTAGGGGAACACATTGGCAGAAATGGAATATAATATAATTAGAATGATTTCTTTGGTCTGTAAACACCTGAAAATAAGTGTTTTTCTTACCTTAGAATGAGCCATTTATATCTACATATCGAGTGGGTCCTCGTCCATGGAGGCAAGGACCCATTGTTTAGATTTTTAAAGCCATGATTTAGGTGTAAAATAGTACTATGAATTTTTACAGTACAGTGGATAGTGCAACACAGCAGGTATTGTAGTATTAGGTACTTAAGGACTTTTATTGACCTCTGCTGGTGACCAAGAAACTGCAGCAGTTGCACTTTAGGTCTCCAGCTGATATTATAGTGTCTTGAAATTAAAGGAAACAATGACTCATTCTTAAAATAGACGACCTTTCTCTGATGTAATGATATGTTATTGTTCACACTGGCTGAGTGTAACACCCACTGTAAATAAATCAAGGCTATAATTAATGCTGCTATGAAAAGTCAAAGTGCCCACACATGACACGAGGTAAACAGGAGAAGAGATTTCACTAAGATACAGCTGGATATTGGCTTAAAAAAGACAAAATACAGGGGGAAATTGTTTTACAAAAAAATAAAGTTGTTGTGTAGACATTCTGCAGATTGACTATTAGGGACTTTTTCTGCAGCAAATTATACAATAATCATATAATATAATTTATATAAATTATTGTTAGTTTAAGCTTTAATATATATGGAGGAAAAACTTGGAACTATTTTTGTCCTTCTATAAAGAAACATGTATGAAACAGACATTTTCATAAATTTGATTTTGTGTTTATAAAAAACAAAGTATTTCACAGTAAAAGTATTTTACATTTAACCCACATAAAGTATTATGTTATATTCGCTGTAAATGTGATGTGTGGTTTGGACCGGGAGAAAACGTTCTTTATGGCTTCAAAAAATGTTACAGGAAACTGTTGTTACCCTCAGGACACTTTATTCATTATAAACCAAGGTAACCTTCTGAAAAACCTGGAAGAAAACCTCATAAAGAAGAAGGAGAAGGAAAAGCGATTTCCCCAAACTGAAGCTAGAAAATGCCACTTCAGCAGTGTTGCACCCTCAGCATCAACTGTTCCAAATTTCAGTCACGGCATCGACTCTGAATCACTATCTGATAATAAACATTCTCTGCAGTCATTGTCTCTGAAACCTTAGTGTGCACACTTTTGACTTTACAGACTTCAAATTCTTCTCTAAAATATTTTCATTACATTTGATTGAAAAATAAAAAAATTAATGATCCTTTAAATGTTCTGTTGTGGTCACTGACAGGGAGGCAGTGAGGAGATACGAGGAACTGTCAGAAATATTCTCAGACAAGGACAACTACTCACAAAGCAGAGAACTCCTGAAGGAGGTAAGTTTCTGTCGAAATGACAATGGAAGTATTATGCTGTGCATTTTCAGAAGTTAAAAAAAGACATTGGGCTCTGAATGATGGTGCAGTTTACATTATCCAGTGTAAAGGGAGCAGGTTCAGTGAGAAATTTGATCTATTCTTTATGGCACGCAGAGGCTGGTTTCTATCCGAGTCGTGACGCAGCTTTAAACCAGTTTTGTTTTCTTAAAGTTTAAAGGTTCGATCCTGAGTGGCGTGTTTTCTAGCTTGTCATTTGACCGCTTGTTTGTTGGGTAACTCACTGGTTGCTCAGAGGCTGGAGAAGCAGTTTCTTGTGCTGGAAAGCTGCCAGTTTGAGCTCTCACTCGCAGGGTTGCAGTGTTGGAGTGCAGTTTTGGTCTGGAGTCAGCTACTTTTTTCTGATGTCTTGTTTAAGGCCCGTTTTTACTCAGATCTGCTCTTGGCTGCTATTGGAGGCCTCTCTCTGCTTATCTTTTTACAGCCCTGTTAAATAAATCTTTAAAGATACTTTCTTCCCATCACTGCAAACACTTTGACTTTACACTCGTGTGTACAAGTTGTAAACTCCATCAGTGTTGAGTTCACTGTTCACTTAATGTTTACTGTACTCAGGTGTTGGTTTTGGACTCTGCTATCAGTCTTGAGTAAATATCGTCACTGTTTTGGACCTGTGTTTACAGTATGAGCTAATCTGCATGGAAACAGAAGAAGACGAGGCCCTCTGAGGCTGTGCTTCACGTTGATGTCTATAAGGTGTAATGTAGGCAATGCTGAAAGTCCTAATAGACAAAACTTAGTACACCTAACACTGTGATCTTTAGTGTGTTATCATGCCAAGAGGTGCTGATTAGCTCAAAGTACAGCAGAGGCTGATGAGAATCAAATCATTAGTGTGTTTGGTATTTATGATACATAAAGATCACAGACTTAAAGTAGAACCAGATGGCAGACCAAAAATGGTACCTATTCATTTCTGTGATGTTGCTCGCCAGGTGCATATGCCGAAAAAGTTTTCTAGCTTCTGGGTTTACTTTCGCGGTATGCAACATTAGAGACTTCATAGACTTTACATTGTGATGGTATTACAGGTTTTTAAATTGCCATTCTCGGCTCTAGAAGAGTTTTACAAATATAAAACCACCATGGCTCAAAAATTCAGAATACAAAGCTTCATAATTAAGCTTTCAAGCTGTTCCAAGTGTCCTGTCAACAGTTTTGCAGATGTCTCTTTTGCAATATTGGTCTATGAGGAGAACCCCCTCTGGGCTGCAGGAGATTTTTTATTGCAATACTGCAAGTGGCCACTGAGAACAAACATGTTGCGATGGGGAGCAGCTTTCCTAAAGGTGGATGACATAAAGCCAGAACCTCTTGACAGCCCCCTGGTGGCTGCCTTCGGTATAGCTCAAAAAGCCTGCCCCCTCCATGCTCGCGGAAAAAAACTTTAACTGCTATCAACTTCACTATGAAAACTATTTCAAATACATCTTAGCAACTTAGAAAAGTGTTTGTTTTCCTTATAAGTTTGTTTTTAATGATTTGATGGATGCTATAAGAAGGGGATTTGATGACATGATTGACAGCTCTGTGTGCCAATCTGTGTGCTCACGATCAATGGCGCTGTTTGTGATCAGGTCTTGCGGGTGTAATGGCGGGAAATTGATACAGCAGCTCTACTTCTAGATCACAACAGCGCAAACTCTGGCTCCAAAAGTGCAAGAAGCAAGATGTCCATCTTTATATATTCATTGGTATTTGGTCATATAGCAAATTATTGGACAATTGGAAACTTTGACCTCATGATGGCACTAGAGGAAAAATCAGGCGATCACCAAAATTTATAGGACACATCCTCCGGGAACCATGAATGTCTGCTCAAAATTTCATCTGAATCCATTCAGTAGTTGTCAAGATTTTTCAGTCTGGACCATTGGGGTGGACTGAGTTACCGACTGACATCTGAGAGCCACACAGCCAACATGACTAAAACCAACACACATACTCAAGGTGACGTCTGTCAAGTCTCACTCTGCAGCTCTGAAAAACCATGTGACTCCTCTGCACTTATATGTCACACCCTGGTGACGAGCATCCCATAATTTGAACAGCACTATGCGATATTAATGTGTCTGTCAAGAGCCACTACTGGGCCACATTTGTTAAATTGCTATCTGCAGGGACTGCCTTCTCCTCAGCTGAAAACAACATTCAGTGGTAGAGATTTCATGAGTGCTTTAAAAGACCAGAAACCAGTCTAATCTGGTTGAGTAGAACTGCCCTTATTCTGTCAGCGCTTTCGCTTGAGTGTGAAGACGTACATTATATTTAGTTTGCACTGTGTCAGAGAGTTGGGGAAGTTGACAGGATTAGCTGAGTTGTGATTCGCTGTTACGGCGCGGTGCAGGCATCAATACCTTTGCATTAGTTGTGATTTTACACATGATACCCCCAAAGGAATTCAACCAAACATTTGCTTTCATTTTGAAAGCTTCACTCTGAGCTTTGATGCCAGAAAAACACCATCGCCTTCTGGTGCCCTTTGATTTTTTTCAGCAGTTACTTGCTTCCCTTCATCTCCTCGGCTTGTCTAAAAATGACTACGACGAGCAGACAGAGCGCTAGATGAATGATTCAGACTAATAAAAGACTCACTAAAAGTTTTGGGAAAAGAAATTATTCACAACACTGTCATACGAGCATTTGACAGTGTAATAACACTTTATTATATAGCGTGATTTCAACAGGCTTTTTGTCTTTTTCGCCAATGTCAAGTTGCCGCGACAAATCTCCAGACTCAGCAGTGTCAGCTTTGCATTGAAGGTAACATTCTCATGCTCCTGTCGTTGTTATGACAGGTGTAGGTTTTTATCTAGTTTAATGGTTCATGTTTTCTTTTTTTGTGTCATATGTATTTTTAAAAAATCATCAGTCTGGCCGATTATTGGGGTCGATATTTAGAATTTGGCGTTCATCTGTATCGGCGTTTTATTTTAATGATCGCCGATAAAATAAATCAATTAAAAAGTTAAAAGAAAGTGTCAGAAGGGGAAAGCTTCTACATTGTGAAACCTCAGGAAGCTGTTTTTATTTCTTCATTTTTTAATTTAAATTTTCACTTGACTTTATTTTTAAAAAAAAGTTGCAGAACTTGCTGTATGTGATGTTGAACATTTCAGTTTTATTAAAAATTGCTAAAGGCATTTAAACAAGGTTTTGTGTTGAAGGTTCTTACGTTTCAAATTCTACATTTTGACAGAAAGATTTTCTTTTTTATTGTAAATGCATGTCAGTTCCAAATATCTGTTATTGGTCTCATTAACAAATAATAATTGGTATTAGTATTGGCCCTGAAAAACCAATATCAGTTGAACCCTGATCTAGGATCAAGCATTTCATATCTGTCTAGGCTATAGATTAAATGCAATATGTCATATATTTACGGTGGGCTGTTCTTACCACAACGTTCATTTAATAGCTGTTCTTGAGCTTTCACTTATGACCTTCATGAGCAGATGGAGTTTGGAGGCTCAGGCTCTCTGTCCCTCTGTACGTCCCATTCTTGTTAATATGATACATCAGGAGTGCCTTTGGAGAATTTCTTCAAATTTGGCACAAACTCCCACTTAGACTCAAGAATTAACTGATTAGATTTTCAAGATCAAAGTTCACTGTAACCATTGTTTTTGGCCATAATTCAAGAATCCATAGGCTAATTAGGACAAAATTTCACGAAATGATAAAGTGATTACAGTTCATACCAAAGAGGTAAAAGGTCAGCTTTGCTGTAACATCATAATGTTCTGCAAAAACACTTATCTGGCCATTATTCAACGTCATATCTGAGGGACAGAAGGGGAGACATTTGGATTCTAAACTGGTGACACTAATCTCGGGTGTCCATATTCAAACTGTGCTGATTGTAGAGATCTTCCCTCGGGTAAGATGCGTGTGAAGCATTTGCATTTTGCCACAAAATATATGCATTTTTAGCAAATTCCTTCAAATTCTTCACTACATAGTGTATATAGTTCATGAGGACAGACATGGATGTAAACCGCAACTTGACTGGTTGGTGGAGACACACAAATGTGAGGCATCAGTTCTGGTTTTCTCAAGAAATCTCTTCCACAATGGCTGAAAAATGTAGTTTTAATTTTGATAAATGTTGGCAAACTCCATCTGCTGATGAGCATTATGTGATATGATTAAACGCTCCCAGACAGCTGCTAAATGGACCTAATGAGAAAACTTTTTTTTTTTCAACAGCAACACATCAAGAATGACTTCTTAAATTTCTTTCCTCTTGTCTTACAGGAGGGCACGTCAAAATTCGCTAACCTTGACAACAGGCTCAACAACAAACATCTCAACAGGGTAAGTAGAGTGGAAATAAACAGTGTAAAATTAGAGAGTAATGGGGGATTTAGCTTTTTGGGTGGCAGGATGTTTGTGGAAAGTTTAGGTCATGGAAACTGATCTCTACACGCACTGAAAACCAAAGACTTGTTGCGCAGGTCAACACGTGGGTGTAAATGGCTGAAACTGTGTCTCTTAAGAGACTCAGCCCAGGCTGAGTTCACAAGTACAGTTTAACATCTGTAAATTATTCTGTCGTATTATTTGGGGTTAAATCAGCGAGACATTTCAGATAGTTTCAGTCACAGAGGAGTAACTTAAAAATGACCTCAACATTTGTAACTGCGGCAAAACCTCAGATCTTCAAGCACATTAAAAAAAGAACAATTTTTACTAACTTTACAGCCCACGTGTGGTGTGCATATCAATCGTTTTTGCCTGAAGGATTGTACACCCCCACAGGCCTTAATGGGAGACCTTGGAAAATGTAGGAATGATGTAAGACTCTGCAAAAGTGTCATTAGGATTGTAAAAGTTAGGGGACACAATGTGGTACAATATCTGTAGTTAAACTTGCATTCAGGTGTCTCTTTAGGAGCTATGAATCTTATTTTGTTGTGTATAGTATATGCTCTGTCATAGATACTCAGTATATGAAATCAATATCAATATCAATTGATTTTGTTGCAACCGTTATTTACTTTAAATTGATTTTGTATAATATTTAATTTCACTTGTACTAGTTTTCTGTTTTTTTATTTTTATTTTTGTATATTTATTTATGTGATTTTTCTTATTTTATATATTTATTTTTCAATTCTATTTTTGTTATTAGTTTTATTATTTAGATATTATTTTTATTTATGTATTTACTTATTCTTTTTAATGCGTTGATAATTGTGCCTTAAAGTGGCCTCATACACACAGTATGTACATCACATCTACGTTAAGTTAATTTTTTTTTAGATGTTTTGTCTTCTAAATTGTTTTTTCAATATACCTTTACCATCTTGGCATCTGTTATCATATGTACATGTAATACTATTTGTCATTACTTTGGTTGCTGCAAACATTGGAAAAATATCAATATCAATATATGAATATATCAGAATACTGTTTTCCTACAAAACACTACATGCAAACATTAATACTGATGTCACTTTTGCGAGGCGGTGGGTGTCGCAGTGGTTTGATGGCGGGTTGTAAGGGGGATCGACCGGCATGCAGCAGCAAAGTGGAACAGAGGGCTGTCGTGTGTGTGATGTGCTGATTCCTGAGCCATCGTTTGAAAAGTAGCTGCAGGCGTCTGCTCTGAAATCCCTCGCTGTGTGGGCTCTTTACAGTGTCAATAGAAACCTCTGGGGAGCTGATAAAACACTTTCCCTTTCTTTTTTCACACAGTCCAACGCCCAGGGCACTGTGCCCTACCTGGGCATCTTCCTCACAGACCTCACCATGCTGGACACGGCGGTCAAAGACAGGCTGGATGTAAGTTCCTCTCATCTCTATCAAGGGGAAAGTTGGTCACAACCCCTGGAAGTTGCGCAGTATTTTACAATTATCAAACTGGCATAACGCATCCTGTCACTCCCTTTGCAGAACGGCTACATCAACTTTGACAAAAGGAGAAGGGTGAGTGTTGTAATACCTATCAGTGTGGGGAATAAAAGGTTAAAAGTTTACGCTTTAGAAAGCTGGTACAGCATCACTTTTCTTGTGCTGCTTTTAGACACCTTTCACAAGTTTTTAATTCCTTTCACTTTTCACAAATATTTGACCTTTTGAAAACTGAGCAAATTGGTTTGATTACTTTAGAAAACATGGGGGGAAAATGTGATGACCAACTTGGCAAGAAATGTACCACAAATTACAAGAAATTGGTAGATTTAGAAGATTATTTTTAAAAAAAAGCTCAAAAAAAGAAAAAAAATATATTTATAATTATCATATTTACAAAATTTAAATTATGTTACAGGATTGCTATATATTTTAAGCAAGTCTTGTCTTTGTTTTAATTTTCTTTTTCTTTTTTGTTTTGTTTTGTTCCCTTTTTTCAGGTAATGTTTTTGTACTTTTTATTAATTTCTTGCCAAATGTTGGGTCATTCCTTTTTTGGATTCTTTGAATTTCCTTCAGTCTGTGTTTTTGAAAGAAATCAGGCCAATCAGCTTGGGTTTCAAAGGGTTAAATAAGAGACATTTGCACTCAGCTTCAGTTTCTGCAGCTCTGACATGACAAAAAAAAAGCAGAGCGTTGTGCGTGAGTAAGAATTGTAGCACCCTGACAAAAATCCTGTGACCCTGCAAAGATCCTGTTGCAGAGAATAAGTGCTACACAAAGAGGAGAGATACGTTGGATAATTTTTTTTGAGCTCAGAGTGTATTAGCATGAGTAGAGGCAACACAATACCTGAGGGGAGGAAATGATTAAGTGAAAGGTGCCGGGAGGTGCAAGATGAGAAAACCACAGTGATACTAGATCAGCTGACATGGGTGCTTTTTTTATTATGAAACTCTTTTGTGATATGTCTCTTTGTTAACAGGAGTTTGAGGTTTTAGCTCAAATCCGTCTCCTGCAGTCTTCCTGCAAAAACTGTGTTTTCACCGCTGACGAGGCGTTCATACAGTGGTATCAGAGTGTACCTACGCTAACAGAGGAGGAAAGGTAAATTAAATCTATACTTTTGTGTCTGATTACACAAATGTCTTACATGCATGCATTGATATTTGTAGGACGATGGCTGTTTTAACCTAAGGACTGTTTGGCATAATTTACATGCTTTTCATTCTTCATTTTTTGAAAATTTTGGCTGTGTTCATGCCTATGGCATACATTATGGCAAGATTGTGTATTTTTGTTTAATCTTGGAATTTCCAGCTCAGCTTCTACAATAAGTCTAAAATACACTGTGGAAACAAAATTGTTACATTCATGCTGTTAAGTGCAAAAAATGCACCATTGAAACCCATTCAAACTGCATGCATCGTATTATTTCTGCGTGTCATTATTGGCTTTTGCCATGGAATTTGTAATTTTTCATTATTTTCCACCTGATGACATCATTTTTTTTACCATATTTGGCATATGGAGAAAATACATGCTATTTCCACTAGTCATTTCCACTGTCACAATCACTTGTCACACATGTCCCAGGCTGTCATTAAAAAAATGTACTTACAATGTAGTTTATTGAAAATAATTCTCTGTGTGAGTGTGTGTGTGTGTGTGTGTGTGTGTGTGTGTGTGTGTGTGTTTCATCTAAAAACATAGTGCCATCATGACAGAATTTAACATTTAAAGGGTTAAATTTGAGCAAATTAATGAATATTTGATATTTATGATTAGGACTGATGTTTAAAAAATGAACTCAGTGACAGGACAAAATGATATTAATGTATAATGCTTTTCTAAAGTTTTATTTTGAAAAGCACTTTTTGTGTGCAGAGCGATATGAGTGTGTGTTATATTAAAGCGGGCCCTAAGGGTTAAATATTCAGTTTAATTTGTGATCATTTCTATTTCAGTTACAGACTTTCCAGTGAAATTGAAGCACCTGGTGAGCCGAGCCCCCGTGGCCTTACTCCAACAGTCATCATCACACAGTGCCCAGAGTAAGCTGAACTGAACACTCTTACACACACACACACACACACACACACACACACACACACACACACACAGCACAGCACAGCAAAATATAGCCATAATAACACATTCACACAATTCAGAATATGTGGACTAGGATTTCAGTTTGATTTTGGTTTGTAGTCCAGGTTGTGGTGGGTTGTTGGGACCACTTTACATTTCAAAAGGGAAAATCAGTTCACTCGTCACAATGATGTCACTTAAAATGTACGAGTTTTGGTTCTTGGCTATACTACATTTGACCATTCTGTTGTAAAAGTCTTTCATAAGTCCTCCTGTTATAATGAAGTGCGATACAAATTCACTGAAGTATCACCAAAGTTAAAAAGTGATGACACAATCAGTCCAGTGACCAGTATTCAATATAAAAAAAATTGTCTAAAACTGTTTTGTTTGTCAAGCAGACTTAGTCGCTTCTGGTTCCAGCTTCTCAACTGTCAGTTGTCGCTGCCATGCTGTGTTTTCATGTGATTGTAAATTTAATATTTTCAGGATCTGGACAGTCGATTGCACAAAACAAGCAATTTGAATGCGTTACCTTCTTCGCTAAATTTCGTACATTTTGCTTGACTGATTATTAAAAAAAATAGGAGTTTAAAGAAAGATGTCATCCACAAAATGATCATTTGTATATCAATAACTCAACCGAAAAACTATGTCAAAACATTCGTTTACAAACTGCAGTATAACCAAAGTCTCATTTATCCAGTCGTTTGCTCCGTACTTACCAAACACATGCATTTTCGCTAAAACGTTACATTTTTAAAACACTTCTGCAAGTATCACGCGTGGTTATCATGTATAGCACGTGTGTGTCCAGACATGCTCAGGGCACGCTGCCTGTAGGGGGAAGTGTATTTTGTAACGTTTTGGCAAAATGACAAGATAAATGAGACTTGGATTATACTGCACGAGATGTGTGTGACAGTTTGTAAATGGATGTTTTGATATAGCTTTGCAGTTGTGGTCGCTTTTTACTTAAATGCATGAATAATACTTCCCATCTGAACGTTACGTTCACCGTCAAAGCAGAAAAACAAAGTTTTCTTCAGGTTTCAGCATAATGTGGGGTGAGTAATTGATATACAAATAATCAGTTTGCAGGTAGGTATTCTTGTAAGAGATTAATTAATAACAATCATTAATACTTACTATTCTATTTATTTATTTTAATTCTATTTCATTATTTGTTTTATTATATCTACTTCAATTAATTTATGAATTTCATTTTATTTGTATTACGTTATTATTATTGTAATTATTATTGTTACTGTCATTATTCATTTAATTTTTTTTTGTCTTTTGGAGTGTGTGACTGTGTGAGGGGATGTATATTTGTATATTGATGTGCATGTTTTTTATTTGCAGTGGAAACTTAAAAAATATTTTTTTTAAAAAATAGACAATCATTAATTTAAACCTTAATTTAAATCTGTTTATACATATTTTTGCGTTGACAGCCTGAGTACCTCTCGGACCAGCCTGACTGGTGACAGTGAAAGCCTCTTTGACTTCCAGTCCCCCGTCAATAATCTGCTCTCAAAACTCACAAAGGTAATATCGTTTTATTTTCACTTTAAGAACGTCTTTGCATTTATAATAACTTGTTTCACAGATGGTGTTTGCAGGAGTGAGTCTCTTTTTGCTTTTGTCTAATCTGGTAAACACTATTGTACTGATCTTGGACGCTATACTACAAAAACAATCACTACCATAGTTATAATCAGCGCTGCTCTGTTCTTTCCATTTCAGCATATGAGATCTCCGTCTGTGTCCTGTCTGGATGTTGACACCTCTACTTCAACCAACGAGTCCACCCCTGCTGCTTTGACGCCATCCACTCCCACAAAATCACACCGCCGATCAGTCTCCTGCGGCAACAACCCCGCCAACAACATCCAAGGGTCGGGACCCGACATGCGAATCATCAGGATACGGATGGACCTGCAGGATGGAAACCTGTACCGAAGCATACTGGTACTAAATCAAGCCATTTAATGCTAATTTACAGCAGCAGTGAGGCTTCATCCCGAATTATCTGCGACATGCTGCACTTACACCCTCTCCTCTTATCTGCAAGGATCCCGTAATGATAGTCATCAGAATCAGATCCTCGGGATACAATGGACCCAGGATATCATTAGTGCACATCAAGCTGTCCTGGTGTCATTGTTACTCTCTTCTCTCCCCGCAGGTTACCAGCAATGACAAGACTCCCACTGTGATCAGCTCTGCCTTAGAAAAGCACAATCAGGACCCCAAACAGACGTCCAGATATGAGCTGATCCAACTTCTGCCTGAAGGAAAAGGTAAAGATGAGTCTCCAGTGCAGAAAAAAAACCACTTATTAGAAATGTACATTTTATTTCTGGACCAATTTTGTCAGTAGGTGGCATGTTTTTGTCATCCAAATGAAGACAAAATGAGATCATCTTGAGATTTTTATGTGTGATCGTGTGTGCACCTGACGTGGTGGGTTTCTATTAACCCTCAAATTACGTAAATTGAAATTGCGGATATAAAATACACCTAATGGAAACACGTCAGTTTTGAAAAAACTCCCATTTATTGCAAAAAAGTTTTTAAGCTCTCATGAGGTGGTATTTTAGGCGATGCGAAAAACCCATATTTCATAAAACTGTGATGGGAACACTTCTTTGCGTTGTTTGGCTCCCTCGGGCATGATGCAGCAGGCGCTACAGGACATAACTCTGGCCACCTGTCGGGGGTGTACCCCGCCTCTCGCCCAATGACAGCTAGAATAGGCTCCAGCCCCCCTGTGACCCTTAAGAGGACAAACAGTTTCAGACAATGAATGAATAAATGCTATATTTATAATATTTTCACTGCTTTACCTTAATGTCAGACAGTAATTTCCAATGAAAAAATGATGTCATTATGTTGCTCTCTTCAAAGCCAGACTCCTTTGACAAAAACAGTGATTTAACATTTACAACACACAGGAGCTGCTGGTCTACTGCTGCATCAAACAGTTATTTTGTGTGTGTGTGTCTGTGCGAGTTTGGCATTTAAAAGGGTTATTTTGGATTCACCAAAGTCACACTAAACACAAACAACCTAACTGATCGAGCCAGTTATAGACCAGCAGCCCCTGTGTTTAGCGAGCTAAAATTGCTGTTTTTGTCAGTGAAGTCTGGTGGCTTTGAGGAGTATAGATGGGAACTGAAGCCGTTAACAGCGTCCCTGTCTGAGCGTCCTGTCTGATGGAAAGGTGAAGCGGTAAAAATGGTCTCAGTATAGCATACGCTTAAACTGATAATGATTTTTTTTTTTAAATGACTCTTCTTTAGTTGGCTAAAATGTGTTTTTGCTGACCTCCAACCACAGCAATACGTTACTTATCTTCTGTGTCGGGCCTCAGCCTGCTTCTCCAAACTGATGGCGTGCTGATTGACATGTATTGTATGTAATACACAGACTATGGATAAGAACTTCATACAACCCCACTTTAAAAAATCAGGAATATCCCCAGGTTATTAGTGAAGAAAAAGCTATATTACATTTTGATGTGTTTATTTGTCTCCCTTCTTCTCAGAACTGGTCATTCCTGCTACAGGAAACGTCTTCTACGCCATGACATCATCCAGTGTTGACTTCCTGTTGAGGAGGAAAGGCGGGAACACACCTCTGGGCTCACAGCCGATAAACACGGAGACGAGCGCCACTTTTCCTCGAATCAAGGCCAAGGGGAGGAGACTGGTGAGGACATTATTTTGACATTTTACTGAACCCGACTTTGTCCACAGTGACGGATTTGTCTCCTCACGAACAGTAAATGTGGCCTTCTACACATGCCTTCCTCCCACGCTCCTACAAAGCCCGTTCTACAAAAACACCAGGACCAAGTCCAAATCAGCGACTCCAGAGCAGGTTTTGTCAAATATTTCATACCTCCGGCTTCACTGCTGCATTCTCTCGAGCCGTCTGCTGCTGAAGAACAGTCTCAGCTTTCTTCTTTTCCAAACAGTATGCATTACTAATTTACACCCAGAGGAAGAGCAGTGGAAGCCTTTAACTGGTGCTGGCTCTCGAGTCCCAGTCAGGTAGCACTTGATGCATTTTATTTCATTCCAACTCAGCAACTAAGGTCTGTTTTAACTGCTTATCGCCACCAGGAGATCGCTCGTTGTTGTGTGCCTCAGTCGAGACGCTTCCAATGTAAAAAAAAAAAAAACGATTTAATTGGTCAGAACTTCTGTCATCACCTGAGATGTTGTTGAAGGTTTTAAGACTGTTTTTTGGGATGATGAAATCTAAATATACAGATCCAGTCAGATCTGGTAAACAGCACACAAAAGGAAGACGCAGAGATACAGTACAAGTTCATCTCTGCAGCAAAAACACTGGAGCTTTTCAAAGGAGAGAAAAATATGTTTTGTATATATTATATTTTGTACATCTGTATGATGTCAACGTTGTGTTTACACTGGCGAGGAGCTCAAGGTCCATGTGTCTGAATTCTCTAATTTACCACCCCCACCCCCACCCCCATCCCCAAAAAAAGCAACAAACCTTTGACCTTAAAAAGGCCAGCACGTGTCTCTATTTCTTAAAAGTCAATATTTCGGCTTTGGCTCCTGCAAAATTTTAATTTAACATGAAGTTAAAGCTGCATTAATCAATATTTTTATATTAACAATTAAATTATTACTCATATTGAAAAAGGGGCTGCTTTTATTGACTCACCTTAAAAAGAATGACTGACTCTGCAGCTCTAGAAGACAATAGTTTGTTTCAGACGGTATTTAGGACCCTGGAAATTTACTCCATGGTTTATTCTCACAGCTGCTATCAAGAGTGTTTCTGGAAACAGCTTTTTAAAAAGAGCAGATAAACCCACTGAGTGCTACCTGCTCAACAACAATAGACAAAGTTAGCTGGTAGAAAAAGTTTTTAACAGCCACTGAAACCTTAATGTTGAAATGTAGACACCACTGAATTCATAGCATGGAAACATTTGAAACCTTTGAAACTTTGTAACTGAATTATTTATTCTGATATTTGCTTCTTTTAAATTATTTAATGACATTTTTTGAATTTGCAATTTTAAAAGCTTTTTTTTCCTCACTGAGATCCAAAATCCCAGTTCTATAATTTTGAACAAATAAATAAATGAATAAATATATAAATACATTTTAAAAAATGCTCAAAACTAATCTGGTCAAATTGAGATCTAACAACAATTCAAGTTGTCAAGTTGATTGCTCGAAACATTCAGGCTCCATTGCTGTTTTTTAACTAGATTTTTTTTGTTTATAGAAATTTGTAGATCTGAATTTGACAAATCAAATCTGAGACACCTGAATGTGTGGGGTTTTTTTGTTTTTTGTTTTTAATTGAGCATTATTTAAACTGAGACTTGAATCTTTGGACCTTAATGTGTAAACATGGAAAAATATCATCTTTTGAAATTGCAATTTAAAAATAAAACCTTATTTTAATTTCAAAGAGGCTAATTCAGAACAAATAAACAGATAAAATTCAGATACTTACATCTAGCTGTTAAAATGGTCAGATATTTTTACTCAGGAGTTGCTACAGACCAAACTGTCTTTTAAAGGAGAGTGATGAAACGCACTTATTTTACACAGACATTCAACTCCAGATACAATACTTCCTCTTCAGCTAGATGTGCATGTCGGCAGCTGTTCACTAACACGTTAGCTGCAACAACTTTATAAGATGAGAGAAATTTTCTTGCAGCTCATTTTGGATTTCTTCTGACCCCTAGTGGCCAAAAATTGATTATTGCCGCTTAAAAAAAAAAAAAAAAAAAACTTTAAGCACTTTGAAAGCTTGTAGCTTTGCTTCAGTTGTAAAAACAAAAAAATCACATAATGAAAACAATGAGAAAATCCTTAAAAATGAATTCACCACCACATTTACATCTAAGGTTTTCCAGGTTTGATTTATTTTAACAGAGCATAAGCTAAACTTAATTTATGCAGGTTTTTACACAGCTCAGCAGGACACACACTCACGACTGTTTACACACAGTACACAGCCTCAGCTCCAATTTCATGTTTTTTATTAACATGTTCTGTATAGATTTAAAACACACAACCTCTTTGACTTTTACTAAATCTTGTGACCTCTGGTTGTTCACGCTCAGTGCTGGTGAGGCCTCCTTACTGGCTGAGGCACAGCGGGACCAGGGAGAGGATTCTGGGTAATATTAGATGAAGTGTGCTAGCGTGATGCTATGCTGCTGATTGTTTTAGTGCCTTTCTCTACAGGAAGCTCATCTTTCCTCATGTTTGCATTAGAATGTATACAGTATACATGACGGAGGCGCAGTCACCTCGCGTCTCACATCAAAGCTATTTATGCACTACATCTGGATGTCCTATTTTTGTGGTAATAAATTTACTTTTATATGAATTTTTATTGCTTTTGACTGATGTGCTGTAACATATTCCACATTCATACAGATATTTTTCATGCTGCTGAGTAACCCATAAATAGAATTAAAGCTGTCTGTGTGTCAAATACACACATGCATTTATTTTTCTCATGGACAAGGTGGATATACATCAATGAGGAAAAAAATACACCTTTGTTTTAGACTTTTTATTCCAAATAGCCAGCATTTTCATCTTCAAGCAAAATCAAAGAATGTATGTGGAAATGTGAAATTCATAAACACACACAAACTCAGTTAATAACACAAGCATTCATGAAACACAAACTATTAAAGCATCCTCACACCCGAATGTTGTCAGTGTCTGTAGTTTAATTATGTCAGTGCTGAATGTTACATATTGCTTTACCAGGGCTCAGACCTTTCAAAGTTGTAGTTTGTTTTTTGGTTCTGCTCCATTCATAAATCTCTGCAAAACTACTATGTTGGCAGGGCTATGCATGATAGATTTAGTTGGATCTGTTGGTCTCTTGTTATTTAAAAATTTGGAATCGTTCTGCCCCACAGAAATCGGTTAGCGTGGACGCGGTGTTAGACTGCAGATGGACACATACAACAGTGCAATTAATCCCACATTTTTCATACATTTAAAATCCCCTGAGAACAAACCCAACAACTAGCTAAAGTTGTTTTAACCCTTTAACACCTAGACATCAGTTTTCTTGTGCTGAATTAAAGCACCTTTCGCAAGCAATTACAAGTTTTATGCAAAATAGTTACATTTTGTTAAAAACATGGTTAAAAAAAGGTAGCATAATCAACAACTAATGTAATGCAAATTTTAAAAAAAGTAAAAGCTGACAAGAGAATGATCTTCAAAGAGAAACAGAAAATAGTGTTCAGAAAGTTATATTTGTAATTATTATAATAATATATTTAAAATTATGTTACAATGGGAATATATATACCATTTCATTATACTATATTTTATTACATTTTTTTGCTTTTTTGTTTGTTTTCCTAAAAAATTATGTTAATTTTCAGGGAATTTTCTTCTAACTTCTTACTAATTTCTTGCTAATTTGGGGATCATTTGTTGTTCATTTGCCACTTGCCTTATTTCTATGTTTTTGAAAGAAATCAAGCCAATTTGCTTGGGTTTCAAAGATTTAAAAACAGGAAAAAAGTCCAAGCTGGTGAGGCAGTACTTGAATACATTTTGCAACGTTGTCTCTTCAGTTTCAGTTAAAAGAGTAGCTGGCGGCTATGAAGACACTTGAACAAACTGTTTCATTGAAAGTGGCACTTTGAGGTTTTTGTGTCTTTCAAAATGAACACCATATTTCCCATAAAGCCCTCTGCTTTCTGTCAGATTTGACTACTTGTCCTCCTCCAGCATTGTTCCGTATGCATTTAGTTTGAAGGAGGATGAAACGGCCGCTGATAACAACCGATAATCATTCTGAACAAGTAAAATGTTTTTTGTGCCTTAGAGGCTCCGAAAACATGTCTCTTAAATCCACCTTTTATTGTGAGCCCTGGGGTCCCATATGAACACATTATTTTGGATCCATTGTAGTTATTTAATTTCTTTATTTATTTCTCATTTTAGCTGGTTTAAAATGGGCGGGGCTTTGCTGGGAAAATGTGATGTCAAATACGTTCATGCATCAATCAAGATTTGGGAACATTTAACACTTAAATCTGAATCTGTTGTCACTTGGTGTGTTGATTAGTCACTATCAATCAAATCTGATCAGACCGCACAAACACATTCCTGCTTATCGAGTTAACTTTTAAGAAATAATAGCTAAAGATGTTTTTTTATGTCAGTCATGAAAGTTTAATGTCAGAAAAATGCTTAAAGGGACAGTCCAACCAAAATCAAAAGAAAACTTTTTCACCTGTAGTGCTATTTGTCAGTCTGGATTGTTTTGGTGCGAGTCGCCAAACGTTGGAGATGTCGGCCGTAGCAATGTCGGCCTTCTCGCAAATATAATGGAACTAAATGGCACTTGTCTTATGGTGCTCCAAACGTTAAAAAATAATAACAATGACATTGGAAAAACTAAAAAAAAAACTCTTTCCAGAAATCATGACCCAGTTACTCAAGATAATCCACTGACCTTGTTGTGAGCAGTTTCATAAAGAAACTATTTTCTTGCTACTGAACTACACCCGCCAATCATATCACCACGCAGAAGTAAGCGTGCATCTAGCACCACTGAGCTAGCTAACGTTAAAGCTCAACTAATAAGGATACCATATATATATATATATCAGCCTTATCAACACATGACGGTCCTTAAGTACAGTTAACCCACTGGGCTCCAGCAGCGCGTCAACACTGGATCGTTCCTCCTGCACAAGCCTCACACTCCAGTGCCGCCATCCGGTAAGCCTTCCACACCACCGGGTCCTGAAGACACACCGTGCCACCGCCTCGCTTCTCCTCCGCCTGGTTCCGGTTTATGTCTCCCACACACACCCAGCCTCCTCCTCCCTCTCCGGCCCCTGACCCAGCCGCCGTGGGACTGACAGCCCACTTGGAGTGGTCCTGGCTGGTGTGGAATCTGAACGTCTGCCCCGGGTTGAGTAGTGTGATGTCCAGGACCTTCCAGCCCTGCGAGCAGTCAGAGGGGAGGATGCCCGTAGAGCGAACCCAGAACTGGACCAGGAGGTCTGACTGGAGTGTGGGGGCCACCCAGGAGTGGTACAGGTCTGATGAGAAAGACAGTGAGGATAGACAGGAACATGTCTTTGTCATCTTATTGCCTGTAAACTGGTCTTAAGGTAAATAAAAGCACAGAGGACAAAATATTATCAAGAATTAAAATTATGCTCAGATTGGCTCATGTTTACCTGCAAGGAAACTCAGGGTGAAGCTGACACAAAGAAGAACAAACTGTGAACTACTTTTACTTCTCCAAAGTCGTACCATTGTTAAAAGAAGCTCCTTTGGCAAAGCTGATGAAGTTGGTGCCATCCTTTGAGGTCAGAGTAACGCTGCGATTGGAAGCAGGTTTGATGTGTGGAGAGATGTGACCAGACAGATGTTTTTTCCGACAGACAGCAGCCAGCGCAGGAACCAGGGACGCCAAGGACTCGGGGACGTCGCAGTCATACACATTAGGTTGATTGATCTGAAGCTGCTCTCCTGTGGTGCAAAACAAATTAGATTTAAGACAAACGCTGCTAACGGCACTCCAGAATCACTTTGTTGGTTCGGTACAGTAAATGAACAGCACTGTCTTCGTGACACTGGTGCAGAGCCACATCAATAACATGCACTGGGAAACTTTGCAGGGCTACAGATGACAGGGCGATAATATAGCTATACATACAGTGTAAGGTCTTTACTCTTTACTGCAAAAATCCATATGTGCATCTTTAGAGTTATGTTGTTATGTGTAATTCATCTTTCTACCTTCCTGTTTTGACACAAACATTCATTACAGTATGCAAGTTGTTCCCTTATTGGCCTACATCATTAAAACATAAACCTATATAAAATGTGTTGTCAGTAACTACAGTGTGATGCTGTACACTTAAATTAAGTTGTAACCTCACCACATTATTTACTTCAGCTCACTTAGACTCCATTAGGCCAAGAGCTCCATTAAGGCTGCAACTGACAACTACTTTCACTATTGATCAGCTCATAAATTATTTTCTTTGGATGATTCAGGAAGTTAGTTGATAATGAAAAGTTACCATCTATCCAATTTCTCAAATTCAAAGGTGACAATGTCTTGGTCTATTATTTTTAAATTGTGCACAGATATTCATGACTCCTAGAATATGATTCCTAAAGACTTTGGTGATTATCTGACTTTTTATCAAGCACCAACATGAATTTTTGTTTCAGTTTTGAGTGAAATATCAACCATTTCTGGATGCACTGTCGATGAATTTGGTACAGCTATTCATGCCCCCTTAGGATTATGACTGTGATTATTTTGGTGATCCCTATTTTTTCGACTTACACCATCATGAGCTTAAATTTTCAAAGTATCCAATACTTCAGCTTCATCTTCAGCTCTTCTTTGTGTTAAATGTTAGCACGCTAGCAAGCTAAACAAAGATGGTAAATATTACACCTGCTAAACATCAGCATACTGTCACAATCTTAGGTTTGGGGTTTTCTGTTGTTGTTTTCCTCGTGTCTTGTTGATCATATTCTCTTTCCTGTGTTTTTTTTGGATTATCACTCCTCATGTGTTATCTCTGGTTTTATTTCCTGTCTTTTTGGGTTTTCCCACCCTTGAGTTTCCCTGATGAGTTTCACCTGTCTTTTATCCTTCTGGTCTCTCCTTTCTTGTTAGTCTTACAAGCACAGCTGCTCTGTTTTAGTCTTATTTGCTCCACCCTTGTGTTCCCTGCCACACCTTCATTTGTTAGCCAATCGCTGTATTTCCTCCTTTTCCTTGTGAACACCTACCCCAGCTGTGTGTCGTTGTGCTGATTAGTTCTCGGTTCATATCCACCTGTGTATTTCACTTTGTCCCTTGTCAGTTCGTCTGTTATCTCTGCTGTGATCACAGCCTGTTATCCTCACTGTGTTCTCCTGTGTGTTTGCTGCGTTCTTCACCTGAGTTCTTCGTTGATATCCTGCTTTGTTTCAGTTTAGTTTTTGGTTTGTATTTTATTTGCACTTATTCAGCATAAAAGCTCGCTTTTTTGTACACCTGGCTGCTTGTTTTGTTTTGCATTTGGGTCCTAATCCTGAACTCCCTCGTGACACAATAGTATAATGTTGTCATCGAATTTTTCTGCAAACCACAGTTATGTTCCATTTGCATGTTAATATATAGCAAATATGTTGAAACTTTATGTTTTATCAGTGTTGTGTTTAACATGTGGTTGGTTATGGTTCTGAAAAATCATGTTTTAGTTACATGGTTTTGGGGACACAATCCCTGCTAGAAACAACCTTCTCTGTAAAAATCAACTGCTTTTCGTAGCACTACACCCCCTGGTAAAAGAGTCATGGGTCACTAAAAAAAACATCCACGTTTGATGCCTAAAAAGCCACTGGAAATATGGCAACGGGCCATGACAAAACACCTGCATTTAGTGTGTAGATGTCTTCTGGGAAAACAGCAAAGGGTCCCTACAATACACCCAAATTTGTCGCCTAAAAAGCTGCTGGGAAAACAGCAACAAGCCATGATAAAATTCCCATGTCTGGTGCTTTACTTAATTTTACTTATATTTGTGTCAAATCTCAGTTTCTCCTCCCAAATGTGCACATTGATGCTGCGAGGTGCTCTGAAATGAAACGTGACGCCTTCTTAGCTGTTTGACAAAGCATTTATCCGCTGTGTATCCACGTCACCCCGGACATCGTCACACTCTCAGCATCCCAGCTGGAGAGGTGAGAATCAGATGGAGCAAATGCATGCCGCAGTGTGAGGGCTGATATCTCTATGGTAACACACCTCAATCTAATTACATTACCCCAGGCACTGCCATAGCAACTGTGCCAACTGCTGGGTCTGCCAGGGAACTGCACGCAGGCAGCGCGGCGACATGGTGATGACACCTGTTTACGCTGATTATCCAGGATCTGCATTATCTTGTTGTTGTTGTTGTGTCAATACCTGACTGGATTATTAAGTGCTGGGGGACAAGACAATAATTACTGTGGAAATCCTTTTCAAGATGAGACAGAAGGACGGATATATAGGGTTTCAGAGGCATTGCAATATTCCTGGGAAAGACTTAGAAACAGCTTTCATACCCTCGTGGGAAACTCAGACTCCACTGAAACATGTTGAAACCTGTTTTCATCAAGAAGCTCTTCAAGGCTACGCAAGACAGGGAAACTCTTATTTTATGTCATTATAGGTTTAACCCTTAAAGACCAGGATCGCCATCAATTTCTTGTGCTGCATTCAGATACCTTTTACTAGCATTTACACCTGTGAAACCTGAGAAAATGAATTTTTGTCAAAAACAGGAAAAAAATAATAAGCAACTTGCAAAGAATGTCCTGCAAAGAAACAGTAAAAGGTGACGAGGAAATAATTTGGAAATTAGCTGGGTGGGTTTACTAGATATTATCAAAACATTGAAAAAGAATGTCCCGAAAACTATATTAATAATTGTCTCAATTAAATGTTTAAAATTATGTAACTTATGTTACTTTTATGTTTCTTGGAGAAATCTTCTCTTTTTTTGTTTGTTTGTTTATTTTTATAATTAAGCCAATTTCCTCAGGTTTCAAAAGATAAAATAGATAGATTTGTCGCTGCACAACTTCAATTATATTTTATCATATTTTTTCATCTATTAAGCAAAAAAAAAAGACTTTGTGTACCAATACTCAACAGATATTTAATTTGTCGTTTGTTGTTTCAGAGAATCTGTCAGTACATCCAGACGGCTTTACAACCACAGACCACATGCAGCCACACCACCTCAGGACCTCCACATCCAGCGTCTTTACCTGCAAGATTGTCTCAGAGCAGCTACCTGAGCAGCTGATGCAGCAACTGGTTTGCAACTGATAAATTTCTGCAGAGACTGTCTCAGGGAAGCTCATGCATGCTTGTCGCCCTCACCAGGGCCTTGGTCTGACAGCAGTTTGTCACTGTAACTGACTTGTGTGGTTGTGAGGCCAGTTGGATGTACTGCCAAATTCAGGGAAACGACATTGCAGGACTCTTATGGTGGTGAAATGAACATTAAGTTCACGTGCAACAACAGTTGGTGGACATTTCTGCAGCTTCCTCAAAACTTGCGTCAACTGTGGCATTGCGTTGTGGTCAAATTGCACATTTAGACCAGTCATTTATTGTGACCATGAGGCACACCTGTGTAGCAATGGTGCTGTTTGCCCAGCATCTTGATATGCCAAACCTGTCAGGTGGATGGATTATCTTTAAAAAGGAGAAGTGCTCACTAACAGTTTTTTTTAACACATTTTTGACCAAAATTTGGTATAAATTTATCTATGAAAAGGATGAAAAAGTCTTAAATCTTTAACTTAAACCTGTGAAAAATTGGAGCAAAAACAAAAATGTTGCTTTTAAATTTAGTGTATATACAAGTTATAAAATAAATTCCCTCTAAATTAAAGTATATTTATACATTAATATAAAATAGCAGACAGAAGACTAAGAGTGAATCCTTATCACCTCCCAGTTCTCATAATGTAATTGCAATCTAATACCATCATCCATTTTTATTGCAACGTTGTTTATAAAAAAGCTCTGTCCATTCTCTACAGCCACATGGCAGGACTTAACTCTTACCGATGGTCTGGAAGCGGTCGAATGGGTACGTAACGCAGATAAAGTTTTGTCCATTGATGACACCACTTTCGGGGTAGTAATACTGTCCTGCCTGTCGTACAGGGGGGAAGTTAGGGGTGCTGTGGACCAACCAGAAGCCCTGATTTTTATCCAGCAGGACGACACCTGAGGAGCAAAGATTAAAACTGTCAGCAAAGTTTTTCTCTCTAGTCGGTTAGTCAATGCATATAAAAACTAACTAAACTCAACTTTGCTAATTTATCTTTATGTTTATAAAACCCTGTTTCCTATTGTGCAAAGTTTTACCAGTTACTGTGCAATAATATTTCTACATTTCTTTACTTTTATAGTAAATATAATTGGCCGTGTGCATTATAATTATTATGTGCAACTACATCCAATATCCAAAAAAGTGAAGGGTTTATATAGTGTACAATGATTTTATATTTGTTTTATATTTATCTTATCTGGGGTTTTTTTGCCATATTATTATCATTATTTATCACTCAATGCCTTCTTTCTCTTGCTTATTACTCTTGAGCTGCTGTAATGTGAATTTTCACAGTGTGTGATTTATAGTCATATCTAAAGTAATTTATTTCTATATATCACAGAATGAAGGTAGAAGGTAGATTTATTCATCATTTTTTAAACAAAGTTTAAAAAACAAAATTAGAATTTGTCCTTGATCCTGCTACATCTTTGAAGTTTAAGGATGAGTTGAAAGTGGGAATGCAAATTCAGGTGATAATTCTCTGTAGCTTCATCATCACCCCGTCTAATACATCTATTACATTATGATAAATATCAGTTTATTTCAGATACTTTCAGACAGTCATTTTTTTTATTATTTTGACCTTATACATTACTTGTGCTGTTTTAAAAATGTAGAGTCTCTGAATTTTGTTAGTTTTGTTCTAGATTTTTTTGTAGCACTCTCTTTTGTCACTGTCAGATGACTTTTTGGAAAGACTGGACCGAATGTAATATGCTCATTTACGTTGCCTGTATTACTTAGCTTGTCTTTGTTTTCACTCAGTCAGTTTATTATTGGGAGGACTGTGTTTTTTGTTTCTGTTCACTGTGTTCTTCTCCTCCTGTGTTGCCTTCACCTCAGCCACACACCTGTCCTGCATCAGCCTCGTTAGTCTTTCCCTGCTCCTCAGTTTTTCAGCTTGCTGCCTGTTCTCCTTCCTCATCACCTTATTCCCCTCACCTGAGCTTCTGCGCCCTTTTTCTCCACCTACACTTCACCCCCCCGAAAGCCTAATTTGTATATAAGTCCCAGATTTCAGTTGACTGTTGGATCCTTCATTTGCTTATGAGATCTTCATTTTGCTGTTTCACTGCACCAACTTGGAATACAAAGTGATTTAATGGAGTTCCTGTCGCCTGCGTTTGGGTCCACCTGCTCCACACCTCACAACATTTTTAAGTATGTAAATTGGATTAGCATTTGTTTTATAAGTATTTCCCGCTGAGCTGGGCAATGTGGCAAATATTTTTGACCAAATACCTCTATATTGACATTGCAACAAAATTCTTGGGCTGACTATTGGTGCTTTTACAAATTTTTACAAAATAAAATGTTTGATAAATAATCATCAATGTGCAGTTATAATAACTATGTGGTTCATGGCAAATAATAGAACAGCTAGAACAGTACAAGTTTAGAAAATTACACGACTTTTCTATAACGCAGCATTTAAAGCTAGGAAGAGACAACACAATATTACGATATCCAAAATCTAAGATGGCATGTAGTGTCATATCATGATATAATATTAATATATTAACAGGCACTAGTTTCCTCATAATGCCATACAGTAAGTGATGTATTGGCGTATGAAATATAAGGTATATAATGAAGCATGATTTGAGCGATCTTTAATTTTATACAGTGCTGCAATAGACTTGACATTCTTACTTTGACAGAATTTATACAAAAAGTAATTGTTTTAAAGTTAAACCCTCATCATGGCAGCATCTCACTGAGCTGAGGAGCAGGTTAATTAAGAGGTAGGCTTAGTTGCTTAAGTTTGCATTAATTATTGTCTCATGATTACATCTTTTTTAGACATTTTAATGGTATTTATTGTCTTATAGTATGGTTAATTTATCATGTCATCATGTCCATGTCATGTGATACCATCCTGTCCACTGTTTATTGTTTGCTCTGTGGTTAATGTATTGTTTGTAATGAATGTCAGGCAGCTGTGTCTAGCACTTTTTTGCCCAAGACAAATTTCCTTTAAGACAGTTAAGTTTATCTTATCTGATACACGGTACAAAAACACTCATATTTGCTGATTTTGAGCATAAAGTCAAATCTCTTACTGAGCTATGGCAGTATTAGAAATGGACTGCTCTGGTGTTCACCTTTTGTGTGCCCCCCTCTGCTTTCACTGTTGTTAACCCATCTGTCACCAAAGTTCTCAGGTGGCCTCTGGTCATTGTAAAGGATGTACGCCACTTCTGTGTTCTGTGGAGAGAAGAGTTTTGTTTTTTTTGTTTTTTTTACTGAAATTAGAGCCATCATACTTTGCCAAATGCCTAACATAAAAAAAACACAGGCAAACCTGACTGGAAAACAAAATAAAAAGCCATAACACTGTAAAATTGAGGTATGATGAGGATGATATGTTTTGTGTGATTACGCTGTTAAACCACCACACAGCTGTTCATTTCAGAGACAGTCAAACTGCTTAGAAAAGAAAAAAAGTCATTTTCAGTTCTCGTTCTCAGTTTCTTAATCTGATCCAATAATGTCAAGTGCTTATAGCAGACACTTCTTAAAAAAAAAAAAAAAAAGCTTATCACTGCATTTAAGTCTTCTATAAAATGAGAAGTCTTATGACTGCAGTGAAACAGCAGAGGCAGGCAAAAATGAGTTACATTTGCTGATGTCTGGAAGAAGTTATGAGTAATTTTTGACTGATATTGCTTCGACTTAATATAGTTTTTTTTTTATATTGTGGCTTTCAGAGCAAAGTACATGCAAAGAATTTTTAATAACAGACAGATTTGCAACTACAATGACAAAGCGAATGAGGTTTTAAATAAATAAATGTTGATAATACAGTTGCCTCAAATAAACTTTATACTAATACCAAATTATATTTTTGATTTTGTAACATGTTTTAGCATAAATTACATCCGCAAAACTCAAAAGGACAAATCAGTATTTTTAAGGATATCATCTGCATTTTAAAGAGCCGTCAAATAAAAAGTGAAGACTTGTCTGTCATAAAAAGAGGTAGTTCGGCAAAGCCGTTTTACCTTGAGCATATATTTAATACATAATTAGCAAAAATGAGTTACATCTGCTGATGTCTGGAAGAAACTTTTTTCTAACAATATTACTTGGGCTAAAAAAGGGAGAGAATAAAGGGAAAATTGTATGTAAAGTAATATTAATATAAAACGATTAACAACCACAATGACAAAACATAATGAAGACTCAAATAAATATTCATACTAAAGTGGGTTCATATATTTATATTCATATTAATACTGTCAATTTTAGGATAAAAGTTTCAATCATGCAAAAAGATATCTATAATCTGTTATTATTATTATTATTATTATATTCTATGGATTTCATTTGCATTTTTTTGAGAGCTGTCAACTAAAAAGTTCAGTCTGTGATAGCAAAAGAGGTAGTTTGGCATGACTGTTTCACATTTATCAATTTATATATTAAATACATGAATAACAAGGAACTGAAAACTCTATAATAACTCTGCATCACATGTGGAAGAACGCTGACGTTCACCTGGGTGATTTTCCAGTCCATAAACTCCAACTCTCGGTAAAAAAAAATGACTACACTATGTTTAGACTCAGTATTTGTTCCCTTATTGTTACAGACAAAAAGACACCTGATAATCAGACCTTTCCTTGTGAGTACAGCTGTCCCACTGTCCTGCCCAGAGCTCCCGTGGTGTCGTTCACTGTCCCCTTCCCAGCAGTCCACCCTTCACTTCCCTTTTCCAGCAGTAAATACACTTCACCCAGATAGGGAGCTTTTCTGCCGTGCTCTTTAGGCAGCTTGTACATGTAAAACCTACAGAAAAAGAACCAGACAGTCAGTCCATCTGAGAGACAGAGAGGTGACAGTAACTGATTTGCAAAGTATTTTAACTTTCTAATTAGCTTCCTGGCACCTAATAAAGTTAAAACACACTATTAAGTGTATTTTTTAAAAGTCTTTGTCCAGGACTGTTCTCAATAAAGGGGTGAATTACCAATCAACAGCATCTCCTTGGTCATTGTAACAGGTGATTGGTGAGGTGTCGCCCCCAAGTGGCACACAGAAGATCAGCAGGGACACGAACAGAAGCATCTAAGTAGAAGAGACAAACTTGCTGTTGTATTATTGCATTGCTGTTACAACTTTTACTGCAGAAGTTTTCCACCAGTGATGACAAAAATGTATTCAAACTCTAAGTCAACATAATATTTAAATATTCTGGTCCATTTCAAAGATTGCTTAAGTAAAAGTATCAATAGAATAGTGCAGAAATACTGTTACAAGTAAAAGTCCTGCATTCAAAGTTTTGGTTGACAAGAACTACTTAAGTACAAGCGAAAAATATACTCAAAGTGCCAAGAGAACTTATCATACAGAATGACCCATTTCTGAATAATATACAATATCGGCTTTGATCTGATTACCATTACTGATGCACATTTATTTAGTGCATTATGGACCTTATTCTGTGCCCTTTATAAAGCAGTTATTATTATTATTATTATCATTATTATTAGCATTATTGTTGTTATTAGTATTATTATTATTAATGTGTAACTACAACTTTAATGTTGCAGCTGGTAAAGCTATGGCTATTTTCTACTTTACCAGGTAACTTAATCTACAATAATACATCAATAATGTGAATCTGCACAGTAACTAGTAACTAAAGTATCAAACGTAATGGAGCAAAAAAGTACATAATTTCCCTCTGACACGTGGTTAAGTCTCATTTAAGCACTTATACTCGTTAAAAAGTTAAAATAAAATGTTAAGAGTAAAATGTTAAGTAACGTTAGAGTGAAATACTACAAAATTGTGTGCCTACAAGAGTAAAGTACTTGAGTAAAAGTAACGTTTTAGTTGCATTCTACCACCAGTCCAGTCTATAAACGGGAATAAATTATTTTAAAGGACAACACTGTTAAGTAAGGTTACTTTTATACAGTCAATCACATCTGAAAACTGATTAAAAAAATGAATTATTAAAAACTAATAGTGAACTTTAAGTTGAAAGTATCAATCACAGTGGCAACCGTTGAGCTTTTTGCTAGCTATCATAATGACGAAAGGAAGCTAATGTCACTAAAAGCAAAGGTTAAGTTTAATTTAACCACTTCTACCCACCTCTGGCAGAGCGTGGTTTTCCTCTTTCGTGTCCTTAACTGGTTATTTTCTTGTTCTCTGTGAGAGTTAGCCTGCAGTTTTGTGGTTTCCATACTGATCCCGAGTAACTTTCATCTTCATCTACATCCTTGTTTAGGTCTGGGACTGCAACATCGGGATAGGACGCTGACGTCACACAACCGTTAGACGATAGCTAACAACGACAGACTTTTTCGACAACGATCAAAATGACACCACAAACATAAGATAAGTATTTATTTAATTAGTAAACTAAGCACGACGAAAAAGAGACTGAAAAAAATACAACTAAACTCATTCTGAAGTTTTCCGTCACTTCCTCGTTCCTGTCATGTCCTTCTGAAAAAGTCCTCGTTTTCAGTCAAGTGATGGTTGACGTCATCCGGTGGGTGGGGCTTACTTAAAAAGCGATCATGAATAAATTGAAAACAGCAAAATAAAATAAAATAAATTATATAAAATATGGTATAAAAATAAAAACAAAATAAAAAAACCAATAAATAATAAAAATAATAAAATGAGTAAAGATGCAATTAAATACATAAATAAATACAATAGAATTCCTAACTGGGCTGATATTCACATACAAATACTGTATTTCATTAGACATTTAAAACTTGTAAAAAAGGAAAAAGTATTGAAATTTATTCAAACACTCAATCATTTATGTGTCACATAGCTCTATTGTATCAATATTCAATATCTACCCCCCCCCTTAGCCCCCCACACACACGAGTAATTTTTATGTGTTATGTGTTTGTCAGTTTTGGGAGAGGCAGTTATAAAGTTAAAGTGGATTCACAGACACACTAGCAAGTACCCTCAATCATCAATAAAAATTATGACAAGAACATGTTGACCCGGGCAGTATCTTCCAAAGAAGGCCACGCCCTTACCAAAAATATATAGCCTATATATATAAAATACTGATGCATCCAATTGCACATTTCCATCTTGAAAGTGGAACTTGCATCTGCTAGGTTTCCTCCCTTTTGACTCTTTCACAATTTTGGTGTGGTCTCTTTTTTGCGTTTTGTGCTGTGCAGCTTTTCCTCTGTTCCTCTTCTTTGCTTAAAATGTTGGTCTTTATTCTGATGATTTGGAGCAGTGGTCAAGAAAAACAGGTTGTGTGACAGAATAATGACCATGTCATCAAGACTTTTGACCTTGTATCAGAAACGTACACTTTTTAATGAGTTTATTGATCACCCTTATTTTTTTCATTTTTATTATTTAAGAAAAAATAACCTTCAGAGGCAATATTTCTGTTTTTAATATCTCAATAATTTTTTTCCTTTGTTCAATGTGGATCTCAACCAGCAGTGTTGATGAAAGCGTTTCTATCAGATATCATACGTGTGTGTTCTGTTTGAGGAAGTGACACAGCGCTCTCTTGTCACCTCCAACCTAACTTCTGCAGACCGACCAGGACTTCCTCCGAAACTTTTCCTCTGAGCTGACTGGACTAAACACACATCAGAGGAGGTCACAGGTTTCCAGGGGGGCCCTTCTGGTTGGTGACAGTGTGGCCCTGGATTATTTTTGTGATTTTATTGTGATTGTCATATGCAGCACACTGTAACATCTGACTTGCTGATTTTTATTTAAAAGAATCTGAGAAACTGCCCTGAAAGTAGATTTAAGTACTACTTTATGGTTACTTTGTATCTAATCATGTAGTTTACTTAAAATATAGTCTTATTGACTTGATTTCGTGAAGTTGTTGCAACTTAAAAGTTACAATTTTGTGTGTGTGTGTGTGTGTGTGTGTGTGTGTGTGTGTGTGTGTGTGTGTGTGTGTGTGTGTGTGTGTGTATTCTGCTGGTTGCAAATTGGTCAGTTGTATTTAAATTTTCTTAAACAAAACAGAACCCCCAGGGCTCCAAACTTCATCACTGGCAAAAAAAGAGTTAAGTAGGGCTAAATTGTTTTGCTGAAGTTGCTACCACTTAAGAGGAACAAGGTAATTCCACTTGTCATTTTTAAGATGGAAAAACTTCATAAAATTAAGTAAGTACAGATAGATTTTGAGCAAATTTAACAATTAGATGTAAAATAAGCATAAATCAAGATTCATAGTTATATTTACTTTACTTTTTCAAGGTTTCCAAGATTATTTTGATCAACTTTCAGATTTTACAGCTCAGTTTTGCAAGTACATAAGGCTTTTAGAAACACGTAGTTGGATCAGTGTTAACAACCAATAGCCACAAATACTAGAGCAGTGTTACTGACACTGAAATTTACAGTTAGCCTGATATTTGTGTCTTTTTTTTTTGGGTCCACATTGAATGTGTAAGTCTTCTCTTTGCCTCTGAGTCCATAAAAATGACAAAATTCAGGAACTCTGAGATAACACCTGTTGTCAGTCCGTTCATTCTGTGAAACATTAACACCTTTATCTTTGCCTCATTTGTTCCTCAAATTGGACTTCACTACCTCGTCTCTTTTTATGTGAACGTTTCATGGTCGACAGGATATTTTAAAAAGATCAAGACAAGTTTGTGGGAATGTGACCTAGCAAAGGGATGAATAATGAAGAAAATAAAACAGCCTTTACACGTCTTTGTTATTATCACTGCTAAAATGCATGAAATTAAAGGCAATTACTGTGTTGATATGTAAAAAACAATGATAATGAGGATATTAGAGCATGCTAAAGCTCTTTTTTTCCTGGTATTTTGAACAAATGGAAAAATGCAAATGGCTCAGATACATATTTTGTTTATTTTCTGGAGGACATTCATCCATACACAGTCAAGTGTGGCCTTGGAGCTCTTATCTCCTTAACACCATCCCTGGTGTGTTTAATGTCTGCTGTACAAATAAGAAGAAACGACAGAGATCAGTAGACTGCCTCCCACGCATTAAGAACAGGAACACACACAAACTCATTCAACCACTCATCGCAGACACACAATAAAATACAAACTTTGCCAAAATAACACAGCATATCTCCTGATCCTATTATTAAGACAGAAAAGAATAGCTAACTAGCAGTAAACTCAATAATCTCATCAGGAATGTCCCTCAAGTCACAACAAAAGCTATGCTGATCAAACATTAGCGTTTTTGCGACAATCTCAAGAGCTTTAACCCTTTGAAACCTGAGCAAATTGGTTTAATTTCTTTCAGAAAAACATGGGAACAAGGTGATAAGCAAACCTAAGAAGACATGGCACAGAAAATTAGCCAGAAATGGGTTAAAAAAAACACAACAACAAAAAACAGCAAAGGACACAAATAAGCATATATATATATGTATATATATATAATTTTCCCCTGTTTTTGAAAGAATTCATACCAATTTGCTCATGTTTCAAAGGGTTAAACACTATCAGGAAGGATTATAATTCTCTTAAATAAAGCATCATCAAGGTCAAGAACGAAAACATCCTGTTTTAAGAGAACTCAGAAAGCTACAATACTGAAGTGCCACAGTTTTTTTTTCTATCTCAGGTTTGTAGCAAGCATGGTAATTCAGTCCTCTGCTCGTCCATGCGTCCTCCCTGGACCCTCAGGAGCAGGGAGAAGAAGTCCTCATCGTCCATGGGACCGGGAGCCCTGCTGCGCTGATCCTCCAGCCTGCCCTGTGCCTGTTGGGGTGGTAGGTAAGAGGAAAAAAATGCCAAAAATGATGTATATTTATAAGTCAGATAATTCTCCACTGAAGTGAAGGCATGGCACTGGGGTTTTGCCAGAATCTAACTTTTTTTTTTTTTGAAAAAACAAAGCTGACAAGTTGTTACATCATAAGAGCATCTAAACAAGTTCAGATTGCTCACCTGTGTCGTCAGAATCATGTTATACAGATCCTCTTTAGGCACAGGAACAGGCACAGGATCTGGCGCAGGTGCAGGCCTTCTCACAAGAGACAGTTGCTTTATGCTGCCTCTGAAACTTCTGGCTTTTATTTTTGCTGGTTGGGACTTTTCGAGCTGCGCCCTCTGGTCATCCAGCCGGCGAGCTTGAGCGGTGGCAACCAGGTCAAAAAACTCCTCTTTCTGCAGTGATGTCATGGAGGAAAAGACGACTGTGGAGACATGTGAGAGAAAAAAGCTTTGATGGTCAGGCGGCAGGAGACTTCAAGTGGTCAGTGGTCAAGGAAAGACATGGAAACATGCTGGTTGCAGGAGTTTCAAAACATTCTTGAGTCACGAAGTACGGGTAGTTTCATGTTCTTTCAGCTTGATCAACATGAGTCAGCATCACTTCATGGAAACAAACAGCTGCACCAGTTTCATCATGTAAACTAGCAATACTCCACTTGCTTTGCTTCGGGGGCCACTTTTGCAAAATGACATGAGGCTGCCAGTTGTAGCAGCCCCATACATGTTTTTAGGATTTTAGGATGTTTATAGAATTTCAATATGTTTCTTGGATTTTTGGACATTTACAGGATTATAGGGTGTTTCTAGGATTTTAGTATGTTTTGTGAGATTTTAGGATATTTCTAGGATTTTAGATATCCCTAGGATTTTAAGAATTTTCTCGGATTTTAGGACATTTCTAGGATTTTTGGACATTCTTGGATTTTAGGACGTATCTAGGATTTTAGGACCGGCTCTGTCGGGGTGCAGGGGATCCTCCACTGGCACTTTTTTTTGATAAACAATCTCTATTTTGATTCTGTTTCATGCACTCTGTTACCTTATGTATACTAGAAGTACAAAAACAACTCCCAGTGTGAATCTCTTTATTTTTATTGTGAATTTGAAAATGGTTGGGGCGCCACTCGGCTTTAAATTGAGTATCACTGGCGTGAACAGCATTAAACAGAGTGCGTCATCTCAAATTGCCCCCACCTCTGTTGGCCGGCTTGGTGGTGTTGGGCTCCGAGTGGCACCTCCTCCTCCTCATCCCACTCTCCAGCCTGAAGGAGCAGCGTTGGTCATTGAGCCGTCTCCCCTCCTGAAGGGTGCACAGCAGCTCGTAGAGCGCGTCTGGGAAGTCAGGGGTTAACCGGTGAGCCTGAGAAAACGCGGGTAGGTGGCAGAAAAAGTATGAGGGAGGGAGGAAAGGTTTCTCAGTGAGTGGCACAGACTGTTTGTTGGCACAGCAAAAACCATTCACTCAACTCCTACGTACTCCCACATGTTCTGTAACAAAATGAAACCTGCTGTTTTTTTTCCACCACGAGACTGTTTTTTTCGTAGCGTACATGGTGGCTGGTTGGTTAAGTCAAGAACATTACAAACACTTGCTACAATAGAGGTTATTTCAGAGCATGTGAAAGAGCTAACAGTCCACAAACCTTTTTTGGGTCCTCTTCTTGGCTTTGTGTCCCTTCAGGTGTCTCCTCGGAGAAATTTAACCTCTTTAAATCCACTTGAAGATCGTCTTGTGTAATCTCTTTATCCTCTGTGTCACTTTCAGGCTTTTCATGAATCCCCATCATCTCTTGTGTCTGCTCTTCACTCTCACTATTACCTTTGTTTTGTCCATCATTCTCAGTTTTCTCCTCTTGAGTCAGAACAACCTCCCCTATCTGATTGTCCCCTGAGTTGGTTTGTTTTTCCGGGTTCTGCTCCTCTAAACACATTTTACCTGCTATATCTTCTTCATTCGTGTCCTCTCCTACGTGTTCCTCTTCCTCTTTCAGAGTCGACTCTCCGCTGCAGCTCTGTGTGGTGAGTGAACTGCTCGCTGCCCCTGTCTCACTGTCTGTGACACTCTCGGTCATGTCTCCCTCTTCGGTGATGACTAGACTTTCCAGCGGTCCCTCTTCAGCCATTTCAACTTTGATCTCTGTGCAGTCCATTAATCCTACTGTCAGCCTTTGACAAGATGATACACAGAAACAGGGGTTAGGTCAAAGATCTTAAGGTCAAAGACTCTGACAGTCCCATTTTTAACACTTCAAACATCAAATGTATCAACTCTAAAGTTAAACTCGGAGTAAACACTGAGATTGCTACAGACCAGATGAGTCTTTCTGTTGCTATGAAATGTATGAAAAACCAGTCGAGCAGGTTCTAGCATGTTGACTACAGATGTTTAAGCTGAAAATCCGTAAGTAAATCAGATGTTCCTGTCTGACTTACTGTGAGGTGTGACAGAGAGATGACAAATTCTTGCTGCTGATTAGTTTCTTTTGTGTATTTATCCAAAAGTTTCACTGTAATTCTTGTTATTTCCCCCCTAAATATACCATAAAGTAAGAGTACATTTCAGTGATTTCTTTCTTACCTTAATTTTTCAACTTTGTCTCTTCAAAGCATCATCTCTTGAAGTCACAGACGGAGCACAGCATTTTTGGCTCGTCACTTGTCTTGTCAATATCTTTATGAAGAAAAAAAAACCCAGCTATGAAGAGTTTCACATGCTGACGTGACAAGCGCTCGCCCTCTCTGTCTGCCTTGCTACCTTCTCTCTCTCGTCTCCTCTCTTCCTGTTCCTCTTACCACAGCCCACCCTTATTTATTTGGCCCGCATCTGACAAGCCATGCTATTGTGAAATATTACCCTCTAAAGCAGAAGGAAACCCAGCCACACATTTGTTTAGTTTATACTTCTATAAGCAAAGGTTTTTGTCGTCTGAGATAAACCTATAGCTGTCGAGCCAGCTGTAAGCAGCTGCTGCTTTAACTGCTGCTCATTTGATTGTGACAGACCCAACTGCAACATGTTGAAACAGGCTGCAGTTTTTCAAACACTGCTGTGGTTTTGGCACACATCCTGTTGACTTGCAGCTGAAACAAGAAGTAGAGTGAGACAAGTGAGAGAAGCTTTCTAAGTGAGATTATCACATTAAACCGGAGGAATTAAAAAGCATCTGCTTTAATCTGTGGTTCTCTGTTGATGCTTGTAAATTGGATGACGATAGAGCGCATAATCTGCATTTCATTTAGTTGGATCTTATTTGTTATTCCCTAACACACATGCGCACACACTTCTGCTTTCTGAAAGTGCGGTGAGTGCAGATGTTTTGTTGTTGTGGTTGCATTTAACGCAGTAGTGTTGCTCCTCTGCTGCCTCAGAAAAGCACTGAGGATCATACACTATAGTGTAACGATACTCAATTTGTGCCCCACAGACTAAATCTGGCCCCCAACACATTGGGTAATGTTTTTGTAGAAGGTAAGGTAGAGTGCATAAAAAAGCATCAAAATAGAGCTTGTTTATAAAAGCACCTGTGGAGGATCACCCACATTCCCTGACTGAGGTCCTAGCTAAGCCCCTGATGTCCTAAAATCCTAGAAACTATCTAAAATTCTTGAAATGTCCTAAAATCCAAGAAAAGTCCTGAAATCCAAGAAATGCCCTTAAATTCTAGAAACATCCTGAAAATCATAGAAATGTCCTAAAATCCTTTTTAAAAAAAACTACCCATGTCCTAAAATTCTAAAAATCCTAGGAACACCATCAAATCCTAAAAATGTCAGAAAATCCTTGAAATATCCTGAGATCCAAGACATGTCCTGGGATCCCTGAAACGTCCTTAAATCCTAAAAGTGTCCTGAAATCCTTGAAATTTCTTAAAATCCAAGAATTGTCCAAAAGTCCTAGAATTGTTATAAAACCCAAGAAATGTAAAAAAATCTTAGAAATGTCCTAAAATCCTGGAAATGTCCTGAAATCCTAAAAACTGTCTTAAAATCCTATAAACATCCTCAAACCTAGAAACATCTTAAAGTCCTTGAAATGTCCCAAAAATCCTAGAAGTGTCCCAAAATCCTGGAAACGTACCGTAAAATCATAGTAAAGTCCTCAAATCCTACAATCCGGTATGGGGCTGCTGCGACTGGCCCCTGACCTCCTGTCATTTTTGCAAAAGTGGACCCCAAGCAAAGTAAGCTGAGTGTCCCTGCTGAGGTGTATTTACATGACTTGTACCTCTTTCTGTCAGTCGCTAGGGGACTGCTTTGTGCGATGCCTCGGATCAGGCTGTGCTGTGTGTCTGTGAGCACAGTTGGGCAGCAGTCGTCGCCACCGTGCGTCGCTGAAGATGTTGCAGCAGCAGCCTCTGACGGGCAACGGGCCCTCCAACGGCCGGGGACTCGGCTTGAGTGGCCACCCCGGGATGCATGCGCTGAACTCGGTTCACCAACCCTCGCAGCATCGGTCCGACGGAGGGGACTCGGGCCTCGAGGGCGCAGAAAACGGACACGAAACCCGCAGAGATATTGGTGACATACTGCAGCAAATAATGACCATCACCGACCAAAGTTTGGACGAGGCACAAGCGAAGTTAGTTTCCTTTAAATATTTTTAATCTCAACTTGACGCTTTTGCTGCTGTTTTGTTTTGCCGCTTTGACTCGCAGTAACAAAGTTTCCTGAACTTCAATCTATTGTTTAGATTATTTAGCCAGTAGTTAACTTATTAGCAAACGGTAGCTGGTGAACATAAAGTTGCTTTTGTTATTACTTTTTCAGATTAATATGCTGTTATGTTAGCCGATGCTAATTGTCTCTTTGCTGTCATTTACAAACACATATGTCTTTTAGCAGCGATACAAACGGAACGCTAGCCATTGTTAGCTTGCTAGGCTAACCAAAGCTAACTAGCTAAGGCTACAATAGGTAGCTAACAGGTAGCGCTAATGTAAACGTTAAAATTGAATTTTAATTCGCACAGCAAGACTCAATTATACGTTCAACAAATGGAAATACGATCTTACAGGCTAATGTTACCGTTATATACATCTTAATGCCAACAGTTGCCTCCTTAGCACTTAGCCAGTGAGAAGCTATCGGTTGCTAAATTAGCCATGCTAAAGGTAGTTGGTCAGTAATTTGTGTTTTTGTTTTGGTCAATTTGCATATCGTCACTCTGCCCCTGCTGACAGTTAGCCCGCCATGTTAACGAGAGAATCGCTCTTTTCTTTATGTCCAGGAAACATGCACTCAACTGTCACCGAATGAAACCTGCTTTATTCAGCGTCCTGTGCGAGATCAAGGAAAAAACCGGTAACGTTTTTATTTACCAGCGTTTTCTATGTTGTCAGTGTCGGCCATCCTGCACTTAAGTACAAACACGCCTTGCTGAGTTGTGATGTGCACTGGGCTTATTGCAGCGATATTAAACTGTGTTGACAGTGTGTCATCAGAAGCCAATACAATTATAAACACACACAACAGGAATCTGATTCTGGCTGTCAATAACTCTACATATTTACTTGAATTCTCAAAAACAAATATACAGGAAGATAAACTGAATAAGACATTATTTGGTTTAAAAATACTGACAACAGCTGGACAAATGGATACACAGTGCTTACAGGGAATACATTTTTAAGGTTGCTGGTAATTGGGCAGTGCAAGAGTTAAGCATAGTCCAACATTGCAACAGTTGATGTTACAATAATCCAAAATTGTTATTTCTATATATTTTGATCTATGCTTTATAATATAATCTGTACAAATCAAACAATATTTAATGGAATAAATACAAATAAAATGATCCTGCACAGCCACTGTTAAAGTTCAGGGTTCCTATGGCCATAAAATCCCAGGAAAAGTTATGAAATTTTAAGCATTGTTTTACAGGCCTGTAAATACTTGGAGATTAATATCAAGTTTAGTTGTTTTTTTTAAGCATGAAGGGGGGAGAGTAAGGGGATGACATGCAGCAAAGGGTCGAGGTTGGAATTGAACCCACAGCTGAGGATGCAGCCTCTGTACGTGGGGTGGCCCCTCACCGATTGAAACACTGGACGTCCAGAATTTGGGAAAAGTTTTGAAAATGCATTATTTTGGCTATCATATCAATTCTGTCCATAAAATTTCGCTAACATGTCAAACATCAAGCAAAATACATTGTATTTGAAATCTGCCAATGTGCCGCGTGAACATAGATTGGACCAGTGACTCATTTTCAACTGCCAAAAGTCATGGAAATGGATTTAAATATTATTGCAAACTTCTGAAGAAGTTTTGAAAATTCAACTTTGCAGAGCAAGATTGAACCAAAATCAGTTCTGACCCAAAAAATGCGCCAAAAAAGGAAATGCATTCATTAAAATAATCAGTTGAAAAGGACAGTTTGTTATCCCCTTGAAAGCTGAATAGATTGGCTTGATTTCTTTCAAAAACACGTGAAGAATGCAATCAGTAGTTTATGTAGAAAACAAACAAACAAGATAATGTCCAGAGAAAAAGTGATTTAAAATGATAATTCTCCAATAAAATATTTTAAAATACATAATAATGCTAATTATACATATATTTTCTGGACCTTTTCCCCCTAGCTTTTTAAACAATAATTTATTAGTCCCACATCAGTGAAATTCACAGGTCACAGCAGCTCAAAAGTCAGATGCAAAAGAATAAAGCAAAAATGTGAATGCTATAAAAGGATGAAAATATTACAAAAATATAAATTTGATAAAATGGGAAATACATTTATTTAAAATATGAAATCTATATTCACATTTCACTTATACAGATGCTGTGTGTCCAGTATTAATAGTTGCACAGGATAAGTAATATACACACGGTCTGTAGTATGTTGCTCCTGTATATTATTGCTACCTGCCTTTTTGCACTATTGTATCTTGCATATTTGTACATTTTTAATGCTGTATTGTTTTATGTGTTTGTATGTACCTTTGCTGTGTTTTAGATAAGCTGAAGACAGAATTCCACTGAGGTGGATGATTAAGTTTATCTTTATATTTATCTATTCACAGGACATAAGTCTAATGCTATTGTACGTTAACAAAACTTCAGCACAAACTCATGCAGTGCTTTGTTGATATTTCACTCACAAAACTAACAGACACTTGACTTATTGACAGGCCTGTCAATGAGGAACGCCCAGGAGGATGAGCCTCAGGATCCTCAGCTGGTGAGGTTGGACAACATGCTGCTGGCGGAGGGTGTAGCGGGGCCGGAGAAGGGCGGTGGGGCTGCTGCTGCCGTGTCTGCTGCCACCAGCTCAGGAGGGATGTCACCTGACAGCTCGCTCGAGCACTCCGACTACAAAAGCAAGTTGAGCCAGATTCGCAGTATCTACCACACTGAGCTGGAGAAGTATGAGCAGGTACCGTGTCGCAACAGGAGACGAGCGCTGACATTGCCTGTACACGCTTGCTTGTACTAAAGCTGCTCGCCAGAAGCGTAATCCATAGGCATGTTAGGTCTAGAGTTCAGCCACGTAACTTTAATTTTCCGAGGGAATACACTTCTGTCCTTATGTTGCTGATCAAAAAATGAGCCTCACATCTCTGTTTAAGAAGAGGCTGTTTGAGATTATCGGAGTAACACACATTCAAACCAAGCCAGATCGTGTGGTGTTATTCAAAACACCTTTCAGATCTGATGTGAAATCTACTACTTTGATTATACTCATCGGCAACATACATTCTTTCTGCAACATGAACTAAAACCTTCAAAATGTTGAAGTGGTTTTTCAAACGTGCTGCACATGTATGTATAAAACAACCCTTCCACAGTAAAGTTGTATAGTGCTAAGTGCTTTATGGAGCACTCAGATTACCTGCAGGACATAATACTTACACTAAGACCTTATGCTTATACATGCTTACTGACCAAAAGAGCAATACTAAACTGCTGATTTGCAACATTTTTCTTTGAGATTACATTTTCTTTTCAAAAACTTCAAAAATACACAAAGTTTTGATGAATCAAATCAAACCAACATGACATAATACACCCAGCTTCATTGCTTTGCGCTTTGCTGTCTTTCACTGTCCGCGGTGTAATGCACTCCCACCCAGGCATGCACTGAGTTCACCACCCACGTGATGAACCTGCTGAGGGAGCAGTCGCGTACACGGCCTGTGACTCCGCGGGAGATTGAGCGCATGGTTGGCATCATCCACCGCAAGTTCAGCACCATCCAGACCCAGCTGAAGCAGAGCACTTGTGAGGCAGTCATGATCCTGAGGTCCCGCTTCCTCGATGCCAGGTACACAAGTATCATGTTTTTTCTTCTTCTGTATAGTATAAAGTACTCACCCTGTAGGCCTGCACTGTGGCTCCGAGAAGGTTGCACCATGCTCTTTTTTTTAAGAAGACGTCGAAACAGACAAATGTGTCAAAATGTTCTTTTTTACATTACACATTTTCTAATTTGAAAAAGGTATTTATCAAAAAGTTGAGTTAAAAATAGTTGCTAATAACATTAATGACAGTAATATGCAGCTATACTAATGCCTCATTTTCAGAATTACTTTAATGTTAATTTGCACCTTGCACATTTGTAGGTAGAATATATTAATGTTTGATAGCATATACTACCACAAGCATATGAAATGATTATAGTAGCCATTTAGACTTGTGTATGAGTGTATACAAAGGGCAAAGGACACTTGACCACATCTTAGACTATAATACCTGTGTTGAAATGTAATAAAGAAAGGGTGGGAAAAAAATATTTTTTTTCTCAATATGTATCATCATCACTGAAAGAAGGGAAAGACGCTGCCGCCTCTTTTTTCATATCAATCAATTTCTCATCACACACATGCTCACAGGAATTTTTATCCCTTGTAACTCCTCAGATCAGTACTCAGCTTTGTAAATTACTTTTTAATTATGTATGCACCAAAAAAATGGAACAAGAGATATTGAAATTGGACAGATCATTTTAATTGTAAACTAGATTATATGGTTGTTATACAGTGTTCCTGTCACAGACATGATGGTTATTTATTCTTTGTATTTTCTGTATTTTGTTGTTATTACTGTTGTAATGTGTCCGTCCTTCATGGCAGATTTATTTGGTATCTGCAGTTTCATTGCGGTTTATCTTTCTTTCCTGACATTGCCAGTAATTATTTATTTGAATGGAATTTTCATCATTTTATTTAGATTGTTGTCACATGTTCTGTATCCTTCTTGCCTATATTAATTTGTCTTCACGGTATTGCTATAAAAGAGCTCAATGCTCAGTCAGTTTTCCCTCAACAAAAAATGTATTATGATTCTGTTTGTGTCTCATCAGACGCAAAAGGCGTAACTTCAGCAAACAGGCCACAGAGGTCCTGAATGAGTATTTCTACTCCCACCTGTCCAACCCTTACCCCAGTGAAGAAGCCAAAGAGGAACTTGCCAAACAATGTGGAATCACCGTCTCTCAGGTAAATCACCGGCTGTACTTTAAAGAACAATCAGCAATGGGAAGGTTGAGAGTTTTTTGGTGTTCTGATAATATCTGAAAAGGGCATTTACAGGATTCCCGCAGATCCTTAAAAGGTCTTAATAAACACTGAATTAATTAGATAAGGCCTTACTTGATATTAAATTGTCTTAAATAAGTCAAAATGTAATTGGTAACATCTTTTATATTTATTATTATTATATTGAAAAAACTGTCAAATTTTCCTTGCATGAATGTCACCAAAAAAGTCACAGGTTTTATGTCATAATATATTGTCCCTAATCATTGATTGTTAATTTTGTCTTAAATTTCATTGCAAGTGGCGTTAAAAAAGTCTTAAATTTAACGTGCCTTAAGCTGTTGAGAACCCTGATTTAACGTTTCCAAAACTGAGTGAACTTGAGTTTTAGTGTTTGTGAACAAATAAAGCAGCAGGTTTTCTGTACTCAAGCTTAAAGACACATCTTTTGTCAATAAAAACATGCTTAAGCATTTGTATGTGTTTGAATCTGTTGCTCAGTGTTGATCAACTACTCTTTAAATTTTAATAAATGCTGTACACTGAGGCTAGTATTGTGTTTTTTTTCTGCCAGGTCTCCAACTGGTTTGGCAACAAGAGAATCCGCTATAAGAAAAACATTGGCAAGTTCCAAGAGGAGGCCAACCTTTACGCCATGAAGACGGCCTTGGGGGGCAGACAGGGCGACGATTCCCCGCACACTCCCAACTCCACAGGTACGGAAAAGACAATAAAAGGTACTTTGTGCTACCGATGTCTCGAGGCAGTTTCAGCCTTCTCTGCCTCCGTTTGTCCGTCACCCAAAACTTGTCAGTCAAATGGCTGAACCTGAACACAATTTGTCGCCCGAGGCTGAGGAAACTGAAATGTTTGAAGCTGTCACGCATTGAGGAAGCAAGTAGAAAACAATGTGCCAGTTGTGGTTTGTGTCTGAACAGGTCTGCTGCACAATTATCTTTCCTTTAGCTTTTCTTTTTTTCACAGCGATGAAGTTTTTTTAGTGTTAACTAACGTTTGAATCATAATGTGATATCTGTGGAAGCAAGATGGCAAGATGCACGTGTTTGTACGTTGTAGGTTATTCTTCCCTTTTGGAAAACATCCTGACTCTGCATTTAACCTTTTAAAACCTGAGCAAGTTGCCATAATTTCTTACAAAAACATACAACTTAAAAAATGTCCCAAAAATGATGAAGAAACAAGTAAAAAGTTAAGAGAAAAATGCCTAAAAAAGAAAAACTAAAAAGAACAGGAAAATTACCTCAACAAAGTGCTAAAAAAATACATGTTTTTGTTTTTGACATAATTTTTAATATATTATTAAGAGAATTAAATATATAGTTTTCTGGATATTTTTTCTCATTATTTAATAATATCTCATCCGTCCCAGCTAATATTCTGATCATTTTCTTGTGACTTTTTTTTTGTTTGTTTGCAGTTTGCTGGACATTTCTTGCCAAGTTGCACATGTTTTTTTTCTGTGTTTTTTGAAAAAAATCAAACCAATTTCCTCAGGTTTCAGAGGTTTAAATGCAGAATGAAGTCGTCTTAAAGCAGCACAAGAAAACTGATGTCAGTTCAGGTGTTAAAGGGTTAAATATAAATTAAATAAAAATATAGAGTTCCATTATGTCTTACAGATAATCGCATATTTATAGTATTTCACCCTAAACTACTACAACACTGACATTTAAAAATGGACTGTTAAAACAGGTTTGTTACTTGTGAGTACTGAGGCTGCTCTCTCGTTTTTGACTTTCTTTAGGGTCTGGGTCCTTCTCTCTGTCCGGGTCAGCTGACCTGTTCCTGGGGGTTCCACCTGTGAACGGCGAGCACTCTGCTTACCAAATGGGAGTGCAGGTAAACCACTCATCAAAGTTATACACACATATAAATGATAATGATGGAGACATTGTGTATTTTTGGGGGGCATTGTTGGCTTTGGTCTCTTCAGGATATTTGTTGACAATAAGAAAAATCTTGGATAACTTCAGCCTTATTCTTTAAGGATTTCAGATTGTTTCATGTCATAATTTCAGTTTTTCTTTATCTGCAGCTCCCATAGTAGATATTTTACGTTACTGCCAACAAGGGCTCAAATTAACTTTAAATAAGTAATAAAAATGAAAGTAATAATAAAAATGAATAGTGAATAGTAATTTAAACATCTTTATGCCCTCTTTTTTTCTTTTCACTCTGTTTTACTTTATATTACGTCGGGTTCATTGTTGGAGGAACTTTTAATGACTTAAAATTCTCCTTAAATGTGCTCATTTTAAAAAGTCATGTCAGAGAGGTGCGTTTTGTTCTTTTTGTTTTTTTAAACATGTAGAGTTATAACTTTTTGGCTGAATTTAACATTGTATTTAAATGTTAGTCTAGTTCTGATCAGAAAATGCTACGTGATGGTGTTTATCTTGCTTGTCGACAAGTCCAACATCCGAGACAGAACAAACAGGTGGGTGCGAAACAGCTGGCCTGTTAATCCTATTCAGCATGCAGCTCTGAGGTCTGTGATGTCAGTGTTTTCCAAAAAGCACCTGGTGTTGTTAACGTCATTACCTTGAAATACAGTATCACACAACTTTGCCAAAACTTTTTGTGATGGATTATCTATCTCAAATTAGTTTCACACTTTTTCTGGAGTTTTTTTTTTTCACTCATGAACTGTGACAGCAGCTTCTGAGAAAACATCTTGCGATTGTGTCGAATAGTTGACAGTGATGTTGCACTTTTGTTGGTGTTAAGGTGTGAAAACCAACAGACGATGTTCTGAAAAATGACACAATGACAGAGGTGCAATGCAGGCACACGTCATGTTGTTCTCTGACTTCTTTGTTGTTTCTCTTTCGATTCCTCAGGCTAACGGGAACTGGCAGGGTCGAAACTCGCCCCCGTCCGGCGCCTCGCCCCACACCGACCACTCGGAAAACTCTGACTGAGCCCACTGGCACAGAACGACAGCGACGGAAAGATTGACGACGGAAAAGACAGAAAGAATGATATCACACTTCCCACTTGGCTGCAGTTGTTTTGTACGTTGTTTGGTTTGATTATTTTAAATGTACATTGTTTTGTTTTCTTTTCTTAACGCTCAGCGTGGGTCATTATTATGTTTGAATGATCAGCTGAGTGCACGGATGGTAGAGTGAAAGTGTGTGTGTGTGTGTGTGTGTGTGTGTGTGTGTGTGTGTGTCGTGAGCATGCAGGTGTGGTTTTATTATCATGGTTGTAGGGTTTGTTTTCCACTACTTTTGACATGTTACTGAGGTGTGTTTGTGGTCGGGGAAGGGGAGGGAGGGGACAGCATTATCATTGTTTTTAGCACACTATATCATTATTATTAATATTATTGCTGTTTTATTATTAGCGCTACAACTACTTTCATTTTAACAGCTCAGAAAGAGAGAATGCATTTAGTGAATGAGAGGACAATAGAGAAAAATCCAAAGATATTGTGTGTTTGTTTCTCTGTTTTGTTTTTGTTTTGTGTTTTTTTCTACCGGGCTTCTGTGTCCCTGTAAAATGAATGAGGCGTGTGTGAGTCCATATCAGTGGTTTGAATGAGTATATCAACAGTGCTGTCTTTTTTCTGTACAGTGAAACACCTGTATTCTCTCTACCTCTTTTACAATAAAGACTCTCTGTATTCACAACCACATGGTGATCGCTGCAGCTTATGTAGAGTCTTTTATAATGTTAAGTATGCTGGTTCATCTAAATTACAAAAGAACCCAGACATTAACCCCCAACTGTATCCAGCAAAGGAAATATTTTGGTTTAATTATGCCTCTGTAATGGTGATAACCGTGACTCGAGGCATTGTGTTTGGGTTTCCTGTTTGTTCATATGTCCCATTTTCGTGAACGCGATATCTCTAGAGCACCTTGAGAAAATTTCTTTCCATATTACACAAATGTTCACAAGGACTCAACAATGAAATTAATAGATTTTGGTGGTCATAGGTCACAGATCAAGGTCACTGTGACCTGTCAATCTCAATGTTGTGAATGAGATCTCTTTAAGGGAATTTCTTCAAATTTGGCACCAACATCCACTTGGACTCTAACTGATTAGATTTTTGTGGAGTTAAATATGGATTCATGCGCTCCTGCCATAATGCAATCAAGGCTGTTAAATAATCTTCATCTGCAAAGAACCCCTGAGGGCCCTCCGAGTCAAACCACTTGTTCAAAGAGCTGCCACGTGCGTGTCGTCACCGTCGCTCTGCTTTCCCACGGAAACATCAAAGGGTCTTCACGCGCAAATGTCGAAACAACTGTGGCGCTAAATGGCGCGCCAGCACAAGACAGCTGCCCAAAAGGCACGCGTGGTCTATTGTGACGCGGAGCTGTGAATGCAAAACTGTTAAGCCGTTGTTGCACCTTCACCGCGCGTGACTGACTAACAAATGCAGAGGCGTCAAGTGTGAGTGGCAAAGTGTCAGCACGGGCAGTAAGTGATCGCAAAAGCAGGGAGAGAAAAGAAAAAGAAAGAAAGCAAAAATAACCACTCAATGATGCTGGTGAGCCAAGTCTCATCAATGATTTTGACATTATAAGAAGAAACAGGTTATTATTTCTCAAGTTGGTTCGATAAAATGTAGAAATGTCATTATGGACAATACATTTCACATGTTTTGGTGCGCTAACATCTTAGTTTTCCATATTTGAATCATTATCATATTAAGGACTGACTATTGCAATATTTGGAATATAACTGCATGATAGGGAATACACGATATACATATTATTTGCATTATATATATGGTGACACTATAGTCCTGAACCTTAAGTCCTCAACTTTGAGCTTTGAGTCGTAATAAACCAGCAGAACAGGTGGATAGAAGTACTCGCGCCTCAAATGGCAAACAAATGGTTTACGCGCGCTCTGTGGCGCAGCTGCACAGACTTTACATCCAACTGTTCAGGCATAATGCATATTAGGCAACTGATATCACAAGCAGAATAGATAAACCTGAGGTTACACCAAAACGTATTTTAAACAAAATTTTAAAATGCATTTATGTTTACATACATTACAGTATATGCATTTATGTACAAAAACATATGTATCCCTCATATTCACCCTTAAAGTCCTGTGTGGGAAACGAATAATCGAATATGCACATATTACATATTTTATGAGAGAATTAACATATTTGCTGCATGCTTGCATAAAGAAGTTGAAACATGTGTGAAACAAATATATTAATCTCAAATGTGTCCATATACTGTATATAAAGTTATGTGTATTTAAAATGTATGGGCATATATGGCTATATATCAGATTTTTCTATTGTCTGTGCTTCATCCCACACTTTAGTGCCACAGGAACTTAAATAATGAATATGGATCTTAAAATAGTCCTCCAGATGTGTTAACTTGTGGTTTCTTTCGCTTTTGTGTTTTTATTGAAATGGAAAAGAAGCAATCCTCAAATTATCATACATCACTGAGTTTTAGTGAAACCGTGTTGCGAGACCACAGGGCAAGGTTAACAGCCAGCTTTTACGCGTTAAGCAACACTGTTTTCATTCCAAATAAAACTAATGTACACTAATTTTCTATATTTTAAGGTAACATCTCAGATTCTGTGTTTTCCTGTAATTTTACGCATTACTTTTACGCAGGGGTTTGCGCGTAATATGCAAGTTTTTGTCTTTTTTTATTTAGTTATATTTATTTATTTTGCATTTTAAGCATGCGCTTATTTGTTGTATAACTGTGATACATGTGTTACTGTGATTTTTTTTTTTTAACGTGAATTAAGAAAAGGTGGGATCGAGCAGCTGTGGGGTGGGGTGGAAGTTGCTCGGGGAGGCGGGTGCGATTGTAAAGTTTGGTCGGCTGGTGGGAGGAGTCTGGGGGTAAGACTGTAGGGCGGTAAAAGTAGCAGCCGGAGACAAAATCCTCATTTCCTGATCAGTTACACTGTGAGGGGACATCCCACTGGACCTGTTACCACTGGATAATGAGTGACCGAACAGGACCATCGGCTACAATGAGTGTGTTACAGGAAAAGGAGGATGCAACGAACGAAAGAAAGGTAAAAATTTATTTTAATACATGTTTTATACATTGTTTTTATGAAGACTACAAACAACGACTGCTATTTTTAATTTTAATTATTTTATTTTTATTTTTATTTTAAATCACTTAAGCACAGTGGTTAATCTTTCAGGAGTCTATATTAAAAACATTTAAGCATACAATAATTCACAAACAGTCTGACACAAACTGTACGAGTGGTTGAAAATACAGAAGTGTCCTAGAAAACATTGACCTCAAAGCTGGGGAGACAACTTTTTAACTGAAGTCAATAAAACTGAATTACCCGCAAATGTACATCTGGTTCATCCTTACAACGTTTTTCTTTTGTCTTAGTTGATAAAATCTCAGGTGGAGAAACGTCGCCGGGAGAGAATGAACCGCAGTCTGGAGCGTCTCAGGACCATGCTGCTTCAGGAGCCACAACAACCGGTAAAAAAATAAATATGAAATTAAAAAATGTGTAGACGATATTAACGACTTAATGAAGTTTTCAACCTTATCAAAGTTTTTGTTGAAACTATATTAATAGAACTGGGGATAAAGAATACAATTAAATAGCAAAACATCACTAAATCCCCCCAATTATGTTGTGGAAAAGTTACAAATATTAATGTTTGAATTCGTCCTCAACTTAAAGTTGTGGTTTAGATTCATGTATATAATATTTTTTCCACTTTTGTGTTTCTTTTTAACGGATCTACGTTTAGAAATACCATTTAAATCCTAAATGTTCTATGATGATGAAATATAACTTAAATTTCCTCCATTTTCAAAATGTGTATTTTTCTTCAGTTTTACGCATGACTTTTTATGCACGGTTTTGCATGTAATGTGGAAGGTTTTCGTACTTTAAATCATGTCATTTTATTTCTGTATTGACTCTCGTGTGTGTGTGTGTGTGTGTGTGTGTGTGTGTGTGTGTGTGTGTGTGTGTGTGTGTGCGTGTTTACCTCGAGCTGACAATATATTCATGCCTCTCAATTTAACCAGCATACTCCATTGACTCATATTGATGTTTTCCTGCAGGTTGGGACTCAGCACAGAGTGGAGAAAGCGGAAATACTGGAGCACACAGTCCTGTTTCTGCAGAACACCGCCAAAGGAGACAAGACGAGAGCTGGAGGTGGTGTCATTGGTGGTGGTGGTGGAGGAGGAGGACGAGGAGGCCAGAAATACTCCTTCCAAGACGGCTTCTCCACCTGCCTGCAGAAAGCTGCTCAGTTCCTGGGACCTGATGGGAAAGGCCTGTGGCTCGGAGCAGCACTGAATGCGTCTTTTGCTGCTCGCTTCTCCCGCTCAGACTTTGATTCTGCAGGCGCCCAAAAGAGAACTGAAGCCCGTTCCTCCTCCAGCTCTCTGTCACACACAAAGTCCATCCTTCGGATGCTGAGGCTAAAGTCCAAGCACAGACTGCATGCACGAGCCGTAAGTCATCCGTACCGGCTTCCAGTGCAGCAGGAACCCCCCAGAATTCCCCAACATCCCCAGAGACAAAATCAGGTTGAGCTCAGGGTGGAGAGAGGAGCGACCAAACAGAGCCCGTCCCAGAGCCACCCGGACAACCAGACTCTGTGGAGGCCTTGGCCCTGATCACCAGGCATGGACCTCCTGAAACTGAACTTTCAATAACTTTAATAACAAATTGATATTCACTGGTGCCAACCGTACTGTTCCTGAATGAATACTTTCATTGTAATCTAGTGAACACCGACCTTTGGTCCTCTGTTAACTCCTCACAGTTTTGGTTTTCAACCTCAAAGTCTGTAAATAATGTAAAAATGTAACTTGTGCATGTGCTGTATGTGTGATAGGGTTGACTCACTACTCGCAGTCAGTGGGGCAGCCATGTATTCTGCCTGCAGGCGCAGGGACTCTCCCAGAGTGGGACACACTGCTGCTGTGCTGAGGAGCGAGTTCAGAGGTGAGTATCACGGAGCTGAAGAGTTTCTGTCCTCTTTCAGATTCTGCTCCAAACCATCTGATACATGTATGACTCGAGATACTGAAGTCAATAATGACTGAGTGTCCATCCATCACATTTTCAGGTGTGGGACCTCAGGGTTCGAGGCTGGGAGAGCCCCATGAAGCCCCTCACGTTCACCTGAGTGCCACGATGGCATTCATGACACCTGTGTGTCTTGTATTTTCTATAAATGAAACATCTTGTCTATTTTGCACACTAATTTATTTGGGATGTCTCCCTATGGTGAGAACAATTCTTTTTTTTTCTTTTTTTTCCTTTTTACAATAAAAACTATACAATAAAAAGTATGGTGTCACGTTTTTTTTCTTGATGCAAGCTACAGGCCTTTGGTTTGCTCTGATGTTGACAGCTCTCTTTAGAGTCAGAGGTGTGAAGCATGGTGTCCTGCAGAGCTGCATCCTCCAGGGTGTGAAATCTGGCCAGTTCTGTATCAGCTCTCACTTCAAAGACATCAAAGATAACCCTTCTCACACATCATTCACTCAGTTTTAGTGCCCTTTGAGATTTAACCAATAACTAAAAAAGCAGAGACCAGAGAATCCTGTACAACAAATTTACCTCAAAAAGTAAAGAAATTAAACATTTTAAAAACAGAATTCTTTAAATATGCTTGCATTAAACAACCCTTGTAGAGTGTGCTCTACGTTTTGTTCTCAGAAAAGTCTGACAAAACATGCTCTACTTCTAAAAGTCCAATTTGTTTTAATATTATGTCTTATATAATTGCTGTGTTACAATAAATTAACCACATAACTTACAAGTTGCAGTTAAACTGTTGGAAAAATTCACTTATTTACTTTCTCCTGGTTATCTACAGTCTAACTTTCAATTCTGCACAACACGTATAAATAAAATAAAATAAAATATATCTTCAGCAGACTCTACCTAACAGGATTGAATTTTAATATCTGTCCACGTTTGTTTTCACTGCAGTTAGTATTCATTCTCTCACTATCATCGCCCCCAGCTGCTCACAGGTCATTTGTTTTCTGCGCGTGTCCGGTGTAAGTTGACAGAAAACAAAACGTGTCTTAACACCTCCTGCAGCCCTTTGAAGCCCAGTCACACTCAGAGTTGTCTCATTAAGGCTGTCTGATTATTGATTTTTTTGTTCCCCCCGGAAAGTACATTTTTGGATTGTTTATCAAACGTATTTTATTTTAGAAATTCGGTGATCAGAATCAATGGAAAGAAAAAAAATTCAAAGAATCAAATAAGAATTCCTGAAGCCCAGCAGTCTTGTTTAATTGTGCTTTGGCTCACGACCCTGCAGTTAATTATTGATTATGAAAAACGCAAGAGCACTTTATTTATGAAGGAGTTTGTCTCCATGTTTGGCTGAAATGAATCTATAGACTAAACAAATCCAAACTAAACAGGGAAAGTTATCGGTCCATTCAGTAAAATATTGTCTTGTTTTACGAAAATACAATAGCCTGCCTTTTACCAGTAGAAGATCCTCTTTATTAAAAGTGGCGTCTAACGTGCAACAGCATAAGAGATACTTCTCCGTCTCATTCTCGTGGGAAAGAACGCGAAGCACCTATTTGCACTTCTGCATCATTAAAATAAGTGTGTGGAGGACTGCGAGCTTTCAGGTTCCCACACACACACTTACACGCGCCGGCCACTCAAATGCAAATTACGCACAGAGCTTGCTGCATCATGTTACTTTTCTTCTTACACATACTCGTTAGTTGAGCTCAGTTTTGGTAAAGAGCACTTGGCAAAATGTTTCCAGGAAAAACTAAATAAGCCCTGCCTCAGCCTCTACTCTCTGTCTGTGGCTTAATTATTAAAATGAAAACCAGCCGGACTCCACTGCTGGTTTAACAAGTGACTTTGCATTTAAGATAACAGATTCTGTTGGCTTGTAGCTTCGTCCTGGATATTTGTGACTTATAGTAATGGCATTTGCATTTTCTCTCTGTCTTGCTTGCTGTTTTTCTATAGTTGTAACGCAATCAGTCAAATGTTAAGCGTTTTCGAGTTTGAATTGGGTGTGAAGTGGTCGCGTGCTGCTAGAGCTGCTGCACGTGTCTGTCCCAAAGGGCTTCGTGAATTTCAGAGTTTATCAGATAACAAAGAGACACGACTGGAAGACAAGCGCTTAAGTAAAACGTCTGACTTCTTTCATCACTGCAAAACGGACTGCTCCAGCAAATGCGCATAAACTGTGCAGGGAGAGTGGGTCAAATGGTGAAATGTTCTCCAAACCAGATGGCAGTAAATATAAACAAATGTCATTTGTTCGAAACAGCAACGTGCAGACAAATGTTGAATAAGTGTGACTGTGGGATAGTGTCCCCCAACTCTTTCGCATCATGGAAGCGTGGAGCAGGAAGCTCCATCCACTTTATTACCTGTTAAAACGGATACTTCACTCACAAAGTGTGCTTGGAGGAGAAGTGACTCTCATGTTCCCACGGGCACGCGGGGCTCTAAAAAATAAATGTTACAGGGTGTGACGAGTAAAAAAATGTTTTGTCATTTTGTTTTAGCAGCGGAACTTATCACATTAATTGGAATGTCCGTGCGTAAAAGGACAGACTTTACGCGCCTTGCTGTTACAGTTTCACTTGACAAAATGTCATATACTTAAAAATAGAGGGAGAAATGAGTTCTTGGTGGATGATCTGACAACAGATGACACAACTACTTGATTCAGTTTTATTTGCTGAGTTTGTTAGACTGTCCACACCGAAAAACATTCAGTAATTAGTAGCTCCTTCAACGCTGTCTCATGGGAAAGTTGCGCAGGGAGCTGAAGTCACCTTTTATTACCTGTCAGAATCGATACAAAGAGCCTTTGGGGGAGAAGTGGCTTTGAGATTCCCACGCGTTGCTTGTCATATGTGAAATGCGCCGCCATTTGGGGTTTAATCTCATTATTTCACACGTATTTGCAAAGCCGTGCGTAAAGCTAGCTTTTCCGCACGGCTTTATTATTGTTATTTTTTGCAGGCTATTTGTATGTTAAGAAACATGTTTCGACTAGAACAGAATATATATATTTATGTAGAACATTTGGAATGTCATTTTTGACTTCTATTCATTTTTCTTTCCCAATCAAAGAGACAACCGTTCAGGTTACACAGAGTTGATTTTACGCACGCCATTAAAGTTGCTCTTGTCGCACATTTTACTAAATTCATGAGAACCGCAATCTTTAATGAGTTACTGAATGATCTCTCAGGGTTTTTTGCCTGTTAACTCCATCAGTCTGGCAGTTTTGCCCCCAGGGCATGTCTCGTTTCTTCGTCCATAATAAAGGCGCGACAAGTCGCCTTCAGCACTTGTCTGAGCTTCCCGCTGTTTTGGCGGATGTCTGTTGCTTTCCTTCACATATGTAAATATGTGTGACACGAGGTGGTAACACCTTTCATGGGCGCGTGCCGGACTCTTGGAGGCGACACGTGCCCGCGGATTAGTGAAAGGTCTATAGGCGCATCGTTCAGTCTACATTCAATCTTTAGATAATTATCAGAATCTGTTGAAATAGATAATAAGAAAAAAGGTTAAAGTAAGAAAAAAATATGCATTGTTTTTCTTTTACAACAAAGCCATTTTCCAGTGATACGTCCAACTCTTAACTTTCAAACTGGAGCCCACTGTCAATCTGCAGGTACAAAAACATTTATAAAGAAAAGTTCAAGCAGCGCGCGCATCCAAAAGTGATAAAAACTAGGTGATGGACCAAACAAAAATAGATATGAAAGAATTAATAAAGTGAAGGAATAAATAAAGTCTACCGAAACGTCACACGTGTGGAGGTAATCAATTACATTTTCATAGCATGCACTAGTATGCGGATTTTGTTTATTCTCTCACTAACATTTATACCTCCAAAAAATTAGGCGTTTTGTTATTCTGAATATTTGAGAGACATTAACGACTTGTAAAGAAAAAACTGAGTTTAGCAGTTTCAGCATTGAGTCAAAACTGAAATAAAATGAAGTCTTTGATCAGAGATGGTGGGTGGAGCCTAAAGTTACGCCCACCTACGGATTAAAGCCTCTCACTGGAGTCTCCACAGTCACATTCAGCTCTGACTGAAGGACCGAAAGATCTGCCATTAGCTCTTCTTGGATTTCAATCATGAAATTGCTTCAAGATTCAGAGGACGCAAAGGCCGAAAGGAAGGTAATTGTATCATTTATTCTTTAACGAACTGATTTAAGATGTGTCTCCAGGTCACTACTGATCTGTGTTACATCTCTTGAGATGCACATTAGCCTACATGGTGGAACGACAAAACAATTAATTGTTGAAAAGAGCGAAACTATATCAAATTTCAATCTAATTTCATTATTCTCTTATTTTTTTTCTGCCTCGCAGCGTCTCAAACCTCAGGTAGAGAGACGTCGAAGAGAGAGAATGAACCGCAGCCTGGAAAACCTGAAGACTCTTCTGCTGCAGCAACAGGTAAAGACCAGGTCGTCAATTTGTTAAACTTACAAGACTAAAGGGACTGTGAAACTTTTTATAAACTCTTTGTTTCTGTTCCAGGATGCGACTCAGCGCAGAGTGGAGAAAGCTGAGATACTCGAGCACACAGTCCTCTTCCTACGAGACAAGACCGGAGCTGAAGGTGGTGGAGGACAGACACACTCCTTCCAAGACGGCTTCTCCAGCTGCCTGCAGAGAGCTTCTCAGTTCCTGGGACCTGAAGGGAAAGGCCTGTGGCTCGGAGCGGCACTGAATGCGTCTTTTGCTGCTCGCTTCTCCCGCTCAGACTTTGAATCTGCAGGCGCCCAAAGAAGAACAGAAGCCTCTTCACTAAGGTCTGTGCTTCGCAGGAAGTCGTCCAGGCACATTCTTCGGTTGCTGATCCACAGGTCCCGGCACAGACTGCGCACACCTGCTATGTCTGTAGCCGTTTGTGTTCAGAGCCGTGGAGAATCACATCCTCCTCCCACAACTCCACAACAGCCCAACACAGTGAGGAGACGAGCGAGCAAACAGAGCCCGTCCCAGAGCCAACCGGTCAACCAGACTCTGTGGAGGCCTTGGCCCTGATCACCAGGCATGGACCTCCTGAAACTGAACTTTCAATGACTTTAATAACCGATTGATATTCACTGGTGTCAACCGTACTGTTCCTGAATGAATACTTTCATTGTTATCTAGTGAACACCGACCTTTGGTCCTCTGTTAACTCCTCACAGTTTTGGTTTTCAACCTCAAATTCTGTAAATAATGTAAAAATGTAACTTGTGCATGTGCTGTATGTGTGATAGGGTTGACTCACTACTCGCAGTCAGTGGGGCAGCCATGTATTCTGCCTGCAGGCGCAGGGACTCTCCCAGAGTGGGACACACTGCTGCTGTGCTGAGGAGCGAGTTCAGAGGTGAGTATCACGGAGCTGAAGAGTTTCTGTCCTCTTTCAGATTCTGCTCCAAACCATCTGATACATGTATGACTCGAGATACTGAAGTCAATAATGACTGAGTGTCCATCCATCACATTTTCAGGTGTGGGACCTCAGGGTTCGAGGCTGGGAGAGCCCCATGAAGCCCCTCACGTTCACCTGAGTGCCATGATGTCTGCTGGCAGTCATGACACCTGTGTGTCTTGTATTTTCTATAAATGAAACATCTTGTCTATTTTGCACACTAATTTATTTGGGATGTCTCCCTATGGTGAGAACAATTCTTTTGGTACAATAAAAACTTTTCTAAAAAAATGAAAAGTATGGTATCACTGTTGTTTGTGCTAATATTGCAACATTATTCGTCTGTCGCACGTTGACAGCTCTCTTTAGTTAAGAGTCAGAGGTGTGAAGCATGGCCTCCTGCAGAGCTGCGTCCTTAACGTCTGACCAGTTTAGTAGCAGTTCTTACTTCAAAGACGCCAGAAATAGCCCTGTTCACACATCAGTCACTCCGAAAAGCTTCAGATTTAACTATTATTAAACCTAATACAAAGAAAATACAGCCCAATGAGTCAGCACAAAAGATTAACAACTAAAGATATGTTAAAATAAAATAAAATTGTGTATAAAACAAGTCCAATGCAGTCCAAAGATTTACCACTAAAAATCTGTTAAAATAAAATATAATGAAAAAAATATATGCAAAAAGTTAATATAGCCCTTATATGAGCCCATGGCAAACTTTATTAGAGTGATTATGCACTAAATCTCACTGCTTTTCCATCAGGACCAATGTTGGTTCTTCATAGACCAAGTGTCTGTAGGTACACCAAGTAATAAAAAGATTATTATTAAACTCTACCTGACAGGATCAAGTTTTTATATCCGAAAATTGTGTCTACGTTTGTAGTTACAATAGTTACAATAGTACAATAGTTACTGTAGTTAGTATTCATTCTCTCACTATCATCGCCCCCAGCTGCTCACAGGTCATTTGTTTTCTGCGCGTGTCCGGTGTAAATTCACAGGAAACAAAACGCGTCTTAACACCTCCTGCAGCCCTTTGAAGCTCAGTCACACTCAGAGGGAAGTCGTCGGATTATAGCTGCCTGATAACTGAAAAATCAACAGTATAGACATACTGAATGATTGAAACTAGTTTACTGTTTAAGAAATTTGGTGAATGTTAATTATCAATGCACAGAAAAATGTGCCAAGAATTAAAGAGAGCAATCTTGTGAAAGTCCATCAGTCATATGAAATGATGCTTTGATCTTTCATAATGCAGTTTGGTTTGGTTTGGTTTGTTTGCACAAAGTTAAGGAAAAATATGACACAATTAGATTACAGAGCGAAGTTAACTTTGCAGGAGAGGACAGAAACCCAAAGGGTTAATACAAAATCCTCCCCTTCAAATCACCAACTCAGTAAAACCCAGTAAATAGAAAAGCAGAAGAAAATACAGCAAGAAAAGCATATCAAAACAAAATAACATCAAGTAGTTAAAAAAAACATGTAGCATAAAAGAAGAGAAAAAATGAAAACAAAAAGAGGAAAATTATCAAGACACTCTTTTGAATAATTTAAATGTGCAAGAGTTGCAATAGTCAGCACTATATAGATAAAATATATTTTTAAATGGTTCAGTTAATCAGTTAATTATTAATTAATAAACGCAGCAGTCGCTTTTATTTATGTTTGTCAAGGCTGAAATTAAATTATGACACAAATCCAAACTATAGATGAAATTATATAGGCTCGTTCAGTAAAATATAGTCGTCTGACATAAGACAATACTTTGACTAAAATCTAACTTTTTATTTTATTTTGTTTTATGATTTTTTAAAAAACTTGTTTTATTATTATTATTATTATTAATAGTAGTAGTAGTAGTATTTTTAACTTTCAATGTATTGGTTAGTGGTCCTGAAACACAGCTCCTGCAGTACTTGTTACATTACAGGGATGTCTGATGTATGAGAAACACTTTTTGTCTCATTCTCGTGGGAAAAGGAGATAAAAGCGCCATTTGCATCTTTATTATCTGTTAGTCTTCGTACATCATTAAAAGAAGTGCGTGGAGGACTGCAAGCTTTCAGGTTCCCACACACACACTTACACACGCTGGCCAGTCAAATGCAAATTACGCACCGAGGATGCTCCTGCACTGTGTTCATTAGTCGAGCTCATTCTGATTTTCTGCCTCAGTTTCAGCGAAGAGTTCACTGACTAAACCCGGTAAAAAAAAATATCCTGCCTTTATCAGCTCACACAGTTTATTTGAATGCCTTTAATTCGTACCCAGGACTTAGTCTCTGACAAGATTATCTGAATAAAGCTCAGCGGGACCCAAACCGCTGGTTCCAAATGTGACTTTCAGTGGAGATATTCTATTTTCTTGTTGCGTAATTGTCGTCTTATTGGGGGATCTTATTTATGATATAGCAATGGCATTTGACGGTTTTGGGGGGCATGTGTATTATAGCTTTCTAAATGAATGGTGAGGCACGTGCCAAAACTGTATGGCTGATAATTGCAATATACAAACTTTCATTTGAACTCAGCTGAACGACTCTTTTTTTCTGTATATCTTGACGGGACCGGCGAGTATCTATATAGGAAAATATGTAAAGCCTTTACCTTTTTTTTTTTTTTTTTAATGTGTTTTGAGATTCATTCAGTCAATTATTAAACGTTTTTCAGCTTGTGCGAGTTTTAATCACGTGCGAAGAGGTCTCGTGCTGCTGGATCTTCTGCACGTGTCTGTCTCAAAGAGTTAGATGAATTTCAGAGCTCATTAAATTCCGAAGAGACTTTTTTTGTTCCAGCAGTCGGTGTATAGACAGAGTCCAAGATGGTACTAAAGTAACGGATCTGACTTCTGACATCTCTGGTTACATCAGGTATGCGCGTGAAGATAAACTGTCATAATGTGGCAGTGAGAATGATGGTCACATGCTCTCCAAACCAACTGACAATGAACATATATAAACAAATGGCCTTTAGTCGACACAGCAGCACGCAGACAAAAGCTTAATAAGTGTGACTGTGGGAGAGTGTCCCCCAACTCTCTCGCGTGGAGCAGGAAGCTCCATCCACTTTATTACCTGTTAAAACGGATACTTCATTCACAAAGTGTGCTTGGAGGAGGAGTGGCTCTCAGGTTCCCACGAGCACGCGGGGCTCCAAGAACAATCATAAGGGTGTGACAAGACTCAAAAAGGTGATGTCATTTTGTTTAAGTACTGGAACTAATGACATTAAATGAAAGGCCCGTGCGCAGAAGGGATATGGATTTTACAGGTTAATTTTACAAAATATCATGTGCTTAAAAATAGAGTTTTACGTTGAGTTCTTGGAGGACGATCTGACAACAGATGACACAAGGATTAAATTTTGGTTTGTTTATGGATTGTATGCGACTGTCCACAACGACAAATCTTCAGTCATTTTGGCAAATCTAGGAGTAGCTCCTTCATCTCTTTCTCATGGGAAAGTTGCACAGGAGCTGTAGTCACCTTTTATTACGTGTCAGAAACGATACATCATTACAAAGAGTGTTTGGGGGATGAAGTGGCTTTGAGGTTCCCACGCGTTGCTTGCCATGATGTCATGAAACATGCCGCCGTTTGGGTTTAATCTCATTGTTTCACAGGTATTTGCAAAGCTGTGCGTAAAAGCTAACTTTACGCATGACACGAATATGTTATTTTCAGCACATTTTGCCGGTGGTTTGTATATTAAGAAACGTGTTTCGACTAGAATAGAATATATTAAGCTTTGAAGTATATGTTTTTTCATCCATTTTAATTATATTATTTCACAGGTAGACCCATTTACAAGGTTGTGCCTAAAGCTAATTTTATGCATGACAGAAAGATGCTATTTTCAGCAGACCCTGAAGGTTGTTTGTATTTGGAGTTTTACATGAAAAACACATTTAACGCTGAACAGCAGTTTTGGCTTTGCTTTATTTTTCATTCTTAGCCAAAGAGACAACAGTTTCTAGAGCTGCGCACAAAAGAGTGGATTTTATGCACGTCTTAACAATTTCCCTTGTTTATAGAATTTACAAGAGCTTTAATTGTGATTCAGTGATTCTCTGAACGATGATTTATGATTTTATTTTCTGGCCCCTCACTCTCTTTTCTCTGACAGTTTTTCCCCAAAGGCATGTCTCATTTCTCTGTCCATAATAGGGCGTGAAAAGTCACCCACAGCCACTTGTCTGAGCTTGTCTGAGATGTTTGCTGCTTTTCCTCACACATGTAAATGTGTGTGACACGAGCTAGTAACACCTTTCACGGGTGCGTGCAACTGACACAAAGGTCAGCGGCACGTGCCCGTAGATTAGTGACGAGTCTACAGGTGCGTCGTTACGTTCAGACATATGTTCATTCATCTTCAGAGACTTGTCAAAATCGTTAAAAAAAATTAAATAGATAACGACGAGGACAACGTTATTTACTCAGAAATAAACTATCAGTGTGGAGATATTTTATTTTCGTAGAAAGTGCGAGTCAACACACAGAGCACGTGACGTATGTAAACAAAGCCGTACTCCGGAAACGTCACATCCCTGTCAGGTATCCAACCTCGCTATCTTGACGCAGCAGCTGCTCAGTTTCAACTATGTTCCGCTGAAGAAAAACGTGCATGCCGGCTGAAATTCATCCGTGCTGTTCTGTCGGGAGATGCAGAGGCTTAAACCAGCGGTGAGTAAGAGAAAGAATAAACAATAAATGTGAATTGAAAGTTATGAGTCGAGGAAAAGTCTGCCTGCTGCTAAATTAATTTAGGCCATAAAAAATGCCAGGAGCTTATGCTAATAACATGTTGTATATGTGGCGGAAACGTGATTTACAAAATACAGTTGTTTTGTCTGTGATACTTGATAGTTATTATTGAGTAGACTTTTTTAGGTTTGCTAAGTGATCTTGTTGTTAATCCATGTTTGATGGCTGCTGGGAGGAGTTTGCTGTCAGGACTTTGAGTCAGATATCCCTGAAGTTTTTGGAAAAAGATCCTGGTCTGAGTTAAAGGGTTCCCTGCTGGGTTCCCTGCTGGGTTCCCTGCTGAAAAAACCCCAGCTATAAACTAGCTAGTAGCTGTTTTAATTGGTTTTAGCTGGTTTTAGCTGTTCGAAGATGGTCTTAGATGGTCCTGGGCCAGTTCTTACTGGTCTTTAATTGTCTGACATGCTGGTGTGACCATCAAGCTGTGCATATTTATTTGCATGCATGACACCTAACAGAAGACCAGCTAAACCATCAAAAATTATGCCAAAATGTACTTTAAGCTGGTCAAAAACCACCTTAACCATCTTAAGCCGGTTAAGATGGTTTTTTGTCAGCTGGGTTTTCTAACAGAATGAACCAGTTTTAATTATTTACAATTATTTGGATGCTCTTTTTCATAAATATAAATAAACAAATAAATAAAAAGAGGTGTCAGCTTCTTCTGTAATTGTTTTAAATGAGCAGATAATATTGTCTTATATTGATTGCTGGCCCCTAAATCGAATTGAATCAAAATCATATTGAGGCAGACTTTGTGATATCTGCAAATATTGTATTGTTGTCCAGAGCATCAATATAATGTCATACTGTGATGAAACTACTGATTTACACCCTAGTGTCTACAGTACATGCAAAAGAAATTGATTGATGTGTTTTAATAACTCGACCTTCATCAAAGTTGTTCTGAAAAACAGTAATCTGCTGTTTTTTAATGATATGCCCAACTCTTGCATTTTAAACTGGAGAAGATTGTCAAACTGCAGGTAGAAAGAGTCTCTGAAAGAGAGCAGAGTGCTTCTGCCCTGCCTGACTATGATGCAAGCTAAATTGAATACTAAATAAGAAAAAAAATCCACTGTTTTTGAATTAAAAGTCACTTTATTTCATGCATCAGTAGAATTCTGACATCTTTGTGCAACCGTATGCGTTTCTTTTAAAGGTACAAGGTAACTTTATTGTCATTTTTCTTAAACGTAGTTTAAGAAGTAATGAAATTTTAAGGGACATTGTGTAAGATTAAGATGGGAATTAGTGGCATCTTGCAGTGAAGACTGCACAGTGCAACCAGCTGAAACTTCTCCTGGTTAGAATTCCTTCAGTGTTTTACCAGGAGCCAAGTTATCAGCAGAGGTTTTTTTCTTTTCCAAAAAAACCCCAAAAAAACAGACCAGGTGATTAAAACACTGAATAAACCAGTTTCATGTTAAAAATATGTGCTTTTCTATGTTGCTGTCATAGGAGATGATAGCAAGCCTCGCACTTGCTAATGTGTGCTCACCTTTGTTCTCTGATAACTTAAATCCAGATGTTGAGGAGGTTTTTGCTGGGAGCTGAATTATCTGCAGAGGTCTCTTCCTCTCCAAAACAAACAGACCAGGTGAATTAAACTTGTAAAAACACTGAACAAAGCAGTTTAACCTAAAAAAATATATTTTTCTGACACTGCTCATCTCGGTTGGGTTGCTAACTATGGCTGCCAATGTGAAAACGCAAAAGGCCTTGTGTTTCATTATGTTTCTTATTTTGAGGTGATTGTACACCAAATAAAACATATTATATTTCATTTCTGCCAATATACCCTCCCTAACACCTGCACACTGGACCTTTCAATAATTTCAATTTGATAATTTCTACAGTAATCAGAATTTAACCTGTTAGATGTCAACACAGTGAGTATATTACAATATTTGGCATCAAGATTCACAAGATATTGCAGTTTCAGCTTGATGGTGATTTTCATCACATTTGATTGGCTTTCACCTCAGACATGTTGTTTAATTGGGCTTTGACATGTAACAGAAATTTTACAAAAAAACAAACAAACAAACAACAACAACAACATCAACAACAACAAAAAAAAACAATACCCTCCTACCCTAGTAAAAAAAAATACAAAAATAATAATTTAGGCTGGGTGAAAACTGGGGAGGTGATTTGGGAAGTGCTGCTGTGTATGAAAGCAAATAAGAGACATCAATATTTTGCTGAAATACTAAAAGATTTCTGGGTTTTAGGACACATTACTGTGGCACTCTATGTGGTCAATAAAACATAATTCAAATTTTATAGGTTGAAAAATTCAGATTCGAATGCCTAACTTGTCCTGGGTTGCTTGGACGGTGCTATTTGAATTTCTTCAACCTAGATCTAAAATTGACCAATCCAGTTTGAGCAAGCTGAACCTTTTTTCTCTAAGATTTGAATTTTTAAAATATCAAAATCAGTAAAAATGTCATATTTTAATTTTAAAGAGGTGAATTCAGAGCAAGAAAAACAATTGATACATGGTTTTCAAAGTGAAATATTTAAATGCCATGAATTCAGTGGTGTTAAAATGTCAAGATTATGTAAACGGTGGCTGTAAAAATCTCAATACATAAATCTCGTATTTGCTTCCATATCTGTGTGTAAAAAAATAAGTAATCTAACAAGCTGTCAAGGTGTCAGGTGACGCCAAACAGATGCATAGTGGATAATAATTAAGGTCCCAAAATGACAGTAAATAAAGGCTGGACTCCTTCAAGTTTTGGGCACGCTTGTAAGCCCTCAGGTTTGCATTGGGCTGGACAAAAAAAGACACCTAATGTCAAACTCAGTGTCTCTCTTTCGGGTCATTTAATTCGTTATCTTCGTGTGTTCTTTGATGCTATTCTTACGGGCTGAATGGCAGATGAAGTTTTGTTTCTGTTCTCTACAAGGCTGTTTGTGTGGAGTCAGCGTGGTTGTTTGACCTCTCACCTCTGGATTTCTGCTCTGAATTTGTTAAACTCACCGCTGCTTGTTCTGCTCTAACGGGACTGTCGTCATTAACAACTGGCGGGCGATCTGATTGGACGGCGGCATCTGTGGGAGGTGAAACAACGACTCTTTCTATGGGCTCAATGGCTGTTCTGTCTGTCACAATAACATAATTGGGCTCTGGCTGATGGGCACTGGAGCGACGCTGCAATGCATGTTGGGTGCACGAGAAGGAACGCTGTCTGGGGGCGGGCTGGGGCGACAGGAAGTGAGGCGTTGCGGCTCTGGGGACTTCCTGATGCCTGTCGCGATCCTCGTCTTCTGAGGTCACCTCCTGTAAGGTGCTGATTGGCCGAGGGGAGCGGCCCATGATTCTTGGAGGGACCAGCGCTGTTGCTGATTGGTTGAGCTGTGGTCGCCAGTTCTGAGGGGAGGGGTACTGCACTCGGTTCATTGACCAATCACTGGCAAGACAAGAAAGTCATTATACACGTTAGACACAGTGACTTACAGGTGAAATCCATAAGATACAGATTTACTGTGCTGTTTGTCTGACATGAAAAAGATTTAACACTTAAAGCTGGGGTAGGCAGTTTTTTTTTTTGGTGTATTTGGGGAAAAATCCCATAATAACCTTTGATGTTGTTGTGATGTTGACCATGTTGTAATTCAAGCGGGGTGAGGGAACACTAGACTCCTGCATCTATTCTTGGCTCTGTTTAAAACTTAAGAAAATCTTGGCTGTGACAGGAGACTGTGGCCAATCAGAGGTCATTTAAACCATCTCTCCCACCACAATGAGTGGATGTTTGTGTTCAATTTAATGAGATTCCCTTTATATGTTTTTGAGATACAGCATTCAGAAGAATGGGATGTAGGGATAACCCGAAAACATAATGCCACCAGCCACAGTTAATGCTGGTACAAAGGCATGAAAATACCATCACAATTTCTGTAAGCCTTAGGTGACGTCATCAGATCATTTGGTTTGTTTGACCAATACTCTAAAATCTACATATTTTTAATTTATTGTCGATTTACCATCACATACAACTAAAAAATCCTCACATTTGACGGGGGGGATCATCAGAAGGCAGACAAAGTGCTGTCTATGCGTGCTTTATTTCGGAAACCTTACTTTGGTGGAGGCGGGGTCATATCTCGATGCCCTATGATCCCAGAGAAGGACGCACTTCTTCCAGGCAGGCCTTGTGATCCGACCCACGGCGAGTACATCAGAGTTCGCTCCTCCCACATCATGTCATTGGTTGAGTCGACGGGAACGGGCCCTCTCTGAATTTGGTGAGCCAGTAGGAGCTCCAGGACCTGGTGACGCATGCCCTCTCTGGCCACATCCACTGGACGTCGTCCTCTTCGATCGTGCAACTCAAGGTTGGCGCCATGGAGGAGGAGAAGTCTGGCTGTATCATAGCAACCATGGATGGCAGAGAGGAAGAGCGCCGTCTCGCCCTACCAGAGAAATAGTCAAAAAACATTATTCTGTGATGTGTGGAGGATGAGCAGTCAACTTTAAACATGGATAAATGATGATTCTTAGTCCTCCTTGATAATCTCTGGTAACAGAAACTCACCTTGTTGTCTTGCAGGTCGACAGCGGCCCCGTAGCGAATTAGGGTCCTTGTTAGGGAGAGGTGGTTTACTGAGCTTGCCCAGTGCAGGGCGGATCTCCCTGAGAGAGACAGTGTGAGTGGAGGGGAGGTAAGGGGGAAGAACGGAGGGAGTAAGTCAGCCAATGAACAACCATTACACAACAGAGTCGAGCCCAAGGTGGTGAAGAGAGGGAGAACGGAGGGATGTGGAGATGTGAATTGTTTCAGCTGAAGTGAGATGGCAGACGAAAGGACAAAAGGACAGCAAAAGCAAGGAAAGATGAGCAGCAAAGTTAATACGTCCATCGACCCGAGTTTGAGCACCAGATAGCACATTAACTTTGTTCTGAGTCAGAGGAGGGCAGCAGGGGAGCTGGAGGAGGACGAGATGGAAGCCGTGGAGACATGAGCACAGGACGGGAGAGGAGGGACACAAAAAGAGGACGTGAGAGAGACGGGGGTAAGTTACACCAGTTACTCAGCCCCTCAGTGTACAGGTGTCAGGAAATAATGGCTTAAAAAAAACAAACCACGGGTTGAGTCAGACTCTCAGGTACCAAACTAATTTTAGTAACTGTGGCACAGGTGCAATACCGGTATGATCGGTGTTGTTGACTGGTACTCCTGCTCGCAGCAGCTCCAAAACCACTCTGTCCAGCCCGCTACGCACCGCTCGGATCAGAACCACAGAGCCATCAGGGCCACACCACTCTGCAGACTAACATTGCAACAAAACCATGATGAGTATATCGAACAGACATACACATAAAAATAAAACATATTTCACATAAACCAACATATTTAATGATTGTACACAATGTGGCAACAATACTGGCTCCTCAAAACATGGATAGCATCAAATGATTGCTGTTAAAAATAAAAAAGAAAGACAGACCTGCTGGGGCGGACTGAGCAGAGGAGGCGGCATGGCGTTTCTCTCCCATCCTCTAGGTGGAGCTGAGAGGGAGCAAGAATCATTTAAGGTAAATCTCCAACCGACGTGTGTGAGGATTTTGATACACATAAATGGATATTTGCAGTTGACATAATCTTTTTCATCTTAGACTGTAACTTTATACTGCAAGTCTCGAGAGTATGTCAGCGTGGGTCCAGTTTCTTCATTAATACAGGTTTAATTTTAACACCACGTGTTGTGGTGACAATATGCTCTGATTTTAAGATATGAGGGATTTTCCTAAAAAAACAATGTTTACAAAAGTAATCCCTCTTAATCATCAGTTATGACCCATTTGAGGTGTGTAGTGGTGTATTTTTCTGCAGAGAATCTTTCAGCCCGTTCTTACTCTGAATTTGTCAAACAAACTCCCGACTTTCGCCCATTTGTTTCCCGTGTGAAACCAAATATTAATGCACTGTAAAATCTGAGAAGCTGATCTTACTGAAAATAATCTTGGATTCCCGTGAACAACTTGTGAAGTTGTTGCAACTTAAAAATGATTAGTGGAAATACCTTTATCTTTTTAAGTGTTTGCAACATCAGAAAACAAAGTTAATCTGTCTTAATTTGATCACAACAAAGATGATTTTGCCAATGATGAATTAAAAATATCCACCAGCCAATAAGAAACAATTAGTTTTGTGGTTTTTTTTTTTTGTGTGACCATGGTATAGTAATTCTTGACATGTTAAAAATATATGCTCGATTCTCAGCTGTATAAAAGCTTTGGCAGCTATGAATGAGTGACTCAGTGAGTAAATGAATGACTGACTGTTGAACCTTACGTTGTACAGGTCTGCGGGGCTGCGAGTTCCCACCGCGGTAGTGTTTCTGCTCCGGGCTCCTGTGGTCGCAGATGGAGGCGTCCTCCTGCCGCCTGGAGCACCTCGCATTGATGTCCTCCATTGAACTCTGGGTGAAGTCTGTGTCACTTCCTATATCTTGGTCCCGTTTGAGAGGTCTGGAAAAGTTTTGATACATCACATTTAGAAATTGTTGTACTTTTTATGAGGTCACATCATGTCTTTTTCTTTCTCCTTATTTTGATTTATGAGTCACCCGAAGGGCTCTGTAACACACCCAAACACAAGAGTACAATCTCGCTATTTCAGGGTATGTTTTTCTTAAGTGGTGACATTCATGGGTGTGTAGTCTTTGAGGAGCACAGAAGGGACTAGAAAAAGTCCTAAAAAAAAAAAGTTATAAATTCCTGCAAAATTCTCCCAAACCTTGGTTTGATATTGACTTAAATTATTAACTGATTATCAGAACTGTAATATATATATATATATATATATATATATATATATATATATATAAATAAAATAAAGGTGCCATTCACCTTTTTTTTTTTTTTTTTTAAGATCTCTTTAGTGTTTAAGAAAACACCAAATTTGTGGACATGACATCACCCCCCCAGCAGACTAAACATCCTGTCATGTCTTTCAAAGCAGCTCTTCTCACCGCATTCGAATGGCATCCTCCCCCAGCGGCTCCCTCCTTCTCTTTTTCTCCGCTTCCTTCGCTTTCTTCTTTTTCCTCAAGCTGATCTTGTCTTTCTCTCTGCTGGATCGCACCCTCTGCTCCTGGTGGACTTGGTGTGTCGTCAAGGCCTTGGATTTGGGGTCCATGTCTGTGACCGTGGACCGGTGTCTCACCCTGTTGCCACATTCCCTCTCCGCCCGCCGCTGCCTCACCCTCCTCACCACCAGGAACACCACCAGCGCCAGCACCAGCAGCAGGCCAATCGCAACGGCGATCACGGCCCACAGCCATGCAGGGGTCGTCTCTGAGAGAGGGAGAATCGAAAATTACTGTGAGGTAGGTCAGTTTTTTTTAAGGCTGCATGATATCAATACATGGGGGTATTTCTGCTTTATTTTTTTTTTTAATTAAATAAAAAAATAAAGACATATACATATATACTGTACTTACTAAAAAGATCAATAAAAAACAAACTTTCCCCCCTCTATTTTCAGGTAATTTTCTACTCTTTATTTTTTAGTCATGCCTCGTTAAGTTGCTTCTCCTCGGGTTTCAAAGGGTTAAGGGATTCAATGTTTGAACAACTGAAACTCAGACCTGCAGCACTGACCGACACTACACACTGGAAACGGAAAGGTGTTGTATAGTGTTTTGTTTGGATGAAATTCAAGTGTGTGTGTGTGTGTGTGTGTGTATGTGAGAGAGGGAGAGAGAGAGAGAGAGAGAGAGAGACAGGACATGTGAGCCTACCTTTGATTTCCTCTTTTACCGTTTCCTCCTCTCTGCTTCCTATTTCCTCTCGGACACCTCTTATACTGATGACGGACTTCAGCTCTGGGAGGGTGGGGAACGAGCCAGGCTTCAGCAACATTACGGCACGCAGGAAACTGGCTGCCTCGGTGGCATGGGGGAAACAGGTAGAGGGCAGACGGGAGCACGGCCTGTTGTCCACTTGGAGGAAAAGGAGTGAGCTAGGAAAGAGTGAAATAGAAGGAAATGGTAGACAAGAGCAGATACACAGAACCATTTGAAATCTGTTACATGGACATAAAAAGACAGTTAACATGTCAAAGTATCCTTGGGCAAGATACTGAACCCCAATTTGCTCTCGATGCTGTGCCATCGGAGTGCGAGTGTGTGTGAATGGTTACTGATTGGCAGGTGGCACCTTGTATGGTAGCCTCTGCCAGCAGTGAGTGAATGTGTGTGAGAAAGGGTGATTGTGGCCTGTAGTGTGTGAGCGTTTTGAGAGCACTTACCCATTGGAGTCAGTCGCAGATGCCTGAGCCAGCAGGTTTGCGAGCTGCTGAATGTCGAAGTCAAACAAGTTCCCGTTGGTGGAGAGGGGGGCGTATCCTCTTAGTTTGAGTGGCGACTGGAGGAGGACGCTGAGCGCCCAGAGCAGGGAGCTGTTGGCGAGGGTGCCACGTTGCTGTGGGATGTTGGTGTGAAGGATTAGGGTGCCTTTGGACCATATGGGGCTCTGGTGTGTGAAGCAGTCGCTGCCGTCCCATCCACAGGGGGCGCTGTCGCATCCCTGCTCGCAGTGGGAGTTGGCGTAGTGGTCGCGGCAGTACTGGATGTGGCCCGGACTGAGAACCATGATGGATAAGGATAAAAGATTATAATTTTATTTATTTTTTTATTTTTAAAAGAGACAGAAGAAGAGATCTGGCAAAATTAAATCAAAGTCTAGTTTTTTTTCTTTTTTAAAAAAACACCCAGAGCTTTAAACAAATACCATTAGATGTGGCATAGAGCGCCCCAGTAATAAATCCTAAAACCTGAAAATGGATTAGTATTTCAGCACCTTGAAGTTCTTCTTGAAGTTAGTCGGTTTTTGGTTAGTTGCCTGAAATACTGTCTGTGGCAAACACAAGTTTAAAAGACTTTCGCTTTTTGTTTTATGACATAAAATACATCAGTAAATATCCCACTTGTGAACTTGGAAGCTTTTATTTGTCAGAAAAGACTGTCGCTCACCAGTGGCTAAAAAGACTACAGAATGTCGTCACGCCTCACATGGCTTCACAGCCTGTTTGTGGCGGCAACCTGAAACAGTGGTTTAGTTCATTTACAGCCCGACATTAGCTTTTTACTTCCAACAATGGAATCTACACTTCAAAAATCCTAAAAGTAATGTTCATTTGTAAAGATTATTTTGCTGAACAAAACATGTTTCATGAATGTTTGTTTGCCACAGAGCTGATTTTCTATCCAAAAAATATATCCAATTTTAAATTGGAATGACCTAATAAAATATGCAAACCTGTGCTTGGAATACAAAGTCACCCATGATTTAACCCCACCACCACTTACAGTCTATTTGAACACTTGAACAAACATTAGTGTGTTACTATGGGATCCACATGAGGAGAAATTAGTATTCTGTTGTGGAAAAGTGATTTTAGTTAGTCTGTCTGCTCCGTCAGAGGATCAAGAGAGTGAACTGTGATTTCTATTCACATCAGAGAACTAAACACTTAAAAATGTTTTAGTAGCCAGTCAAAGTAACTGGTTACTATTAACAAAATAATTATGTTAGTAACCAGTTATTATTATTAATGATTATTAAAGCCATGGCTGAATACATGCATTTATATTTCCTGCTTGTTGTCACTTTATGGACAGTAATAATAATAAAAATAATAATAGTTCAAAAGGCTGATTATGTGTGGGTATTTTTCTGGTTTCTATAAAATTGACAGCAAAAATGTTTTACTTGCACTGTCCCCTGTCCTTCAGGCAGTCGAAGCCGTCTTGGAGGCACTCAGGCGCCATACACTCTCTGTCACATGACCCGTCTCCAAACTTGTCCTTGCACTTTCTCTTGACTGGACACTGACCCCACGGATCACTAGATGCAGCTGTGGAGACAAGTGCAGGTTAGTGGGGAAAAAAGTGGCCATAAACGTAAATTCTGACTTTTGGGGGGTTAATATATAATGATGGTGTATTTGTAATTGGCCTACTGTATGTTTTATGAATGTCTGTCCTTTGTGTTGCTAATTTAAACTGCAGGTGAATTTTATAAGCGCTAAGATGTCAAAGGCAAACTTGCATATTCACTATATTTGCACACTTTGCGAATAAACTGTAAGTATTTTTCTTAGGTCTTGTAGTATGATTTTATTATGCAAACTGTTTTCACTAAGCTTTTTATCCCAGGACCGACTCACCCACATATTCAAAACCCTCATTGTCCCAGACCATTAGCAACTATTCATAACAATGCAGGTCAAGCCATGAAAGGTGGGTCCTGATACGGACCGTTAAAGGAAACAGGAAATGAGCCCCGACATAAACAGGAAGTTTCCAGGAGAAGCGAATAGCAACAGGAAATGGAGTGGGCTGGGACTTGATAAAGGTCGAAGGTTGTCGCCATGGTGATGAGGAATGTGATGAAGTGGGACAATGGGCTTGGCAGGTGTGTGCGGGACCATAAAATCATAGCATAAAAAAAAAATGCATGAACAATGGTGCTGAAATTAGATATGTTTCACATGACTGGCACAAAGAGACATCCTGATACAAGAGGAATAAAGATATGTCCTTATAAAAAATACTTTTCACTTTGTCATTAAAAGGATATTACCAAATGTTAGGTTTATACAGTGGTAACATAAATAAGTCAATTTGGATATATTTTTAGCCCTTTAAAACGTGGATTGATGTCACTTTTCTTGTGCTGCGTTGATGGATTTCACAAGTATTTAAACCTTTGTACCGTGACAAAATGTTTAAATGTCCTGAAAAATGTATTAATAATTATTAAATTACATATTTAAGTTTATGTTACAGAGTTTTGTTTTGGACTTTTCTTTCTTTTTTTCCCTTGTTGCTAATTTTCAGGTAATTTTCTTGTACCTTTTTTTATAACCAATTTAGTTTCTTTTTTTCTCTTTTTGCGTCATTTCTTCAGAAATTGTTCGTTGCCATCTTTCAATGTTTTTTTTAGAAAAATCAAGCCAATATGCTCAGATGTTAAAATATTAAAATATTGTATTTGGTGAAAAGATATTTACTTAAAATTCTTCATTAACATCTTAAAAATACAGGACTTCAAAATATATTAAATTATATTATATTACGATATTATCACGATACTTATGTCGCGATACAATTTCATTGCGATTTTAAACATGTTGCGATAGACTGAGTATTGTGATAACATATATTGTTATATATCACCTTTTTCAACTGTGAATTATGTCCTCAAAGGTAAAGTATTGTCAACATCTGTTTTATCTGTTCAGTTTTCAATCTTTTCATTTGACTTTGATCATTTTTTTTGCAGCAAAATGTATTTAGTGGACTTTTGGTTATTTCCTTTTTTTTTTTTTAAACATTCTTTCTTTTTTTAGACTAGTTTTCAGGTAATTTTACTTTATTTTTTACTACTTTCTTGCTAATTTGGAGGTAATTTCTTCTTTCATTGCTCAATGCCTTCTTCCCATTTTTTTGAAAGAAATCAAGCCAGTTTGCTCAGGTCTTAAACGGTTAATTTGTATTTCCGATATTAACCCTTTGAAACCTGGATTGAGATCAGTTTTATTGTGCTGCATTCAGATGCCTTTCACAAGCCCCCCAACCCTTTGAAAACTGAGCAACTTGGTTTGATATCTTTGGAAAAAATGGGGAGGAAAAAAGAAAATTATCAACTTGGAAAAAAAAGTCCCACAAATTGCAAGAAATTTATCGAAAAATACTTAAAAAAGAGGAGAGGATTATTAGAAAATTGGAAAAAAAGACTAGAAAACTATATTTATATAGTTTATAAAGTTTATAAAATATACTAAATAAATAGACTTTTTCAAGGTAATTTTCTTGTTTTTTTTTTTTTTTTTTGTCTTATATTTGGGCCATGTCTTGTTTCTTTTTTTTTTTTTTGTCATGTCTTGTTTAGTCGCTTGGTGCCTTCCCCTTGTCTTTTCAAAAGAAATCAAAACAATATTGCTTAGGTTTCAAAGGGTTAATAATTTCAATAATAAAAAAAATCAGCACTTGGCGTCCATGTTTTGATACCATGTTGCCACACAAAAATATTGTGATACTACCCACTATCAAAATTTTTCCCTCACCCCTACTATTTTTTATAAATAGGCTCACATGACACAATGCTCCTTAGAATATTAATAAATCAATTAAAGGCAGAGAGTAGACGCCACTAAACTGGTCATCAGGTTTGTATCCCATAGCCACAGGATGCAGTTTCACAACACTTTGAACAGGTGATGTGTGTCGTGTATTGATAAATCTGTTAAGAATACGATGGCTATCTCACCTCGACACGTCCAGCTCAGTCCCAGCAGAACAAACGTCCTCAGAGCGAACATCCTCAGGTTGTTTGGGTCACCAGCTGCCTTTTCCTTTCAGCTCAGAGAGATCCAGCAGTCCGGTCCAGCTGTTTTGTAAACCTACAGCGTTTTACACTGCTGTTAACCTGTAGCTCTGTTGTAAAGCTGCCGTCCTGCTGCTCACAATGAACTCTGAGTGAAGTTACCCAATCCCATCGCCGCCGCTGTCGCCACCAACACCTTCCAACCCCACCACCCAGCCCACTTTGTTCACTTGCTCTTTTTTTTTCAGAGGCCCTGCGGATATCTGGACAACTTCCTGCCACTGTGTGGAGAAGAATAGGAGGGTGATGACCGTATGTGCGTGTGTGTGTGTGGCTCTTACTGCGTCTCAACTTGAAATCATAAAACACACAGTATGGGGTATGTAAACTGTTAGAGGAGCCGTTATTTCAATGTGTAAAAAGCTGCAGGGTGTGAGGGGACGGCGTGGTTTGAATTTGACCTTTACAAAGAATCTGTTTTGTCCAGCTGCAGAGTGAAAAAACACTTGACTGTGAGTGCTCTGCCTCTTTAAAGACTGCTTCTGTTACTTGTCATTATTTAACCCACAAAATAATATAGAACATTTTGGACTCAAATGTCTCTGTTAAGCACAACGTTAAATAAATAAGGACAAAAAAATTAAGCAGTTTGCAGTATTGTGAGTACTTTAACACAGTTGACTTTGAATTTTTACACTTATTGAAATTCCAAACAGCGGATTAACAGATAAATATGTTTTAGTATTATTTTTGTACACATATTTTGACACATTTTGTCTTAACCTTGAACTATTAACAATGTTTGACAAAACATAATAAAAAACCTGTACATTTTTAAGGAACAAAGTAGCATTCCCCAGTACAAAAACAAAATAAGTGTAGTGCTTAAATAATCACATTCATGTGAAACAACTGTCCAGCTGCATTAAGACTGGATTCCTTCAGTTCAGTTCAGTTCGGATAGTGTGAGCCTGGAGGATGCAACCATAGTGTATGTTAAAGGGGACCTATTATGATTTTCCATATTTTGCATCTTCTTATATATGGTATAACAGTGAATGATATTTATATTAAAAAGGGCCAAAGTTCAAATCCTCAAGTTCAAATCTCAGGCTTCGGAGAGTTCTAAATATTCTGTTTCCAAGTGTTTTTTCTACTCTGGCAACAGTCTGACATCATAGTGTGCTGGATTACTATATATGGTCATCTGCTGCAGGCAAACAAGTGTTAACATTTGTATCCTACATGCTAATGTCAGGAAACATGTAAACTTGGTTGCTGATGTTATAAATTTCTCCTTGATTTCTGATCGTTTTCCTGCTGAAACATGTCTGGCTGTGTTTAGAAGGTTTTATTGGTTATTTTTCACGGTACAAAGTGCTGCTATTCTCTGTTACATCAGGTTCACACTGGACAGAAAGGTGCCCCGATATGTTACCTGTGCCACAGACGCCCATCAGCAGTCGCCAGGCCGTTCACACCTGGAGCGCATTTCTAAGTGCAGGTAAGCAAGAAATTCTGCTCCTCTGCTCTGTCTGAGCCCTCTCTCTGTTTGCCTGATTTATTTATTTAAAAAGGGACAGTGTACACTAATGCACATATAAACAAATTACGTGCACCCAAGTTAACTAGGGAGCTAATTTTCATCGGTAGTCACTCGCCTGATGTTAAAAGGCATCTTAAAATAACTGTGTAGTGCGTGTCTGTCTGTGTGTCTGCTTGTCTGTCTCACTCTCTGTTTAGACACAGCTGACAAATATGTGGAAGAATGGGATGCATATTTTATCATCGATTTATCATTTATCTAACATAGCCTTTTCATTAAAAAAAATAGACCAGAGACAGAAACTATTGCTGCAGTTTTTGAACCGGCCACTGAGGCTGTGGCACGACACATTGCTCAACATGGACGGCAAAAATAACGGCAATGCTCTACAGAAAATCTGTGTTTTTAAGAGCGCTTCCACGTCCAGTGTGAACCTGATGTTACAGTCATTCCCCAGCAGTATTTTGCTAATGTACATGTAGCTTCACACCAGCTGTGATCAGACATGTTATCTTCATAGCTGGTATTGACCATTTTTACCTGATTTCGGATTTTTTGGGGGGAAGTCATTACAGATGTTTCAGCATAGACAGTATGAGGAAAATACTGTTGTTTTTTTAACTATTAAAGCATGAAATACAAGTATGAACCTTTAAATGAACATAATAGGTCCTCTTTAACAGGTTTTAATGGTAAGTGAGATCACTGAGTCATTTTGGCAAAGTCTTGGAATTCACCTTTCCACAATGTGTAAATGTGTTTTAAGTAATGGAGCAACAAACCGTGAACGCCATCCTTTAACTTTTTAGTCTTAATCGCTCTCTACTGGTTACACACTTTCTCTGGTTGTGGTCCTGGAGCTCCTCTTTCCAAGCAGTACTCCTCCCAAAGCTCATTAAATAAATTCCCAGTTGCACCGAAAGAACACCCTTGATCCCTTTTGGGGTCACACAATCCCAAATCCATCTTTTTAAATACAGCACAAAAAACCTGCCGAGAGAGCGGAGCCGTTTTCCTCTCTAAGCAGTGGTTGTAGTAATGCCTATACACCTCGGACATGTTTGAGAACACCGGCTCCAGGTACAGCTTGGAGACGGATGTCCCACAACAGTACGAGGGCAATTTGGGTAAACTCTCGAGGAACTCCTTCAGGACGACATGCTCTGAAGCTTTCCGGGACTTCCTCTGCGTTGGCTTCTTGGTGGTTTCCTCTGAATTGTCACGCTGGGATGCATTTTGTGCCCAGTTAAGCACTGACCACTCTCCAATCCCGAGTGTGGAGAGGAACATCTTTTTGCAAACTTGTTTCCTGTCACCGTCGGCTATTAAATGATACCGCATCGAAACCGACCTTCTCGACTGAGTCCACGGTGCTCGTGTTCTTTCCACCGGGTCGCAGTCGACTAACCCGGACACATAGATCTTCCTCTGAGCCCAGTTCATGCATTGCCAGAAGCTAGTGAAGAGCTCAGTCCTCGTTTCGTCACTGAAGTCAGCACAGAAGCGGTTTGATGCCCTTTTGCAAGCACTGGACGTGCATCTCAGTCCCATTGTCCTCTGACCTTTCGTTATGGTCGTGCCGTCTTTCTTTCGTTTGCTGATGTACGGTTTTCCCTCCATCCTGAGTTGCTTCTGTCGATTTTGCTTCCATGTTAGCGGCTTGGCAACTCTGGATTTCTTCCCGGCCGGCCCCTCTGGTTCTGGTGGCCGGTCTTTGTCTGCAGCATTCACTTGTTCTGCAAAAACAGGGAAACTTCATTAACATTTATGAGGCAAAAACTATGGAAAATAATTGTACTAAATAACGTTATTACATTAGTGAATAAAATATGACTTCATCTAACAGTTATTTCCATTCTCAATTAGTCTGTTGATTATGTTTTCCAAATTAATGAATAATAATATAGCCTATATAATATATATTAAAAAAGAAAACTCTCAGTAACAGTTTTCAACATTTGAAGGTATTATCTTGAAATAGTCTCATCAATTTACAATAATAAAAGAAAAGCACAAAATCCTTGGAGCTGGAAGGAGCTGGAACCAGCAAATGTTTGGCAATATTGCTTGATAAACAATTAATCGATTATCACATTTTGTGCCAGTTGACTAACTGATTTATAAAATAATTGTTTCAGCCCTTCAACTAACTTTAGTGAGTAGGTGAAAAATAGAAAAGACACTCACCCTGAGTAACGTCCACAGTGATACTGGCTGCAGAAGAAGCAGGGCTCTGTTGTGAGCACTGAGGGACAGTGACACTCTGCCTCTTTTCTAATTTGTTTTCATTTGATTCGTTCTTTTTTGCTTCTCCTCTCTGTGTCCAGTTGAGCACAGACCACTCTCCTATCCCCAGAGTGGACAGGAACATGTTTTTACACACTTGTTTCCTCTTGCCATCCACCATCAAGTGATAACGGAGTGAAACTGATCTCCTCGACTGTGACCCCACCGCCCGAGATCGTTCGACGGGGTCACGGTCAACATGTTCTGCCACATACAGCTTTCTCTGAGCCCAGTTCATGTGCTGCCAGAATTCATCAAACACTTTCTTCCTGGCCTCCTCGTTGATTTCATTACAAAGCCGGTTTGAAGCCTTTTTGCACGCGTTCGAGGTGCACCTCGGCCCCACTGCTCTCGGCTGTTTTGTCACAGCCTCCCCGTCTTTTTTGCGCTTGCTCACGTACGCTTTGCCCTCCATCCTCAGCTGTTTCTGCTTGTTTTGCTTCCACTTTGATGGATCTCCGACTCTGGCTTTTTTCCTGCCAGCTCCAGCCTTATCCAAATTAGCGTTTCCATTTTTGGCAGCTGTATTAAAGTGCACTGAAAAAGCAAACACAAAAACCCATCCGGATTAATTATTGTAAGCAGCTGCCTAAAATACATAAACTCAGTTCGCAATTAGATTTTTGGTTTATCAAACATGACATTGTGCAATAAGTAGTGTAAGTCCAAGCTCTGGTTAAGAACTGCGATAGTCTACAGTCATATAGGACGCCCGTCCTGCGTTTGATGAACTTGAGTATGTGGATCCACAGATCAAGAAACGATGGAGCTTTTTTCTCTTTTAAATGGTCCCTTTTTCTTTTCTGATTAACATTAGAATAAGTTGAAAAAAACACTCTGTGGAGAACATAAATGGATACATCCCATAAAAAAAAGCAAGACAACGTAAGAGAATATACATATATAATATATAATAAAGTAAAAATTCAGACAAATACCAGATGTCTGAACATACAGGGATTCATAATTAGATACATTAATATTCATTAATAACTGCATAAATGTTAATAATGTATAAGAAAGTAATTCTAGTCTACAGGATATAACCCCCCCACCCAAAATAACAACCAATTAAAATAAATTACCGGTAATAACAGTGCATCAGTAAACAGGGTCAAACCATCATTCTTTTCCATCTGCAGATTAGAGTATGCGTTTAAATTTTGGGTGCTGCAGGTGTTTCAGCTGCACACATCACTTTACCACACTGTTACTCACTGGTGTCAGCACCCAGAGGACCTGCAGTCTGTAGAGGAAACTGGGGAGTCATTTGTGGCTCTGCCATCATTACCGAGTGGGACCTTTTTCTGGACAGTCCATCTTTTTGCAAGTCAGATTTCCTATTTGCATCAGTGACGTGCAGATAGTCTGGAGGAAACAGCACACAAAAACATCTTATCAGTGGTGAGCAGAACTGAATTTATTGTACTGTCTTCAACCTTATAACTCTACTCTACTACAATTTGGAGGAAAATAGTGTACTTTTTACTCTGCTACATTTATTTGACTACATGAGTTACTTAGCAAATTTAGACGAAAACAAATTATAAATCACCTAATACATTATGTATGTGTGTATTATTGAGGATTAAGCTACTCAGCAATATCCTTTGATACCAGGGCAAATTAATGTTATTTCTTTTATGGGGAGAAGCAACCTAAAAAGACATGGCCCAAACATTTGCAAAAAATAGTGAAAAAGTTACACGAAAGACAATCAGTTTTCCAAAAAAATGAAGCAGAAAGAGAAAGACACCAAAGGGAAAGAATTGAGTTTGCAAAATACATTTTTCTTAAAAAGTGCAGGGGGACATAGAGGCTGCTTATGTCTGGGGCCCTGAATTTTGGTGCTACAGCCCTGCTCATACACACCTGGTGGGATGTGGTGCAGCCCAAAAGTGTCAGTAGGTCTGTGTAGAGGGGGGTCATTGGTGGGTTTGTGATGGAGACCGATATCCTCCATTGCTGCGATGGCTGAAACACAAAAAACAGGTTGCTGGACGTCTTTTGCACCGTGCAAAAACACTAACATGCTTTTTAAAAACGCACATTCAATCGTGGCGTTTTTCATTTGTCCATTCAGACCCTTAAAAACAATCTAAAACACAGTTCGTGTAGAATTTATCAATAGACAACAAAGCCATGTGTGTAAATCCAGATGTTTTTGACGTAAAAGTAGGCGTTGCAGGGCCTGACATTGATCGGAGAGGTAAGTCGAAACCGCTGTAATGCCTGTCATAGTGCATGTTTGTTTAACTTTATGTGTAGCTGATTCACAGCGAGCGAAACTACGACTAACAAGCTTTAAAAATAACACACAATTTCGGCTTTGCTTACATAGTGTTATACATTTGAAAACGTCTCGTAGACCCGTCGGTTCCATCCAGATCAGATCTCAGGTTTCCCCGCTGCCGCCGGTTCACTCCTTCATGGCTCCGACACTCAAACAGCACATCTGTCCGCGCGGTTTGCTCGAGTTTTATTTTCCTAAATATTTCAACTATCGGATCTGAGGAGCTTCCCACTGCCAGCTGCCATGTCCGAGCATGCGCACTGGATTTAAAGCTGGAAAATGGGAAGTTTATTTTCTCAGGGACTGTTCGTTATGTACGAGAGGTGGGGAGGTGGTGCAAAAAAAGGGTACGGCATGCCAAATATATATTTTAAACCTTTACAAGTCCTAACTAAGAAAAACAAACGATGGATTATTTTTCTTTGCATTTACTATTTCCTGACTAAAATCAATGTTTATTTATTTATTTGTGTATTCATTAATTTGTTCATTCATTTTTATTCATTTATTTTGAACACACCCCATCGTTTTTAAATTATAGAATTTTACCAGTTTAACAGTTGAGATGGCAGTTCATGGTAATGCCAAAACAGAAAGAAAAAAATAATAAATTAAAAATAATTTTAAGCTACAATGCTTGTAGTTAGTTTGTTAGTTTGCCAACATATATCAGCTTGTTACCACAGTTAAAAAAAAACAAACAAAAAAAACTCTTGAGTTAAAAAAAGTATTTTTCAAGACTCCTGCACAAGACAGGCAGCAACATACAGTAAGTTACAAATGGAAAAAATACAAAACAACAACAACAACAAAAACCCCACATAAAAAGAACACAAAATTAAGTTACTACAAGGAAGGACTAAAAAGTATTAGTATTAGTAGTATTACCAGTATTTGTATTATTTCCAAGTATTTATTCTAAATATTTACCATTACAATACATGGAAAACATCCCAGAAATTGTGAAAGAAAATCATATGTATAGATTTTGTTTTCATTAAATGTATATGTATATATGAATAATATTAAATATATGAAGAAGTTATGAACAACAGTGAATATTCATCCTTTTTTTATTTAATAAAAAATGTGAATTTATTATCTTAGCATCACTACCTTTACAGACAATTCACCTGTTTGCTTTAGCATCGTTTTAGATGGAAAAATAAGATAAAGATAAATTATTTAACTCTAGGCTTTAGCTCATGAGTACCAATAAATGTGTCTTTGAAAATAATGAATGGTCTTAAATTTTGTTTATTTAGTAGCAAATAGTCAATTTCAATTTCATTAGCTGAGCTTCACTACCTTTACCATACAAGGCCAAATCAACTGTTTGGTCAAGCATGTTTTCCAAAAATTATTTGGGCTGGTGCGTTCAAAGAGGCTACTTAAAATAGCGAGAACATATTTAGCTTTGCTCACCCCATCCTTCAAACATAAAAGCAAAGGAGAGGAAGGAAGCTATCAGGGAGTTTGAAGTTTCTGCTGTGGGTTCAATTCCCCCAGTTGTCTTAAAGTGGGCAATAACACTCAAAAATGTCAGGAAATAGTCCATGCCAAAAAAAAAAACCAACATTCCTGCATGGTGAAAAAAATACAAAGCAACACAATGAATGCATATTCTAAATATGAACTTTTAACGAAAAAAAGAAAGAAAGAAAACTGTAATCACCAAAATTTTGATTAGTAACAAGTTAAATTACATATTTTATTCACAGTAACTAATTACAATTACAATTTATCATTTTGTAATTGAATTGCATGTAACTTGTTACTTCCCGACACTTCATCTTCTTAATGTCATTATTATTATTTTAGTAGAAGTATTATTATTTTAGTAGTGTTAGAATTAGTAGTATTGTTGTTGTTTTGCATGGCAGTTATTTGTTTCTATTTATCTATTACTGAATTACAGAATTAACTGAAACTGTTTTTTGTACATAGTAATGTTTTACCAAAGGGAATGTGATTGGTAATCAGCAACACAAGTAACTGTAACTTAATTACATTTTTTCAATTACATTTATCATTTTGTAATTGAATTACATGTAACTTATTACTCCCTAACACAGATTATTATTATTATTATTATTATTATTATTATTATTATTATTATTATTATTATTATTATTTTATAATAAACTTTAACTTTAACTTTTGCACCAAGATTTTGATTAATAACTGTAATTTAATTACTTTTCCCCCCGGTAACTGTAACTGATTTCAATTTGATTTATTTTGTAATGTAATTAAATAGAGGTAGCTACGTGTGGTATTTTCCATGAACTGTATGAATGAAATATGAATAATGATTACACATTTCAACGATAATAATAATATTCCAGCTTTATAGCGTTCAGTTTTAGCAGTTCCACCTTCTCGCCGCATGGTGTCGCTGTTGGACTATTTTGAAATGATCCAGGCTGCTTCACAAACCAGGAAGATCATATTACCACACACTGTAACCACCACCATGCAACATACATTAGGGTTGTTTTTACTGAAGTTTATTTAAAGCAGGAGTTCAAATAAATACAGAACGGCTTAAATAACAGCATGCGCATATTCAGCGCCAGTCTTCGTCCGCCCTTGTGGCAGAAATGTAAGGGGCTTTCCGTTGTAAACGTATAAATACTGACTTTCGGTTTCAGTTTGTCAGTGGAGAGTTAGCTCAGTCGGCGTTTGAACGAGTCGCCGGTTTTGAGTTGTTGAATTGATAATTTTGGGAAGTTTGGCAGAGATATCGGTGTTAGTTTAGGTTGTCGGACGAATACTAAACAGCATCAAACGTTGTGCGTCGAAAGGACATGTAAGTTGGATTTAAACACCTATAATGATGCTACATTGGGCTAGCTAACCTTATGTACTTACTGTAGCCTAAAGTTTGACAGTAACACTGATGGTAGTTTTGTGTTTTTGCAAATTCGTTCGTGTTTATATGTGTGGCTTTGTCTTGTTTTGGGGTTTTTGTCAAACTTTGAAATAAATGAGCTGTGAGGGTGAAAATGAAAGTAATGCAGAACACCATCTGCTGCCAAATGAAAGTAAATCTTCACGTGAAAGGCATGCAAGTGCAAATAAGCCAAGTTTATATGGTTACAAAGAGCTAAATATGCCAAATATTAAACCACGTATTCTACATGAAATGGATAAATTTAATTATTATTATGCCAGCATGGGCTCACAAGACACCATTAAAATACAATAAGCCAGGACCAGAGTCCAACCGGCATATTTTCAGACATTATTAGAAAGAAAATGATAAATGGAGCATCATACATAATTAAATTATCACTGTGTAAGAATTTATGGATCAACCCTTACAGAGAAATTTACTGTGTTGCACTGAAAAATCAGAATAGAAATAAATTAAAACTTTGAAATCTGGAGCCACATCACCTTTTCCATCACTTGTAATAGTATTTCAGTATTTAAACCTTATAAAATCTTAGCAAATTGTTGCAATTTTTTCAAAAACATGGAGGAAAGAAGACAATTAGTAACTTAATAAGGAACGTTACACAAATTAGTAGATTTAGATTTAGAAAAACCCAGGGAGAACTATATTTATAATTATCATTATCAAATATTTAAGTGTATTTTGTAGAATTATTGAATTTTCAAGCACCTTATTTAACCTTATTTGTGTTCTTTTTTATTAAATCAGTTTTGAGGCAATTTTCTTGTGTTTTTACACATTTCTTGCAAATTTTTGGGTAATTTCTTATTATCCTCTTTTGTTGCTTCCATTGCCTTCTTCCTTTGTTTTTAGGAAATCAAGCCATGATTTCTATAAAAAACATGGGAAGAACACCTGATCAATGAAAGAAGAAATTACCCAAAAATTTGCAAGAAATCTGTAAAATGTACAAAAACATAACCCAAAATAATTTAAAAAATGTACAAAAAGTAAAAACAGAAGTTTAGAAAAAAAAACAACCAAGAAATTGCCTTAAAAAGTGCTTAAAAATCTTTTTTTTTTTTTTTTTTTTTTACATAATTTAAAAATAATCATGATAATTATAAGTGTTTTTTTCTCCCACCAATGAAACCTGACTACATTTTTTAGACTCAGCCATTAACCCTCTTTGTCACTTTTTTTGCAGAGAGTGTTCATTATGCAAAAAATGAGCTACTTCTCCCCGCTGCTCTTCATGTGCCTGGATGTGTGTGTGGTCCACGCCATCCGTTTGGCCCACTTCTCACCTCTCCTTTTCTCCCATCCGTTCATCACCCTTTGGGGAGGAGGGATAACGAGGGCTGGCCTCCTCGCCCTCCTCACCCTCACCTACCCTGGAAGCCTGCCGTGGATGAGGAGCTTCAAGGGGCTGCAGAGTTTGGGGGTCCTTTGCTTCCACTTCCCAGTGTACACCACTCTTCTCTGGGCACTGGGGCAGCCCACCGTGGAGGAGCTGTGGGGGTGGCACTCCTGGGAAAGGGTAAGTGTTTGTGTTTGGTTTCTTTTTTGCACTTATTTAAAACCATAAGTAGTTGCAGGATGGATCACATAGAAACAACAGCAGGCATTTTTCAGGCATGTTAGTGTGCTACTGGGGGTGACGGATCTAAAGCAGGGGCCCATGATGCATTGTGGCTCCTTGACCATAGTGTGTGTTCATGTGCTGACTCGTAGTCCAGCTGCTAGGTAGTTTTGTAACTAAATAGGTCCAAGATCTGGCAACACTTGTATAATTTAGAACAGCTTGATTGTAAGACAAATGCATTTGTTCAGTTAGTGCTATAGATGCCATTGTTGCAGTGCAACAAAGTACAGCTTTGAGGTACTTGTACTGCACCTGAGTATATCCATTTTGTGTTCATTTATACATTTAAGTTTCAGAGGGAAATATTTTACATTTTATTCCAGTACATTTAATTGTTAGCTACAGTTAAAATTTACTTTTCAGATTAAGAAATATACATTAACCATGATGATCTCTGTGCATTGTATTTTCATTGTAGAACAATAAAATACCCAACAATATGATATAGTTAAAGTCAGCTCCATATCCACCAGCTACATCATTAAAATCAGTAATAATAAGCAAATATTTTACAATATAACACTGACGGGCACTCTGCTGCATAACAAGTACTTTTACTTTTGTTATGAGGCTGTTAACACATGCATGCATTTAAGTAAAGTTTAGGGACAGGACAGAACTAAGAACTAGCTAACAGTAAGTTGCAAAATATAACAAAAATATCTAACAGTAAGGTACAAGTAGGTGCAAACCAATATATTTCATATATATATATATATATATATATATATATATATATATATATATATATATATTTATACATATAATGACACAAACAGGTTACCAGTATGAATGATAAATATAATATCGTTGCTTATAAATACATTTGGACAGTGCCAGTTCTCCATTTTGACGTCAGTTCTCTTACTTGATTAAATGATCTGATCACGTCTTACAGTCCTTCCAGTCATCCTGCTGCAACAACAGTTTAATTAGTTGTACAGAGAAGTTGAGTTACCTCACTTTATTGAAACATGTATAACATCTGCTGTAAGATTTTAACTTTCCCCGCAAGAATAAATTCTTTGTAGGGTTATTTTCCTGTATTTTTTTATGTAACGTAGCTGCTGAGTCTGGAACATGAGCAAAAAGTGAAACCAAAACCAAACCAGTACTTTACCATTGTTTCTCTTTTTACTTTGATCCTAACCTTTGCCAAAATGATCTGAAGCATTAAAACATATTTCATGATTTTTTTTCCTGGATTTGTATATTAAAACTGTCGTTTGTTTTGCAGGTGTTACAGGGTTACGCTGTGACTGTCGTGTCGTGGCTGTACTGGAGTCGATATATGTCATCTCTTCTGATGTCCCTGGGTCGATACATCTCATCTCTGCTGACAAGGACGCCCTCTGAGGAGACCAAAGACGACACCCGTGCCGCTCTGAATAGGCTGATGGGATACATGCTGCCCTATTCCTGGCGCTTTGTTTCTGTGTTGTGTCTCGTGGTTCTCTCTTCTTGTGGTGAGTGAGAAAACATCTTAGTTTACAGTATATGTGTTTAATTTTGGTTGTGATGTTCTGATGCAACTGCGATGCTTGGTGTTACATTCTGCAGTTCTTACTGTGCTGTTTTCACCCTCATTCAGAAAGTGGATGGTGTTAAATAAAAGTATTTTGATAAGAATTTAGTACAGCTTATTTTAAGCTTGTTTGCCTTAACAGTGGAATAAGACATTTTACATGCAGAGCTATGAAGACATTCTGATCTTACAAGTTTGTAGAGAACTATGAAGCTAAAAAAACGTCAGGTAACCTTATTCAGTGAATGCCAACAACATTAAAATCATGTAAATAAAGAAACAGGAATGTGAAAGCCTAAATTGCTTCAGTTATAGGTCATCAACAGCCAATAATATCTCTAATTTTCTCACACCACTGACTTAGGTCAGTCAAACAGCAGTTACGTTGACAATTTTGTCTCCCCAATGATAAAAATTGTGATGATGTGAATTTCAGGTGAGATGGCGATTCCTCAGTACACTGGTCGAGTGGCTGACTGGATTATAAATGAAGAAGCACCTGATGCATTCACGGATGCCATCAGAATCATGACACTGATGACTTTTGCCAGGTAATGCAGCCTATAGTAGTCACCATTATTCGCAGTTAAACATTATTAATTCTAGTTTGTATAATATCTCAAAATGTTTGACTCGGATTTTAGGTGATTTTCAAAAATATTCTTCACAGAATCAGGTTACTCTTTATTTGGATAGTCCACCTAAAGAGAGTTAAGATTGTATCTGTGACATTGTAACTGTGACATTTGTCTGTAGATGTTTATGTGTAGAGTAGATGTGACAATTTAATGCATATTATGAGAATAATCTAGTAAATTTGAACTATTCACTCAACCAATTGTCTCTGTTGATCAGGGGTTCCCATCTGGTCCAGCCACAGGGTCCAGATTTCTCTTAAGTCATTAGTTCAGGGTCCACACCTAAGAAAGCACAAACACTTGGGCTCAGAATACAATGGAAAAAAAACCAAACCCCTGCAAGAATGAAGTGCAATTAGTTAAAACTTAGTAAATAGATAGGACTGCGACCAAAAAATTGCATATTATTGCTTCAGTACCAGCGTCACTGCAAAGGCACTGCATGTTAAGAGTTTAAATAATACCAACAAAAGGGCAATAACATAGTTGGTGTACTAGTAACAACACGATGGTGTGATAAATTAGGCCCTGATCAAAGTCTGTAGATATGTACTTTAAAGTAAAGTGTGTTTTTACAAACTTGACACATTCACGTGTCATGTGTGGTCTACTTACAATGAACCTGCAAAACCAATTTTTGTGAACCACTGCTATAGATTACCTGTTAAACATCTACAGAATAAACCAAAACACTTAAATTGTTGAGTCTCAGCTAATAAACTGTTTAAATGTTACAGATCTTTAGGCAAACTTTTCGAAATATCACCCAACTTTGGGTTTGGAGAAGGGATGTAATTGTTTCTTATAAATATTTACACTCAAATGAAACTGTTCAGTTAAATAATAACTTACTGCGTGAAGAGATATTTTGGTTACTTTACACTGTAATGTGTCCTTTGTCGTATGTTTCAGCGCTGTGCTCGAGTTTGTGTGTGACCTCATGTACAACGTCACCATGAGTCGCATTCACACTGCAGTGCAGGGATCCGTCTTCCAGGCTGTGCTGAAACAGGAGATTGCTTTCTTTAAGGCCACAGGTAAGTCATGTGTGTACTGTACATATGTATGACTCAACAGAAAGTCATGTTTAAAAGAAAAAGTACTGTGAACGGTAGGTTGTCATGCATAAATTATAAACACATTTTTCTTTGCACTTATGCTACAGGTTATTATTTTTTATCAAGGCCAAGCTCAGTTTCCTGGTTGTTATGATTTGACAGAATCTGTGTGGGCTGATAAAAATCCACTCTATGCAGGATTTTAACTAAATGTACTTTCACTGTAATTCTTTCGACAAGGCTAATGCACAACACTTCTCCTCAGGTGAACTGGTGTCCCGCGTTACCACGGATACCAACGAAATGAGCGAGGCACTGAGTGAGAAACTGAGTCTCTTGATGTGGTACACGGCACGTTTTGGCTTCCTCATGGTCTTCATGGTGAGCCAGTCGTGGAAAATGTCCCTGCTCACCTGCATGGGACTGCCCATCATCTGGGTCATACCCGAGCTCACTGGACACTTCCACCAGGTAAAGAGGAGCTCCTCAAACTGATGGATATGGATAAAAAGACTGTGGAGCCCACAGAGAATTATTGTAGCAGTTTGTAGTTGTTGCTGTTGTTTTGGTTTTTAATGGCCACAACTTAACAGTTTCACGCTGATTCAGTCTTAATGCCCTCATCAGTGTTGTTTGTAGTCACAGCAGGCAGGTGTTTTTTTGCACAGAGCTGTGGTGAATGATCTGTATACCTACACAGCAGATAGACAAAGTGAACTAGCTGGTGAACGTAGTAGAGCATTTAACAGCTAAAGACAGACATTTATTCTCCTGCTGAGTTTTCCAGACTACAAGGAGAGAGAACTTGGTCTGCTCGATGAATGCTAATGTTGCTCCATTTCAATAGATCTATTTTATAAGGTGATAATATCTCCATAGGCAGGTTTCCATTACAGATGATCATGTTTGTAAAATATCAAATTGTCACAAAGTCATTCTGTTTTTTTTTTATCCATGTTTTTTAGTCTATAGCTGTAATGGTCCAGGATTCACTTGCTAAGGCCAACCAGGTGGCCACAGAGACTTTCTCCTGCATGAAGACAGTGAGGAGTTTTGCCAATGAGGACGGTGAGACAGAGAGGTACAGACAGAAGCTGGAGGACACTTACGCCCTTAATAAAAAGGAAGCAGCAGCCTACGCCGCCACGACCTGGGCTAACAGCGTGAGTCGAGTACTGATCTGGGTGATAAAGTGCGCAGTGATTTCTTAACTCATGTTTTTGAATGAATATTAGACAGTGGGAGTCAACAGAGAAAAAAATAGCGAACTATGCACGTAGTGTCTGCAGTATCTCCTTGAGGTTTCTCACATTGTAAAGCATGAAGATGTGTTAAGCGCTCTGGATGCACCAAATGTGAATTTCTGGGCCAACACTGATGTCTAAAATAACTTGGCCGATAACAATGTTACATACATCACTAGTACTCAAACCTTCAAAATCAAAGTAAAATTGGTTTACCTTCTTATGAAAACATGGGAAAATAGGCAATTAGCTATTTAGCAAGAAATGTTCCATAAACTGCGAGAAATTTGTAGATTTAGAAAATCATCAAGAAGCCAGGGAAAAATGTCATAATTATATGTTTATAATTATTTTACAGAATTGTTATTTTTAAGCACCCTTTGACCTGTATCATTTTTTTATATATATATTTTTTAAATTTGATTTCTTTTTTCAGGTAATTTTTTTTTATTGTACTTTACAAATTTATTTTAGCTAATTTTTGGTTTCCTTCTTTCTTCCTAAGTCTCTCATTGCCTTTTACGTGTGTTTTTAAAAGACATCAAGTAGATTTGCTCAGGACTCTCTAATGTCTGTTTCATACTGCAGTGAAACCACCAATAACTTTCTTCACAGTTGAAATAAATCACAATAACTAGCATTTTTGCTTTAACTTCTCCCCCCCACAACCTGCTGGGTCTCAATGTCAGTCATTTCGACTGATGTTACAATAACTGGCATCACAACCCAAGAGACTCATCTGGAAATTACACATTGTTGTGTCGTGGAGTAACTGGAGTAAAATGACTAATTACAGATTACAGAGGCGCCTATCAAGTTAGGCAGTACAGATATAGGATACATGATAATATTGGCACATAGGGTAGTACAGATGAAGGATGCATGACAAAAGTCAATATTCAGTTCATGACAATATTCAATGAATGAATATCACGTACACTGAAAAGCACTGTATCCCATGTCTCCTGGTATCTGCTGGTGGGCCACCAAAGAAGAGACTCAACAAAGAGAGAATATTATTTTTAACTCAGTTCCTGTAATGTGTAAACCATTGTTTATGTTCTCTCAGATGACCACCTTGGCCCTGAAGGTGTGTATTCTGTACTACGGAGGGACTCTTGTGACCAGGGGACATGTCAGCAGTGGAGACCTGGTGTCATTCGTCCTCTATGAGCTGCAGTTTGCCTCGGCTGTCGAGGTAAGCCACAGGCCAAGATAAATAGAATGATCTTGACGACAGTATTATGTCCTCAAACTCTTATTCCCCGTTGCAGAATAAAAACTGGCTGATAGTTCTGTTAAAAAAAAGGATATATAATTAATGCAAATGGCAAAGTGCCTAATTTTACCGCCTCTCTTCCAGGCTGTCATGCATTATTACCCAGCGGTGAGGAAGGCAATTGGCGCCTCTGAGAAGATCTTTGAGTATTTGGATCGCAAACCTAAAGTACCCCCAGAGGGCACTTTGGCCCCAGAAAATCTTGAGGGACGCATTCAATTCAAGAAAGTTACATTTTCCTACTCTGGCAGTTCAGACGAAAAACTTGTGCTCAAGGTATGGTTGTGTGTCTGTTTATCTCATGTGCAGTCATTACATTTGCAGTTAAATCATTTTTGTCAAATGTGATTCTTTACTAATTCACCCTAATTTCTCATTCTACCAGGGCTTGTCTTTGGAGATAAAGCCAGGCCAAGTCACTGCCCTCGTGGGACTTAACAGATCCGGGAAGTCCACCTGTGTCAAGCTGCTGGAGAGATTTTACCAACCCCAAGAAGGAGAGATTCTGCTGGATGGGAAACCCTTGCAAAGTTACAAAGACCAGTACTTACATGGCAAGGTGCGCTGTCGCAAGACATTTTTTCTATTATGTATCTGAGTCTTTTAGTATGCGCAATAATAAGATGCTTAAAGGTACAGTATTTCATACAGGAGATGTCAGTTGGCACGCTCAGAGTTTGGAGAAGCAGGCTGGAGTACTGACACTGAAGCTAAACAATGTATTGCTGCGGAGGGGTGCAGCAACAAAACAAGCTTAAGCCATCTAAAAAAAATCACCGTCAGTTTAAGTGTGCGGTATATTGAGAATATAGACAGCAAAGCGGTTTTATTGCTTTCTTCAAAGCCAGACTCCATTGAGAAAAACTGTAATTTAACATAACTAAACACAAGCTTCTGGTCTACTGCTGCCTCGATCAGGTACTTTGTTTGTGTTATTGTATGACTTTGGTGTTTAAAAAGGTAATTCTGGATTCAACAAAGTCACACTATAAATACAAACTAACTAACTGATCGAGACAGAAGTAGATCAGCAGCTCCCGTGTTCAGTGAGCTAAAATGACTACTTTTCTCAATGGAGTGTGGTGGCTTTGATGAAAAGCATAGATGGGGAACTCAAGCCTTTAATGGCTTCCCCTTTGGAAAGGGTGGTCTGTGGCAAGATAAAAAATATTCTTGATAAAGTGTACACTTGAAGTGTTGGTGTTTTTCTTTGTTTAGGTGGCAAAAATACGTTTTCTTGCTAAGCCCCCTCCAAACTGGTGGGGGCGTGGGGGCATGCCGACTGACAGCTACTATATGTAATACATTAACTATGGATAAGAGCCTCAAACAACCCCACTTTAAATGATCTGAACTGTCCCTTAAAAGGTCCCATGATGAGTTTTATCCACTAGTTTCTAAGAGTGGGTTGCCATTTTGTTTGTATTGTGTACAAAAATGTGCTAGCACACAGGCAGGGATATGTGTTTTATAATACTGAATGTTAACATAACTTAGATTTTTTTTCTTTAAAATAAGAAAACCACAGGGCACATTTAAAGTTGCATTAAGTTATTTTTGGCCACTAGGAAGCAGAATGGCTTAGAAAGTCACAGAAAAGGTCCACTTATGCTGCTAAGCTGCTGTCCTAAAACAATTAAATGTGAAGTTTTACCATCCACAGTTGATCACATTAATGCTAGAAAATGGGCCTTTTATATCTTAGAGCGAGATCTATTTTTCACCATGAAAAACAGCATATTTCAATTTTAATTTCCTTTATCCCTATTAAAAACAGCAACAGTAAAGACTGCATGGAGCTTTTTAGCCTTTTTGGACTTTCCTGTGGGATGCTGAGATTTGTTTTTTTTTTAAACTCAAGACGCTTAATGACTGTACTCTTTATTTGGACATACACAAGAAAAAAAACATAATAAACCACAGCTTGCGTGGGTGAGGTACTGAAACCCTAAAGGCTTTTAAGTCATCGTACCATAAAAATTGACTAGAATTCAAGATGACAAAAGTGAATTCTGCAGCTCAGACCATAAAATGAAATGAAAATGAAATTAAAGTAGCCCGGAGCTGTACAATGATGATGATAAAAGGAAGGTGAATCAGAGTTCACTGAAACTTGGATTCCTCCAAATGTCTCTTTAGCTTTAATTCTTTTGCTCCTGTTTTATCTTCATCACAGAAATGTTGTAAGGATGCTTTAAGAGCACTTTTCGCCCAGCTTTTGATTTAGTTGTTGCCTTTAATTTGAAACCACTTTCAGTCATCTGTGACAGTTACTCAGCCGCTGATGTTTCCTCTGCTTCCTTTGTGTTTATAGATTGCTGTGGTGAGCCAAGATTGCGTGCTGTTTGCTCGCTCTGTGCGGGAGAACATCAAGTACGGCTACGAGGACGCCTCTGATGAGGAGATGTACAGGGCTGCCAAGATGGCGAGTGCCCACGAGTTCATCATGGAGCTGTCAAGTGGATACGAGACAGGTTTGTCCCAAAAACTCAACATCTATTACAGTCTAATGTGGAATTCATCAGCAGGGGTTCTTATATTAACCTAGAATCAAAACAAAAATGAAATTCTTTCATATTTTAACAATAATTTAATGAATGTTATCAACTGTACATTAATTATTAGTGGGGAAACTGTTTTTTTTTTAATTAATTCTTTCAGGCTGTCTGATCAGGGTACTGGCAAGTCTGGAAAAGCATAGAATTAAGTTTCTAAAAGTTGTAAATATTTTGTCTTTTCTGCAATGTACTATGTCCCGATCCAAGGCCCACACATTGATATTGGAGCTGATCAAAGGCATTTTTTGAACTGATCAGAATCAGCTGTGTTGAGCTCTTAAAACCTTATCTGATCCTTTGTTTTATTTCAGCTGTCACACAAGTGTTATTGCTTGCGAGGGTTTCATGCACAACAATGCAATGAGGGCAACTGTTGTTAACGCTCATCTCTCCTTCACTCCACAAGCGGCCCACCGTGAAACACCAAACGCCATCAACGACAGCAAAATGCTGTATGTTTAAGTTAATTACCTAAGTAATGAGCATGCATTTCAGCTCAGTGAGCTGAGAAGAGACAGACAGCGGTGGAGAGCCGTATAAACCTCATCACCACGCTACTGCCAGTATAACAAAAGCTGATATAAGTAATTTATTAATGTAATCCACACAAAAGTTATACAGGTAGGCTGCACAGAAGCAACAGATATTGGAGAACTTTGTTAAAGGGAGACAGAAATTCCCTCGAGACAGAAACAAGGCCAAAAATATTAAAAAGAGGGTTTGTTATTTATACTTTATTTCTTTAAAAAAATTGAGGAACAGCTTCGGTGCAGACTATTTTTCACTAAATGCACACAATGCAAAAAAATGTGAATTATAGCCTGTCAGGAGATGTTACCCTCTTATAAAGTGGTTTGGATGGTTGCAACTGTAGATTGACCATATATGGAGCTGTTCTTTCTGTTTTTGGGGTTTTAGTTGGGACTATCACATCTGTTGTAAGCCCTGTCAGTACTGTTTGCTATAGTTTGTCATCATCTCAGCGTGGGCAAGTTTTTGCAAAAAAAATTAAAGGAACAAAATCATTTTCAGCATTTTAATCCATCCATTATTATATCCACTTATTGTAGTGCAGGTTGCTTTAATTTAATGTATTATATTGCAAGGTATTGTTGTTAGATACTGCTGGGAAGTGTTGAAAAAATTGGATTCAAAAGTAAACAACTTCAGGTCATATTGTTCCTACTGGTTTTTTATCATACTTTCATACTTTGGCTGGTATGATTATGAAACAAATATTATTAAATTGCATTCTGTGTGGGATAAAAATAGTCTTAAACTGTCTTAAGTTTAACTTTGTGAACCCTGCAGAAATCCTGCTGACTGTGGTGAAAGGGCCAATGGATTTAATTTAAAGCTTTTGTAACCAAAAGCACTTTGGCCTTGTGCTCCCTCCTAATGCAAAAACAACTCAGTGCTCCCCATGAATGTACATAAACACAATAACATTATGTCTGTTTGTTGGACAGATGCCGGGGAGAAGGGAGGCCAGGTGTCCGGAGGCCAGAAGCAGCGCATTGCCATTGCCAGAGCTTTAATCAGACGTCCCAAAATCCTGATTCTGGACAATGCCACCAGTGACTTGGACACAGAGAATGCATATCAGGTAGGAAATTCTTCTTTATTTGCTTTCTATTTACTCCTGTTTTCCACATGTAACACCAGTTCACAACTGTATTCAACAGGTCCACCAAGCTCTGTTGAGCCAAACCAACGACTGCACCGTGCTGCTGATTTCCAACAACATGAGTGTCGTAGAAAAGGCCAATAATATAATCGTCCTCAACGACGGGACGGTAGAGGAGGAGGGCGGTCATGATGAGCTGTTGAAGAAGGGTGGTCTTTATGCTGAACTGGTGAGGAAGCAGAATATGGGCTTTCACCGTGGAGAAGAGGAGAGGAATGATACACACTGATGTGTGCAGGCGGGGGCAGAGAAGCTGTCCAGTGAAAGTAAGGTAGCTTGTTAAAAGTCCAGACAGGATGGGTTAAAACTCCAACAACTATGAATAACAACTTTAAAGACAACTGTTTAAAGATGCACCGATTTATATTATACCGGTGGTATCAGCTGATATTCGTCTGGATTGTCAACGCCTAAATAAGATGACATTCACCGATTACAGTAGCCGATGTGTTACTGTTGTGTTTCATCAGTTTTGCGCAGGCTGAAACACAGGGTGTCCTGTCCTGGTGGCCTGAAAGGACAAAATACATTCACTATCGATCGGGTATCAGTTTTTTTCCCCACAATAATGCCACATTGTAAACAACTGCATTGAGTAACATTATGATTTCCTCAGCCTCTGTTTAGTGATAATGAGTATTCGGTGTAGGTAAATTATAATATTATCATGATTTGTTAAAATGTTATCTCATAAAAAAATTGTTTTTGGTAAGAAACTTGTAAGAATACAGTTGTTTGAAGGATAAATTTGCATTTTAAAAGATTTAAGAGAGGGAATTATGATGTGTTATATATAGTAAAAAGGCTTTTGAAGCAGTTTTTGAAAATGTTTTTTTTTTTTTATTTGAAAGAAGGCTAACATTAAAGGTTTCATACATTTCTGTGAATTAAGTTTAGCTTATTTAAAAGCTAAGTTACATATAAAAAATACATATCAAAATAAAATAAACAAACCCATCAGTGCTGGTATCAGCTGTTGACCAAATTTTTTTTGAACATCTGCATCAGCTGAGATGTCACAAGAGTTGCAGGGGTTTTTGCCCATGAAGAATATTTCCTTTCTCCATACACCTTAGAAAAAGGTGAAGTTGTACTTGAAATGCTTTCTCTTGAGTTGCAGACTCTGTGGAAGTACTCTTCTACTAGCAGCTCCTAAAATAGGCATCTGAACCCCGTCTGCTCCGGAAAGCTTGGTCCTGCTTGGACTGATCGATAAAATCCTCTTTCATATAACTATTTATTGAAATATCAGTGTATATGATGATATAGTACCTTTTCTGGAAAATGACCACATTTGACAAATAAATGTATTTCATCACATTGATTTAAATCATCATCTAAAACCAAACCCTGATTATTGATTTGCAAAATTAAACCTTAGATACAGTATGAAAGGGATCGCTTCCATTGTATACATTATATGGCAATGATATGAAAAATGTCGATTTTCCCATGGTATTAATTGTCATGTAATTGTCATTAATTATCATGTTGTCCAACTCTTTTTCCACTTGAAAAGCTTCCACATGCCAAAGGGTACGAACAGGAATCATGAAGAGAGTTTCTGATGATAGATTATAGGTATTTTGTATTGCAATACGTAAGATTGAGGGTTTGTTAATGTTTTGCTTGTATATATTTTTCACACGTCTTTGGTTTTATTTTTACGTGCTTTTCCTTGTATTGATAATTCTTTATTTGCGAACTTTTTTGAACTTTTAGCACTGTTTCTCAAACTTTTTTGACAATAAAGTTGACTTTTGGTGTTATAATAGCAAAGCTGGGTGTTTTGGATACCCTGCGAAATTAGTACAATTTATTTAAAAAAGTGATATCTTATTGCAAGTAGTTTTTCCCTTTTATTGTATTTTTTATATTTAAAGGTGTTTGTTTTGTTTTTTATCCCTGTCTTGAAACAATCTATTTGGGGCTCTTTACATGTGGTTGATTTTGCTTGCACCTTAAATAGGCACTTCACTAACTGTACACATTAAAGTCTGTTTATTTGTCATGAGGAGTACCAACTACTCAGCCAATAAAAACCAGCACAAAATGTCGTCTGTGGCTCTGGAGGGAGTTTTTCAGATTTGAGAATGCTAATCTCAGCTTGGTCTTTAAAGAAATCTAAATTATCAATAGAAAGCTGAAGTTATAAACTGAGAGTTTGGGGTTTGATAGATTTACTGGAAGAAGTAGTTACTGGAAGGTCTGTTTCAACATGCTGTTGAGTTGTTTTTTTCCTTTAAAATTTTTGTTTTCAGATCAGTTTAGTTTCAGGTAGTTTCCAGAGTGGGTTTGAGTCATTTCAGTTTACCTGTTATTGTTAAAACTTTGTAGCTTTAAATTTTAGCAGTTTCACTTTTCAATTGTATTATTATTACTACTACTATTATTAATATTAATGAATTTTAATAGGAGATATTTGTCAGGGGCAGGATTTAAGAGGTTTTTATTGATTGATATGTTCTATTTTGAGTGTGTAAAACAAAACAATTTTTTTTTTTTTTAAATAGGAAAATAACTGAAAGGAATGATATATATAGAACTGTTCAACCAACTCAAATTATTCTCATAAATGCAAAATAAACCTAACTTTTTCTGAAAAGTAGTAGGCGGAAGTTTAGTTTTTATTTTTATTTCAGTTTTTCTAAAAGTTAATAGTTTTAATTTTTAGTTTAGTTTTGTTTAAACTAATATCTTTGCACCAGACTATGACCACACTTTTTATTCTTTGTCAAAGGATCTTAGTTGATAGCCAATCCCAGCATTAATCAATTTGAAAATGACTGATTGCAGCTCAAGCTGGATATAAAATGTTAAGGCTAAAATGCTTTCGGGGTTTATGGTGGCAGCTTGTGGAAATATGTTTTAAACGTACAATTTCAGTTTCAGAAGCAGATATCAGATAAATTTTAGGTAGTTTCTGGGTTGAAAAAGATCATATATGTCTCCCAGGATCACATAAAAGCATGCTCAGCCCAAAAACTGCCTAAAGATATATTTCATATAACTATAACGACAAATAACTAGTCAGTCTTGTGTCCATGAAAATACATTTACCACTAATGCAATCCGGAGTAGGTTTTAGGGTATAAGTAGATGAGACCTGCATCAGCAACCAGATAGCGACACAAACACATAATAACATCATTCCCTGCGGCCATAAAGACGTTCATCTGTAAAAGCAAAGTCGTAATTTTATCTACTTTCTCGTCAAAATCTAAAAACTGAATACAATTCAGCTGCCATTGTTTTCAAACATGACAGAACAACATGTACCATCAGGGAGCTGCTGGGCGTGCGCTCTGTTTGACTGACGTCTGATTTCAGCCAATGAGAGCACAGAATTACCAAGCATGTGACAGGAAACACGCGACACTGCCACGTGGTGGGTTTATATAGGGTCAAACGGAAACGACGAGGCGCCATTTCGCTGCAGAGCTGCGTAGTGGTGTTTCGGTGGAAGTACAGCGACAACAGTGGTGGAAAGAATTGGATTGTAACAACACTCCGCCTTCAGCCCGATGGAAGCGGCCGTCAACCCGCATCACGACAGGTAGAGTCAGCGGGCATTTTTATCGACAGCTACAAAAACGGAGGTGGTTTATTCAGCAATGCAGTGCGCGTGAAGGTGGACGAACGTTAAAATTCAAAATAGGAGGTTAGCTACGTTACCGTAGTTACCGTTAGCCTCTTGATAACAACGCTAGCTTGTCGGGGAATTGATTCAGCTAGTTTTTCCAGCAGACTATCTCTGCATTATTGTATTAAAGTTTACAAAATTACAGCCAAATTTGTGGACTCTTTACGTGATGCCGTTTCGTTTGGCTCCCCTCCGTTGAGCTGGCACAGTGAGGGCTAATGACAGCTGCAGCCCCGCCGGCTGGTTCCCCACCGGCTTTCTGTCTGTCAGCTCATTCATCGCTCAGGCACCCTGCTAGCGCTAATCTCACAGCTTATGTGGCTATCATATAACATAATTACTACTTAATACCCTGTCCAGTACGCTTATCAAGCACAATATGTGCTAATAAGAAATGTAGCAGCCCCTTGATCAAACGCTTTGTCAGGCATTGTTGCAGTCCGGTTGCGCTAGCTGTTAGCCTTCAGCTTCACAGTTACTGTGTCAGTGATCAAACGTCGTAATGCTGTGCCGAAATGACTGGGGTTGACTGACAGGTTGGCTATTTGTTCTTCTCTACAGCAGCACCGTTAAATAAAGATTTCATGTTTTTGTCGTTTTTGACAGAAAATCGCAGTCCGTCATTCGTGTCTGTCATTGTGAGGCAGTGTTTACAAACAGTGAGGGCGGGGCGTCCGAACCACGCGATAACCAGCTGCTGGATTGTGAAGCACAGAGACTGACTTTTCTTTATTTCATAAAGGAAAAATATGCTTTGGCTCTATTGTGCGAGTTAGTCACATGCAGCTGTACAAGTGTATGCCTGTTTTTTTTTTTAATAACAAAATATCAGAAATTAAATAAACTATAGAATTTCTTTAGCTCCCAAATACCACGGTTATGCTCATGTGACATGACTACATTTTTATTTATTTATTCTTTTAAGTTAATGACTTTTTGTTATTTAATTAACATGATCCAAAAATCCATAACTTTATATAGTACAACGCAGTGTTTGTTTTTTATTTTTCTCAAAAAGTATTATTAGTGTATTATTGAAATGTTTACAAGGGATGGCATGCATTTTGTGTGTGTGTGTGTGTTTGTGTGTGTTTTAAATATAATCAATTATTGCTGTGTGTGTGTAAAAAAAGAAGACAACTGAGATAATCTAAATTCCCATGACTCAACAGAAGACAATGCAGTGTTTGTTTTTCTTTTTTATCAAACTATTCATACTCTCAGTCCTGTTTAAGGCACATTTGTGAGCTCTGTGGCTCACAAGTAAAGAATTATAAATATAATATTTTGTGATTAAGTCCAAGTAATGTATACTTAGTTAATGCATTTGAACAGAGACGTATTCTGTGGAGTGAACACAGGTTACATCTGTGTCTAATTATTTCTGTTTTGCTTTGTAGTTAATTCATCCTACATTTTTATTTATTAGACACAGGCGCACCAATTTAAAAAATAAATAAATAACATAAAATAAGTAGCACAAATAATAAAAAAGAAAGGGCAAATGAGATGAAGGCGAAAAAATATTTATATATTTTGTACTGCTGGTGCATAATTACATTGATCAATATCAAAGCCATTTACAGTAAAAAAGAAATCACAAAACATTTAACATAATTTACGTTTAAAAAAAAAAAAAAAAAAGATTTGTAGTTGTATTTCCTGATAAATATTCTAAGATCTTAGATAAGTGGTGCTCAAATTTGTTTGACTGGAAGTTGGTACACAATGGCTCATGTTTTCCTAAATGCGGTTCAGCTGTGCTTTGTGTTGCTGGGTTTCTGATTGATGTAGAAAATGAGCTCACAGGCTTTGCAATGGTTTGTGTGTCAGTGGGGCATGTGTGTGTCCTGGACTCTGGGTTGAGATTTAACTTCTTCTAAATCTGGTTCATGTGCTCTGCTTAGAGGGAAGTGAAAAGGGGATGATGGGGTTTGTTGTGACATGATGGCCTCATCTGACTACATGGACCGAGAGACTTTTAATGTCGTTAAAGAATATGGTCCACATAGTTGTTTTGATCAACAGCCAAGACTGAAGAGTCAATCTGAGTTCTGTAAAGTCTTTCTTTTCTTGTGCTTAAATCTTTAAATTCCTGCTGCGAAATTTGCTCTTTGTATTTTAACCTATGTTAAACCTATGTTATACTTAATTCTATGTAGTAACTATAAGAGTAGTGGGCAGCTGCAGTGCACAAGGACAAACTCAAACTTTGAAATCACAGTAACTCAGTCAAGGGCATTGACAGGAATAAACATTTATTATTTTGGAGAGGAGGGAAAAGCAGAGCAGAGCTGAAATTGAACTCAAGGTGTCCATGATTATTAGGACCTGTTTTTTTAAGCAAAGTATTTGTATGGTTATTACTTATTTACGTTTTTATTTATATTTATAAAATATAATTATTTATATGTATGACATTTCCTTCCAATAGATAGTCATTTTGAAAGCACAAAAAGGTCAGAAATGTGTTGGCTGTGCAGTTAGTATTTTTGTTGTGCTGCACCCTTTTGCATCCTTGCAGTTTACAAAAAATGTTCTTCTTCTTTCTTCTTTCTTTTTTTGAAGAAAAGTGGCTGTAAAATTCACTGTTTAGAATAACATCTCATTCAGCATGATCAGTCAAGTAATGACAAAGATGTTAGCCCACTAGTTAAAGCTTATTTTGATTTAATTTGGAATTTCAACACAATTTTAGCACAACAACTCAAATGAGAACCATGGCATAAACAATCCCAGAGAATACTGTAGGACTTAAACCGAAGACACTTATTTCCAAAGCGGAAACAGCAGACAATACATAATTGCAAACAAATTACAGTATTAAGCTGTATTTCAAATATTTCTGGCATGGAGTTAATGGTAAATTTGGTTTTCTCTGATTTATAATATATTTCTTCAGTTTCCTGTATTTATGTGGTGCCAGTGGTAATAAGTTATATAGATAATGGGGTCTTATCACCCAGCCTTGTTTGTTTTTTAGCTGGTGAGGCGATGGCGGTTCCCATGACTGTGCTAAAAGTAGCAGCCTATTGATAGAATCCCAGTTTCCTAGATGACGGTTCACTGACTGGGAGGCCAGAGCCGTAGTTTCGCTGGTCAGGGGTTATGTGAATGAATCATGTATAGGCTGCACTTTTTGACATTAGCAGATTTTCCGTGAGTCCTTGCACTCATGGGAGTGGGGAGCAGATCGGTGAATCGATGGCTGCATCAATAAGGGGAGCAAAGGTCACACAGCAGCACAACTTAAAAGTGCAGTTTCATTCACTAGCAGGCAGCTCTCTTTCTCTCTGTGGACCTTGTGTGTCTTTGTAGAGAAAGAAAATTGCTCACTTTTTTTATCAGTCTTTTATCCTATAGCGTAAAGAAGTGAAATGCTGCTTGCACTTTCATTCTCACCACTTGTATTTGAGTTGGCTTTTCTGCAGCTCCTCTCATTCATTTTGCAAAAAAAAACCCTAATCTTTTTTTCTGATCCTCTTTCCTCTCCCCCAGCTCTCTGGTCGGGTTGTCCAGTGGCGGGATGGACCAACACAGTAGTTCGGGCAAACGCATCCGCAAGCCCTCCCTGTTATACGAGGACTTTGAGAGCCCGTCTCTGCCACACACGATGCCCCAGGGTCCTCCTGTCCCACCACAGCCCCCAACAAAGGATCCCAGCCGGCCGGGCCGCATGACCAACCAGCTGCAGTACCTCCAGAGGACCCTGATGAAGTTGCTGTGGAGACATCACTTTGCCTGGCCTTTCCACGAGCCTGTGGATGCCTACAGGCTTAACCTACCAGTGAGTGTCAGCAAAGACACTTTCACTTTCTACTTTCACTTTAATGTTTTATTTATGTTTCTGCAACTCACTGAGGTGTCTCAGCTCAGATGTGAAAGAAAATCCCCCCCCCCCCTCCCCCGGATTCTGCAAAATGTTGTTAATTTGTTATTTTCAACATGCTGCACAAATAATAGAATTCCCATGTGTTTCACTTCTCTTCTGTCTTTCTTCCCTTTTCAGGATTACCATAAAATTATCAAACAACCCATGGACATGGGGACCATCAAAAAGCGCCTGGAGAACAACTTCTACCGCAGCGCAAGTGAGTGCATACAGGACTTCAACACAATGTTCACCAACTGCTACATCTACAACAAGGTAGGTTAAAAGGTAAAAAACAGATCTTTATCCATCGTGTTTTTGTCCTTTTTTTCTTACTCTCTTACTCCTCCCTTAATGAAATGGCACCACTTTAATGCTTACATATTTAATATCAGTTGGAACTCACTCACAGGGACAACAGGGTGTCCAGACCAAAAACGATAACTGTATTGATGTAAGTATCCACACAGTAATGTTCTGTAAACAGTGGTGCCAAGCATGCATTGTGCTCTCCATTGGCGTCGGCAGCTTAATGATAACAAAACACTTACCACTGAGCTCTCTCTGTATTCTTAAAAGTCAATTAAAGACCTATCGTTTTAGTCTGGCTTTTTTATTTGGAGTATTATTTGAGTCTCACTTTTTAATCATTGGATTTTAAGTTATTTCATCCCTGTTGTTTACTCTATTTTATCTCCATATTTTCTTTTTATTCTTTAGACTTCTAATAAGCATTTTTTGTGAGTTTGTTTTGTTTTGTTTGCTTGTAAATATATTACTGTCTTATTGTAATTTTCTAGTCTTGCAAAATCTACGTATAATTGTTTATGATAGTCTTTAAATTGTGCCTGTGTTATTGCACTGAACTCAAATTGTAACCGTCGTGCTATATAAATAAAGTTAAGTCGATATTCTCAGGGGAAGCCTGTTTGTATTCCATTGCCTTCTTCTTGATAGTGTCTTTATGTAGATTGTTTGATCTTTCAAATGGGTATATTTGTTTTTATACCCTTAATAATGGATCTCTCTACAATGTCACCTGCCATTTTGAACTTGATGAACTGTAAATTTGGATGGCTTTTGATTGGCTGTCAGTGTTTCTATCAATCATCAAACAGCTCTGAAAGTGATCCAAATGACAATTTGCCACTGCCATTTTAGTTGTGGTGTGGCTGCAGCCATCCACTTGAGTTAGAACAATTAAAAAAAAAAAAAATGTATCTTGGTGTGGAAGTCCCTTAATACAGCTAGCTTATCTTAACTTTAGTTTTTATTGATGATCCAGGCTCAGGTGCAGTACCAGGAGTTTTCTGAATGTTTTGAGAAAGAGCAGCTTTGTATCTTGCCGTTATTTCCCACAAAGGCAAGGTCATCCAACACTGCAAAAACGAAAATTGTCTGGGATGCTAGCCTGTTTAAAAACAGCACATGTGCTCACCTGCGTGTACTTAATGTGTGCAGCAGCAGCAAGTGTCAGGCAAGAGGGAAAATGAAAATGTCAAGTTGACAAGGAAATAAATGACTAACTGCTGAGAGGATTTAGTGTAGACCTTTTTTTTTAAAATTTTTTTAAGTCTTTGCAATGGATGTAGAAGAGAAAAATCCCCCAAAAACATTGATTCTGATTTAGTGTGACACCAAAGTTCATTTTCACTGTCAGTTTCATCCATTAATCATTATTTTGATTTTTGTTATTCATTTCTGTAATAAAATACCAGAAACAATGACAAACCTCTGAGGAAGCTGCAAGCTAATTGTGTCAAGCAGGGTTTGGTTTTTAATTTATGGATTATCACTTAGCTCATGAATTAATCAGCTAATCATTAAAACAGTGAAATGTGTGGGGTTTTTTTTTGTTTTTTGGGTTTTTTTTTACTGTTATGGCTTCTTTGCGGTGTGCTAATGTGTTGATTGTTTTCTTGGCCAGCCGACAGACGATGTTGTGCTGATGGCGCAGTCCTTAGAGAAGATCTTTCTCCAAAAGGTGGCCCAGATGCCCCAGGAAGAAGTTGAGCTGCCTCCTCCTGCTCCTCGAAGCAAGAACAGCAGAGGGAGAGGTCGCAAATCTAACTGTGAGTTTGTGACAAAGAATTGTTTCAGAATTTCAAGTAAGTTGTTTCTGTCATTTTCATTGTCACTGCTAGAATCCCAAGAAACTTTTTCGTATGATTTGCCGTCTCATACACAGCTAGGCAGTTATACCAGATATCTTTTTGTTGTGAATATGTATCATGTAAAAGAAGCTTTCGTGATGGAGCCTCATAAAAAGACTAATGCGTCTCCCGTGATGACAGGCTTCCTTAAAACTATTCAGACATAACTTTAGTCATCTGTGATTCTGTAGCTGAGTTGTTTTGCTAAAGCTGAATATTTATCCCTCACCAGCGAGGGCTCAGCAGGTGCCGGCGGTGTCGCAGTCAGCCTACTCTCCTTCTTCCTCTGACACTGGGGACTCCATGCTGGCCAACTCTCCCCAGACTGTGCTTACCAAAAGCCTGCCTCCAGCCAACATCATGGGTCTGCCCCCCACACAGCCCACAACCAAGGTACAAAAAAATACAAAAAAACACTATACTCATAATGGTTATTAGTAGGGATGTGCATGATTAGTCTACTAGTTGATTAAATGTTGCTACCCTAGTCAGTTAAACTTATTGTTAACATTATTTTATAATATTGTGTTCACACAGTAGGTTTGAAGCAGTATACCAGTTTGAAGATATACTGTGATATAAAAATTGACGGTTATCATACTGTGTATGATACTGTGTTTTACACATAATTGCATTATTTAAAAAATGTTTTAAGTTTCAATTATAGCAATTGAAAGTTTGTTCAACCACAAAAAAAAAACTTTTTGTGTAGAGTCATGAATGGGGTCATCATGATTGTTAATAATAAGAATTCTGTAATACCATGATATAATGAAACCTTTTTTCTGAGACAGTTATCGTATTGTGAAAATCTCACATGCTGCAACCCCATAACACAGTAATAATACTTTTTGACAATCAGGTGCTTTCCTAGAGCTTAATTTAAAAACAAATTAGTCATAAAAACATCCCTACTATCTCTACAGTGGTTGTCTATTGCTACGTTTGTAACAGTTAATGACAAACAAGACCAATAAGTGAGGGATTAGTGTATCCAATGAATGTTTTCTACAAAACCACAAATGTCAGGGATGGGATGCTCTATGCCTTTTAGAAACTTCAGCATTTTTGTTGCAAGAAAATTGAATTCAAAGCATGATGAGGACTGGAAGGAAGCTACAGTATTTTTATCATGACCTCTTTATTTCTAGAAAAAAGGTGTAAAACGTAAGGCAGACACCACCACCCCCTCCACAATGGGCTTGACTGTGGGCATGTCAGGAGCAACGCACATGGTGGGCCTGGGCAAAGGCGGCCACGGGGGCCAAGTCCACGACACCTCCATGCACACCATCTCCTCCATGGGCGGCATGAGCTTAGACACCCCACCCGGGATGGGCCTGGTGAGGAGCCCTGGAGGTCCCGTCCTGCTGCAGCCGATGATGGCCGGCAGTGGACGCAGGGTGGGCAGCGGACGCCCCATTAAACCCCCCAAGAAGGACTTGCCTGATTCTGTCCAGGCTCAGCCCTCGAGGAAGGGCAAACTCAGCCCTCAGCTGAGGTACTGCAGCGGGCTGCTGAAGGACATGTTGTCAAAGAAACACGCTGCGTATGCTTGGCCGTTCTACACACCTGTAGATGCAGCTGCACTGGCACTTCATGACTATCATGACATCATCAAGTGTCCCATGGACCTCAGCACCATCAAGGTGAATTCTTGTGTGCTCTATTACTGGAAACAGTAAGAGACAATTAGAATAGTTTATTGTAGATGCTTTATTGTTAGAATGTCCTTTTATAATTTTAATGCAATTTGATGATCAAAATCTGTAACATATTAAAAAAATAATAAAGTTAATAAGAAATGTATGAAAACACTGATGTAATATTGGGAAAAATATCCTTCAAGTCCGGTTCCAGCTCTAAAATTGTTGTTTTCTAACTCTTCATCAGAGGAAGATGGACTGTCGTGAGTACAGGGATGCTCAGCAGTTTGCCAGCGATGTCAGACTCATGTTCTCTAACTGCTACAAGTACAACCCACCTGACCATGATGTCGTGGGCATGGCACGCAAGCTGCAGGTGAGCATAGCTGTCTAATTCTACTTTAAAAGTAATCAGACTGAAATGGAAGTGCAGCAGACTGTGAAGAAACACTTCTCTTTGACAGTTAATTATTAGTTACTTACGCTTTCATCTGACCTTTTTTTTTTCATGCCACAGGACGTGTTTGAGTTCCGCTTTGCAAAGATGCCAGACGAACCACATATGGATCACACAGCCATGTCAATGAGTGGACATCCGACATCCTCGTCCTCCTCTTCTTCCTCCTCCTCGTCCTCATCTTCCTCCACCTCCGAGAGTGAGCCCAGCAGCGAGAGCGAAGAGAGTGAGAGCAGTCCCAACTCAGACAGCGAGGAAGAGCGAGCACATCGCTTGGCTGAGTTACAGGACCAGGTGTGCACACAAGTAAGTCTTCCTGAACTATTTATTTATCCAGGACTCTTCATTAAAGGTCCAGTGTGCAGGATTTAATGGCTTTTAGCAGTTAGATCGCCTAACGAAAATTTCTCTTGTGCACCAAGTGTGTCAGAAAACTACGGTGGCCAACGCAAAAATGCCAATGGCCTTAATCTAGAGACAGTTTTTTATTTGTCCATTTTGGGCTACTGTAGGAATGACATGAGGTCATTGTTTGCTTGACTCTGTTGAAATATACATATAACTAGAGCATTCATTCTTAAAGCTAAGGCTTCTTTACCGTCATCCTGTCATGAAATTGTTACCGCACATGCCGTGCAAATGTGGTTTCTCCCGTAATTATGCCAGTTGTGCCCCATAATGACAGTGGGAGATTGCTGTTTGCATGATCCTGTATATGTATCGATCTAAATGAAAACTATAATAGCTAAAACATTCATTCCTCTTGTAGCAGAAAGCCAAGGTTTCTGTCCTCTGTCATCATGTTATCACCTCATGTTACCTCACCTTACATGGGTGCTAATGTAGTATTTTGCCAGAGGCTGCAGAAGATAATTTTTTGCATAACCTAGTTTGCATAACCTTACATATCCTTTCAGCTTACAGATTTTAAGGACATGAAAGAAAGAACATCCCAATAAGCAAAAATACACCCAAAATCCTACATATTGGACCTTTTCAACAAGCCTCATGTAAATTAAAGCAGTTTTCACAATGCTAATATTTTTAAATTCATTTCTCTGAATAGCTCCGAGCCATGCACGAGCAGCTGGCTGCCCTCTCTCAAGGCCCCATCATCAAGCCCAAGAAGAAGAAAGAGAAGAAGGACAAAAAGGAGAAGAAGAAAAAGAAGAAGCTGGAGAAGAGAAGTCGAGCTGTCAGGAGCAGGGCTGGCTCTGAGGAATGGAAAATGCCCGGCAAGATCCTAAAAACAAAGTCTGCCAGAGCAGGTGGCTCCCAGCCCAAGAAGGGCCAGGGAAAAAAGAGCAACAAGAACAGCAAGTTAGTATTAAAATGATTGCCCAAAACACCAAATTACTATCAATAAACAGTAAAACAAATACTTCTACAATGTGAATAAGTTGATAATAATAGGTTTTTGTCCTGACTGTAGTACTTCCTCTTCATTCCTCAGGGCCACAAAGAAGCCGTTCTACGCCCCACCGCCAACCTCCATGCTGCCGCACTACGACTCTGAGGAAGAGGAGGAGATCGTGCCCATGTCATACGATGAAAAGCGGCAGCTGAGCCTTGACATCAACAAGCTGCCAGGGGAGAAGCTGGGTCGTGTGGTCCACATCATTCAGTCCAGGGAGCCTTCGCTGAGGGACACCAACCCCGAGGAGATCGAGATCGACTTTGAGACACTCAAGCCATCGACACTGAAAGAGCTGGAGCGCTACGTCATGACCTGTCTGAGGAAGAAGCCCCGCAAGCCGTACGGTGAACAAGGTAAGGAAATGTTCACCAAGCAAAGTCAGCAAATTAATAATGTCTTATATGTAGCTTTGCACTTACCCATGATGCAGCTGTCTCTTCAAGGCCTGCTTTTTGGAGCACGTAACTTGGGTGCAGACTTCTGCAGCTAAAATTTAGTTTTCTGTGACTGGTCAGCTACATTGTTGCGAGCTAAAGTTCAAAGCTAAGTACTGCATACTGCCTCTAAGTACTACCAACTATGAGGCATTAGGATTATTTTTTATGTTTATATTTTTTATACTTGCATTACATGTCACATCACTGTAAGTATGCCAATGTTAGCTTAAAGGCTCATTTTCCACACAGGGCTCTGTCATATACCAGTATTGACAATAGCTGTGATATTTAAAACTGAAATATTGATATCATATATCAAGAATACTCATATGATAATATCGTTTAAACAATCCAGCGCCTCTTAAAAAAATCATTTTGTTTTTTGTTTTTTTTGTATGCGTTTGTACAGATTTGGTGACAGACTCTCTGCAGTCCCCTACACGTATTTTCATTTGCCAAAAAAGACAAAACCCTCTATAAAGTTAAAGATGACCTAACCTAAGGGCGTTATTATTATTATTTTCTTTTTTTTCCAAATTTTCTGTAGAAATCCTGATAATATTGTTATCATTAACTCTTTTTGCTACAATAATCATGTCTTGAAAATCGGATACCATGCCAGCCCTTTTTTTCAGCAGTTGTTCTTTGGCCAGGGGTTAAATTTAGACAGTTACATGAAAAGGACAAGAGACACAATCGGACAGACAGAAAGGTATGTAAATGAGAACAGACGAAACAAACCTGCAATGACTTGGTGCAATGGCAGGTCTGGTTGCTTTTGTAGTTAAATGCAAAGAAACAGTACTCCTGATATTAAGGATTCAGATTTACAAAAGAACCAAAAATGTAACCGTAGTGTTACACCAAGTTGACAGACATGAAACATTGTTTTCTCAGCCATTTAATGCACTTGACTTTTGCACTATACCCACATCTTTTATTCATCTCTCCTCTCCATGTGTCTCAGTGACTGAAGGGCTCGTTTTCCTCCAGAGTAAACGCTGCTGGATAAGCTTCAGGTCAATACAGTCATGTGTGAAGTTTATGAATTTTGCAGTGAAGTTACTGTGTGTCAGTGTGTCAACACAGTGCTCGATGCATGAAGCATTTAAACAATGACATGTCAACAGTTTGTGTAACGTTGGTCACGTTATGAAAAAAAGTTCCACCTAAATGACTACTAGCTACATTTATACTAAAGTACAGAGTTTATTAAATCCTTCAAACTACCAGCTGTATTATGGTGATACATTTGATGGACCACATTTTTTGCAACAGCTTGAGGAAGATCCAAGTCTGCTATTTAGGAAGCCAAACCGCAGAATGAAGCTGCAGATCGTTTGGTCTCACATGTTACATTTAAGTCAAGTCAAGTCAATTTTATTTATAAAGTCCATTATCACAAAACATGCTCTGCCTCAGAGGGCTTTACAGCATACGACATCCCTCTGCCCTTAGACTCTTATATCGCCCAAGAAAAACTCCCGAAAAAAACCATTAGTCCCCTGAAACCGTGGACTAATGGTTCTTTATCATTCTTACATTCTCTATCAGTGAGTTAACTCAAAACTGTTGATAAAGTGACATATTTATGGGTGATTCATATTCAGTGCATTACAATAATACTACAGAACAAGTAATGCACTTATATCCTAATATTTTTACTCTTTGTGATTCTCTGTTGGTATTGTTTTGATTTTTTTAAGTAATTATTAGCACTTTTGTCGTTTTAACTGCATACTTTTCTAATACAGGACGAGGCTGTTTAGTAGAGAGGGAAGGCTCTGTGATTATAGCTTGTTATTATAGCGTTCAGGTCTTTACTGTGCCCTTTTCCTTCAGGTTTCTATATACCTTGAATAATATAGATTTAATAATAATCTAAACTTAAAAGTTACAGTTTAATTTAGTTTTTCCACATAAGTGAATGAAAGAGATTTGGTATACTATATATTTTTTATCAGCTTTTTTTACACCCCTTAAAATCAAGAATACGATTCTCCATGAAGCTTTGGTGTTGGTCGTGACCCCCGGGTTTAAATTACCTCCAGACTTTCTCCAGAAACCCCTGATGTTCCAAAACCACTCTGCTCCCAAAAACGCTTTCAAAACAGCCGCTCATTTACACCAATGAAAGGTCACTGCATCTCTGTGAGCACCTCAGGTCTGTAACAACTTTGGCAATCCATTCAGGTGCAGCAGGAAAGAAAGGCGGCGCTGGCAAGTCTAAAGAGGAGCTGACTCTGGAGAAGAGGAGGGAGCTGGAGAGGAGGCTGCAGGACGTCAGCGGGCAGCTCAATTCTGTCAAGAAACCTACGAAACCTAAAGGTGAGCCCACACATCTGCATGTGCACGCCTTCTCATGCACGTCACATATACCTGTGATTCGGCTTTTTAGATTCTGCTTTTTCTTTGTTATTGTTTGTCTTTCATGAAATATTTCACAGAGTTATATTTATAGTTTTAACTGACTCTTACTTATTGTTCTGTCCTCAGTGGAGAAGCCCAGCGCTGTCGAGACTCACACGCAGCCCTCGCGCCTCAGCGGCAGCAGCTCCAGCTCCGACTCATCTTCCTCTTCCTCGTCCTCCTCATCCTCAGACACCAGTGATTCAGACTCTGGTTGAGATCCTTTAGCACTGGCTTAGTGAGAAAACACTAATAACTCAGGGACTTGGGCTGGCCCCGGACAAAACACCCCCTGAAACAGAAGTGGGCAGAGATATTAGATACCACGGCGATTAAAAAAAAAAAAAAACACTCCTAAAATGTTTTGAATGTGGCACTGGGGGATGTGAGACGACGTCTCTGTGGATAATCGTAGAACCCAAACACTAAATGCCTTGGTTTCCCCCTCCTCCCCTTTGTAAATACTTGTACAAATTTATGTTTCTTTTATAAAGAAGAATTTTATGGTGATCCCCCAAAGAGGGAAGCGGAGTAATAAGAAAAGGAAAGACGGGCCTTACTCCAAAATCTGCTTCGGCTGGCCTTGAGCTGTGCCCTCGGCGGCGAGGGAATGGAAGTGTTTATTTATTTACTTCACCTGCATTTCCTCAGACATTACTGGAAGTTGAACCAGCAACCTTTTTGGTCACAAGCCTTGGTTTTCTAACATCTGGCCTTCTGCCACGCTTTTAGATCGACCCCTAGATTGTTCCTAGAATATTTGGGAAAAAAACAATATTGTTAAGGAGCTCTTAGATTCCTTCTCATGTTCACAGGTTAGCAGATCTCTGGTGTCTGCTGTTTTCAGGTCAAAGTATGAAGTCAGTTCTAGTTTAAGTTCTGGATCATTCCATTTTTACGCACATTGTTCTTACAGTTAAATCTCAGACATTGAGCTGTCTGTTTTACAGCATGTAGTTATTGTTTTTTTAAAAACAAAGTGGGTTCATAGTACAGTATAGAAATTGCTTAACATACTGTAATTACAAAGTTTGCAATTGAAGTAACATTCAGTTTGTATTGATTTTAATGGCTGCACTATTCTCCTAAAAGTCCACCAGCCACTTTAAGACAGTCCAGTCTTATAAATGTGACACTAATCGAAGTACATGTTTAGTAGTTTTGAAATCAGCTCTTTGCTGTTCGACTCAATATTTCTCTTCATTACATCAAACTGTAACTGAAGTCTGTTTCATAGAGCTGCTGAATGTTCTCACATGGTGGTGCAGGTTTTCTGATGTCCACATTAATCTCCTGAACATGTGAAGTATTGCGTTACTGTTTCTTAGAGACATCTGTAGCACTTAGAAACTCCGTGAAGGTTTCTTTAAAAAGTCTTTCGGCACTTACTGGAACAAATGTTGACTGAATAACGCTGCAACTTTCCCACAACAAGACAAGAAAGTCCTCCTAGCTCCATGCATAGTTGAAGCTGTTGTTGAATGTTCAGTGAAAGAATATATGCTTGTATATACTTAAACTGTATTTGCTGTTGCACAAACTATTGTATTTCTGCTGTTTAGTCTTTCTTTTCTTTTCAGTTTTCTTGTTTCTTTTCTTCTTTTTTTTTTTTTTACACATTGTTAAATTCTCATTCCAGTTAACTGTCATAGTTGTTTCCTAAAGAGCGTTCACATGAACATCGCTGGCTCCGGTCAAGCAGGTTGTTGCCTCTCAGAAGCATAACTTTCATTTGAAAAGTGTGTTTATTAAAATATTCTCTTCTGTAGAAAGACTTTGAGTTTGTCTGGCTGTCTCAAAGCAGTTAGATTGGATATCTCAAACTTTGGATATCAGTTAATCTACAATTTGACAGTTGTGATAGTTAATTGTTTACTATTTTATAAAGCAAAAAATGTAATACATTCTGCTGCTTTACAAAAAAATATGATTCAATCTTTTGAAACCTGGATTGATAGTTTTTCTTGTGCTGTGTTAAGATTCCTTTCACAAGAATTTAAGACCTCTGAAACATGATTTTAAAAATTGGTAAAAAGGCAATGAGCCGCTTGGTAAGAAATGTCCTGCAAATGCAAAACTAAATTAGTAAAAGCTGATAAAAAGAGAGAGAACAAATTACTAGAAAATTTACCAAAACAATGTATTTATTAGTTATATTATTTAAGCATTTATTTTGCTATTTTCATGTCATTTCCTTTCAGGAAATTTTCTTGTTACTTCTAAATGTCATGCAAACGTTTTTGGGTCATTGCTTATACAGTTGCATCGGAGGAGGTGCCATTCTGAAAATAAGGAAAAGAGTCCTTATCACTGTCTTATCACTTACTGCTGTAATGTATATTGTTTAAAAGATTTTGTCTCCCCGACCTTCGTCAGGTATATGTACCTGTGTGTGGTCAGAAGTAGTACTAGTAGTATTAGTAAGTATTTCAGCAGCAGGGTCAGATTATGAGACAGTGGGCCCCTGGGTACGGGTGGGCCAAAGGTCCAACCATCTCTCCTACAGAGGAGCAAGACAGATTTTGAAATGGCTTTGCCTCTTTTATGTTGTTTTGCATGTGCTTGTAGTTGTTATGCATCTTTTTTTTTTGGGGCCTTTTTTGATTGATAGGACAACTGAAGATCTACAGGGGAAAGCTGGAGCGAGAGGGAGGACGACGTGCAACAAAGGGCCGTGAGTTTGAATTGAATCTGGGCCGCTGCAAATGCTTCTAACCTACATGTGGCGCACAGCAGGTGAGTTAGAGGTCATCCTCTTGTTATGCGTCTTTTTTTTTTTTTTTTTTTTTTTTTTTATGTCTCTCTGTTTGGGGTCTTCAAGGTAATTATGTCTTTTTTGGTCCTTTGGTGTCTATTTACGTTTTTTTCCCCCCTTGTTGCCGTTCCTTTGTATGTTTTTGTGGTCATTTTGTGTCTCTTTGTGGTCATTTTGAGTCTTTTCCTGATTAGTACATGTTGATTTGAATGACCGTTTGCAGTGAAGGCCAGGTCCGTTAGTTTCCCTGTACTTAGGTCATTTCCTCCTTTGTTGCTCATTTCCTTCTTCCCATATTTTTCTAAATAAGGCCAATTTGCACAGGTTTTAAAAGATAAAATGTATAATTTGATTGTACTTCTCACTGTTGCTGAGCAACAGTTTTGTGTGAAAGGACATAAAAGCTGGTCTCATATAGATGCCTGTCCCAAATATAAGCCTGCAGAGGTCAATGATTTAAGCAAATTCATCACTGCAAACTAGGCGTTTTAAAAGAAGTATCCATCTTATTTTAACCATTGTGATTATGATTTCCTACAGTAGGTGGCAGCAGCTCCACGTGTTAAAATCTAAGTGAAAATCAAGTTCTTCAGTGTTGTAAAGTGGAAACGTTGTGACTAAGTTCAAAGCATTGATTGGTTTGTGTTGTCGGGAAGTTATCTCAGCATATGAATCTGATAGTGCCACTTTGATGTTTGGGAGGGACAAACTACAGGAAGTGAAACCGGCTCCGTTTGTTGTTTTGAGGATCTGAAATGCAACATATCGATGAATCTGTTGCTGCTGTTGCTGGTTATTTGTCTTACAAGATGCAGTCAAGGTAACTTTTTACAGTTTTTTCATGGTTGTAGGAAGAAAGCATTAAGAGTTTTTGTCATCAGATATATTGAATATAAAGAAAAGTTATTAAATACAATGTAGTATAAAATGTGTAAAAAAAAAAAAAAAAAGGCCATTCAAGACATACATACATACATTTTAATCAGCTGTTATTATAAAACACCTTTTTTTAGTATCTGCATTATAAAATGTCACTTTTTCTTCCTTTTAACTGCTCTATTTTGCAGGCCAGCTGCATTTTTATAATGGAAATCATTCGGGTTGGTTACCTGCCAGTGTGTCTGACGGAGCCAAAATCTGCTAAAATTTTTATTAGCAGCTTGGATGCTGTCTGGTGTTAATTCTCCAAAGCACAGACACCAGATTTTCTCACAGAAACAACCTGACTGCGCTGATAATGCTTGCTGTTACATCATTTAATATGTTTTTAATCTTTTCAATCAAACTGCAGGAAAACACTTGCTTCGCTTTTTGACCTTCTGTCAGAGGGACGTGATGGGTGACGGCCAGTACGATACTGAATTTGACGGCGATCAGCTCTTCTATGTCGACCCTTTCACCTATCGGGCAGTTCCACGTCTGCCAGAGTTTGCAAAGCATTTGATGTTTGATCTGAAACTGGCCGGAGACACATACGTGTCCCTGGGTACCTGCAAGTACAACATCCCTCGAGCCATAGCAGGAGAACATCATCCTCCAGAGGCCATAGGTGAGTTTTTACTGATTATATGATGATGATATGATATTACTGAATATACCAGCCTAGTTAATAGTCACCCCCAAGTCATTAGTGGAAAAGTACTCAGGTTTTTAAGTTAAGTAAAAGTGGCAATACAACAATATAAAAATACTTTTAAAAGAAAACTGCTGCATTGTAAATCTTTAGGTAAAAGCAAAAAGTGTTATCAGGAAAATGTACATCAAATATTAAAAGTAAAAGTACTCATTTTGCAGAATAAATTATTTTATATGACATTATTAATTCGTTAATAGGCCTACTGGTGTATGAATGTGTTAGCAGCATTTTTCCTGAAGTGGAGCTCCTTTTAACTAAACTGAACAAAAATTTAAACACAACACTTTTGTTTTTGCTCCAATTTTTGCAGGTTTAAGATAAAGTTCTAAAACTTTTTTTTTCTTTTTTTTAAATGTGCTCAATAGATATATCTCTCCTAGATATTGGTCACAAATTTGTTAAAATCTGTTAGTGAGCACCTGACAGGTGTGGCATATGATGCTGATTAAACATCATTACTACACAAGTGTGCCCTGGGATGGTCACAATAAAAGGCCACTCTGAAATAAACAGTTTGATCACACAACAATGCCGCAGATGACGCAGGTTTTGAGGGCGCGTTCAGTCGGCATGCCGATTGCAGGAATGTCCAGCAGAGCCGTTTATTTCTCTTCCATAAGCTGTCTCCAATGTCCTCTCTGTGAGTTTGGCAGTACATACAACCAACATCTCATTACACCAGCTCACCAAAATGGATTTTAACACACTTGTGACCAAAATTTGAGAGAAATATGTCTTATGTCTGCATAAAAAAGTATTAGATCTTTAAATTTAAAAAAAAAAAAAAAAGGGAACAAGAAAAAATGTTTCGTTTGAATTTTTGTTCAGTGTACTTAACCCTTTGAAACCTGGATCCACATCAGTTTCTTCTGTTATGTTTTGATGCCTTTCACAGATTTTTAAATCTTTGAAACCTGAGCAAATTAGTTAGATTATTTTTGAAAATATGGCTAGAAAGGCAATCAGCAACTTGCAAGAGACGTTTCACAAACTGCAAGAAATCAAGAAAAGGTGACAAGAAGATGAACTGAAAATTATTAAAACAAAAAAGGACAGAAAAAGAAAGAGAGAGAAAAAAACATAAAAGAATTATTAGAAAATAATATAATAATATAATTATAATTATATATTTAAAGTTAATTATATTTACATTTTTAGCACTTTTTCAAGTAATTTCCTTGATTTTTTTTTTAATACTTTTTAAAAATTTGATTTCATTTTCATTTTATTTTTTTTATTCTATTTTTTTTACTATTTTTCTTTACTTTTTTATGTGCTAATTTTGTAAGGTTATTTTCTTGTGACCTTTTTGATTCTCACTAATTTTGGATAATTTTTTGTAAAGCTGTGCATTGCCTTGTTTAGGTTTTAAAGGGGTTAATGTACAGTCGGTTGTTAAGTTGTGTATAACACAAGATAAATCTGAGGAGTCATGAGATGATTGATGGGAGTGGAAAGAAAGATAAAACAGATTTCAGCTACACGAAATTCATATTCAAAAAAGTACAGTAGATACCTTTAAAATGTAATGGAATAGAAGTAGAAGGTAACCTAAAATTAATTATTAATTAATGAGGATATAAGAAGCTTAAAACCATATCTAAGTCCAGTACTTGAGCAAACACTGAGTTGCTTTCCACTGCTGGTTTTCTGTCTGATGCTCTTAAACTGCAAATAAGAGCAGTTAAATGTGGACAAATAACAACAAACATCAGTAAACGGCCAATAAAGACTCACACTGTTGGGTTCATCTTTCCAAAACTAGATTACGGCCTCATCACAAGAACTGAAGTCAGTGAAACTGCTGAACTGGGAGCCACAGTAAGCTGTGTTGTTAAACACAAGTTAATGAGATGAGTGCTCGGGTGTGTATCAGTAAGAGAGGAACAGGTACCAGCAGGGAGACTCTCTGTGAGGTGCAATTAACCTCTCTGGGTGTATAATCACGCTTGTATTGTCAGTGCAGGTTAAAGTGTCTGTCTCTGTTTATTTTGTAGCTCCGCACCCGAGAGTTTCCATTAATTAGCATGTGCTCCATGATGCGGGTGTGAAATGTTGTAGTCCACCAAAACCAAGACCAAGTCATGACCAAGAACAGAGTGTATTGAGACTGGATTCAGGACCGAGACCAGACCATTTGCAGGTCCCACACTGTGTTACACCCCTTTAATAAAATGGGCAACATGCAAGCAAAGGGCACTTCTCTAATTGATCTGAATGATCTACATTATCATTAAAACATCCACAGAAAACAAACGAAGATTCCTCTTCATTCACCTCTTTTTATGTCATAGTGTGTGTGTGTATGCGTGAGAGCATTGTGAGAAATGTCTCCCAAAAAAAATAATCAAAAGGCATGGCAGAGGTGAATGTTATGCATGGGAATATTCATATGGTTTCTAACGAACAAATGCAGTTCTACACTTCTTTTTTGCAAAGGCAGTTTTGAAACATCATCCAGATCCCTCACCGAGACAAGACTGAAATTTGGTCAATGCTTGGTTGCCTGTCTGCCCTCGAGCATTTGTCCTTGGAAAACTTTCACCTGAATTCAGTCTGTCAGGTGCAGATAAAAATATAAGCACTTGATGCTCACTTCACATTCTAAAAATTTATAGCTTTTTATTTTAAAAAACTGGGGACATTTTATTGAATATCTTTAAAGTCAATTACCAAGATGTTTGCTGAGAACTTCAAAAGAGAATATAGTAATGAACTGAGATAACGTAATGTTATACAGTATAATAGTCACAAGGATTGCAGGTTTTTGTTTTTGTCTTTTTTATTGTGTGTAGACGTGAATAACTTGGTAACATGACTTTAAAATCATATTTGTTTTGTGCTCTCTAATAAATGAGAGACAGTTTGCTAAGAAATAGAAAAACACAATGTGTTAATTTTAATGGTTACAAATGTACTGCCAAGAATATGTGGACATCCCTGTTCAGACACTTGCCTGAAGCTGTTTTTCATGGCTTAGACATATACTTTAGTCTAAAGAAGGGAAATCTTAACGTGTAATGTGATTTCAGACAATATTGTTCTTCCAGCTTTGCAGCAACAGTTTTTTTAACAAATGGCAGCAATGTAAGAGTGCCTGTGTTTTTAGAAGAGATGGTCAAAAACCACATGGCTGTGTTGTTTAAATATACACATATTTGGTCATTACTTGTAACTTTTCCTTTCTTTGTCAATCATCAATCCATCCATCTGCAGCCATTCCCACCGCCATGATCTACCCCAAGCAGGCGATGGAACTCCATGTCCCGAACACCCTCATCTGCTCCGTGAACGACCTCCATCCACCCACAGTCGCCATCACCTGGACCAGGAACGGGCAGCCGGTGGACGAGAGCGACGTCAGCCAGACTCAGTACTACTCCAACAGCGACCTAAGCTTCCGCATCTCGTCCTACCTGGACTTCAGTCCGCAGGAGAGCGACATCTACTCCTGCAGCGTGGACCACATCAGCCTGCGGGAGCCTCTCACCAAGTTCTGGGGTGAGTCGGTCATAATGACAAAAGTCAGGGGTTTAAAAGTAAAAGAGAGGATGTTGTTTTCGGTGTGAAACACCAGAGCAAAGAGCTAAAGATGAAAAATACCCAGGATAATCAGAAAAAGGAGAGGGATGTATGATATAGAATATTTGACAGATATTCAATTTTCCATCGGCATTACAGCCAATACTGAGATAGTCTGTGCCGGCTGATACGGCTTATAGATGATGGAGTGTATAGATACATATAGATGACCCCAAATGAGGTCAACTTAAATCAGTAGCTTAAGGAAGTTACACACACACACACACACACACACACACACACACCATAGGCTTATATATTTTACCAGCATTATGTTGAATCTCACAGGTTTCTCAGGCAATTGTATCTTACACTATTTTATTTCTTACTGCAGCTTTTATGTTTGAAAGGCATAACTGCTTAATGTGCTCAGTTTGTCAGTCTTGACTGATTTTGCGCTTAAACGGGCTTTTGTCTCATCGAATGATTAAACGGAGACTTGACGATGGACAACAGCATACATGTTATCCAGCATCATCGTTGCATATCTGTACATGATGAAAAATACCAAAGAAAATGAGAACTAATTTTGGTACAGATTGCTTCAGATTATAGAGGTTAAAAAATATGGACAGAGTCGGGATTTTGGCATTCATTGTTTTTAATTTTTCATTTAAGGTTATGTTGTTATTTTTTGACAGAGACTAAGGACACTATTGACAGACAGCCTGTCACTCAGAGCGGCCTGCCCATAATTATGTATGATTTTAAGCTTTAATAAAATACAAGGGACCAAGCTTTATTTGCAAGCCCTGGAGGTTGCCTCTTGATTAAAGTGGGTTTTTATGTTAAATTTGCAAAAAAAAAAACAAAAAAAAAAAAACGCCAAGTGGTCGTGACATATCGTGTTGATGAGAATGGTACAGATGTACTAAGGGACTACATGAAAACAAAGTGCCTCTACTCTCCAGCCATTACTGCAGTGGCAAAAATATTAACTTTTCAAATACAAGTATGGGAAATGGCACCATTCTTAAATTATTTAGATTTATGGTTTGACCACAGGCATATTTCTGAGGTGATTATCTGAGTCATTCACAATGGCCGGATGTCCACCCAGCAGATTGTTGGAGGCCTCGCTCTCTACAGGCCCTGCCCGCCCACAGGCCTCAGTGCAGTCGCACTGCCTACACTGTCTAAAATAAAGAAAATGAATGTATGTACATCAGCCACACTAGTACTGTGTCAGTGTGCCAGTTGGTCAGCCACTACAGGTTTAGACTGAAATATTATGTAATCAGGTATTGGATGGTTTGTAATGAAATTCTGTATTTACTTACATCTCTCTCTCTCTTCTACATGCACGCATAATTCATTATTAAACTCCATTCATTCAACATTAGATAACAGCTCACATTGTAGCACAGCAGAAATAAAAACAGAATAAAGTCACAATTTGCACTTGAAATTGTTTTTAAAAAAGTGAAGAATCTCTATATAAATGCTACTTTTAATAATTTTTAATTAAGTTAAATGATGAATTGTGCATCTGTAGTAGAGAGCAGGGCTTCAGAGATTCAGGTGATCAGATAGCATCTTAGCTTTTTTAAATATTAAAATTCATGAAGTCATATTTGGCAGGATGTTATTGGCAGAAACAGTTGCATATTAAGCTTTATGAAACACTGGAATCAGCTTTCAGAAACTCAAAACACAGTAAACTCTCATGCTGTCTTTCTCTGTGTGTGTGTGTGTGTGTGTGTGTGTGTGTTGTCCACAGAGGTTTCCGTACACACAGATCAGCAGGTCGTAGAGACAGCAGTGTGTGTCGGGGGTGTGATCCTGGGGCTGACTGGAGTTGTCACAGGACTCTGGTTCATCATGAAAGCCAACAAGTCCTCCCAGGTGTGACGCGCATCAATACAAACACCTGAGCATCGATGACAGATGTGTGATCGCTTTGGTCTTTTCTCCCGTGTGTTTTTCCTCTGGGTGTGAGGTGGAGTAAGGTTTCCTTTTGTCCCATCATAATTTTTCATTATTTTATTTTACTTTACCTTTACATACTGTACATACATACAATGTTTAATCTTATATCTTTGTCTGTTTTTTCCATTTCTGCACTGAACCAGAGATTAAAACACACCAGTTAAAGCAATATTTTGATACGTTTTATTTTTGCTTTTTTTATTGCTTTCTGGCAGAGATTCCCATGAGAAATCAGGAGATGGTTAACGATGTATAAGAAGCTTGAAGGTCCCTCTAGGGTGGATGAGAGGGGCAGTGGGTCGTTTTAAGTAACCACAGGCTGTCACCCAGGAGCCCGCACTTCTCTTCCCATCTGAATGTAGAGCCAAACGATGGTATTTTTTGCTAAATTTAACCATGTGCTTTTGTTGACGTCACAACTTCAGTAGAGGCATTTCCAAACGTAAACAGCAGAAACAGGAGGATTATGTAGACGTGAAAGTCCACTGACAAAGTGGCAATATATCACAACTTTGGATGAGAACGTGTTGGTCAGCACTGTTGTTGTTGTTTAGTGCTGATCATAGAGTTAGCACCACTTGCTGCTCGCTGGACACTCAGACACCTCCATGTTGAGAACCATTTGCAGACAACTTATATGCTCTGAATTTCACATTGAGCCCCTTTTAATAAACAGAAGAGTCCTTAGTTTAGTCTCCAGTTACTATTTATAATGATTTTTTTAAAATGATATATAAGAAAAAGCCGAAGCTTTATTCATGTTTTGCAACGTTGTAGCACAATTTCTTATTATTTTGTCGGGTACAAATGGCACGTGACGGGAAGTTGAAAATGCTCTGTTCCTGTATATTTGACCGCATGTCAAACTACATGCAAACCACATTAAAATGAAAGGGAACAGCTCCCTTTAAATAGAGTCTTGTATTTATTAACCCTTCATCGTGGCAGCCTGTGTGAGAGCGCTGGCACCTTCACAAAGTCACCATCAATTATCACAGCACCCACTGAGCTTTTGGGCACATTGCTGCTCCTGCGGTGACACGAATGATTAGCAAATAATGTTCGTCATGTCTGCCTGCTCGTGTGTTAATACTGGCACTGAGTGGCGAAGCGCCAAACTGCCTCTTTTCTCTGCTGGCTTTATTTGGTTCGAGTTTGAGTCTAATTATTTTCTCAGTGATGGATGAGATAGCTGCCACGTTTTTAATATGCACGTGTGTGAGGCTTCTGAAGGATTCATTTGAGGTCTCAAACACTAAAAATTCTGCAGCTTTGATTTTCCAATAAAAGTTCATATTCAGTGGTGAAGAAACAGTGCATATGTTGGACGGAGAACAATGCCGACTGACGAGATACAGAAGTAAAAGTGCCACACCAATAGGCACTGCTCTGTTGAAGAGTAAAACTAGACTGACCACATTTTGTTTTTAATGATCGTGTAGCCTAATTGTGGTGCAGAGATTCATCGCCTATTAAGTAATTCTGAGCAGGACAACAAAATCACGACTGTGACAAAACATGAAGGACCTGTTTATCTCTGCACGGCTCTTGCACCAGTGTTTGCGTCATCTGTTTCATGAGGAAGCAGGGTGCAGTTTTCAGCTGGATACTTTTTAGGAGCTGTTGTGGGTTTTTTGTAGATATGCAGCAAGTAGTTTTCAGTGTTTAAGAAATGACGGGGCTTAATTTTCTCTCCAAACTCACAGTCTTTATTGTTTTACTGTGCAGCACACCTGCAGGTAGGTTTCCTCATGTATTCCTCTTTTACTTCATCTTTTTTTACATATACTTTTATATTATTTATGATACTTTAATAAATGCAGAAAGGTTGATAGAATAGAGGGCAAACCATACAATCCAATACAAACATTTTAATGTAACACTGGGTTTCTGGTGCTTTTAGTCAGTGATGGATTTAATACCCAAACAGTAAAAGTACAGATATCTTAACAGAAAATTACTTTGATAAAAGTTAAAGTTACTTATCAGATAATTTTTTTAAATAACATTCTTAAAGTATCTGATATTTACTGTATCTAGTTTCAAAGTCTCAAAAGTAATTTTTTGATAATAATGAAACCTGAGCAAAGCGGCTTGATTTCTTTCACATGGGTTGGCAGGGTTAGGGTTAGAAACAGTGAAAGAATAAATGACCCAAACATTAGCAACAATATGGTAAAAAGTATAATTCTTTGTTAAATTGCTTAATTATTTAGGGGAGTATACGAGGGAAGGAAAAGACTGGATTTAGTTCTTTAAATTCTTTAAATTGCAAAAAAAAAGACCTCAATCAAAGTGTCACCATGGGATTATAATTCATCCTTAAGGTGACATGAAAGTTAAAATCCATCCTGTTGAGATATTTCAGTTTGAACCAAAGTGATGACTGACTGAGTGATGGAGCCATAAACAAAGTCATGCCACAACTGTAGTGATTTAATTATAAAATACTTCCTCCCCTGAAGTAGAACAAAAGGGTCTTTGTTCAGCAAATGCTGAGTTAAACAAACTTGACTGATTTTATGATATCAGTAATCTGTACTGGTTTTCTGTCTGTTCCAGGTGGCTATGTTTATCAGATGATATATGACTGTGAGTACGGTGACAACATCACGGACGTGGTCTTCTTTGTGAAAAACATTTTTAACCAGAAGATCACCACTCTGTATGACTCTCGGGTTGGGAAGTACGTAGGGTTTGGAGAGTTTGGCATGAAGAACGCGGCGCATTATAACAGTCAAGCTTGGAAAATGAAAGAAAGAAAAAGACAAGTTGAGACTCTCTGCAGATACAGCGCAAGATTATTCAGAAGCAGCACACTGGATCGAAGAGGTACGTTTCTGTGATTATTACACTCCTAACAGCACCACTTCATGTGGCTTCATCTGGAAAAAGAAAACAATTGTTCTCTTTAATTAAATGGCTTGAAGAAAACTGTTTAGCCGCTGATTCACTCTTCTGCACTCTGCCTTGAAGCAACCTCTACATCCAGCGGGTCACTCAGCTAATTTTTCCCTCTAATCATTTCTACACTCCAGTGCCTCCGGTTGTCAGGGTCCAGCAGACCCAGCAAACTGACTACGGGAAGCCGTCCATGCTGGAGTGCAGTGTTGTGGGTTTTTTCCCGCAGGAAGTGAGTGTGAGCTGGCTGAGAGACGGGTTAGAGGTCACCAGCGATGTGTCGTCTACGGATGTCCTCGCTGACGGGGACTGGAGCTTCCAGGTTCACTCTTACCTGGAGCTGACACCCAGGAGAGGGGAGAGGGTGAGCTGCCGGGTGGACCACAGCAGCCTGACTGAGAGCCTGGAGGTGGACTGGGGTAAGGATTAATCTGGAGGAGAAAATGTGCTTGAAATATAAATGCCTCACATCATAAATGAGCAATATTTCTTCTTTACTCTCCATGTTTCTACTGGAATTAAGTAAGTTGTAAATTACTAACAATATTTATAGAAGTGTGCATGGAAGTTGTGCTTCTCTGTCAGCCTTTTAAAATGCATTTTTTCTTTAGTTTAACAGTCCAAAGATAACGTTTAGCTTTTTGGAGATCAGCGTTACAGTCCAAGAAATACTGAATAACCCTCAAATGATAATTTGTATGTCAGTTACTTGTCCCATGTTTTGGTGGTTTTGTGAAGAAAACTCTTATTTTTGAACAAAGAATCCAAAAACTGACCAACTTTTTTTTAAAACATTGTTTTTCAAGTTTACAAATAGTACAATATTTACAGGTAAAATAAAGGGGAATTAAAATGGGAACAATTAAAAAAAATCTACATTTAAAAAATAAATAGACAAACAAACAAACAAAAGAAAACACGAGAATAAATAAGTACATAAAATAAAATAAAATAAAATAAAATAAAATAAGATAGAATAAAATAAAAAGGCTTCAGTGCAGAGGGTGTCCAGTGGCTGAGTGGATGAAGCCGGCGCCCCATGAATGACTCCTGCTTGTGGCCCTTTGTTGCATGTTGTCCCCTCTCTCTCTCAGCCTTTCACGCTATTGATCTGTCCTATCTAATAAAGGCTAAGAAAATGGCAAAAAATAATCTTTAAAAAAAAAAAGGTGGTTGTGGTGCAGCACAGGTTTGTCCAATTATATTTCCAGAAAGTCAATTCAGGCTTGCTGTGTTTAAAAAAAAAATCTAATCGTAAATATTTACAAGTTGGAGTCTCATAATTATGAGGCCATTACATGGAGCTGGTGTGTTGTCTCGATCTCTCTTTGTTCCTCCCCTCAGCTGTAGACTTTCTCACTTGGCCCGTGCATTTTCCAATCCCGCTGCTCTCTTTCTGTCCAGCAGTCGTCCCTGGTGCGTCGTTCCCATGTTTCCACATCACATGACCTTGACACCCACCTGCTCACCTGCTCCTCATTCCATCATCACTCCTCATGCCAGCCATCCTGCACTCTGCACCCTGCGGGTTGTCTGTTGTGCCCCCTGTAGTCATATCGCTCCAGCTGCTGTTTTTGTTTGGCTTCCTGCCTGTTTTCTCTCTGCTTGCTCCCTTTTTGAATTTGTTTGCTTTCACTGATCGACTGCTTGTTGCCGACCTCTGCTTTGAACCACGATTCAAGCTCCATTTACCTCACCCGCTCTGGAGTCCAAATATCTACCAGAACTGTTAGTCTGAGTGACAGGTATTTTAAAAGCAGCATTGAACAACGGGGCGGTTCACCAGCTGTGTTGACACATGAGATTTGTGAATGGAGGGAGCCTGGAGAGTACTGAAAACAGAGTGGGAGTCAAAATTCGCTACTAGAATAAAGATGAATGCGAGAGAAACTGCTGTCCAAAAAGTGACTGACTTGTCTGTGTGTCAGCCTTTATATTTCTTCAAAGCAATTTATATAAATATGGATGACCACTAGATAAAAATACCCATTCTGTTTGCAACGTAGGACTCTGATTTCACTAATTTCATTTGCTGCAGATTAATTAGTATAAATTAATTAATTAGTCGCCCCCACAAAGTCGGATTTGGCCTGAAAGCTGATGACCAGGGATGTGTGAGAGTTTTTTATACAGCACCCATCCGAGTTAATGTGGCAAAATTGTCAGGACTGAGGATTGAGACAAAGACAGAAACAGTACCGTGGTGCTCTCCAGGGTGTGTGTTTTTTTGAGAGAGCAAGAGAGAAGGAGAGAAAATATTGAAGGTGGACTATTGCACATAATATTTGTGTAAATTAATAATAGTTTACTCGGGACACTGACTTGTCACTTTTTGACTCATCTGCCTGATCCGCAATGTTTTCCAATATGCTTTCCCGTGTGTCGGAAGATGCACCCATGAGTCCCGGGTGTGACGCATCTCTGTAGTTCTGAACTATCACTCAGGAAACTTGTACGAGATAAGCAAAACAAAAGCCTGGTGTGGCAGCTGGATTTATTTAAAATCCCCGCAACCAATACATCCAAATGAAACCTAAAACCTGTAGTTTTTAGTCGTAATCTGTTAATTTTGTCCATTGAAAAGTCAGTCAAGGGGTGCCCAGTAGCCCTGTGTACAGAGGCTACATCCTTGCGGCCGCGGGTTTGATTCCAGCCTTGGCCCTTTGCTGCATGTCATCCTCTCTCTCTATCACCCCCTTTCACTATCACACTATCCTGACAATAAAGGCAAAGAGCTAGAAAAAAATAATCTTACAAAAATAAAGAAAAACTCAGTCAAAATACTGTATACAGACACACAAACTATAAATACTTTATTTTTTTTGTTTTTGGGGGGCTTTTAATAAAAAATAATGTTAGAACGGCTGAAGAGAGACAGGAGAGGTGGGACAGAGAGGGGGGATGACACACAGCAAAGGGCCACAGGCCGGATTCAGACCTGTGCTGCGTCAAAAACTTCAGCTGTAAAACGTTGATATTTCCACTCCAAAAGCAGAATTGTTTGATATATAAAACTTTTTTCCAGTATCTGATTAATATTCCCTCAATTAAAGGGGCGGTGTTGGGATTCATACAGTTTATAAAACCAAAAGTTTATTTTAAAACGAATATTAGCAAAAATATGTAGCTCTGCAAGAGAGTGTATGAATGTTGAAATATATTTCATAATGAATCTAATGTCAATATTAAGTCAATTTGCTGCTTTGAAGGCACAACATTTGAATTGCCAATGAGAATTAGATGAGAAAATACAATATTTGTCAGATTTAACGTGACCTCCTGTATAAACCGTGCCCACGTCTTAAATCTGAATACAGATGCGGAGCTGGATAATGATGTCAGTGTTCACTGTATGATCTGATCTGTGTGCAGATTAAGATTTCAGCGTCATTATTTCTTTTAGACACCTCGTCACTGGATGCGAAATACCTGAAGATGATAGTGGGGATCATCTTCTTCTTCATCGGCTTCGCTGTAGCCGCTGGTGGAGCAGCTTACTACTGGAGGAAACAGAGGTGCGTTGACGTCATGCTCTTTTCTTCTGTGCAGTATTCAGTTTTATTTTTAGACGGTGAAAACGCACTAACACATGAAATAAAACAGGTCATTCGGTTTTCTAAAAGCTTTCTTTTTATGTTTGACTTCAGCCAATTAGGTCAGCAAAGTGACACACGTCATCCCTCAGAGTTAGTGAGGTTTTAACACAATAAGAAAGTTATGCTCAAGAACTGCATTTGGTTAAAATATGGAGAATTTAAGCTTATGAACAATTCAGCTCAAAAAAAGAGAAAATTCTCAACGCTCTCTACATGCCTGACCGCAGTGTGAGGAGAAAAATGGCATTGTGGGAAGATGACATGATGTTTTGTTATGAAAGTGGCCCCCTGACACAGCAGAACTCCCCTTCATCAATTTTGTCACCCAAGGACTCAACTGACGTGTTATCCCTCAAAATATTGTGCCATAAATTGTTCCAGTGTTGTGTTATGATCGTTCTGTAGGATTATGGTGTCAGAGCTGTCACTTACAATAACTGTCTCACCTTGGAGGAAGATTCATAATCTTAACGTTGCATCTGTGTATGTTGGATCTGTATTATGTGTGAATGAAGCATCATTACGAGAGTATTTTATTAATCCTATTAAAAGAATGTAAACTTAGAGACATAACTTATACTTATATACTCTTACAATAGCATAACACAACGGTGTCATGCTGGTAAGTAATGTATTAAAGGTTCAGTCTCTAGGATTTTGGGAGATATTTTGGCAGAAATGCAATATAAAAACTATGTTTACTTTGATCGATATTCACCTGAAAATAGAAGTTGTTGTTTTTATTACCGGTGAGGTGTTTGGGAGCAGGTCCTCATCAACGGAAATCCCAACGTTTCACCACCGCATCTCTACAGCGGCCCAGAATGGACAAACCAAAAGCTGACTCCAGAAATGGATATTTGCAGTTTTGTGTTTTGGCATTTTGGCTTTTTCAGGTCAGCCACTAGTTAGTAATTCTCCGTGATGAACAGCTTCAAAAAACGACTTCTTTATTCAGTGTTTTTTGATGGGTTTAATTAGCTGGTGTGTTTATTTTAGAGAGGGAGAGACCTCTGCGGATAATTTGGCTCCAGGTAAAAACCTCCTGAATGTGTATCAGAGTGAAAGGATGAGCACACGTTAGTAGATGCTGGGCTGGCCGCCCGCCTCCGACATGTCAAACATCACTTCGGTTGTCATTGAGTTAAATATTTATGGAAGCATAATCTTATGTGCAGACTTACTTTTTCACCTCTTGATTTATCAGTGAAACCAAAGTCTGATTGTAAGGTTGTTTACCTTAATTCAGTTAAAAAAAATGTCTGGACACGGCAATTCTCAATCCACATACTTTTTGTCTTGAACAACAACCATCCTTGCAACATCGATTACGAGACTTTATACATGTAAAAGCTTCTGTTGCTGCTGAATCTTATCCTGTGGATTTGTAAAAAACCTGTGGATTTTTGTGGAGTAGAAATGTTAAGTTATGATTGGTTTCACTGCATGTTGCCAAGTAAAAGATGAATGAATCATTGGAAACCTAGCAGAGACGCTTTCCTGAGAAAAAACATTTCTTTCTCCAACACCAGCTGTTCAGTCCCACGCCGCTCTGCTTCTCTGTAAATGATTCAACCTGATACAATTTTGGAGTTGACTAGGAAGCTATAAAAGCTCTGAGCCTGAACCCTCGGTACTTGTTAGTTGGCTTTTCAGAGTGAAACACTTACTGATTGCTGTCAATATGGCAAGTCTTTTAACTGCTGTGGCCGTGCTGGCCGTGGTGTCCGGTGGACTCTGTGAGGAGAAAACCTTCCTGCAGCGAGCTGGTGTCGCCTTTAACAGCAGAGCGTACGACTCTCTGCTCACTGTGAACAACGGAGAGGGGTTTGGAAACTGGACCTGGCCCGAAATGTGTCCTGAAAACTTCTTTGCTGTTGGATTCAGTGTCCGGGTAAAGAAACTGACTCTCTCACATATTAGAAATATTTTTTGTCAAATAAACCTGCTGCAGTGAGGCAAAGAAAAAAAACTGAGGGGCAACACGCACAATAGGCAGATAGCACTAAAAAACTGAGTTTATCTCAGACAAGTTTATTTTTTGTTAATGCAACTTAAAAGGTTTGAGTGAATTGGTTTCTTCAAATGAACTGAGAAGCCACAGAGTTTTAAGTTGTCAAAACTAATATAATAGAATAGAAAATATCGTTATTGTCCGCCGGGGGAAATCTGTATTCAGCCCACCAAACACAGAAAACACGATGATAAAAAGCAGACAGTCAGTTAGTAAAAACAAAGCACATAAACAGGTGATTAGAGACACGTAACACAACAATCAGTTCAGGTAACTGTCTGTCCGCGGTTTAAAACTCATCACTCATCATTTGTTTTAGTGGAGATAAACTGAGTAAATAAAACTGAGGTGCTAACGTTTGTTTAAACCTTTGAAACTTGAGCAACTTGGCTTGATTTCTTTCAAAAACATAGAAAGAAGGGAATAATCAAACAAGAAATGACCCTAAAAGTAACAAAAAATTTACAAAGAGTTACAAGAAATTTGCCTGAAGAAAACAAAGAAAGAGGGAAAAGTAAAACAAACAAGCAAACAAGGAAATTACCTTAAAAAATGCTTAAAATTTTGAAAAAAATCTGTAATAGTTTTAATACAAAGTATTGATAGTTAAAACATAGTTTTCTTGACATTTTAAACTTTTCATAATTTCTCGCAATTTGTGGGACATCTCGCCAAGCTGCTCATCGCCTTTTTTCCTGGTTTTCGAAAGAAATGAAACTAATTTGCTCAGATTTCAAAGTGGTAAGAAGATAGGTTTAAGTTAGTCTTACTTGACTGAGATACATTCTATTAACACATTTTTAATACGTTTGGAGAAATGCAGAATTTGAGTTTACAACACTTCATAGATTCAAGTTTTATTAAGTGAATTGATATTAGCTTTATTATCAAAGTTATTTCAACATTAAATACTAAAGCTAGTTGTACTTGGACTCATGTTTTAAGCTTTAATTGTTTAAGTTAATAAACTTGATGATTTAAGCTGATTTAAGGTAATTGGTTTCCTCGAAAGTTTGAGTTGAACTAACTCATGAGGTTTTTAAGTGAAAACAAGATAATCGAAGGTCAAACTTTCATAACTCTAATTATTTCTTCTTGTGAACAGAATAGTTGTTAGCAGCAGTCTGAGTCAATTAAATAAAAATGGATAACTTCTAAAGTTGCAATCTTTAGAGTTCAGAATTCGCTCCTTCTTCACTGCAGCTCAGCAACAGCACCGACAGGGAAAAAAAGAGAGGAAACTGTACTAAAAAGGTTCAACTTTGAAAGAAATCCACTTAATTTGTTCAGGTCTGCTGAAGCTTCATGCATTTTTGCATCGGTAGTGGGGACTGTGGATTTCGTCTCCCATCTTAAGAAATTACTTCACAGCCAACATGAGGAAGAACAATTACTGCACCCAAAAACTGTTTTAATGTACAAAGTGATTGTGTGAGTATGGATTAAGATAGCTTCGAAAAATAAATGTGAACTTATCCTTTAAGGTTTCTTAGAGGGGTGAATTAAAACCAAAAAAAATCTTGACCCTCCTGAACAAACAACACTTAAAAAATATTCCTTTACATGAGTGTTAACCTGGGATGAACTCTGAATCAAAAAACAACTCTTGTTGATTCAGATATGAACCCGCGCCTCACTTCTCTACAAAGACTGAGCACAATCTACACTTTGAGCTGATATGACGAGATAACCAGCTGGTTTGATCAGAGCTGCTTCTGGGAACTCTTTTCTGTTTCCTCAGGTGGAGCCAAACCAGTACGCGGCAGACGACACCGCCCTGAATGGGATCCGCCTCATCTGTGCCAAAGACGGGAGCCGAAGCTTCCTGTACTCTGTTGAGTCCCACACCGGCTAGTGAGTGACCCACAATGACACCACGTATCAGGCAAACAAAGAGTTTACGACCAATGGTTTTAAAATGGGGAAATCATTTACTGATCGTTTATAGATCTGTTATATGGCATTAATAATTCCCACTGACAGGCGTTTATCCCCTGTTTTGTGATAATAATTCAGTTATTCATGTTGATTACCCGTTAATTGACTTGGGTTGAATGGGTTAGTCACTTTCTATTCTTTTTAATTCAGCAGTAGGGCTGCACAATTCATTACAATATTATTGAAATCACTGTATGGCTAAGCGCCATATCCAAGTCACAGGAGCTGCTATTTTTTGCTAAATGTAAAAAGTGTCATAACATACCATTAAAAATGGAAAATTGTGATGCTACAAAGATGCCACAGCCTACACTTTTTAACTCTTTTCTTTTCTTTTTTGGTTTTTAAAACTAATTTTCAAGTTACTACTATTTTTCACTGTTTTTTGTTAGTTTTTGAGTAATATCTTCTTTCAAATCAAGCCAATTTGCTCAGGTTTCAAAGGGTTAAACAACATTAACAAAGCTGTTAGTTACAAAGTGGTGCACTTTCAGTAAAAGTGATTGGCTTTGCTTTAAAGGTGCAGAATGGAATTTGTTACTTTACAAGAGAGTTTTATTTGGAAATGCAATCACTGTCTAATGAGTAACACTTTATTTATCTGTGTACATTTTATTTATCCTCCAAAATTTGGGGTTTGATATGGCCCAATTAATACAATTCTTTTAATTTTAGTGAGCCAGTCAGCAGGAGGAACTCCGCTGTTGAACACATCAATAGAAATGTTTTCCTCTGCCCTGTTTGAGCTCGTCTCCCACTCACACTGAAACGTTTTTATGATGTCTTTAAACATGCAGCTGTTTGTTGCCGTGGCCAGATCTGCGTGGTGAAAGGGATCCTTGATCTCAGTGGGAATAACCTGGCTCTTCTATAAAGGTTAAATAAGAATAAGATAAATAAAGCAGGCACTTTGAAAGCAGCAGGCTGGCAGTTTCCCATCATGTTCAGAAGAGGGAAAAAAAAGCACCAATTTCTGCCAGGATTGCAAATTAGGTGTTCAGATGTTGAAATGTCTTAACTTCCCTCCAGTGTTTCCAGCCCTCACCTTGGATCTCATCCTGATTTTTTTCTCCCACATAACTCCTTTGGGTTTTCTCCTCTCCTGTCCAGTTTTGGTGACTGGTCCCAGCCCCAGTACTGCCCCAGTGGCGTGCTCACCGCTTTCCAGCTCAACGTGGAGCCCCATCAGGGTCTGTTCGGCGACGACACGGCCGTCAACAACATCAAGTTCCGCTGCAGCAGCAACCCGACGCTGGAGGGCCCCGGCATGAGCTGGGGAGAGTACGGCCACTGGAGCGAGGAGTGTCAGGGCGGAGGAATCTGTGGCATCGAGACCAAGATGGAGGAATACCAGTACGGCCTGGACGACTCCAGCCTCAACGATGCGCGCTTCCATTGCTGTGCCAAGCCTCAGCAGGTGAGACTGAAGGTTATAACAGAAACCAAAGCCCAGACATGGCTGAGGTTGTAGCGATGAAAGTGTTGCATCACCTCAAGTCACTTGTGTCTCAGCCAAAATGTTGCACCTGAACACACCACAGAGACTACAGCCAGCGTCAGAAAACCAAAAGACCAACAGGACGGACTCAAGATGAGCTGCTTCTACTACAGAGCTCAATGGCTAAAAAATTCTCACCTTTTATAACAAGTTTGTTTTGATCTCATGTCCTCGTGACTTCAGCCCGTTGTTTACTTTCCTCACCAAAGTTTCTTTTCTCTCGTGTATGAGTTAAATTCCAGTGATTTTAGTCACAAGGCACGTTTTCATTACAGATTTGTGCAAAACTTAAGTGCTATTTCCGAAATGTTGATAAAACACAATACCGAGATGACTGCGTTTCCACTGAGTGATGCTGTGGGATTTCTCCTCTGGTGATAATATTCCAAGAAACACGGCGACGGATGTTCAAAACATAAGCAGGTTTATTTCTATTGCAGCCAGTGCACTAGCTGTTATTTTTCCAATCGAAGGCGACGTAGGCGTGTTATGTGAGCGATAATGGAAAGGCAAGGCCGTTAAATGTGGAAGCAGCCACCGATTATCCGTTCAACTTTTGAAGAGTTATGTGATGCTATAGCACCTCTTGTAGCTCCTGCTGCATCATGAGGGAGCCAGTTCCTACTGACAAGCACATAGCCATGGCATCATGTGACCTATTGAAGGAAAAAAAGTGTTTCCATTGCAGTTTTGCGAAATACAACTTTTTGAATCACCTGAATTACCACCTCATGTGAGTGTAAACACTTTTTTGCAACAAGTGGAAGTTTTTTTCAAAATTGATGTGTTTCCAGACATATTTTCCTAATTTCAATTTGCCCTACATGAGGGTTAATGAAAACCTGCTGACAGACAGGCTTCGCCATCTCTGATGCAGATTCGACATGCTGAATCATCCAGAAAAAAGCCAACGAGGGCCGACTAGTGCAAATGCTGCAAAAATATGGGGTATTTGTACAGCACATTTCGTACCCAGAGGCAAATCCAAGTGCTTTACAGATTAATCACGTCAAAGTTTATTGAAGCAAAATCACAAAACATGCCTCAAAGGGTTGTGCAAATAGAAATTTGCCACACAGTACTCTTTACTATACTCTTGTCAGTGGGGCTCAAAACTGCTAAATGGCTACTAAATGGACCTTGAGGTGATCTTGTTTTGTCATTTTGGATGTATAATTTGGATCTGAATGTGTAAGAGCAAGAAGGCTCTATGAAATTATACAAATTTAACCCCTCATGAATATACTGTTCATTTATCTGACAGCCACTCACTGACGTTTATGACCTTGTGTTTTTATTGACAGTGATCAGCAGGTGAACATCATGCAGACCTGAATCCAGTCCGTCTCCGATGCTCCGAACTCAAAGAAAAGAAATAATAAAGCTCATTTGAGTTGCTGCTGCCTCTTGAATGATTTGAAGATCTCGATGTGTGTAGTGTCAGTTTCTTTCTTTTTAAAAACTCAGTGCGACTGAGATCAGAGTTCAGAGCCGTCCACGGTAAACTGCCTGACTGTTATTTGTCAAAACATGCAGCTCTCCAAACAAAGTCGAGTGTCACCTCTGCAGGAAAAACAGAGAGATTAAGGAGCGCCGCTTCAAATCGAGTCCTCATCTGAAGAGCCTCTCTCTACATCATGTTGCCCCCTCATCACCTCTCATCAGCATGAGAGCGCCGTGTTTTCATATCCTGTCTAATGAGCCAATGAGCTCACAGCAAAGTCATAATAAGCACGAGCACAAAACAGAGCCGCTGACACAGGCGTTTCCCAGAATTCCTGCTGGAACTTAGGTAATTAAGAAATGACAAGAGAGGGGGATATTAATTAATTTACAGTTTAAGGCCTGACAAAGGTTGATAAGACGCCGATTGGCACACACAGAGGTAATTGTGTTAATTAATCGGTGAGTAGTTAATCTGCTCACACAGAGTGTGTGCGGAGGGTTGGGGAGGGAACGCGAGGACGTTATCAAACACTGCGGTAATGGTTTTCAGAAGATTCTGCAAGTCAAGGCAAAGTGATTCTAGTCTGTAACGCACAGCTACAGAGCGCTTCTCCGTTATGGTAATAAACTCAGACTGACCTCATATCTGAGTTCAAAGTGTACTTATTGGAGTTAGACGCTCAAGTGCACTTGTTGGTCTTCTTGGGAGAACGGATATGCTAATATCAGCAGGAGGAGGGCTGACAAGGAAAACAGCTGTGAGAGGAGCTTAATAATGCAAAAATACAACTCTGTCTTAAGAGTTAAGAGTTTTGTCTTAAGAGTACAGACAAATGATTACTGAAGTTCTGACAGCAAAATGCGTCACCTTTAAACGGCTGAACATCAAATCAGACTCAGTTACTGATGACAGTCATTATTAACTGTGCAGCTGAATGTAGGTGAAATTAGGGCTGGCACAATAACAAATTTTTAGGCCTTCTACATGATTATTGTGGGAAAAAAATCACCATGTTATTACAATAGCTTTCAAGATTTTAATAATAATAATAACAATGCTATCAGTCAGATTAATCTTAAACTGTTTTAAAAGAGTTGTGTGTTTTTTTATGAATTACACAAAAAAAAATCAATAATAAATTATTAAATACAAATAAAATAGGAGAGGTGGAGAAGGAGACAAAGCAGGATAATTTATGCTGGATACCTTATACAATACTGTCATATGTGTATAATCAACTTGATATCAGTGGTATTTTTTAAATATCACGGTTATGGTTAATACTTGTGTATTGTGACCATATACTGTAAAAATGGACGTAACAGCTCCCCCAAAATTAAGCCAAAACGTCTCGATCGCCCCCTGGTGGCAGCCTGCAGTGTAGGTTATAATTTGTTTTTCTGGTTTGGTTTTATTGGTTTTGGTCCAATAATATCCTCTTTTGTCATGTGCACTTAACTGCCTAATAGCAAATCTTAGCCTGACTTCAAACATAAATACTAATAAGTAACGTAAATATATACATAACTTAAGTTTTTTCTACTACTGTACCCCATTCAAAATATACAGAAACTGTTGTAAAAACTTGAATATCAAAACCTACATATACAATATACCAACATAAACATTTTTACCAAGTATGAAATACATGATTAAGTGTCTCTTACACAACACATAACACAGTGATTCTTATTTTCAGGTGAATATAAACTAATGAACGTAGAGTTAATTATATTATAACTAACTGTTTAATATTGTGTATCCCTCAAAGTTGCCATAGGGCAGATACAAATTTTCCATCACTTTCACTATTACGGTGATCATGTGTGGAAGTTTTTGGTTAAAAAAATAAAATTTCGGCTGTTGCACTGTCTGCTTTTCAGCCTAAAGTTTTATTACTTATACATTTAGGAAAACCCAGGACACTCTGCTACAATATGATGCATCATTTCCACCAGCAGGTGTCCCTAAATCCTACACACTGGACCTTTAAAGCACTACCCGCCCAGCGCGCCAAAGTGACCGGAAACAAACCTACCCACACATTTCCAGGTGCATTGTGGGTGTGGCTAACATGCAAACAAGCTAATGGTGCAGCCTGCAGGTGACTTCGCGTGGGAACTTTTTACCTCGGAGAGGTGTGTGAGGCCTTTCTGCGGTTTGTGACACTGATGTGGCCGCAGGGCGATAATTTAAGGACTCAGGAGCCGAGTGGACTGGTTTTACTGTGGATTAAAGACTGAACCAGCAGAGGATTTTAACTGGAGAGGAGGACTGAGCGCTGCACGAGACTGAAAATGACGTTCAGACAGGTGAGGACAGGTGAGGACAGCACGCTGTGTTGCGTGGAAACGTTGCGTCGTGTGTGTTTATGTGCAGAAACTGTGCAGTGTTGGTTTAATGTGTGTGTTTGTGGCTGCAGCTGCTTTGAAGCTCCTGTTTTCATGTGTGTGTTTGCTATGACGGTGTTTTTATTCTGCTGTTTCATAAGCTGTGGAGTATAAACATGCTCGCTGCACTCGCAGTAGTGCCATATTTTATTCTGTGTGTCTGCTCTGGTTAAATGTAGTGAGGCTACACTGAGAAACCAAATTTTTGTGCTCTGAATCAGTTTCTTTTTGGTTGAAATGAACAGTTCAAAATTAGGTGCAGGAACCAGTACAGAGCTGGTCCCATGTCGGTGGAAAAGGGTTTTCCGTGGTCGTTTTGTGTGTCTTTGTAGTTCCTTTGCTTGTTTTAGTGGTTATTTTGTGGCTTTGTAGTTTCTTTGCTTGTTTGTGGTCATTTTGAGTCTCTTCCTGGCAGATACCTGTTAGTTTGCAAGTGGTCAGTGACACTTTGTAACAAGTAGGACAATTCAGTGATACATCCCTGCTGAGTATAGTACTCATTCAATCCGTATCTATAAGTGGTTTTGTAATATTGTGGTTTTTTGGGGCGTTTTATTTCTCTCTGTAGTCATTTTGCGATTCTTTGCAGAATCTTTGCATCTCTTTGTGGTCTTTCTTCTTTCTTGTTCCCAATCTGATCTTTTCAGATCAGATTGGGGCCACTTTCATATGTGACTCTAAATCAGATACAGATATGTGGGTTATTTTTAATGAAATATGTGACCTCAGTCTGAACCACGCGACCCGTATCTGAATACTGTGTGACTTTTACGTCACCCTAGATTGACAGTTTTCTATAAAATGAGGAAGACTCTGTCCATTTGCATCAGTTTTTCTCCTCGATGGGTTGCTCTATCAGATCATGGCCATTGAGAAGTGCCATAGAGCCTCTTGTTGTTCTGGGCATGTGGGCCACAGCAGCGCCGTGACAAGCTCACATTCGAGTATGATATTGGCCACATTTATACAATAAGATGAACAGCTACATTCAAAAATATGATTTACAAAAAAATCCAAATTGAGCACTAAGGCTTACAGTGTGAACACAGTGTTTGAGTCTCTTCCTGGCTAGTACATGTTAATTCACATTTGACATTTTGAAATGAGGGCCAGGTGGCCCCCTGACACTTAAGGCCCCGGGGCCTGTGCTCAGTTTGCCTGTTCAGTTATCCGTCCCTGCTTGAGTATGATATTCTAGTAATCTTTCCATCCCTGCTTTGACTTTGTGAGCAAAATCGGTGTAGTGTCCCTTTAAGGGCATTTTAAGCATTTAAAACTTAAAGGGATTTATTGTTTTTACATGTTATGAAAAAAAGCTGCAAATTCACACTGGAGAAACTACAACCTGCAAATGTTTGTTATTTTCATTTCATTTGATAGATTAGAGATTAGGTGTCAGGAATTACATTTGTAGCCAATTAATTTCCTCTGGATCAAATACTCACCAAAGATTTCAGCTCTAACAGAGTCCTGTGTAATTTTAATGTGTAACAGCCACTAGATGGCAGTGCAGCGTCTCAGGGAACTTAAACCCACATCTCACCAGAAACAGTGACATTTTATGGCAGGACACATCCAGAACAAACATCTGAGACTGATTTTTATGGCTGTAATGAATTCTGAATCAATCAATTCAATGTTGAACACCTGGACCAGCCGTGCAGCTCCACCTCTTAGTGAACCACAGAGACCCTCTGGGCACGGAGGCTTAAAACCTGCATTGAATCAACATCAAACCCGACCTGAATGCTGTTATGGCGTCCTGCACCACAATAATTCAACTCTCAGAAGGAACTTCATTATTCAAAAGACTCTGCAGCCTCAGCGAGTTGTTGAGCCGCATTACCTCTGGGTCCTGGAGTGGAACCTCGAGGATGTAGCGCCGCGGGTCATAATGTCCAAACCACCGGCTCAATGTGCGTCTGACCAGCTTAGCGGTCCCCAATCTGCCTCAAGAGCAATTAACGCCGCCTGTACTGAACAGAATGGATATGGTGATGGTGGTTTTGGTTGAGGGCAAAGCCCTCGTCTTAATGACCGTACGCTCCCCTGAGCTCTGAGCTCATGACTTATAGATCACCACCGGCTGTGTAGACTCAACTGTAAATATACTTCTGTTCATAAAACACCGTAGGGTCATTATCATGGCTGCCGGCCTCGGTTGTTATGTGAAATATTGATGCATGAGGGACAGGTTTGGGGCTGAATGGCATTGTTTTGATGTAAGGGCGAGATGAATGGTATTGTTGTGGTGTTTGGGTGTAATAACTGTAAAGCTGATCTATTCTAAGATCACTGCAGTAATAACCAGATGGAGCAGTTTTTTTTTTAAAAAAAAAGGAAAAAAAGACACCTTATCCTACTTCTTTATGTATTTCTACTGTGTTCAGTGGACTGAAGTTTTCATTTCGTCTTCCAGTTACATTCCTCCGTGGACTCGCTTTGTGCACAACTAGAACAGATCATTGGTAAGAACTTTTTTTTTTGCCGGTTAACGACACACAGGTAGCTTGAGCACCGACCTGACTGCTCTGTGTGTGTGTGTGTGTGTGTGTGTGTGTGTGTGTGTGTGTGTGTGTGTGTGTGTGTGTGTGTGCTGATTCTCAAGGTTGCAGGTAAAGCCGCTGTAGCTCTCGACTCCGCTCATTCTCGTGATGTTTTTTCTATAACCTCAATCCATGACTTGTGAATATCTTGCAGGCTGAAAAGACAGCTTTGTAGTCAGTTGCCCATGGCGATACTAAAATAAATATAAAATCTTTAATGTCACATGCAAGTGCAGGTAATTTATATTTCCCACAGTGTGATTTTTGCTGTGTAGCAACCGTGTTATTGTATAAAATTCTGCACGAATATTTATACTTTGGAGTGATTCAAGTAAGATAACAGTTTATATCTCTGTCATTATGAACAACAACAAGACTGAATTAGAGTATTAAATGGGCAGTTTTTTATTTTTTGGGGGGCTAAATCGTTCACTTGGACTTGTTCACCCAAAAATCAGAAAATGCCTATATTTTCTCTCACCTGTCGTGGTTTTGATCGATCTAGATTGTTTCGGTGGTGAGTGTTAAAGATATCAGCCGTACAGATGTCTGTCTTCTCTACGATATAATGGAACTAGATGGCGCTCAACGCACAATGCTTTCACATTTTTAGACATGAACTTAAAAAAAGACAAATCTCATACATCATCTAAATGTTTAATTTTAAATTTTAAGTTGATATGGCAAATTTATTAAGCAAGAATTCCTTATTTACACAACCAGTAGATACGGAGCAGCATTAGCAGTCATTTTTCAGGCCACCTGATGAATTTCAGTCCAGTATTCACTCTTGTTTTAGTTCTATTTTTGGTCTCCACTAAATCTTCAGGCGGATATCTGGCTGTTTAGCAGGGAAGTGCTCCATTTTCTTCACCAGCAAGTCACTAATTTTGCTCGTGCACTATTTGTTGTAGAGTAGTCGGCTGCAGTATGTTTGCAGAATTGCACAGCTGCCTGCTGTATCAGGAAATAAGGCTGCGGAAACCTAAAAGAATGAGCTGAAAACCCTAAAATGCACCATATAGAGCTCAGAGTAACTGCAGTCGACACTATGAGCAGCACCTTTACAATATGTCATGTGATCCATTTAATGTAAAAATATTGGTTACACTAGCCTTAAAGATACAGTTCACCTCAAAAATAAAAAAATACCTGTTTTTTTTCTCTTTCCCGAAGTGTTTTTTTGTCAGTATAGATTGTTTTGGTGTGAGTTGCAGAGTGTTGATTATGAACGTACCGGTTCATAATGATAAATGACTGTGATCTTACTTAAATCACTCAGTAGTATAAATATTCTTGCAGAATTTTACACGATAACTCTGTTAGTGTGCTGTCTTTTCACACATTTGCACATTAAACCACATCTCTAAAATATAGATACTTGCGATACTTACAGCAAAATCACACTGTGGGGAATGAAAAATACCTGCACTTGTATGTGGCATGAAATAATTTATATTTAATGTATGTATTTTTGATTTTGTGGTGAATTCTCCCTTTAAATGGATTCGGCTTCACCTCTGATTGCAGGGTGTTTGCATCTGTGGAAATATTTTCCCTCAAACTGAAAAAGGAAACAGCAAACGAGTTCGTCTGGAGCTAAACTTCAATTCCTAAAAAAAAAGCTTTGTGCTTTGTTACTTTAAATAGCAGCTGCTTCAACAAACAGAAGCCGTTTTTCCTTTGACACAAAAGAAGCAAAGACGCATGTACACATTAAATATAAATCATTTTATAATATACAAATTGTACAGATGTCATGAACAATAGGAATGTGGACATACTCGGGATAGCAAAGATAAAGAATACTTCTTCTTCCTTGATAGCAAACACTGCTATGCAAGTGACAACAGCACATGATCAAAGATACTCAACATTCAAGATGGCAGCCGAGGTGATAAAAAAACATCAGAGACAAAAAAACCCAAGAATACATTTTCCAGAGGCTGTGAGCAAGCTAAAGTGACAACACAGAGGGAAAAAAATGACGGCATCCTATTGTATCATGTTCTGTCATTTCTACTCTGCCCATTTCACATCATAGTAGCACACAGGAAATGAACCATTTTATTTTTCTTTACAGCGTTACCAAGAACGATTGCACCAGCGCCACTACTGAGGCTCAGAGACAATTATGCTGATAGAAGACGGGAAACTGTTTATTACCTTTTTTTTCTTTTTTTTTTTTTCTTTTTTTTACACAAACAGGCAGAGTGCTGCAAATGTATATTTAAGTCAAACATTAGTCAAAGGTCTCCTTCTTTTCACGGACGGCTGAGTTAACATGGTTCAGCATCATTTAACTGATGGAGTGTGAGATCCTGCCTCGCTTTTCTCTCCCTGTCTGTTTTTCTTATTACCAGATTAAAAAAAAAAATCTCAATTACCCACAGTCCCTGGAGTGTGCTCATGTCAGAGGTGAGACTGCACTGCCACCAATCAGCTCTTATCGGGGAGAGATGGGGCCCCGAAGGCCGCGGCGGGCGGGCGGCGGATACAGGGCCGGGTGTAACTTTTGTCAAGATTCCCATCATCCTTGCTTGTGGATGTCGGACCGGCATGTAGTGAGTCGAGAAAAAAACGTATCACATGAGATCACCTCGCACCTTAAAGGGATAATTTGGATTTTTTTTTAAAGTGGGGTTGTTTTAGGTGCTCAGTTTATCACATACAGTGGATCGGTCCGCAGTTTGGAGAAGCAAACTGGAGCCCGACAATTAACTGCTGTGGATGAGGGTCAGCAACAAAACCGTTCTTTAACCGCCCAAAAAAACCCCAATATTAGATTAAGTGTACACTATATGGAGAGTATTTTCCCCATTTTATCTTTCTGTCAGACAGCCCTTTTTTGATGGGGAAGATGTTAAACCTCTGAAACCTGGGCAGGCATCAGTTTTCTGTGTCCAAACACCATTTTTGTACCCATTATACCTTAAACAAATTAGGAAAAGGTGACAAGAAAATGGCCTGAAAATAAGTGTAAAGAGAGAGATAGAAAAATTATTAGAAGTTTTATAATAAAAAAATGAGAAAATGTAAAAAAAAAAGTAGTTTTATTGTTTGAGTTTTTTTGTTTTTATTTATTTATTACCTATTTTCTTCTCTCTCTTGTCATGAAGCATCAATTTCAAAAGTTTATGCCTTATGCTTTTGCTTGATGGCATAGTCATCCTAGTTTTATTATCGGGCCGTCTTTCCAGTCAAGTCAAAGCCACCAGACTCCATTAAGAAAAACAGTAATTTTCGCTCGCTGAACACAGGAGCTGCCGGTCCACCGCTGCTTCGATCGGTTTGTCAGTTTGTGTTATTGTGTGACTTTGGTGAATCCAAACTAACCCTTCAAAAAGCCAAAATCACATAATAACACAAACCAACTAACTGATTGAGACAGCAGTAGACCAGCAGCTCCTGTGTTCAGAGATGTTAAAATCACTGTTTTTGTCAATGGAGTTTGGCTTTTAGGAGAGCAATATAACAGCCGCATAGTTTTCAGTAATTCACTGTCTGACATAAAGATAGATCAGTGAAAATACTCTCAATACAGCGTACACTTGAACTGATACTGATTTTTCTTTAGGTGGCTATAATATGTTTCATTGCTGACCCCAATCAGACTCGAGCCGGCTTCTCCAAACTTGGGGCGTGCTGACTGACATTTACTTTTTGTAACATACTGTCTATGGATAAGTACCTCATACAACCCCACTCCAAAAAATCTGATCCGTCCCTTTATCCGATTTTCTAAACTCTGCTTTTCTAGTTAAAGTGGAATATGATGAGTCTGTTTTCACAGGATGCCAAAGGGGAATAAATGTCACAGCTTTAGATTAAAAAACACAAAAAAAGGAGAAGGGCGAGTATACTGAAACAAATTCATATTCATAAAACAGATAGATGACAGTTAAAATGTTTATCTCAACGCTGGGGAAAATGGAGAAATTGATTAAATCTGACAAAATAACTTGATCAGGATTCAGTGGGGATATTTCTCAAATATTCATAATGATCTCGTCAGCTATCAAAACAAGGCGTCTTTCTGGTATTGCCTTTCATAATTCATATTTGTCACATTCTGACAAACGTGTGAAAGTGACAGCTGAGTCTCAGTCGCTCCAGTCGGGAGCAAGAGGGAGCATGAAATATTTCTTGAATACAATAAGTGCTTATTAAAGCTCAAACAGCCCAAAGCTAAAAGCAGCCGAGAGAGTGAAGTTTAAATAAAACAAGAAAAGAAAATACCACAGAGAATATTACGATATGACTTCATAATTCAATATTATCAGAGTGGTTATTTTGTCATGTGCTCGTGCAAACTCCTGTGTACAGCTGTGGAAAATCCATCCTGGCTCAAACGTGACCCATGACCTTGTCTGCCATTAGCGATCATGCTCACAGTTCCGTCATAGTGGAGGGCGAGTGGACAAGGAGCGTATGTGTCTGGAGGTCACGCACACGGCGACCCCCTCTCAGTTTAAACCAACAACAGCCCTCGGGAGGTAGCTCGAAGCGTCAGTCAGAAATACATTTTAGCAAGCTTTAGCGGAACAGCAGAGGCAACACAGTAAAAACTCTTGACTCAAAAACAGAACATTCACAATAATAATAATAAAAAAAGTTCAAAAATAACTCCAAAACATATTACCTTCATATAGACAAACACTTTTATCCCCTCACTCTGAATTCCAGTAATAAAACGAGGAACAACAGCTTCAAAATACCAACACTGACTGTAGCAAATCTTTCCTGTTTGACTATAACAAACATATAACACTTAAAATCACCATTGTGCCTCTACAGGACATTTCTAAAAGCAGATCGTGGGCCATTTACAGTATAGTAATAAGGCTAAGCTGGTCACAGTTTTTATATTCTACTCTACACAAAAACACTTTGCCATTTTACATTGAAAAGAATCTCAGCGGCGGGTGGATTCATTAAGGAGAGCACTTATTCAGCATAATCGATCTCACTTGTTTGTGGTTGTTTCATCTCCGAAAAAAGGAGATGTTGTTCTTGACCATCTATTCCCATAAAACAAAAGATCCAAATTATGACAAATGACTGTGTGAAGCAGGACGGCGGGTAGTTTGGCATAGAACCTGAGCAAATTGGCTTGATAGCGTTCAAAAACATTAGAAAAGAAATTAGCAATAAGAACATCCTCTGAAAAATGAAAAAAAGTAAAAGTTACAAAACAAAAACAAGGAAATAACCTCAGAAAAGTGCTTAAAAATTATTATAAGAATAATGAATTCTGATAATTCTAGATATAGTTTTTCCCTAGAATTTCTATTTTTTTCCTTTAGATGAAAAAAGATTTTCTAAAAAAATCTTCTAAAAATCTTCTTGTTCTACTTCTTGCAATTTGTGGAGCGTTTCTTACAAAGTTGCTCATTGCCTTTTTTCTCCATGTTTTTGAAAGTAATTGCACCAGTTTGCTCAGGATTTCTCAAGTTTCTTCTGTTTAACCCTTTGAAACCTGGATCAACGTCATTTTTTGTGCTGCTATCAGAAAATTGAAAAAAAGTATTTTTGAAAAAGCAAGGTAAAAATGTCTAGGGGAAAAAGGAATAAAGCTGGCCGTAAAGCATATTTTTATCATAATTATCATAATTAAATATTTCCAATTATGCTCCAAAGTCAATATAATTTTTAAGCATTTTTCCAACGTGATTTCGTGATTTTCTTGTTTTCTTTTTCTTTTCTTTGGCTTTTTTTTTTTTTTTTTACTTTTACTTCTACTTTTGCTAATTTCTTGCTAATTTTGGGGTAATTTCTTCTTTCATTAAAAAATTATTTTTAAAAATCAAGGGGAAAGATGTCCAGAAAACCATATTTATTTTTATCTCAATTATATATATATTTAAAATTGTGCCACAATATTATTATTACATTTAAGCACTTTGTCGCTTTGTCACTTCTCAGGTCTTTTTTAAATTTAACTTTATGTTTTTTATTTGTTTTTATTTTTTAACCAGTTTCTTACAAATTTCTGGGTCATGTCTTCTTTAGTTGCCCGCCCCGGTATTTTGCTAATTTGCTCAGGTTGTAAAGGTTTAAATACCTGTGAAAGGAGTCTGAAAGCAGCACAAGTTAAGTTAAGTCGCTTCAGGTTTCAAAGTCCTTGATTGGCCAAAGGTTTCAGTGAATGTTTTCAGACGTGTGTGAAATATCTTTGCAAGAATTTTTGACACCTCCTCCTCAGTGCAAAAATGATCCCCAATGACATCAGCGTAAAATCTGAAGGCTATTTCCTCGCCCCGCCGTCAATACATCCCCCAATAAGTGACCTCCATTATAAATGCATGATTCCTGACAGATACCCCACTGACAAAACCCATTAGTGAGCTAATGAGAGCTCTGCACCGTGAACGTCGCCACCTTCCCACCTCCCCCCATCCCCCCTTTTTAAAATGGAAAGCTACACGATGCCATGAAACAGCACATTATGACTCGGTTATTGTCAGAAATGATGTCTGGAAAGAGGTGCTTAAAGAGCTGGAGGTAAAATAATGGAGGAAATCTCAACAGGGGAATGTGGAACGCAAACGGCCGTTACTTTAAATGAGCCTATTCATTTCTTTTATTCGACTCTCTTCGGCACTGTGGTCTCTCTTTTGCTCTCTTTCCGTGTCTCTCTCTGTCAATCTCCAGCTTTGGTCTTCGTAAACAGCGAGTCTCGGCCCTGACCACACGGCTTAACGTTGTCTCCGCGCTGATGAGAGCTTTTGTTTGCGGTCGTTCACTGGAAATGTAATTAAAAATGCAACTTTGTGCAGAAATAAATCCTCACCTCCCTGTATGTGAAAGCTAACTAGGTGCATCTAAAAATGAGTTCTGCCCCTCCGAGCTGCAAACATTCAGCTGAATTTCACATCCTTATCTGACTCGGCTTTGAATATGGAACATTCTGTATGCAAGGTGAGCTTAGCGCACCACACCAAAGAGTGATTATCGGCTCTCTTTGAAGCACTTGACGGCTTAGAGCTCTGCGTAAACAATTATCTCTTCACCATACTTTGGATTGCCTGTCGCAACAAATGCCTTTCCCATCACCTCTGCCGGCGTTCTCCTCCAAGTTACCTCCACATCGCAACTTACTGTGGTGCACAGAACGAAGGAAATAGTGATGCAGCCTCAGATCACGTTAAGATGCTTTTCTGAGCACGCCTGCCTGCCCTTATATTGTCAGTCGTGTGGATGAGCACTGTGACCTGTCAAGATTCTGCCTCTTGGATTTTCGGAGCTGTCTTGTCTTTTCTCAGCTTCACAAACTGAGAAAAGCTGCTCAGTAAAAGTACCTCTTGTAACAGGTGCTATATCTGGGTGCGACTATGAGGACTGTCTCAAACTATTCTTTAAAAGCGAGCAGAGAACTTTCTTCGGTCCATGATCACTGCTGTTCTGTCAGTTTTTCTAACCCCTCAATTCATTGCAATGAGAATCATATAACGCTCCTCACTCCCTTAAACGCCCGGTCACACCAGCAGATTTATTCCCATACTTTGGTGAAATTTGTTGTTATAGAGGCTTGGTGACGTAGGGACTATTAGCCAGTTGGCAAAGTATAAGTGCTAACAAGCATGTGTGTTTCCATTAACCCTCAAATTGCACAAATTGAAATTGCAAATGTAAAATACGCCTATTGCAAAGACATCAATTTTGAAAAAAACCCCCAACTCATTTATAGCAAAATAGTTTTTACCCTCACATGAGGTCCTTTTTCAGGCGATTTAAAACAGTCGTATTTTGCAATGCTGCAATGGGAACACATTTTCCGCTTTTATAGGGCACATGATGTACAACAAAGCAATGTACCGCCTCATCAGTTTTGTGCATATAGCCTGGCAAACACCATACACACACCTGTGGACAGTGGTGTTGCTAACGCCAAACATCTCAGCCACTACCCTGTACTCTGCACAGGTAGCCAGTTTATAAATAGCTATGGCTATGTGCTTGTCCGTAACTGGCTCCCTCAGGCGTGATGCAGCAGGTGCTAAAAGAGGTGTTATTGTATTGCAAAACTTTTCAAAAGTTGAGCGGATCATCCGAAAGTTTTAAATCCACAATTCCTCTGTGAAGTCATGGATTATCACCTCCCAGAAATCCCTCATACGTGGCTGTTCCAACATAATAATACAGCCTACATGGCTGATGTTTTGACATCCATCTCCATGCTTCTTGGTATGTTATCGCGAGGGGAGAGGTCGCTTAACATCACTTGTTTCAACGACATTTCAAAAATATTGCTTAAGTTTTGCACAAATTTGTAGCTCTTCTAGATTTTTTTCTATTTTCTCCCTATTGGGCTAATTATGAAATTATGACTGTCAACTAGCAGTTACTCAATCACTAACAGGAACAATACGTTCACACAGTTCTTGCTAATTCCAGTGCAGGTGTGACCAGGCCTTTAAAGTATTTCCTATTCTTCTCAAACAAAAGAAAAACGCTCCTAATCTGATCATAAGAAAAATCTAGATATTCACCCTCCTGCTGATCCTCATCCAGTGATTCCAGTGTCTCCACATTGACTTTCCTGCACTATCGGCTTCTGTTTTGGATATATACATTCAGTATGTGTGGTTATACAGTAGGGCTGATGTCTGCGGTTACATGAAATCGCTCTGAAGCTACACTGTGGCAGGTTGCGGGGGAATAGTCTATGAAAGATGGTCGGTTTGGAGAATGCTGCAGCGATGGGGATCAATGCCCCTTTAATTTGGATCAGGGACAACACTGTGAACCAGTTCTTTAGATGGGGACTTTGAGAGGTAGGGCAGGGGAAAACCTTGACTTGGACCACTTGGGACTACTCTTGAGTCTCCTCTGGGCTTTGTGCGGCCTGCGAATCCATCACGATCTCCTTGGCGATGACCTCCACGCCTGCTTGTTCCTCTGCCTTGCGTTTGATCCCGATCTCGTCACCCTCGTCTTTCTCGTCATCCGTCTCCACCCCGTTTTCGATCACAGCCTCCACTTCCATGTCCTCCTTTTCTTTGGTCTCGCTCTGTGTTTCGACTACGATTTCCGTCACCTCCTGGATCTCTCCGTTTTCTAAAGGCTCTCCGTTCTCTTTTGATCTCTCTTCATCCAGTGCTACCTTTTCCTCTCCCTCTTCCTCTGTGCCGTTTTCTGCTCCCTTTTCTTCTGTTTCTGCTCCTCCATGGTTCTTTTCATCAGTCTCTATGCTGATTTCAATGCCCTCTTCATCACACCTCACCTCCTTCGATGTCTCACTTTCTCTTGCTGCCTCCACACCTGTTGCGTTCACCCTTTCATTCCTAATCTTGCCTTCCTCTTTCTCCACCTTTTCTCTTTCATCGAGAATCTTGGGATCCTCTGCCTCCCTCTCAGTTTTTGTTTTTTTCTTCTTCTTGTTCTTCGCCGCATCTTTGATGCAGTTCTTGTTGGACTTGCCTCGGGGCTTGAAGATCAATTTCTGAAAGTTTACATTAGCATGTTAGTGGAATGCATTGCAGCTCTTTAAATATGCTTTTGGGCACAAAGCAGGGCGCACAGACTTAATTAAGAATGGATCACAGTGGATCTAATATTGCATTGGGATAACGAGCTAATTCAAATGAGTCTCATTGATGCCGAGACGGAAATTGAAGCCATTTTGAGGGGACTTATTGGTGGCCTCCAGGCCTGCAGTCTGACCAAACAAACAGGCAAAAAATTTAATGCAATATGTCCTCAATTACTTGAACAACTTCTGCAGGGTTCAACACACTGCAGGGATATAGAGAGCTCGGATAGACTGCAAAGAAACGGCCAAGAAAATCTTGTTAACGCTAGCAATTCCCTGAGTCTTAAGGCCTATTAAATTTGTTGTTGTGATGGCAGTTTAAATTCGGGTCACAGAAAGCGACAACATGGATTCATTCCACTGCGGACAAAGGTTAGCTTTAGAGGTTATCGCCACTATTCAGGGTCGCCAAAAAAGCATTACCAACCCTGCTTCTCTAAACAACACATTTGTCTGTTGCTGAAGAATTCCTGATATCTCAAAGAGAAAAGACTTGGACCAAATTTGTCCAGCACTGTGTGTGTTTGTCTACTTAAAACAAAAGCAGCTGTGGAATTGGAGGTGGCAAAAGGTGATGTTGGCCTTGGATATATGGTGAGCTGGTGATGCAGCGACTGGTGGGAGACCCCACATCCACTTTAGCCAAGAAATACAAAGAGGAATGCGAGGTCGTGTACCTTAGATTCCCTCCTCTTTCGGCCCAAGACGGGTCTCTGCAGGAAAACAATCTGTTTGGTGGACAAACTTCCATCACTGAAAGAGGAGGACAGAGAGAAAGAGAGAAAGGGAAAGAAAGAAAGGAGAGGACATCAGCTGAAAATGCTTGCAGTTCACCAAGAAAGTTTATTTCTTTAACTAAACATTTTTTACATTTTTGGCACTAGTTTATTTAAAGGTTCAGTGTGTAACATTTAGAGATATTTAGTGACATCTAGCAGTGATTATTACAGGTTGCAAACAGCTGAAACTTCTCAGAATTTCTACAGTGTTAATTCTTTAGGAGCTACTTTATCGGCTGAGGTTTCATGTTACAAATCAGTGTTTTTCTAAAGCTTTTTGGCATATTGGAGATGGTCAGTTTGCCCTTGACATTCTAATGTGTACTCATCTTTTTTCTCTTATAACTCATTTTCACTGGGAGCTGAATGATCCAGAGGTCTCTTACTCTCCAAAACAAATGGGACCCGGTGATTTAAACCAGTAAAATCACTGAATAAAGCAGTTTCATGTTACAAATCATTGCATGCAGTTGGGCTTCCAACAATGGTGCAAATGCAAATTGCTGTTCCTCGAGCCAGTGATTGGTATGTCTATATATGGGCTCCTGTAGAAACATGGCGTTGCAACATGGCAATCTTCATAGAATATATAGATATAAACAGCTCATTCTAAGGTTATTTTCAGGTAGTTATGCATTAAAGAAAACATTATATGATATTTCTTTTTTGCCAGTAACCCCAGTGAACACTGAACCTTGAAGAAATGCTTCAACATAAAATGAGAATACGAGATGGAAATAAGCTTTTCTCTCTTGTTTTTCAACATTTTAACATTTAAAGAACAATGTTACAAACAATGACAGATTCTTCATAATTTATGAATTTCTTTTGCTTGAAAAATTGCTGCCGAACTCCAAGATAAATATGTATAATTCATCTGAGCTGGGATAACACAGATTGATCCCCACTCTGTCTGACCTTCCATCAAGATAGTCGAACGATTGCTGCTCACCGCTCATGCTTCACACTCTTATCTGACAGTTTAAGGATATGGGCTCGCATTTGTGGCCCATCCTCTTCACTGCTGTCGTCTGTCAGTGTCATTTCCTCCCTTATGTTTGAGCCGTGCAAAGAAAGATTACACATGCAAAGAAGTCGATTTGAAGTTCGCCTGAATGTCTGTGTGCGACTTGTGAGCATCTTTAACTTCTCAGAACATGTATTTTTATTCTCTTCCTCAATGCTCCCCCAAACATAATCCCCCATCCCATGCACATGTCACACTCCTGTGTTCTGAGAAGGATAATCTGCACAAGGACTTGTGCTGACAGATTAATCATGGTAAGAAATGCAGATTCATTTCTGAGTGGGCTTCTTGTCTCTCACACTCGCTCCCGCTCCTTCGTCTGCTCGTCTTCGTCATTCACAGCTCTTTTTATAGTCCAGCATTCGCTTTCCAACTCGGTTTTACCTCTCTGCCTTTATCTCCTGTGGCAGCCACATTTTTGACAGTTTTATTGTTTGTTTCTGCTTTATTCCTCCTATTTATCTTTTGCTATTATTGGACACGACTTAAAAGGAGATATGTTGTCCTGTACTGCTATCTGACACAAGTCCAATAACACATGCACACGCGCGCACACACAAATGTTAGGTGCTGTCTAAAGTTAAGCTGCCAGCTCAACCTTGCACATGAGGAAAGATGGCAGGTTTATGATTGCTGCAGAACCCTAAAAGCCTGCTACAAATCTCGCCTTTCTCAACATCAAATGGACTTGAGACTCCTCCAGCAGAAGGCTTACTATCTAAACCATCCAAAGCCCACCACAACTTCTTTTTTTTCCATTACCTTCTTCCTTCCACCATTTATCCATAAGCTATTTTCGAGGCTGTCAAGAATGCTGGACGGCTTCCTGGCAAATCAAAGCTGAAAACTAACCCGAATTCCCAGCAAAAGCCCCAACCCATTAAGCCAGAGAGGAGTGGATGGCTTAGAAAATTACAGGCCTTTACTGAACCTGCTCTTGGCTGTCAGTGTCAGGCGCACTTTTATAACTAGAAGCCACATATAACAGCACTGACCCGTGTCTGTCTGTGGGTGAATGTACCTGTTGGCAGCTTCATCAATAGAGAATAAAAGTCTACTGCACACCTCTGCTGCAAACTACCACCTCCAATAAAAAACAACAACTTGACAAATAAAATGCTGTGCTCAAAAAACACAAATCTTCCTTCCAAAAATAGTAAGATTAAAGGTTCCTTATCTTAAACATTTAAATCTTAAATCTTTTTTTTATTATAAAGCGGGTGTTGGTGTTATATGAGCAGGGCTGGCCGATAAAACAATAACTATCTGAATATAATTTTCGTCGATAGTGATATAATAAATGTTTGATAAATTAAACCACCCGTACGTCCATAGAGCGGAGCGAAAATGCATCCAAAATGCCAGTTAACACCCGCCATTAATCAGGAGGAAGAGGAAGGAAAAGAAGTAGTAGAAGAAGAAGAAGACCAGGAGACGTCACGCAACACTGAATCCATTAAATATACACCTCTGACTGAGTGTATGCAGATATGTTCAGGCAGACCATGTGAGAAAAATCATTATCTTTATCACATTATCTTTAGCTTATTTTTCATGAAATAAATATTGCTCTAAATGTGATTAAAAAGTGACTTTGAAAAATTTGCACAGATTTAAATTTATGTTTTAGAGCTAAATGTGGAGAAATGTTGCTGTTACTTTCAGAGTGCACAATTTTACAATCTGCACTCCATAATAAAATGATACCTTTGAGACGCTAATGCAGTGTTAATCAACCTGCAGTCGAATCTGGCCCCCAATAGGGTGCCAGGTGAGCCCCCAGCAATTTTCAAATTCACAGTAAAAATAAATTGATTCACACTGGAATTTTTTGTTGTAATTTTTACATACATAAGATGCCAGAGTGCATAAAAAAGCATCAAAATACAGCTAAAAGTGTTAGCAGAGGATCCTGCATCCCTTAAATCCTAGAAATGCCCTTGCGTATATGCACGGGGCTGCTGGGAATGGCCCCTTGTCTCCTGTCATTTTGTAAAAGTGGCCCCCAGGCAAGGCAAGTTAAGTATCCCTGCTCTAATGTATATTTTGATCACTATTTAGCAAATTTAGATAATTAACTAATTCATCTGAACCTTCTTGTTTCCCTGTCGTTTGTTCACTCGTTCCATTGTTAATGTAGAGAAATTCACATTTACTGTAGTTAATGGCTCTAAAATGTAATTACCATCTACATTAATTGAATGCAGCGAACAGGAATGCATGCTCCGAGACAACTACATGAATTAATGTTGTGTGGAGAAGCTGCCGAGCACCAGTTAGCATTAATTTCAGACGCGGCTGAGATCACTGACACTTATCCGACCCCTCCAGATGAAGTGCAGTCTGCAAGCCCCTCAGACTACAAAAAAGGGCGCATTTGCAAATTTGCTGTTTAAAAATGAAGGAGTTAACAGCACAAAAACAAGTGTAATGAGTATTGCTAATCTGAAATAGATCATCAACCATTATTTCGGCGCGCGAAATGTTTTCAAGGCAGGGAGAGAAATGAGCTCCGTGTTGTACTGTATCTAGGCCGACTCTGATTAATTAGCCATGTTGGGCTGTTGTGTTGTGGCATTTTGAGGGAGAGGAAAGAGGGAGGGAAGGTAGAAAAAAAAACACAAAGGATGAAAATAGAGAGGTAATTAATCAGCTATGCTGTGAAAGAGCAGTAAACATGACCAGCTGAGGTGGGGGCAGAGCAAACAATCGGTCAGTGCACTGATGGAAATACTGCATGTGCACTTCATCAGTTTGACACCACGTTATATTAAAGAATAGCTTCACATTTTTCAAGTCTGTCTTAAAACAATACGTATATGCCTGTATTTATATACAAATTGCCATTGGCTGCTGTAATCATTTGTCCAGTCCAGACAGGCAGCATAGAAATCTCTTGGGACAGCGATTTTATTGTTTGGATGGGGGACAAAATTCTCGTTATGTCCAAAAATGCATTAAATTAAGCAACAAACCAGGTAGGGATCCTCCAAATTTATGCCCTTTTTAATGTGAAATTCCTTCTTTGTTGTTTCTTTTCTAGACTGTCTCCTGTAGAGGGGCAGGAATTCGGCATTAATATGTCAGATCCTCCTGAACTGAAGTTATTCTTGCGTCATTTTGACCGACAGTATCATAAATATTCTGTCCTAACCTTTCATGACCCGCCGTTTTAATTTGAATTTTTTAATTATCATACATTATAGGAAACTGTATTTCCCTGTCAACAATACGTGAAGCAGATGATTTTTAACCCTCTCTTGACTCCTTGCTGCCACTTGCTTGCCCCAGCGTTAAGTGTCTGATGAACATTATCACAATTTTACAGCTGGTCTGTACTTTAGTGAATCCAGTTTCACACTCGCTTCAACCGAATATACATATGTTTATACCGTGATAACTAATATACTCAATCAGATCATTAGTGTCAAACATAATTTGATGGCATTTAAAGCATAAACATCTCTATTCAATGTTGAAGGCTATTGAAATATTGCCTTTTTTTATTCAGCATGAGAGGTTTCTAAGACTGGTCTGAGGAGACTCAGCCTCACTGGAGAGACGTATTCAACTGATACGTTATCAACATGTTGAAGAACAAGTTGTGTCTTGGAGTGAAGCTCATTGAGGGAGCCTGAAGAACATGCAAGGCCTTTGACCATAAGCGGATGTACACTCATTCAGCAGCCATGAGTGATGAGTCAGCACAGGCTTAGCTGAGGAACCGTTAAATTTAAGTGGAGAGATTTTCCACCAACAATCAGAGCTGCTGCTTTTAAACTTTCCCAGCTGCATGCTCGCCTCGAAGCTCAGCTTTAAATTGGCTCAGATTTAGGTCAATTTTTTTGAAAAGCCGTCATATTTCTTTGAACAATAACTTGAAAAGACGAGGTGTGTGTGTTGTAACTTCTACGGTTTTCACAGGGATACTGTGGCATACACACTCTGGGTGTCTGCTACAAGTTTATAATATCTGTGGATTTTAAGTTGTACAATAACTTTTCACACACACAAGTTTTTCAGCCTCACATTTCTTAAGAAACACTTTGTAGTTCTTGTGTGAACTTCAGAGCCGCCTCCTTACAACAAAACTAAAAGATGGCTGTAGTGACCTAATTTTTATTCACAGAACTTTTGACAAAAAGAAATGTATATGTATTCTTTGTTAACAATGCAGTGACACCCATGAGACCACTATCTCTGGTCCCTTTGAAACGAGAAGTCAACTAAGTGATGTTAATAGCAACATATTGTGCTAGTATGTGTGGCATACTACACAGTGAACTATGACTCATGACCTGACATTATCAGTAACAAACACACTTTTTTAAAGCCAAATCATGATGCTTTTTTCTAAACCTCACCAAGTATATCTGTTGCCTAACGCTAAAGAAGTAAACCTAAACCTAAAGTTATTCAGTTCGGGTGTGGGTTCTCGCAAATTTAACTGTGTATTTTATTTTATTTTATTTTATTTTATTTTATTTTATTTTATTTTGATGTATTTTATTTTTTATAAATCAAACTGGCATCTCTTTTGTGTAAATGGCAGGAGTTTTATTGGCTTCATGAGAGGTGATATAGGGATGGGGAGGCCGTGTGACAAAAGGAGAGGGGCTGTAAAGAAACATGTCAGCTTTTAGCTTCTAATAAATGTTTAATGTATAAAAATATGTACTGAAATAAACAAAATATAGCATTTTTTTTTCTCTTACAGTAGAAATTCCTGTGTTTATGAAGGCTCGGGCCCCAAACTGCTACCTTGGTTCGGGCTCGGACAGAAACTGTGCGGGTTCATGTAGAATCGGGCTGATCAGAGCTCTAATCTTTATGAAATAATAAAGTAAACTTTATATCTACAGTAAACGTAACTAAAGTCTATTAGTTACATTTATCTTCTTTTTTAAATGCAGTTGGTTCTCTAGATTTTTTTCAGCAAGATCACTTTGTCAGATTTTTGTGTATGTCTTACTGTATTCTATTTCATTCACTCTTGTAAATTGTAGCAGATTTTTTAATCTTTTCTAATCTAATCATGTTTACTTTTTAAAATCCTATTTACATGTATCTTTTTAATGAAGACATCTAAATGAGTTACATATATAAGATAAAAAGTACATGTGTACATAAGTATTACCCTGCAGGAAATAGGAGACACATGAACCATCTGTGGTCAGCTAAAATTAATCAGAAGCCACATGATAAGTTGAATGGAGATTTTTTATGTGCTCTAATTGTTGTTTGTAAGCACTTTGGTAAAAAGTAAGACAACAGCTTGCAGTTGCTGCTGTTGCAATTCCACCCGATTGCCAACAGGTGTCGTTAGAGGTCAGATTACATTACGTCCCTTTAGTAGTCAGATGAGGGTCATTACCTGTTAGTCTTGATTACAGGAGTTGGCAGCACACAGGTGAGCCTCCATCCATACGTGGCCAGGGACTGTAGCAGAGGAACATAATCCGCCTTTACCTGCAAACCCTGTGGAGAAAATAAGATGTCCATGACAACCTGCAATCAACCCAAACAACCTGGAACCTACACAAAATCCCCCTCCTGCTCAGCTTGAGCACCACGCACACAGCACAATGGACAGTATGGATTCATATTATGTAGCTGAGTGCATTCACTGCTCTGATTACAGCTGTGAAGCATCAAGGTATGGGACGCAATCAAGCGCTGTTAGCATCACTTCAAATCTCAGTTAAGAAAATAACCTCCCCTCTCAGAAATGATGGCTTTAACAGGATGAATGTGCGCTGACTGAGAGGCGGTTTTCTAAAGCAAAGTACACAGGAAAGAATACAAACTAAGACATAAATCAACTGCTGCAGAAGCTCCCTGGTTGCTATGAGTCAACATGGCAACCATCTCTGTTCATGACAAGCATTTGTCAGAGCAGTAAGTCCTTGAGCAAATAGACTGCTCATGTGAAACTGCTCACTTTGTAAACATTTTACTGCTGTTTGCGCTATTAAAATACCATCATTGTCTCAATGACAGATTTAAATTCGAGAATGGACAAAACACAAACATTTATATGCTTATTTTGACTCAGGGACAAGGAGCCTGTTGGTGATTCAAACTGAAATACACACAGATTACTGAGTGTTCTTTCAAAACACACACACACACACGCTCCGTTTGGAAAGGAAGTGTGCGTGTGGTTTGCTGTTATTGTCATGATAGGCACCTGCTGAAAATGAGAAACCTCAACACGTGCCAGTCAGAATGCTAGTACCAACGGCAATGTAGGCATTTGCATGCACACACACACACACACACACACACACACACACACACACACACACACACACACACACACACACCACACACACATGCACAGAGCTGCCGGTTATTAAGAGACATAAAGGGACAGCTCCATATTCTCCAAAACAATTCTGAAGTTTTGGACTGTGCAAAAATAAAAATAATGTGAAAGACAAAGAAATAAATTGGTCAATTGCAGAAGTGGGACCAAGTTATGTTTTGCAAGTCACAAGTCTTTGCACTTAAGTCCCAAGTCCTGGTCCCAAACAAGTCATAATGCACTCCTCACCAAATTTAATGCCATCAACGGAGTAATAACATTAGCTAAGCATTAGCTTGCTAAAATTAGCCTCAACTTATTATGTTTTGGGTTTTTTTGCAGCTTCATGAAGTTTTTGCAACTCCAACTGCAGTTTTTGACCTGCGCGTTTTGCATGCTGCAAATCTTTTCTCTTTTTTTGACCACAGCACAGTTTTTCTACGCAAACAAAATCATCTTTGGTATTATTTTTGTCCAACTGACATTCAGTAAAGTTATTTCAGTTTTTCATATTTCTCTTCTGTAGCTTAACTGGATGCTGTAGCATTGGTTCAAACAATCAGGAAAATAAGTCTGGACTCATCGTTAGTTAACCCAAGAAATTAAGTGAAATTAATATAATAATTCGTTGTACACATAAAATTAAATAACATATTTTTTCATCCAAGTCGAACTGCAAGTCTTTTTAACTTTGTTGAGTCAAAAGTAATCAAGTTGTGACTCAAGTCCACACTGCTGGTCTTACACATATTTCAATTACAAAATTCCATCCAAATGAATCAATTAATTCTAACTTAAACCAAAAAATACCATTAACAAATACAATCATATGTTGTAACTGGCAATGTCATGTTATGTACTTAATGTATAGTTATGTGGGTTAGTTTAGGACGGTAAAGTTATGTATATCAGGTTCAGGAAAAGAAACATGGTTGGGCGTTGTCACATTCAATGTAAAGTTATGGACGTAACATGACAATATGAAGATGTACCTTAAAATAACTCAAAGATACTTAAGAGTCACTTTGTTTCACACAGTAATTCAAAGTTCACTTGGTTTAAAATGTGTTAGGGTTATGTTAGTCTTTTGGACTGAAGCTCTTTCTGTTCTTTCTTCACTACTTTAAGCGCATTGGTCACTGATCACAGCTGTCGCAATTATGTTTGAATTACCAGCTCATGATTATGTGGGTGATATACAAATTCTGGTGTATTACGTTTGGCAGATATATTTACAAACAGTGGTGAGAACAGCCTGCATCAACATATTTGTAATGCATAGAATTTATATTCAGTAAAAAGTAAATTCAATTAAATCTATGAACTATAGTCACACACATTATCGTTATCTATTCATCTCAGATGTATTTGATTTAATTATATAAATGGTACATTGTTGATTTATATTTGAATTACCTGATTTGATCTGATGGAATTTACATGTAATTGAAATATGTAAACCTGACGCAAGAGGCCAAATGATTTCATTGAGTGCAAGAGTAAAATAAAAGCCGTTACATATATTTACATAAATTCCAGACCGTTACACACAGCAGTGCGGTATGAGTGCAGCTATGAGTCAGTAAGGCAGTGAACATGAAGACAACTTTAGTCTATTCATAGTACACCGATCAACTGTACAAGAAACGAGACCTGAGAATACATCACACCTACACACGCCACATTAGCCTTCACTGTACTGTGAACTGTGAAAACCTTCTTCTAATCTAATTAAAGCTGCACCAGCCCAGGTTTTCATGCAGATGTACACGCACCTTCGTCAGCTAACAGAGAGGCCGCCGTAGAAAACTGTCCCCTTTTGTCCCTGAGGGAGCCACACCACACATTCATGGAAATCCAGTGACACATAAAAATACAAAAGCAAAGCCTTGAAACCTTTGGTATCCTCTCTTTTTTTCTTTTTAATGTAGAAAGTGCAGACCAGAAAAGCTTTTATTATAGTAACCAGGGTGCTTGGTGATCTTGTCTTGTTTTATGCTCTTACCAGTTTTCTAAGTTATGTGTGTAATGTTTCAACACATTTCTTCACGCTCAGCTCTACACAGAATTATCAACTCTCTGAAAGTTTCTATATTTACTGTATTTTTAAAGCATTTATGTTATTGGAAATAACATTTTAAAGGGTCAGTTTCCTCACATCGCATGATATTGTAACACATTTTGTGGGAGGGGGATAAATTATTGTGGTATAAATATGAAGCTGTTGAGATGGATGACTTGTGACAATGTGTGGCAGAATTGGTTCTGTTTGTTTGACATATAAAAGAAGAAAAGGAGGTTATTGTACATGCTGCTTATAGTGCTGTGTTTCTGTGTCGTGTAAAGTGCAGTTATAAATGACTGTACACTTTATATCTGGGGTATAATATCAGTATATTCCAGTAAAATAAAGACGTAGGTTATCACGTGTGAATGCACTTGCAGCTGCAGGGGTTAATTCCTAAATTATGAGCACTGGACCTGTGCGAATAGGGCTACGTTTTCTTTTTAAGATGTTTTCCTTGTTTTTCTTTAGAATATTATTTTTTTTTTTTTTGCATTTTCGCTAAAATTGATTGGATTGTTTGTATCAGCAAACGTCCCTTCTTTATCAAAAAAATGTAAGTGAAGGATCCCTCCAACCCCCGACAAAGGTCTTTCCAAAGCCTCGAATGTCCTAAAGTCCCCCAAATGTCTTAAAATTGTAGAAATGTCCTAAAATCCCAGAAATGTCCCAAAATCCTAGAAACATTCCAAATACCCAAAATGTCCTGAAATCCTAAAAATGTCCTAAAATCCTAGAAACATCCCAAATCCTCAAAATGTCCTTAAATCCTAGAAGCTTCCTAAAATCCTAGAAATGTCCCAAAATCCTAGGATTGACTTAAAATCCTAAAAACAGCCTAAAAATCCAAGAAATGTCCTTAAATCCTAGAAACAAATGTGGAGCTGCTGCGACTAGCCCCTGGCCTCCTGTCATTTTGCAAAGGTGGCCCCTAAGCAAAACAAGTTGAGTATCCCTAACAGTAGTATTACAATAACTACAGCTGTTGCTGTAACTCCTGCAATCGTTGTAACTACCACAGAAGCTACTACTACAAAAACTGCAAATAGTATAACTGTAAATACTGCTTTTCCTTGAGCTGTAACTGCTCAATCGATTGCAGATTCTGCTGTGACTATAAAGTACTTTTCTTCTACTAAAACCTTTAAAACCCCAAAAACTTCTGCATCAGGGTCCAGTGGGTGGTCACAGAGAGAATAAAGAGTGAGAGCATTTCTGAGACAGTGAGAGGTTGATCAGCATGCAGTGCTCATTGTCTGCCATGAGACAGACCTCAAGTCAAAACACTTAAACCCACTCCACCACACAACGCCTCATTTTTCTTCCACAGAGCCGTATTGACCGGGATGACAGAACACGCACAAACAGACCTAAAGCAGTCACATATCAAGTTGTAGGTTGCAAAGAGCTAATCGTTAGAATACAAGACACTGCTCCAGACATTATTTACACAAGCATTACTTTCTAAATTCCTACAGGGAGCGGCGCATCTACATTTTTTCGGGGGTTTATGTTGGAACCACTCCCAGAAACAAGCTCTCGTTCAAAGCCTGCCCTGAAAGTAAATTGAGAAATAATTTTTCTGTAATGGCTTGCTGTTCTTTGGAGTAGGTGAGAGTTAATCACAGTCCCCGGAGTCTGGCTCCCCTCTCTGCCTGACTTATTATGCAGGGCCACCTCGCTGCATCAGCACTCTGGCACCAACCTGTGAGCCTAAAAAACAAAGTAATCACGACACCATCTTTGTCTGTGATGCTATCTGAGTGACTATAAAGAAGGACCACACGGTACGAGGAGCTGCAGTTTAACCGCCTCGGTTAAAGCTGCTTTAAATTAAATCCAGGTTTTTCCTGAGATCATCTCGTCACACCGATAAACACATTTGTAGCTCGGAGCGGCGCAGTCCAACCACCTTGCTAAAGGGCATCTTAGCAGGAAGAGGAGAATATGTCAGGCACCTTCACTATCACAGTTTCCAGCTGATAACGCGAGCTGAAACAACTGCTGAGGCAACGACACACATCTTACCTGAACGTTTCTGATGCTAAACCTCGCTATCATATTTTAGAGTAGGCATGAAGGGTGTTTGGGAGCTTGAGCCCACACTCTTAGAAAAAAAGGTTTCAAAAACGTTCATCCTAAAGGGCTGAGGTTCTACACAGAAACGTTTTAATAAATCATTTTTTGAAGAAAGGGCTCTCTGTAAGACTAAGTCCCATTAAGAACTAAAAACATAATTAGTGGGGGGGGATCTATAGATAATGTTATCAATAACTATTTTTAGAGCCCCCCTGGGTTAGTTCTAGATGAAACCTTTGGAAAAGGAAGTCTTCTCTGTAAACTTCCTGGGTGCACTCTAGTTGAAACTATAGCATAAAAAAGATTCTCAGTAGAACCCCTTTGGTGGGCTTTGAAACCCTTGTTAATTTGAAAGGGTTCTCAGTAGAACCCCTGGGTGTGTTTCCGATGAAACCTTTGGAATTTGAAAAGGTTCTCGGTAGAATCTCCTTGGAGGGTTCTAGATGAAACCCTTTGGATTATAAATGGGTTTTAAGTAGAACCGCCGGGTGTGTTCTTGTTAGCACTCATAAAAGATGGAAATTTTCTGGCTAGCACTCCCAGAAAAGGTTCTGTGTGGAACCATTAAACTGTAGAAGGTTTCTCTGTAAATCACTCACAGGGGGTTCTGGGTAGAACCTCACTAGTGGCTCTAGGTATGTTTATGTAAGGTTTTTATAATATCCTTCTGGAAGGGCTCCATAATAAAAGGTTCTACATGAACCAACAAGGCTTTTCTCATGGGAACAAGCCGAAGAACCCTACATGGTTCCAGTTAGCACCTTTATTTCTGTGAGTGTAGGACAGTTTGTTTTGAGGCGGAGGAGGGTGCAGCTGCAGGTCAGCTGGAGGTTCAGAGTGCACTCTGAGAGAAACACCAGTGTATTGTTTTTCTTCAAACCCCCTCCACCAACTCTGCAGGGTAGACATAACAAACCATAATTTCTGTTTTGCAGCAGCTCTGAATGCAGCTGTAATTTTGCAGACCACCGGGGTCAACAGGTTCTGCAGACACAGTCCAGTAATGATGAAGCAAATACCTTTAAAAAAGGGCATTCAGATGCTCCTGATAGGCACGCTCAACCTGGAGCGTTGTCACAGCAACAGAAAACTCAGCATCCTCTGTGTTGCAAAGCCTAGAATAACCTCTTCGGCTGTTTCAAAAGCATTCAAAAATAAATACCTAATATTTGTGTTATTTTGTGACACATTTTTCTCACTGTTACATCTGATCGTACCTTTTCTTGCTTTAGACAATATATCGGCTTATTGATCAGAAATGATCCATGCCTCCTGTGTGCTCGATGTTTCCTTCCCTCCCAAGGACATCTACTCACCATCGTTTTCTTGCTTAAAATGTTAATTTTTCAGCGGTAATACAGCCAATTTAAGAGATCCAAACTTTCGACTTTTACGAGGCATTAGTCTACCATCCAGTCAAGACTAAACTATGCAGCCTGATAACAAAGGATGAGGTAGTTAGAAAAACAAAAGCTCAGCCAGTCGTTTCTGTTCCTCCTGTTCTGTCAGTGAAAACTTTTATCATCGACTTTTTAAGGGGGAAGAAAAATATTAGTATGTGATGATTGAGACTGATGACTGAGATGGGGGTTCTGAGACAGATCACTAGACAAATCAACTTAAAAACAGCAGCCATAATTACTTTAATTTAGAAAAGAAGAGAGGGCTCAGAGCCAAATCCTGACAGTGGAGCCCAGAGGTCCTCCCTCCGCTGCAGCTTTGTTAAATTAGCCTGCTGGCTAGTTAAGAAGAAACATCTATGTTTTTTTGTTTTTTTTTTTACTGAGCTGCCTCTTCTAACCACAACCTACTTTAGAGAGGAGAGGAACACGAGATGAAGACAAGCCAGTTTCTGTGTCATGCTAACCTCAATTTGGGCTCAAATCTGCGTCCTTACACAGTTCACTTTTGCTCATTACTCAAATTCAGATACTTAACTTAAGTAAAAGTGCCAGTACAACAATGTAAAATGCTCTTTTACTTGCGAAAATCCTGCATTAAAAATAAAGTTAACATATTATTATTATTACTACTACAATGTACTCAAAGGCTTAAAAGTAAAAGTACTAGTTGTACAGAAAAGGGACCCTGTGACTGATATATTTTTATGTATTACCTCATAAGATTGTTATGAGTTTGTAAGCAGAACTTTTCAGGACCTGAAGCTCCAAAAGGTCACGAGACACCCCTAGATTTTTATTTTTATTTTTTTTTAGAAAAGCTGTAAAAGTGAAAGTCTAATACACATTTGTATTTATTTATTTCACTTTTATATAATCCATTTTTTGTGAATTATTAGAAACATTTGACCTCTTGAGGCCTCAGACTGTTTTATAATTGAAACTTGAAACGTGTTGTCATCTGACGCCGTCTGGTCATGTTGCGGTTGGACGCGGAAGGTGGCTTTTGGTGTCATGCTCGTACGCCGAAATCACTGATAGAGCAGAGCTATTTAACAAGTTGAGAGTGAGAACAGGCTGGATCAACAGATCAAATATCCGCCTCAGGACTCAAACTCTAACTAAAAACTAACTTATATTATAAAGTAATATTTCCCTCTGGAGTAGAAGTAAAACGTAGGATAAAAGGATAAAAGGAATTTTACTTCTACTATACTTGTGTAAATGTTATTATCTGCTAAGCCTCTCCTCTTTCAGGTGCATGTTATTACTTGTTTCCTATACCTTACTACGCCCGATAAACAACTACCCCCTCCAAACCAAAACCTCTCCCTCCACCCCGGATCTATCAGCATCATCGTCACGTTGTCTGACAGAGCGGGCGCGATCTCTCACTCGCAGGGACAGTGCAAATTACTCTGCCTCTATCTAGGTCACCTCTTCTTTCACCTCAGTCAGAGAGGATAGAGATATCATGGACAGGCGATACATGTTAACCACCGGCGCTCTGCACAGCACGGCAGGCCACACTGCTTACACAGACACAAAAAAACACATCAGAAATCATGTACTGTACGTTGCATAATGCACCAGGTTTGATGTTAGGAAAAAAAAACACAAATCTGCATCCTGTTGTTCTTTGCATCAACCGCTGAAGTGATTCCAGTGAACCCAGAGGAAGACGCTCTGTTGGTGGCTTTTGTATGAACCTGATTTCAAGATGATAGAAGCGACTGAACACACACATGCGATGCGTTCACGTGCGTGTGCCACTGTCCTTGTCTACGTCTTAAACTATTTCTTCAAAGCGTCCTCCCTGCCATACCGATGCTGTGATGTGAGGCCTTAATCCCATTTCTTTAGTTTGTGAAGACTGTGAAGTGCCGCTCTTCAAAGCCGAGGATGCAAGTGAATTCTGGAAATGAGTGACAACAGTGTCAGCGCTGTTAAGCTCCTTTCACTTGCTTTGACTTTGGACTGCCATTTTTTAAATTTGAACTCCACTGATATTAACTTTTCAGGTGTCTTTCTGCAGACACTCACCCACTCTCTAAACTCTCCATGCAGTTTTTCTGGTTTGTCTTTCGGGTTGCGAGTTGTCGAGATCAAGGAGCGAACAAGTGTGTGACATCAAACTGCAGGGCTTGAAGTGGTTGAGAGAACGTTTTACTTCCTGACAATCACGTTCTTGTATCTATGTGCAGACAGTACATGCTCAAAAAGCTATAAATTTGAGAAAATAAAGCATACAGCTCCTTATTAAATCTGCTACTCAACTGAAGCCGGAGAGAAAACAGTTATTTCAACTTTAAATCATTTTGTGAACAGCAAACTCATAAAACAACAGTTATTTTTTATGTTCAATCTGCGCTAATAATATCCATAAACAGCTTTTCTTTTGGTAACCAGGGAGTTACTTCGCAATCTGTCTTGCTTTCTGCTCTTACCATTCTTCTAAGTTATGCATAAAGCACTGCAGTCTTTTTCTTCTGGATTTTTTTTTCTTTCTGGAGTTTTTTTTCAGTAGTACAGCAGTAGAGCTTAGCTGCATCTCTGCTGTACCTAATTAGAGTAACAAACACCCATGCCAGTATTATTGCTCTGGTAAGGAATATTTTAAAGGGTCAGTAAGTAAAAGAAAAACAAACAAACAGAAAGCTTTTTCCTCCAGTGGCCTTTGCAGGATAATTTTAGTTTTATGTGCTGAGGTTTGGACATTTGTGCTGCCACCCAGAAATGGAGGTTAAATCCATGAAATCCATTCACCTTCTTTTTGCATAGGGGAAATATTTAATACACCAAGATTATATGCATGGCTACATGCCACTGTAGGTGTAAGTGTAAGGATCTGTTTAAACCAAAGCATTTTTTCTGAGGTCTTTCTGAGGTTTTTAAAATTCTTTGCAATGGCAGTAGTGCTACGGATTTTTTTTGCTATACAAGGGCATAAGTTTGTTTCAAATTAGGAGGCTTGGATACAAATAAAAATTTAAAAAAACAATCAAACCCTCATTTTCCTGTATTCTGGGTCAGTTTTATGCAGTAATTAGTGTCTTTTCTGGATTAATTTATTGTGCTAATGGCTTTAATTTTGACAAAGTAAAAGTCCAGTGCTAGCTTTCATATTTTTATTGGGGTTGGAGGACGAATGCACATCCTCTATAGTAAATACCTATATATCAGTAATACTGAGGGGAGGGGGGGGCATGTGTCACCCTTGAAATCAACACCTATGATGCTATACTACTATAGACTATATAGACAATTATTTTGGCTTGGTTTTTTGGGTCTTAGGAATTTACATCCATGTCCATTCCTAAATTATGTATTTACATACATAATTTAGGAATTACACCCCCACGGTTGTCTTTCATGGTGTGTATTTACATGCGATAAGCAAAGTCTGTATTTTACTTGAATTTACAGACGTTATGCTTCAGTTTCAGCCCTGGAGGTTTCCTCTTGTACACTACAGACACCAACAGCATAATGTATATTTTGTGCCTAAAGCTGCATGTTTGGATTTTTTTTTCTTCTGATTGCCAAGGGTTAAAAAATGTTCAACTTTGCGAAATCTGTCTTCCAACTTAACTATATAGAAGTATAATCACTACGGTGCTCATTTAAAAGAGTACTTTACCTATTTAGCATTGCACTATCACTGTCACACTCACAATGAACATTTTAAAGAGCAGCAGAACCAGTGATACTGCTGTTTTTTTTCCTCTCATTGCTTCTTTTCACATTGTGGCACCAAGATTACCCACAATGCAACTTATCTGCAGACAGCTTGGTATGTTATGCTAGTAGTGAGTATTGTAGCCTCAAGCGGCGGCTAGCCTCCAGCAGAAATGAAGAGCGGGCTGCAGAGGTCTGTTAAACTCTTTGAAGCTTATACTTACATAAAGTAAAATATTCAAACTGGGGATGTTTTTGAAAGCTGCACCGTGACATCAGATAGAGATATTCTACATGTCTGTGCACAGTTTAATAAACATTTCCCCTTTGGCATGACATGTTAGATATATTTGTAAGATTTTAGTGTGATCTTGGGAATTCAAAATAAACCTTGTTGCAATGCATTCAATTGTGATAATGGACCAACTGCTGTGTCGAGCAGAGTTGAAGTGGCTAATGGTGCTATAAACAACATATTAGGAGGAAGGTATGAAAAAGAGCTTCTAAGAAACATCAGGCTCCTCAAAGACATCAGCTGTGCTCAGGTGAATATCTGTTCATCTTTTAATAAAATACATGGATGTTTTTGTGACTTGGATGCTCCTTCACTGTTTTATCAGGATACACAAAGACAAAACAAACACCCTCCTGCTAATGCACTTTGTTCCACTTGATAAAGAAATTCTGCTGCTGCAGCTCATGGCGAGCAAACATATTAAGACCAACCCTCGCTGAGGTCTCAAGGAGACCATGTTTTGTTTGCTCCTTAAAACTCTGCGATTGGAGAGAGGGCTTTCAGTACATTAGTTTCAAGGCAGCTCCTGTATTGATTTCCCCACAGGACACGAGAGATGCGAAGCTGGTCCTAATTGGAGTTTCATAGCAGAGACCCTTGATGAGTTATTCATTTGGAGCTCTCCACCACCTTCCATATGGTTCCTATTCAGGTCATTGTCACATTCAGGCGACTGCTGAATCAAATGTATTCAGCACATCTGTTAAAAATCTTAGTTGTTTTGCTTTTCATGATAAAGCTGTAAAAAATGTCCGTATCAGCTCTTCAGCACTGATGGCACTATGGAGCCTAATCCATGCGGAGCAGCTTGCACATACATATGCTTATTTCTATTGATTGTCATTTTTTTCATTTCATTGTTGTTGTGCTGTTTTTCTTCCTCTTTGTTCTGCTGTCATTTAGTAGAAGTGGTTTTCTTGGCACTTAGATCTTAGTTTGTCAGTTTGGCATTTATTTTTGTTTCTTGTTTTCTTGTTCAATTTCTCTCTATGATTTCTTCTGAAGTCAAATTTTTGACCCATGGGATTTTGTTTGTCTCATGCAACATCTGATTTGTTGGCTTTTTATCATGATACTTCAATGCTTTTTAAAAATAATCCCTGTCCTATTACACTTGGGTGGTATGACAGTATTACAATTTAGCAGGGTATTTAGAAATCCTGATGTTTGACAATACTGTCATAAATACAGGAGCTCCTCTTTCTATTAAAGTCATTGTATGTAGTGCACAGCACGCACCACCAGAGCTCAGTCTCTGGTCTCTACTGGTGGAACAGTCAGCTGAGCTGAAAGACACAGCGACACCAAGTGGTGGAAGGAGAAGTTACAGGACTGTAAACAGCCAGTGGCCAGCAATGGTAGTGAGAGGATGTGGGGAATAATAGCATGTTTTTTACATCTTATTCCATAAATTAAGGATTGATTTAATCCAATCCAGAGCTGGTGATTGTTTGAACAGTGGATTTACTTACTGGGTTACAAACAAAAATAAACAAAGATGGTTTGGTTGAGATTTATTCTGTGTCTATGTCAGATTTGAATGAAGTGTGTTTTATGATGCAGTTGAATTTCTCTATTTGATAAGGTAAACTGGTCTGAGTATATTACTTTTCTTATCATTTTGTGGGTTTCTTTTGCATATTCATTAGTCCGAAAGTAGAAAGAAAGTAGTGCATTCGTGGTCGGGTAGGGGTGGGGTTAGCTGCCTAACCCCCCCCCAAGAACTCCAGAGCTTTCAAACACCACATATATTCTGTATTTAACATATCATTATAAAGTAAAATAGTTTCTCAGTTTTATAAACGGTATTATGCATCTGTATTCACAAATAAACTGCTGTGCTGCAGCTCATCACCATGCACTCTGCTGCTTCGCAAACACCTGTAGATCTGACGCCATTTGAAACTCATCACTTTTCACATGCAAATCTTCTGATTAGTTGTTACTCATTTATAAATGGAACAATTAGAAACTACTTTTTTCCCACTTCAGTGATGAATAGCCACCGTCCCTGAGATGATACACCCCCACTTGACGACAATATAAATGATTGCTTGCCCTCAGTGAAACAGCTTGTTTTCCTCTTCTTCTCTGAGCGTCATACATCCAAACCACCTGTTAGACTTTTAGATAAATACAACTGTAAAGCACCAGGGAGAAAAGAGGATGACGCATATGAAGAAGAAGAAGAAGAAGAAGAAGAAGAAAAAAACTCATGCAATCAATATTCTGCCTTATTTTTCATTGTAATTATCCTGGCACAGAAACAATAATGAGCTGTGAGGATACTTTGCATATCAATTTTAGGTAGTTATCACAATGAATGGGGATGATGTGGGGCCCTGATCACCCTTTGTGAAAGAGTGTGTTGTCAATCTGATTTGGCATGGTGCAGATTGCTCGGGTGAAACGGTTTTTGATAAAGTCCCAGTGGAAGAGTTGATTGGATCTCCTGGAACGCTGGGTGTCGGTTCAGCGTCATTCTCTGTTGACGTTTCTGAGGAAGCCTTGAGATCCATTAAGCTGTAACACTATTACCATTCATCTCAGAGGAGGGCCGGCTCTGCTGCTGCTGTCAGACAACCACGGGAGGCTTTTTTTTATTGGCACATGTGGCCATCAGCAGTGGGCTGGACAATCAGAGAGCCACATTTGGGGGACAAAAGTCTCCTTTCACACTTGGACAGCCACAGGCCGCAAAAAAGTCTAAATTCAATTACGGAGATAGCATCGACAAACACGCACAGACACACAAACTCATCCACACATGCACATACGGCTGCATGCACAAACATGTATACACGCAGACACACATGAATGGCAACGAAATGGCCGCAAACCCTTCAACTCTAGACAGAAATCAATTTCCAACTTGGAACTTGTGCTGAGGAGAGACGCTAATCGGTGGGCAGATAAGGGCTTGTTTGCTCCTGATAAGACAAGCAGCCACGACACATGTCCCATAAATTGAGATTTGCCAGATTTGCCTTTGGGGTTGTGGGGGGAAAGGGTGCCTGTAGAGTGAGGAGGGGCTGTAAGGGCACAATGTACGAGTGACAACTGATTTCAGTGCAAGACAAACGACTCTGCAAGAGGATTTTGGCTCATAGCAGGATTGGGCAACATGGATTACATAGATCATTAAATACAACAATATCAGTAGGTGGGTTTCCGTTACAGAGTTGCACAAAACTTCAGCGATATTTTTTGAAATGTGGATGAAACAATATTGCGAGATGACTGCGTTTCCATTGAGTGAGGTTATGGGACTTTTCTTGCGATGTTATGCGCCTTTTCTCCTCTTGTGATAACATCATTGTTTATATTTGACATGTGCTCTCTGTTGAGCAATATTTTTTCAGAAATGCGAATATATTTCCACACTGCAGATTAATTTCCGAGTAAATAATGTTATCATCGTCATTTTTCCGCATGATTGGCCGTTTAGGTAAGCACACGAGAACACAAACATAAGGAAGTAAACTAACAGCTGAAGGTAAGAGGGAGGTCTAAACAAACTTGTTATATAAGGTAAGTTTGTTTTTATTTATACATTGAGCTTTAAACAAAAATGTTTCCTAAGGGCTTGTGTTGTTGACTGGTGCACAGTTAATATGTTTTGTTCTTTCAGTATAAGGTTTGGTTGTTAATGTGCTTACTAGCGCCGTGGCGGTCTTCCAATCCCCTTTCTGAATGATGATTACAGACCTCTCATGCAGATGCAGAACATACGTGCTTGTTGGCTGTCTGTTTGGTGTGTTTTTTTTTTTAAACTTTCTGGCTGAGACACGAAAATGTGAGGGCGACGCAGCAGGGGGCTTTCATCGCCGCCTCTACAGTCATTATTTGCTCCTTGAAAAGTTGTCGCATTGGTGTACACTAACCGGTTTTCAGAACGTTGCAGAGTTTTAACTCGTCTCGTTGTGACTCTTTGGTCTGAACAGGGCTTTTGTCTCTGAACTTCGCTGGAGGGATAAACACTATTCTTCTAAAAGATATTACCTCATTTGGTGTGTTGATGTGGTGGAGAGCGCTGTTTAACACGTCATTTCGTTTAGCGTCGTCTCTCCTTCGTGTTTATTTGGGTTGAGATGTGGTGACTGCGAAGGCCACAGCTTATGATTCACATCATTTTCATTCTCATCAAACCATTCAGTGAGCCCTTGTGCCCTGTACAAAAGCATCTGCCTTTCTGCTAATTAATTCAGGTTTAACTTTTAATTAACAACTGGTAGATCAAGATATGGCTGCTGATTTTAGGTCTGTAGTGAGACACTCTGGTCTCTTGTCTCCTGCATGGTACTACACACTTATTCACCACCCCAAACTCTACACGCTTGACTTTACTCCTCATCCACATAGGTCACTCCGCTCCTCTCACTGGAACTGAACGCTGTAAATCCTGAGGTGTATAATCGTCTAATATGTAATTTGGATGTGTAATTCCTTGGATACTAAGCTGCTTTAATTACAAATAGCCTGGAATCAGTCATTTGGACTGCAGAATTATTTTATGCAACCTTTTAGACAAGAGTACAAAAGCCCATGACACTTTAAGGAAAAGAAAAATTTCTCCACTCACGTTAATGACGGTCCACTGCTCCACTACGATGGCATCGTATGTCGGGGTGGCAGCGTTTTGCTCGCCCTCGCTCGCCTCCTGAAAGATGAAGACACTTTCCACCGACTTAGGCAGCATATCTGCGGAAAAGGAGAGAAAAAACCCAGCCGTGAAAAGAGTATTTACTGGATGGAGCATGTCTGTCTTGTCTCTGCGGCTCCGTTAGGCCCTCCAGGCCAGAGGAAATGGAATGATATCACTCAGCCACATTCACACACAACCCCTTTATTACATAGCCAGTGGTGTGGGCCATTTGTATGAGCAATGTGTGCTTATACATTATGCAGGGAGACAGTGTAAAAGAAAAGGAGCAGGTATTCCCCTTCTGGGATGTTAAAAAAGAAGAGGAGACATTATGCGCTACATCAGTGGGTTTTCAAGACCCGCAGCCCTGCTGGTTTTCATGCTCGACAGCTAAACAAAGGCTAATTACAGCTGGGAAACAAGGCGAGTGCAGTAGCTGATAGGACTCAGAGAACCAGGAGTGAATGCCACCACTTAAAAAAAAAGATGGACAGATTTTAGTGAGGGCAAAATGTAGCCACTGATTAAAAGTTAGTCGATATGGCATTAAAGCATTAAAGCAGTGTGCTCACGGCCCACAGGCCAAATCTGGTCCCTTATAGGATGCCGGGTGCTCCCCCAACCATTTTCCAATTCACAGTAAAACATAAAATGATTCACATAGGGAACTTCTACTTCTACTTTTAGTACACACAAGGTGCTAAAGTGCATAAAACAGCATCAAACTAGAGCTTGCTTATCAAAAAGAGGTGCCAGTGGAAGATCCCTGCACCCCACAACAGGCCCTAAATAAACCACTAATGTCCTGAAATCGTAGATATGTCCTAAATTACTAAAAGTGTCCTAAAATTCTGGAAATACCCCAAAATTTGTGAAATGTCCTAAAATCCTAAACACATCCTAAAACCAGAGAAATGTCACTAAAATCTTAGAAACATCCTGAAGTCCAAGAAATGGCCCTAAAATCCTAGAAATGTCCTAGACATGTCCTAAAATTCGAAAATGTTCTAAATTCCAAGAAATGTCCTTAAATCTCAAAAACTTCTCAACCTGAGAAATGTCCTAAAATCCTAGAAAAATCCCTAAAATCCTATAAACATCCTACAATCTTAGAAGTGTCCTAGAATCCTAGAAATGTCTTAAAACGTAGAAATGTCTAAAAATCCTAGAAATGTCCTAAATCTTAGATGTCCTAGAAAAATAGAAAAATCCTACAAATGTCCAAAAATCCTAGAAATGTCCTAAATCTTGGATGTCCTAGAAAAATAGAAAAATCCTACAAATGTCCTAAAATCCTAGAAACGTCTTCAAACCTTTAAAATGCCATGAAATTCTAAAAACATCTAAAATTCCTAGATATGTCCTGAAATCCTAGAAACATGTATAGGGCTGTTACAACTGGACAGTGGCCTTCTGTCATTTTCCAAAAGTATCCTTCAAGCAAAGCAGGTTGAGTATCCCTGCACTAAAGCATAAATCCTTTTGATAAGCCTGCATAATTCACCTTAAAAAGACTCAAATTAAGTGAGCCACACAGAGACGTTGACGTTGATGCTTCAGGCCACTGGTGAGATTGTGTGCTGCTGACCAAATAGATTTTCTAAGCTTCTCTTCTGTTGGAAGCTAACAATCGCAGGATTGGCATCCGAGACATAACACCACACCGGCCCCTGTGAGCGGGGACCCCTCTCCACCCAACGTCTCTTGTTATTCATTTGATGCCGTGCACATTACGTGCAGTCACACACACACACAAACACATGGACACAATACGCGCCCCGTGGTCCAGTCTTCCCGGCTGGCCTGAGTGCTTTCTCATTACTCCCACACCATTTACACACTAATGCAGTTTGCCGAGGCCCAGGCAGCAATACGAGACACTCCACATTTCATTACTGGGCCCTAATAATAGGGGGATGAGAGGCGGCTGGAGAGCCCGTGGAGAGAGGGAGGGAGAGGAAAGATAGAAAGAGAAGGAGGGAGTGAGCAAGACAGTAGGAGAGATGGAGCAGAGGGATGACAGGCTCTTTTATTTCCCCTCCCTGAAAACCTATTTAGGACCCGTGCACGCTCAATTGAAGACATCTCTCAGACATCTACTCTCTCAATACAGACATTGTCGTTGTTCACCCCCATCCACCCTTTCCTCTACCTCCGCTCCCTCCATCCTCCCCCAGTTCAACGCTTCTCCGTCTCATTCGTCAGCCCCTTGGCACATAATTGGAAAGAAGCCTTTCCGGAAAATGCGAGGCGCCGAGGCCCACCATCGGTTCCCTGCCGGCGCGACAGGGATCACTCAGGTGAGATCGACACAGGGTTTCTGTCTCGGTGCTCTAGAGGGAGCAGCCTGTCTCTGGTGATAATGCAGACAGAGGCAGAGCCGAGCAGAGAGAGAGAGAGACAGGGAGAAGTGGATGAGAAGGAGTTGGTTGCTGGGGGCGTCAAGTCCGTCAGGGGAATGCACCGGTTGCGTGCACGAATAAACATTATCTTGCGCCTATTGACTGAGAGCTGAGCCGAGCAGCCGGCGGGCCGACTGAGAATAAGTTGTTTACACTTGCAAAAACCACCGTGCGCCCTCAGTAAAATTGCTCTCCATCCCCCCGTGACTCACACAGTCAAGGTCGCAGGGCGAGGCATGCAAATACAGTCGCACTAAAAACAGGGAGTGACAGCGCTGGGACTGAAAGACACAGAAGCAAACCAAAGGGAGAGAGTCAGATAGCTGGAGTGGCAGGGTGACAGAAAAGTGACACACAGCAGCTGAAATCAGCACCAAAATGACAGAGGAGAGGATCAGCGACAGACAGCCGGTGCACAGTGCTGACACACAGAGAGTGAAACTTAAAGTGTCGAGTTTGTAGTAGTTTTTGGTGTGTTGGTGTTTGAATGTAGATCTGAGTTCTTTGGCTGCACATATCAAGTCAGTTTGGAAGCGGTTTGTTCCTAATATTCACGGACATGTTCGCAAACCTGCTGTTGTTCATGGATTTCTCGCACACAGTGTTTGAAAGGAAGTTGTTAGCTTGAAGCTGTCAGCCTGGCCTCAGTATAGTTATTATTTCAGCTAAGGCTTCAACTGGTAATTATTTTCACAGTTATAATTCATCAATGAGGTACAGATTATTTTCTTTGTTAATTGTTTGCTCTGGTAATGATCAGAAAACTGAAAAGTGCTCATCACACTGAAGGTGATGTCTTAACATGTTTTGTTTTGTTCAAGCACCTGTCAAAAATGTCATTTACCGTCATGAAGCTAGAACCGTGAAGTGTTTGGTAGTTTTCATTGGAAAGTTGACTTCAATGATTAAAGGGAAAGCTCACCCAAAAAATGAAAATTCTGTCATTATCTACTCTCCCTCATGCCGATGAATAGTTGGATAAAGTTTTAAAGTTCACAAGAGACATTTCGTGGTTTTATTATGTATTTTTTTAACGTTTGAATCCAGGTAACTGTTGCTTCATTTTTTTGGGAGATGAGTGCAATGCCTGTTCCTCATGAAAATTTGGAAGTGTTTTGTGGACTTTAAAACTTCACCTGACTTCCCATCAGCATGAGGGTGAGTAGATAATGACTGAATTTTCATTTTTGGGTGAACTATCCTTTAAATTGATCTTCCAATCTAGTAACTGATTCATTTTCTGTCGATTGATGGTTGTTTTAAGTAGCTAAATCCCGTGAAACCACTGCCATGGCCCTTTAAATAACCATTCAGAGCATAAAGTTGTGTTACAATAAGCTATTTTTTTGGCTTTTTTCACCTTTATTTGAAAGGACAGAGTATATGTGTGAAAGGGGGAGAGAGAGGGGACCACATGCATGAAGGGCTGAGTTATAAATAATAATAACTTGGTTATTATTTCCATATTATTGAGTATGTAGCCCCTGTTCATGGGTGGTTTTACGATAAAGGAAAGCCCCAATAGTTAACTCTTCAGTATTGATATCAAGGTCTTTGGTCAAAAATATTAATATAAATTGACCATCCCAAATTCACAATTTGAGCATTTTTGTGCTCACTGCACTTTCACAGATCAGTGTATACTGTATGTGTTCACGTCCAGCTGTCGGCTGCCGAGCCGAAAAGTGACCCAGCCCAAGGTCACGTCTGCTGACATGATTTAAACATGTGTGCCAGGCGCTGCCTCAGAGAGCTGGAGACAGGCTGCTGACAGCTTATCTATATTTCAAACAGAATGAGTGGACACCCAGAGAGAGGGACAGAGAGAGACAGAGAAACAGAGACCAGGGCGTTTAATGTGTGTGCGTGTGGATTGGATGTGGCTCTTCCCTGCGGAGCCAAAGGTTTGGCAGCTGGCAGGCTCGTACCTGCAGGTTACCAGGCAGACTGTTGCTGGTAGAGAGGGAGCAGAGGATTGGTTACCGGAGGGTGTTTGCAAATGTGTATCATGTTTGTTGTGGTTTAAATTAGAGGTGAGCGATATATCAAATATACATCGAGGTATCACGGCTTGTTCAATGTGCGATATAACAATTGTCACATGGTTTTTATGAGCCACCAGCATGTAAGTTCCCTCACTCGCCACCTCTCACAGACACACAAACCAAGCAGCGCTTTTGCAGGGCTCCAGATAGTGACTATTTAGTCACATTTGCCACCACATTTTCAAAGTCACTGCTCATATGTTACAAGTCCAGCCATGTGCACAGCCCAGAGTGAACCAGGAGGTTGAGTGTGAAAAAATTTGCCTTCTTACAGCTGAGGAAGGGATTTGTCCTCCATCCGTGATAGGAATTACATGCACCGACAATTACACAGTGTTTTAACTTTTTAAAGTTTTTTACTCTTTTTAACATTGTGAAACTTAAAAGTAATTGCATTTTTGTGACTAAAGCTTATGTGGGAGTAATCATTTCCTCCACTAGACACAAAGGACTGAATTTCAGTGTGAAGAAAACAAAAACAAAATTCAACATCAGTAACTTTTGTGGATCATCGCCAACGCTGTCAAACTCTATGTTGGACTTGTGCCTGTTGATTTACCAATGTATAAGGATTATCCCAGAGCTCGTACGAATCTCACTAAACAAAAGGCACCCTTTCACTTTACAGACATTTGAACGCAGCAACTGTGAGCATGATGTACTTTTATATTCACTGAACTGCACTGTTTGAACTACCTGAGCTAAGTGAACACAGACCTGTCTTCTGACTGAATCCCAGAGACGGAGGAGACACATGCTGTGCTGTCAAAACCTGTCGTCACATAGAAACACATGCATGCATCCTGAAGACATGCACATACACAAACATGCACAAACATTGCAGTTCTAATTCCACCTCTCGTCAGCTTTTGTCTCAGAGAAACGCATGTGGTTTCCCTTCCCCAAATTTCTTTTCACAGAAAAAAAACCTTATTGGAATTTCATATCCCCTGTATATCTCTTGCTCTCTCTCTCCCTTGCTCTTTTTTCCTCCATTGGCTTTGCCCAAATTTAGAAACCAGTGAGGGCTGACTGTCATGCATATGAATAGCTCAATGTCTCACAACGGGGCTACAAATCCTCATTGTGGCTCTGGAGATAGCTTAAGCTATACAAGTAACAAAGGCAAACTCCCCGTCAACACCATTACTGTCAGTTCTCCAGTAAACAAACTGAACCCCCCACGCTGCTCCAGACTCCAGGGAGGGAGCGCCAACTTAACGTGTATTTTGTGCATGCGTGTAAATGGGTGTATGTGCGTGTCTTTTAAGGAAAACTGTACGTCGATGCATGTAGGCCTACTGTGCGTGTGTGTGTGTGTGTTTGCAGGCAGTGCCACAGTTAATATGAATCTTTAATGCGTGTCTTATGACAGTGGGGCCTGCGTGCAGCTCGGGATCAGTAAATTCAATATTACTATTGCACAGGCGAGGTCTCCACTCACTCACACCAGACAGGACCATCTGAGCGATCCGTCGAACACACACGCAGATACACACATGCAAACAATGCCCCCTAATGCTTTCTCATCCAGCTTCACCATGGAAACCCATCTTTAGAAGGAGCACAGGGACACGGTGCGTTTTTGTGTGTAAATGTGCATCCCCCTGGACCATGCCAAACAGCCGACTGTCAGAGACGACAGAAAGGTAGCACAGTATTTCGGAAAAGGCTAGAACTGGTGGGCAGTGATGCACATAAAACAGAAGGCTCAAACAATCAGCAATATAAACAAAAACCTCCTCACCCCTCGCATTAAATGCAAGATATTTAGCTCTGAAAAATATATTTTAGGTTTTCAAAAGTCTTTAAAAGGTTAATAAATTCCCTTAATAATGCAAATTATTAAGGGAATAATTTGCATACAAGTAAAAGGAGGTGTTAACTCCATATCTAGTTCATGTATAAATACAAGTAGAGTAAAAACATAGAGATCAGAGACATTAAATTATACAGAAGCAGCAAACAATTCAGGACAATAAAGCACTTTATATGAGGGTCACATACTGATCTATGACCATGGTAATAGGCAGATTGGCTTGATCTCTTTCAAAACTACAGGGAAAAGGCAATGAGCAACCTACAGTAAGAAGAAATGACCCAGAAATAAGTAAGAAAAAAAAAACAAAACTCCAAACCCCACAAACAAACAAACAAACAAAATAATGGCAAAGTGTGTGTTTAAAAAAAACCTTGATACACAAAAGAACAATGCCATGAATTGAAACAAAATGCTTGAAAATTAAATTTTGTAAAATAATTTTAAATATATAATCAGAGATAGTTCTCTGAACATTTTTTCAAGATAAACAATGCATTTCAAGTTGCTCATGAGCTTTTGTCACATTTTTAGAGATCAATTCGCTCAGGGTTCAGAGGTTTAAATATTTGTGAAAGGCATCTAAATGCAGCACAAACAAGTGAGTCAACTGAGTTTTCAAAGGGTTAAAGGGGCAGTTCATGTCCGAATCAAAAATAAATGTTTTCTTCTTACGTGTAAAGCTATTTATCAGTCTAGATTGTGTTGGTGTGAGTTGTCAATAGTTTGAGATATAGGCTGTAGAGATGTATTGGAACTATTTTCTTTCTGCTGATCTGCTAACTTTATCACCATGCAGAAGAAAATTAGTGTGCACCTTCTCACGGACAAGAGGCTCGTACTCGTTACAGCGCGACATGTAAACATCAATGGCGTTAGCGAGCTCAGGGTGCTAGGTGAGCTAGCAGTAGATGCACACTTTGTTTTGCTCGGTATTGTGGTCGGCAGGCGTAATTCAGTAGAGAGAAAATAGTTCCCACATGAAACTTCACAACAAGGTCTGTGAATTACCTTGAGTAAGCAGGTCATGATTTGTGTAAAGAGACATTGCTGTTGAGTTTTCCAAATGTATTTTTTTTCATGCTTAGAGCACCTCAAGCCGAGTACCATCTAGTTCAATTATATTGGAGAGAAAGCAGACATCTCTACGGCTGATATCTCAAAAACTCGACAGCTCACACCAGAACAATCTAGACTGATATGGAGGCTGAGTTGTTCCGTTAAGGTACCATGCAACTCTTTAAGTGCCTGCAAGTGGATTATAAATTATGTTATTATTTGAAATGGTGGCATTAGGTGCAATGAGCTGCATGGATAATTAATTTCAATCAGTTACTGAATGATGGCTTTTGCATAAAAACAGTGTAGTTATGAATACTTATGGTTCACTTTTAGTGGTTAATGCTGACTCACAGTAAAAATGCTCTTGGCACTGAAGTAGATCTTTATTGTATTTGGGTGGATGACTGATGGAAAATCTGTTGTATTTACAAAGATGCCAAATTTTATAATCTGTCTCAGATTATACGGCATTACAACTGCTTAAAACTTTCCAATCAGGGAAGCTTGTGGGATTTTTCTGATGAGAGTCTGTGGTTCAAATAAGGACCAGCATCTCTCAGATCTCTTCCATCCTTCAGGCTATTTTCCTGTGAGCAAGGCACTTCAGAGGCTCTTAGAAGTAGAGGGTTGAAGTTATACCAGCCAGCTCTCAGATATAATAAAGTGTGAAGCAACACATTGGTAAAGAATTGAGAAAAAGCAAGAACTGAGAGTCTACAGCCATGCCAGCAACTCTTTGAGGCTGCACTTCACTTCAGGTGCCTTCAGCTAAATGCCAATGTCAGCATGCTAACATGCCCACAAGATCATGAAACTATAGACAAAATGTGAAGGGATTAAACAAAGATAGTAAAATTTATCTTGAGGGCAACATGAATACTGAATTTCATTGCCATCCATCCAATAGATGTGGAGACATTTCACTCAAAACCACAAATGTCAACCCTCTGGTGGTGCAGGAGGAAATGTCAGAGGATGACAAAGATCAGTAGGACTCGCTCTTTTGTTACTATTTATATCTATACCAAATTTCATAGCAATCCATCCATCAGTTATTGAGATATTTCTATCAGAACCAAAGTGGTTTACTAACTGATTATTTCCATACATAATAAAAAGCAGGCGTGCTCTACAACCATTCATCTAAGGGATAAAAGAGTGTATCAACAATATTAGTAGAGCAGAATAAAAGTTAAAAAAAAGGACAGAAGAAGGTCAGCCTTTGAAAAAAACCCTATTGCACTCATTAGACTGTGCGTGTATCTGTCAGTACATGAAAGCTGAAGTCCGCTGGTTTGCTCTGTGTCTCAAAACAATGCTGTCACTGTCTCTGCCATCACCCATCCAACTGCCTCCGTCAGCCCATGTCCTTTCGTGTGCTCTTTTGCTGTCATGCGCGTCCTTGATGTTTATGAAGTGGAGATGGTCTCCTGCTTCGTGTCGAGCGTCTCCTCATGAATTTAGAAACTCAAAGAAGCTGCTAAATATGGAAATGGCAGGAATGGATGCTGATTCTAAAGCCGAGCTGCACGGCTGTTTGATGTAATTAGCTGCGAACAACAAACGGGGTGCCGCTTTGATGTCACACTGCCAGCTACTCCCAAGAGACCAAAATCCACAAAGTGCAGCGTTCACCTCTGTAAAGTTGTCTGTTTTCTAAAGTGGCTGAGCTTAAGCTGTGAGCTGAGTCCTACAAGTCAGCGAAAGCAGAGACGGTTTCACAATGCAGCTGCTTTCAGTCCTACCCAGTAATTTCACTGTTCAAGAGACGCATATCTTAGCAGCGCATGAAAAATGCAAAATATGTTAGAGGACCCTAATAAGCAGAAAAAAATTGAATCATAATAATACACTTCATTACTCCATTCTCAGGAATAAAATATGCAAGGAGGCACTAATTTGTTATCAGGTTAATTATCTATGTTTCAGAGCTGCTGAGGCGTTCACTTTCCCAGATTAATGAATTATGACTCTTATTTACTCTGGCTGGCTGATTTCTCCAGTGTCAGAGAGAAGCACAGAGCTGCCGCCGGGGTCTGATGGAAGAGGAAAACCCAAACAGGAAATAGTTTAAAAGAGGATACCAAATGGCTCCATGAACTCGAGCTTCTAAAGCATCCGCCATAAAGAAAGAATGTCAGCCGCACAGCGCCGGTGAAAACAGACTCCATCCTTCTGTCGATTTGTAAGACACCACTGCAACGTCTCAGCTTTCTTTAAAGCAGAGTGCCAACATTTTACCTTTGTGGAAGACTCTGAATAACTTCACATGTTACCCACGTATTTGATGTTGCCTTCATCCAGTCTTATAGCAACTGAACTGAAACGGGGCTTTTTTTATGAGTGAAAATACCACACCACGATGGTGGTAGGTTTGCAACTTTGTCAGCAACATGCTCGCAATGACACGTTGGTGTGAAAGGTTCTGTGCGTGACATTCAGAGCACTATTAAGATAAGATAAACCAAGCTTAGCTAAGATGAGATAAGACACGTTACAGCAGCTCAAGAGTCAGAAACAAAAGAAAAATGCAAATGATGAAATGAATTGATTTTAGAGCTCAAAAATGATGAAAATATCACAAAAACATAAATTTGATCAGATAAAAAAATTATAGAAAATCTATATACCTTATTTACACCTTTCACTTATACAGATATTGTATATATTATACAGATGATTGATAGTTGTTCAGGATTATTGTAATACACACATGGTGTGTAAGTATATTTTACTGTAAAAGTATAAAAATATAGTCTATAAAAATTATTGCACACTCAGATGTTTGTTACAACACTTAAGTATTTTTTGGGAGTATCTATACTGGAGTTTTTATGTCTGTCAACTTTCACTTTTACTCCACTACATTGACCCAGAGCATCTTAGTTACTGACTGCAAAGAAGACAGATTCCTGATCATTTTCTGTGAAAAAAGTAAGCTTACACAGGTTTTTATCATCAACACAGCTGTTTTACCATTGTTTTAAAAATAATATTAATAAGTTTGCCTGTGTGGTGCTATTACACAGGATATAACTTGGTTACAGTCATACTGCTTGGTTGGGAAATAGTGGCACTTGTGCGAAGTCTAAAAAGCAATACATTTTTACAGATATTACAATCAGCACTGTTGTCATCTTTGTTTGTCAAATGAAGTCATGCTTCTGATCATTTCTTCCTCTCCACTGTGAGCTTAGAAGCATGACTTTTGTGTCATTGTTTTGCACTGCGCAACTGTCGGGAAAACATGCCATCATGAATAAAAGGAGGTGATAACCTCAGAGGCATACGATTCTGAGAGATCAGACAATTTGGAACCAATTCCTATTCCTATCCGATAGCTTTTGAGACACTTAAAGCCACAAATGTAAACCTCAACTGCTAGAGGAAAGGAAATCAGTCAAATTCATCCTCAAAGTTGACCCTGTGTTCATGTGGTTACGGAATAAGTTCCCAGCTGGGAAAAATTAACTTCGGAAAGTCTATGAAAATTTTGGTACACCAGTTGCCGTGCTTACATCATATATGCAGAAAAAAGGCGGATGAGTAAAGGAAAGTTAATGTTAACTTGAAGGCAATAAACTTCAGTTAAGCAGTATTGCAGTAATTTTAGGGGATGTAGTGGTGCAGCAACAAATCTGGGACAATATCACTGTGTAATACAGAGCTTCAGTTTTTTTCACGGTACTTAGATGGCAACATGAATCTTCACTGGGACACTGAGCAATGAAATGCAGCACATCTTCATAGCTTCTGTTTTTTTCCACATTATGACTTAAAAGATCATGAACACACTGAAGTCAGAAAAATGATTGCCGAACTCAGGAAATGGGACCACCCGAAGAGCACACAATGCAGCATAATATTGATGATATTGTTTGTTGTAGGCTACAAAATCCTGCAGAATTACACCACTACCTGACAGTGAAGGAGGAAGTATTATCATATACAAGTGCTATTCAATATATTCTGATTGTTTCCTGGTAGAAAATGAATGCCAGTTAATGCATAATTAATGCCACACAGGCTAAGGTGCATCATTATCTGCTCCGGGCTTTTTATTTTATAGATGCTGATGAGATTTTGGCTTCTGCTTGACAGTTTTTACTGTGAATGAGGGGAAAAGGAGGCAATTTGAGAACCTTTTTGAGAATTCTTAACTATAATTGTCTGAGCTTTAAGAATACCTGCAGTGGAAGACCAGAGGTGAAGGCTTTTTTCAGTATTTAAGGGACTAAAACTATATTATTTGAATTGTTTGTTCTTTTGAACCTCTCATTCTGGTTCTTTTATTGTGTGTGAGATGTAACCTAAAAACAGCATGTGTGGTTATTAAAATTGCAGCAAGTTTTATTTCTCGTGAGACATTTTGTCCCACATCTTTTTCCTGGTAAAACTCTGTGTTTGTGCAGAAACAGCAAGTCTTGCTGCCTTACCATTGACGTTCCCCAGGTGGAAGTATCCATCGACCAGCGAGGCTCCGTTGTTGAAGTGCTGGGTCATGTGATCCAGCCAGTTGGCCTCCACGCCTTTGACCCCCTCGTCACAGTTTTGAACTCGCAGTGGCACCTTGACAGTGTAGTACTTCACTTGTCCCTCTCGGACCGGCGGGTGGTTGTACAAAGCGAGCAGTTCCACCCCTGTAGAGACACGGTAGAAAACAAACCCTCCGCTATTGATTTAGCTCAGTATGGGTTGTGACAATACAGATGTAGCCCCTGTGGAAGTCCCACGTTTTACTGCACGATTATTGAACTACTGCTGTACATTGGCCACAATCCAAAGTGCAATTTGGCAACGTCTGTCGAGCACTTTCTCTCTTCGGCTGCCAGAAGTTATAAGAAATGGCTCGGTAAACGGTTGGCGGAGACACAGCAGAGTTCTAGTTTGAAACATAAAACTTTTGTTGCAATGCAAACAACTATCTGCAGTATTAATTTATGAACCACTTCTTTACAATCATCTTGATTTGGGAGAATTTAGATTCCTGTGACTTTAGGACACTAAAAACACAACCACATTGTAAGCAATGTGGTAATAACCAATTGGAACGACATTTATTTCCTATGAGAAAAGCAAACAAGGAAACTGAGCCAACATGAGGACACTCAAAAAGCTTGTTTGGCCAAGAGAAGTTGGCCACCGTGTTCCTGGTCGTCAGCAGCAAATAACAATTTGTGTGCTTTCTTGTTTCTCAACCAGTTTTTCTTGTCCTGTGAAAAATGTGTCATTGTTGGAAATAAAATTTATCCAAAAAGAATGAATGATATAAAAAACCAGCTAAGTAAAGTGAATGGTCTGCTTGTGTCCTTGGAAACAGATACGAAAGCTGAGCTCCAGAAATTGGCTGTAGAAAAACAGGCCGGCATTGACATGGAAATTAGTCCACTAAAATTGGAGGGACTTAAAGCAAAATACAGAAAAACAGAAAAAGGAAAGCTGAGGCCCTCCAACAAATTTAACCCTGACTTGTCAGCTGTCTAATTGTGTTTAATGTAATTGGTACCTTTCTCTGAAAATTTCAAGTTTTGGACTGTTTTTCTGATCTTTTTAATCTTGAATTTTCTTGTATATAATTACTACAGGATACATATCCAGTTATGTGTTTGTGTGAAACTTGTGTTCTTTAAATTTTTGAACTTTTTGTATTATTTGAAGTAGGGATTCACAGATTTATCAGCTGCGAATTGGTATCAGTGGATATTCGTCTTGTTGACTGTCATTAGCCGAACAGCAAATAAGATGACATTCAACGATGGCAGTGGCCGATGTTTTTCTGCTGTAAAAAGCAGAACTTGGGACAAAAGGATGCTGTCAACTTACGTTTGAACGGTCAAGGGATGCACCCTTTTGTTTCAGTGATAATGCTACATTGTGAACAACATATCCATGTCGAAATCTGCAGGAAGAGCGCTAGTTAACATTAGCACCCGATGGCCAGAGCTAACAGCTGGCAGAGTTTGCATTGAGATACATTGTGATGAGTTCGAGCTTTATTCAGTAAAAAGTAAAAATTGGGTGGAGGTGAATTATTACGTTCTTACAGAGTGTTTAAATGTTATCTTGTATATTTGGTGAGAAACTTGAATGCATACAGTTTTTTGAAGGAGAAAGGGAATTATGACATATATATTTAGTAAAAAAGGCATTTTAAGCAATTATTTTTTATGTTTGTCATGTGAAAGGAGGTTATTTTAAATATTATATTTTTACCTGACACAAAAGGGTTACACAATAAACAACAGCACCAACAAAAACATTGGTATCAGCTCTCTGCTCATTTTTTATTTTAGATATCCATATTGGTATCGGCCCAGAATTTCGGTTCATCCCTAATTTGCAAAAGTATGCTGCACTCTGCAGCTGCTTTAGCTTAACTTCTGGGGTCTTGTGAGCTCACGCACACAGAACAAATTTGTATGCAAGATACTGTAATACAAACTTCAACATCATTATCATATCCTGAACAAAAGTTGCACCTGGCAGGTGCAAAATAGACGAGAAATGAAAAAGTAATACAAGATGAGATTTGTGTTGCCCCGAGCTGGACTCACAAATGCGCTGAAAATCTTTTCCAAGGCTGTTGCCTCTTTTTTTTTTTCACTTGGTGCTTTTTTAACAACAAACGTGAAGTGAATCAAAAGCAATTTGATCGTATTCATGCTACAAGTCATCCTCATATTCCTTTTAATGTTTTCCAGAAGTGATGTTACCCTGCTGATGCTGAACTTAAAAGGGACCATTTCATTGTAACTGAGTTAATTCATAGTATAACCTTGAATAATGCATTAAAAGCTCTCCGGATAGCTGTTGTTTACATCAAGCAGAAATATACATAATGCAGAGGGCCTCAGGAGAGAGAAACGAGCTTGGAAATCTGCCCACAGTACGTATGTCGCTGCTCCTCGCTCATATCATCCTAAATCAAAGTGGAAAGAGTTTTATTTGTTGTGATGTGAGTGAGTGAAATATTTGCTCTGCTTAGCTTTGAAGAGGAAAAAAAACAACAACTCAAAACGTGAGATGTGAGCGAGTTCAAATCGGGCAGAGAGCGATTCAAATCCGGTCTGGTAACATTTTCCCCTTTCTTTCGAATGCAAATGTCGGACTGTCATTCCACAAGTGAACCAGATGGATGAGCAGAATGTGTGGCACTGCCACCCACCCGTCCACGCACACACTTTGACGTGGAGTGGCGGCGGTTGGGGGTGGGGGGGGGTCATGGCTGAGTCGCTTCGGTTCCTCCGACCATCCATCCGTCCGGCAGACACCCAGAAAGAATGAATCATTTATAACCATTTCTCGTCTGGCTCGTCTGACTGATGTGACAGCTGGCCACCAAATTCCCTAAATCTTGTCATTTGTCACTCTTGAGAAAAGTCGAATCACAGCAGAATATTCGCACACCCTCCCCTCGTCCCTGCCTATGTTAGCCATGTTACAATGAGGACAATATGGCAAACAAATCTTGGACGTCGCACAACAACGAAATGACTTCTCATTCAACATGCCCTCGACTTGCCAAAACGCCACATTTTTCCTCACCGCGAATGATTTTGTAGCGATCTGTATCATATAAACTGGTTTACAGTTTATGTGCACAAGCCTGAGATGATTTATCGCAGCGGTTCGTCCCATGAATCCTCTCTGTGTCTCTGTAAGCTCGGGGCAGGTCATGAAGAAGACTGCTTTTGAAAAATTGTGTCATGTATACTAACGGATTTAGAGACGCAGTAAAGCTTTGGGGTCACAGCTCTTATGTTCTGTAATCACGGTGTAATTAGATAACTAAAACATATTCAACACAGATGATTCCATTGCTGCTGATGGGATTGTTATAGACAGAGGTCAGATTTGTTCCATTTATAACAGCTTGACATAAAAAAAACAGCCAGTAGCAAGAAACATGCTACTCTGCCTCTGTTTTTCTCATAATATTCAATGTTTTCTGAGAGTTTTCTATGAGTTATATTTCATTGCAGTCTAATTACGCTGTGATTACAGCACCAGGGCGACTGTAATTCAGATGGAGGGGTAGGTAGCTCATTTTCTAACCTTTATATTCTCAGGAAAGACTTTCTGGGTGTGTAAACATCTTTTCAGCAGTGCTCTGTTCACAGGAGATACTGTATGCCGGAGCATCAGAGGGATTAAGTACCATGCCTAAAGGGAGACTTCAGCAGGGCAAAACGGGGTGGGGGGGTTACCAGAAGCTATGAGGACTATCTTAGGGAATTTATATATAGGTTTTAAAGAATCCGTCTTTCTGATATCGATCACTCTGGTCTGCAGGATAATAGTAAGTCAAACTGCAGCCGTGCTTTCATCTGGCATTCTGGAGTATTTCAGAAATCATTTTTGATAGAAATCTGTAGAGCTGCCCTCTAAACGTCCATGATTTATATAATCAGTCAGGAAGCGCCCGTGTCGACTCGCAGTTTGTCAGTCAAATCACTGTCAAAGCCTGTTTTTTTTGCTGCACTCTTTTGCACAAACCCTGATTTAGCCCCAGAAATGTGATTCTCTATGTGCAGACTTTTTGCAGCTGAAACAGAAGTCACTGCATTCAAATCGCTGAATTTCACTCGTATTTGAGGAACAGCATGGTGTTTTGTTTGAGGCTATGTTGTGATCGACTAGTTGCATTGCTGTAATGTATTGTGGAAATAATTAACATAACAAAATTGTGCATCAGAATTGGTAATATTATATAAAATTACAAGATAACAGATGATTGCATACCTCATCATTTTCTCTGTCAGCTCCCTTTTCCACCAACATGGAATGAGTTCTGTTCCAGTTGCTGCACCTAATTTTGAACCTCTTAGAGCATTATGACCAAAATTAAGTTGGTTTAGAACCCAAAAAGTTGTTTTTCAGTATGGTTGGGTGATAAATTGGTTTTATTGACTAATGCAAGTTTGTGTTTTAGGATGATTTTTAAAATGAAAATCTAGGTTTTCTCTTCACTGCTCTCTCTGGGCTTCCGTAGTTCATATTTGGATATCTGTAGTAGCAGAACAAAAGTTTGCAGTTAACCAATTCGATCCATGATTTTGCTGTTACAGTTTTCTTCTGTTTGTTATTAGTTCTGCTTAAAACTGATGGAAAATGCAGATTTGTTTGCTAAATAGCACCAAGTTTCCAGGAATACCGAACCAAACCAGTTAAAGAACCAAAGCTAATATAGTAGAACTAAAAAAGAGGTATGTGTGGTTTTACCAGCCGGGACTTGACCCACCTGCAACATGTTCACAATGATATCTTATATTTTCTGTGAGAAATCCAGTGCAGCCTGCAGAGGAGCAGATACTTTATTATTATAAAGTACATGAGGTTAAGGTTCTGTGATCTTTGAGAAACTCCATTAGTAACCAACATAAATCTGTAAAACGCACTCTTGGCCAGCTCGATACTCCCCCTGTCCCCTTGTGCTTCAGTGGCCTGTAAATGACACCAGCAAACATTACTGTGTAATAGAAGCGGAGCAAAGATCTGCTGGAGGTGATATTTTACCAGACACAGTGGTAATACTACTGCAGTGTCATTTCCTTTTTGGCTGTGTAACAACAATAAGATGTGAAAGCCAGAGACTGATCAATAACCTTATTAATCTTTTAGGGAATTATTATGGTCATTATGTGCTATAGGGCAGTGAGATCTTACATAATGCCCCAATAATTTGATATTTATAGCTATACTTGTGCATCACAAACACACAGCCACCACAGTCTAAGTCCTGTGAACCTAATCTCTGGAAGTCATTACCTCAACAGACGACCGCTAAGCCGTTCAGAATAAAGTCTGCACAGCTAACCTGGATGCTGTTGCCCGCAGTTCGGCTAACAAGAAAATGAGCGTCTGAGTGTTGTTAGGACGTTGAAAGCATGTAGCTTCAAAGGCTTATCTGATGGCAGCCCGGCTGTCCAAATGACGAGGTCGGCAGGCAGCAAGTGATCTTAGCAGCGTGGCTTTCCAACATGACATGTCATCATTTCTACGTCTGTTTCCATAATCTGAGAAGCTGGACACTGATCCCATCAGAGCAGAGCGAACACTGATCTCAAGGATAAAACCCGGCAGCTGAAAAGACTCCCTCTGCACATTGACTAAGACGCTGATGATTTCCGACTGATATTCCTCAGATTACACCTCTGATAAAGCTCTTAATTTAAGCTCTTTGCTTCATTTTATGCTGTTTGTTATGTTTGTAGCTTTGATAAACTTCTCAAGCAATTTAATCAATGCATTCAGCATCAGAGGGAGAGATATCTCAGGCAGTTAAAACACCTGCTTGTTACATGTTGACAATGCAATAATATCTTTATCAAGTCTTTTTGAGTGTGTGAGTGTGTGTGTGTGTGTGTGAGTGTGTGAGTGTGTGAGTGAGTGTGTGTGTGAGTGAGTGTGTGAGTGTGTGAGTGAGTGAGTGTGTGAGTGAGTGAGTGAGTGAGTGAGTGTGTGTGTGTGTGTGTGTGTGAGTGTGTGTGTGTGTGTGTGTGTGTGGTGGTGGTGGTGGTGAGTGAGTGTGTGAGTGTGTGAGTGTGTGAGTGTGTGTGTGTGTGTGTGTGTGTGTGTGTGTGTGTGTGTGTGTGTGTGTGTGTGTGTGTGAGTGTGTGAGTGAGTGTGTGAGTGTGTGAGTGAGTGTGTGAGTGAGTGAGTGAAAGTGATTCCTCATTGGCCGTGGCACCTTTACTGCTTTACTCATTTTCTGTGACCAGCAGAGGCAAAGACGTGTAACTTCCACTAGAGGCACAGATTTGAGGACTTTAGACTTGACAAAATAAAAAAAGACTTACAACTTGACTTGGACTTTATCAACAATCACTCTTGACTTCAATCAGACGTGAGCCTTTTGACTTGAAAGTATGCCTTCTTGATACCTTTAACCCAAGCCCAAAGATTAAAAAGCAGCCTATGTTATTTAGAAAGAGCGCCATAAATCAGTTAATTTCCCCTCATTTCCTGAATCAACTAACATAAAGGCTATTCGCTGTCAGCAGGTCTATACTGCACGTCCCTCATCCACTTTGTTTGAATCAATTCATCCAAATATAATTAATGTGCAGGAAACAACCATGAAGAACTAACCTACTTTACAGAGCACCAGATGGAAAAAAATGACACCACAGATCATTTGGTTCAAAAACTACACGCAGTAAATTACAGATAACGACACAGCAATTCTGAATTTGTTCAGTATTTACAGCTGCACAAAGAACGGCCTATTTAGGAAGAGTGAATGCTTTTTTTTAAAAGCATTCTCGATTTTTGTGAATTTAATGTTGCCATTATGTTTATTTATGAGCAAATTATGACTTTTTGACGATTAGAAATTAAAACTTTAAGACTTGTAACTTGACTTGGGACTCGTCAGTTGTGACTTTGAACTTGACTCATCACTTGATTCTGAATTGGGTACATCCCTAGTTTCATACATAGTCCAGCCATATACTGGGTTTGCACCTAGTCTGGTTTTATTTTATTTTATTATTTTTTGGGGGAGGTTGGGGGAGGTTGGTGTATACTGTCTTCCCAACTCTCTTACAGAATATATTCATACTCTATGTATAGTAAGTATTTATGCAAAAGGGGTCTTTGATAATCATTTTTCAATTCACTGTTTTCGTCATATAAAAAAATTCTCTTTATCCCATGACAGCGGACTTAACTGATTTATACCCTTTGCTTTTCATACTCCCCCTCATGACACTGTTATTTTCCACACTCAAGGACATGGATTTGGTTTCAGTTTTACAGGAACTTCAGCGGATAAACCAGCTAGACTGACCATCACAAGCTGGTATGACCTGCTAAACCATCAAAAACGGTGCCAAAACATACTTTAAATTGGTCAAACAAGCTGGTCAAGCTGTTTTTTTTCAGCAGGGAGGTTTTGACGTCTTGTTTTCTGCTCTTATGTGTGGGCTTCTTTAGTTTCATTACGTCCCCTGCACACCCTTTTATCACTACTTTCACAAAATACCTCCATACTGTAAACCACTGATTTGCATTGAAGGTAATGTTTTTCAAACACAGGAAAGGTGACATTGTTGTAGTGCACAGACGTTGTTGGGAGGAAGTAAGGCTAAAATATGTTAAAATATTAATGTTTTCTCAATATGTTCATAAAAAGTAACCCAGGTGGCATTTAATTCCCTACAAAACGTTATAGCTCATGCAAATCGTTCTATCTGAAAGTGATTTTTAGGACGCACGGTTGTCTTATTCAGACTTAATTGTGCAGCTGTCACTACCATGTTACGCTTCCCGTTTGTCTTTCCACCAGAATCCCTTCCCTTCAAACCATCCAAGCATTTCAATCTCCAAACTTATGGGCTCAGTATCTATCCAGAGCTCCAGTCTCGGAGACGGTGATCATCTTTCAATCGTAAGCCCCAGACTCCCGCCAGCTCCACTGCCAACACTTGCACGGCGCTCACCTCGAGATCTGAGGATTAGTGAGGACAAGCCAGCAGCAGCCGAGACTCTCCGGCCTCTTCGGCAGACTGGGCATTAGTAGAGAGGGACATGGGAGTTTGGCAGGCTCCCCTACCACCCCGGCTGGCTGCTACACCAGCGCTGCTGGCGTTGTCGCAGGGATTCAGGGGTATGGAGGTGGGGGTAGAGAGAGAGCTGTGAAGCTGAGGGAGGTAGAGGACGAGGCAGTGGGGGATTATCTCGCTGCGAAATGCACTGTAGGGAAGCCCAGATGGACCAGTGGGCTGTGGTCTGCTGTGGTGCCAAGAATGTGTTACTGCTCACAAATATACAGAAAGACACAAATAAAAGCTCGATGTATGAGCGCACCGGATTCACTATGCAACACCCACTATTAGGTGCTTTGAACCTAAACGCTTTGTACACTGTACATTCAAATATACAGTACACACACACACGTTAACACTCCCACTGAGATGTGTTGCCAATGCACAGTTTGCACATTGCACCGGCACATATCACAAATAAGTTCGGTGAGAGGCGGAGAGACTGTGGGAGGGAGGATGAATGTGGTGGGTGTCTCCATCTGTCAATCCAAAATGCTCAAATAAAGCAGAAACTATAAATGTCTGTGCTAATTTTTAACAGCGTTCCCACAGAAAAAAGGGGGGCTACCATCATGAATAACTCAGAGAGGTGCAGCTCACGCGCCTCACTTTCTGGAAAGACAGAAAGCCATGAAATATTCAGTTTCCCAAAAACCCGGCAAAACGGTTGTGGTGAATTTCACAGACTTGGCGTCATCGGCTAAGTGTGAGTGTGAATTCGTATGCACCACAGCTATAAGACGAGTCCCTTTGTGTAACAGATAGAGAGGATTATATCCCAAGGCAGCACATTGTTGTGTAACATTGAGGCAATAGCACGAAATGACACCTCCGCAGTTGCCAAGTGTTTCGAGAGGGATCTGCGGCACCACGCTGTTCTTTCGTTAAACAGCCAAAAGGTATGGCTTCAAATGAAACCACAACACAAAATTACACAGACACCCAGAGAGATACTGGCTGCAGATTAGAAGCTGCCAGTTTGTAAATCTGAGACACAAGAGGCTGCAGTTAAGAGTGAGCGCAGGTTTTAACCCCGGCTGCTCCAACAGCTCTGCACGCAGAAAAAAAGGTCCTAACTAGAACCATATAGGCTTCATCTGCTTGCTCCTGCAGGAGAATCCTTTGTTCTGCAGATGGATATGCCCAACTTAAGGGGTAATAGCTAGAACCATCTGTGAATGGTTCCACCCAGAACTCCTGTCTGGAGGTTATATCCAGAATCTTTCTACCTCCTAAGGTTGCTATCAAGAACCCACTCACTTTATATTCCAAGGATTTTACCTAGAACTCACCCAGGGGATTTTTATTGAGAACCCATTTATAGTCCAAGGGTTTCATCTAGATCCCACACAGGTGGTTCTGCAGAAAACCCATTTATGTTCCAAAGGTTTCATCTAGAACCAATCCGAGAGGTTCTAGAGAGGAGCCGTTTATATTCCAAGGGTGTTATCTTGACCCCACCCAGGGTGGTTCTACAGAGAATCTATTGTGCTGTTGAGAACTCATCCAAGTGATTCTTCCAAGAACCCTTTCATATTCTAAAGGTTTTATCGAGAACCCACCCAGGTGGCTTTACCAAGAACCCATTTATTTTTGGAGGATTTCATCTAGAACACATCTGGAGGATTCTACCAAGAACCCATGTATTTTCCAAGTGTGTCATCCAGAACCCATCAAGGAGATTCTATTGAGAACCCTTTCATTTTGATCTAGAACCCATCCAGGGAGTTTAGAATAGTAATGACCACATTACCTGTTGATTCCTTCCTTATGGATGTCTTTGTCTTACAAAGAACCTTTTAAGAACCTTATTTTCAAAACAGTATTTTTCAAAAAGCAAATGGTTCTGGGTGGAACCTCAGCCCTCCGGGATGAAGCCTTTTAGAAGCGTTATATCTAAGAGTGTGGGAGCAGTGTGATGAGGGAGCTCACAGGTGTAAATTTGTATCAACATGCAACATAAAAAACATTTTGAAATGATAAAACGCTCCGACAACATTCATCTGATGTCCATAAATGGTGCAGAAACCAGCCTCATCAACACGGAGCCGCTCACAGTTTGAAGTTTTGACCTTTAATTATCTTAATTATCATCCCTCATTAGGCCTTTCTGTGTAATTTGTACGGATAGCTGTGCGGCAGGCCTCGTGTCATTTGGAATAAAGACTCTTGTCAAGTTTTAAAGCTTTGTTAAGATTTCAGATTTTGACATTTAATTATGGAGCCCCTGTTGGGCCAATTAGTGCAATTTTCTTTTAAGGGTCTGTTCATTCAAATAACAACATAGCATTTCCTTACTCACCTGATATTTAGCCATGCAAATACTTTAGGTTTTATACGCTGATATTTACCTCTGAGGTTTCTGCCCCCACCCCAGTACAATGTCAGGGAATAGAGGGTTTTTTTGTGGTTTTTACTTTGTTGTCATGGTACTGAATTAGTTCAGGAAAGGAGCAAAATTATCTTTGCTACATGTACATTAGAGGTGGGAATCACCAGCGTCCATGTTTTCACAGACATGGATGGAAACTGAAAGTGCAACTCGAGTGGTGTGCGGAGGATTACAACAACGTAGCGATGGCTCTAGTTTAATTCCCCCCTTTATGCCCTGCCATTTGTGCAGTGTTGGTAGTCTTTGCCTCCAGTTGTCCGCCCTCCATCGTGACAGCGGAACAATGATGTATGATTTTATATGTAAATAAGCTATTTATTTATTGATTTATTTATTGTTTATTCAGTATTCTGCAGTACACAGATTTTTTTTCCTTGGCCGTCCATAACACAGAATAGGAATCATCCATTAAAAACATAACGTTACTCAGCTATTACCTCATTACGTCATTTAGCCCTCTCCCCCTCAGATTCATTCATTTTTCGCAGCATGTAGGAGTTCTCCAGACCTAATTTGCATGTTTTTTTTGCTTGAGACATCATTTTCTTTTAGTTTGAATTCATGATGGCAACCATAGAGACCACTCACCGTCGCCCCTCCGCAGGCGGTATCTCAGCCGCTCCTTTGTGTCTCTGCCGCTGTCTTTGTTGTTATTGTGACATGACGACGACTCCTCCGTCAGCTCCTCCGTCAGCTCCTCCGTCAGCTCCTCACTGTGTTCCAGATCTGGTACTGGAGATGCCACAGACGAGACCTCGCCCTGGCTGCCCTCCACCCCGCTCCCTGAATGGTTCCCAGTATTCTCACTTTGATTCTTCTCCCCATTTGGCGCTCCTTCTCCGGCCTCCTCATTTCCCACTTTGTCCAAAGCGTCAGCTTCAGCTCCAGGTTCTGCGTGGTTTATGGGGCTTGAGGGGTTTGAGGGGCTGCAGCTGCCCAGGGAACCGAGCACAGAGCTGGGGCTGGAGTGCAGGGAGAGGGAGGGGGTGTCTGGTTCTCGAATCCTGGTACAGGGGGCCCCGTAGGGTTCCTGGACGAATCCCACGAACATCACCCCCTGGTCAGCTGCATCTTGGATTTGCTGTTGAGAGTGTCAACAAAAAATTCAGTAATCAGTTAATCATTTCAGTCACTTTTTAAGCAAAAAAGCCAAACATTCTCTGATGCCAGCTTCTCAGATATGAATTTTTTCTTATTTTCCTTGTGATACATAATCGTAAATGAATTATCTTTGGACAAAATGTCCCCTGCTGCTCTGAGAAATTCTAACAGGCAGTTTTCATTATTGTTTTGTACAATTTACAGACTAAATGATTTAATTCATCGCTCACTGGACAAAAATCACATAATAAACTTTGAACAATAGACGTAAATCCAGCCAATCCCCATGAATTCTGTGCAAATTTGCATTTTTTTCCCATTCACTGCAACTTAACAGGAAATTTTGCCATTTAAAATGTGTAAAATCTAATTTTATGTAGAACTGTAGGCAGCGTATTACTGTCCAGGCATATGATAACACTGTGGCTGGTTCTGTCTGGCCATGTTCTCAGCTGAGGCCAGTCAGCAAAATATCATGCAGATGGGAAAGGTGGCTTTTGGCTTCAAGATCTTATGCAGAAAGCACTGACAAAGTGGTGGTATTTGATAACTTCAGAATGAGAACGGGCTGATCAAGGATCCCATAATAAACTTTCAGCATATTGCAGCCCCACCAGGATGTTGTGATGTTGTGATCGCAACGGTTAATGCAAATTAACTGCAAATTTGACTGAAGTAAAATCTAATTTCATTGCTGGATGTGGGCAATATATCGCTTCTTAATTATGAAACTGCTGCTGCAGGAGTGTGAGCTCCACGCCTGTTGCTCACACAGTGGCAGGGCTAAGAAAGTGGCGTGTGTGCTTACAGTCACACACGCCAAATGTTACCCAAAGGTTATTAACAGCAGAGTCAAGCTGTTTTGGTGTGTTCGTGAGATTGTTGGGATTGTTTAACGGGCCGGTGTTCAATCAGCAGGAGGAGAGTGACTCATGGAGACAGTCAATCGGGCTGTGTTGAATGGCAACAGCACTCAATGTTTATAATAATAGGCTTCAAATCCGAAACAGCAACGTAACTATTTTTATAATTTTCACTTGCCCTGGCAACTTCATGCAAAAAAGATGCCTATGAACATTTCAGCATGCATATTTTTGCAATTTTTCATTTAAAAACCTGCTGGGAAATCAGGCACTTCAGGCTGCAACAATCTCAAAAAAACAGCCTGCAAAATCCTGAAGGGACTGATAATGTAATTTCAGTGAACTGAGAGAAAACTAGACTCCTGCACCTCCTCTTGGCTCTATCTTCAGGCTTTAGAAAATTTAACCCATGTTGGGAGACTTTGGCCGATCACAGGAGGGCGTTCCTATTGACTGTTCTACAAATGTAGATGCGTGTGCATGTCCTTTCGATGAAAGCCTGATTCAGCGGCGCTAAATCCTGCAGAGGAAGTTGCTACTTAAATATCTAATAATAACTGCCTTTAAAACAATCCGAAAAAGGAAGATGAACTTACGAAAAAGACTGTACAACACAGTCTGACATTAAACAAAATAAAACGTGTCAGTATTAGCGAAGCGTTTCAGAGATGGAGTGAAAATATCACTTATATTTTAGGTTTCTGCTAAGAAATTTTGAATTTTTTCAATTTTTTGTGTTTTCCAGATTTCTGCCTACCTCAGCTTCAATCGATTAATGATCTTAATAAATGACCATGATTGGCAGACTAATCAATGATAAAAAATAATCCGTAGTTGCAGCCAGGATTTGAATGCATCTCCAGGCTGAGATCTTAGATGTTAAGCTGCTTTTGCACTCATTAGTTTAAGATTTTGGTGTATCAGAAAAAATGCCCAAAAACGTGAATTTAAGTTGCAAAATCAGAGCGACCTATGAAGCAGAACATATACAAAAAGTTATTTCCCAAGAGACCTCAAACTGAAACCAAACTTTCAAAATTAGTTTGAGATCAATTATCTTGAAATTGCATTGTTTTCCCCCACAATACTTTTTGGGGAGTCCCCTGCATCTGTTGGATCTTTGTTTATTCTTCCCCCTCTGTTTCTGCTCACCCCAACAGCTTCTCCAATCACTCAGATGTTGATTAGATTGGAGCGGCCACAACCCTAGTCAGGCACGGGCCGCATCACAAATCCAGTGCTCCACTTCTTTTTTTTTCTCTCTCTCTCTCTGTCTGTTATTGTCATCTGGCATTTTATGTCAATATTGGGTTTCTGCCACGGAGCGAGATTGAAACTTTAACTGTCAGAGAATGTTAATGATGCCATTCTCCATCTCTGCACCCCCTCCGCCCCTCTGCACCCCCCAAGCAAAGGCAGTGCCCGTCTCTATCTCGAGCCACAGTGAGGGAAGAGAATGGAAATCAAATCAAATCGCAGGTTATTCACTATGAAATTAAATTGGAAAACAGTCACATTGTTTCCAGCCATATTGTTTAATAACAGTGAACGCTCTCTGGGTGCTTCCACATCATATTCCCCATACCAATATGTTGAAATGGAATTGCTGAGATAAAAGGGAACTGTTGTATCTCATTTAATGGTAATGCAGGCAGTCAGAGAGAGAGAGAGAGATGAATGGCTTTGACTGTCTAATGTTGGTGCAGTTGATCGCAAAGTAGATTCCAAGAGTGCGCTGTAATGATTGAATTTATTTTTAGTACCATTATCATTATAATTTTATCAAACCCTGTGTTTGACAAAGTGGAGCGGTTCAGATTAGATTTCTTGCCAACAGTCCAATATCATCACTAAGATTGCAGATAACTATAAATATACTGTAACATTTTAGTGAAAAGTCAAATGTAGCGCCTATTTTTCTTTAAGAAGAATTCAGTGTAAATCAGTAAATAACCAGCTGGTTAAATAGTGCTGAAATGATGAGTTTATTAGCTGACTAAGAGAAAATTAATTGACAACAATTTTGATTTTTTATAAGCCATTTGAGAAATCTGGAGAGAAGAAAATTCAAACATTTGCTGGTTCAGGTATCCTAAATGTGAGTATTTGCAGCTTTTCTCAGTTTTGTAAAATAATTAGTATTTCAATTTAATGTAATGATGCAACCTTTATGTTTAAAGGTTGCATCATTACATTAAATAGAGTTTTTCCCTAAGTATAAACATCATATAGCTTTAATTAAAATGTGGATCAAGAAGAAAAACAATATATATTTTATATTCTTTTGGACAGTATTGAATAAGACAATTTTAATAACCTTAAAAGCTAAAGGGGAAAACTGGATGCTATTTTTGTCTCCTAGAAGTTTTTATCCCACTAATTTGAAACAGCAAGTACATTTTTGAGTGAAAGGTACTTGCGATAGGATCACTCAATCTGCAATACAGCCATCCGCATCTTTAAATGCATGTCCGCCAGGGACATTAAATATGATCCTATCCTCCTACTTCTGATTTTTTTTTAAAAATCTTTCCGTTTTCTATAATTCTGTGTCCACTCTCTTAATTTGGATCTTTTTATAATTCTGTGAACACTGAGCATGCTTTTTTTCTCCCCAGCAGCAGTTTGAGTTGCAGGATGAACGACTGATCTGTCGATCTGGCCAGAGCTGATCAGACTGATGGATGAAAGGAGCAGCTAGTAGACCTAGTGCTATAAACAGTTATGTATCACTGCGTCTGGTGTTATGCTGCTCTGTCTGTGCCCAGAATGGGCTCTGCACCACAAAAGTGTGGTGCAATAAAAAAAAGGCACATATGTTCCAACAGTGCTCCTAATGAACGTTCCAGTTTCAAAAATATAAAATCAATACATGGTCGCAGATGTTTTAATCGTGGTGTGCCACCAAAAAAACAGAATGTCTGGGAAACGGATATATTTAATTGGTTTTCCACCAAAACAGGCATTATTGCAGTACATTATCCAGTCGTAGTGACCACAGCATTATCTTTTTTTTTATTATTATACCCTTTTTAATGAACATTTAAGCTAATTTGCAATCTTAACCAAATATTTTTTTTGCCCAACCCCAACCACAGACAGGAGTCTGGGTGTGAGCAGGGATTCTGGTGTCACCGCCCTGCACTTTGCACGTCTGCAATCCATGCTGACCTCCTCCCTGTAAATCCAGCGCGATAAATAAATGTAGTATTCAGTAACTCAAAGACATGCTGTCCCTGAACATAATATAGACAGAGATTAGGCCTACGTTAACAAATGTAATTTTTCGGAGACAGAATTGCTTCATGATTCCGGTTTACACTATTGGGATCTACTGTAATTCACTTTCTGCAGCAAAAGAACAGAAAACATGGAGGGAGGACAAAATCAAAAATTAGCATTCTTCTAAACATCTTCATCTAAATGAACAGATGTTGCACGGGCTCAGATGGAAGCACCTCAGGTCAAGGAAATGAGGTTTCGAGGTCAAAGAGGAAACTTTGCATCGCATCATTTCTCTTCATTAACCAAAATGATGCCGAGCGCGAACTTGATGAAAAATATTCTGGAAGCAGCTTCCCTTATTCTGCCACCAGAATATCAACAGCCTGCAGTGAAAAACCCATTTCAATTTTGACTTGAGACCACATTTCCTATTTCCCCCCGTAAGTTATTAAAGTGGCACCAGGAGGAGGTGTCTGAAGGTCAAGATGAAAACCCCGGATAGAGCAAGAGAGAGAGATTGAGCGGGGCGGAGAGAGTGAGCGGAGAGATGATGGAGAGAGAGACCGAGGGATAACGACAGAGATTGAGACGGTGAGGAGGAGAGAGAAGGAAAAAAAGAACATGAAAAGAGAGAAAAATAGAAGGAAACAGAGAGGGAATGGACTTCTCCGCTGACTCCTCTACCACTCATCCATGTCCACTTCCCTTTTAATAGATTTCAAGCGTGGCCTCCTCCTCCAGCAAGCCTGTAGCAGCTCAGTAGATTAAAATGATAACCAACAGTAATGAGGTCCTACAGGACTGCGGTTGCATGACTAATCGAAGGGCAAAACGCACAGAAAGGTTCAGGAGCGAGGCTTCAAAGGCCGACATAACGGTCGGTAATATACAGATTAGGCAGGGAGGGTTGAATCATGATGACGCAGCATAACCAGCTCACAGGAGAGGAGGGTGCGTTCGTATATATCATCTGAAGTGCCATTTCAAACAGGCTTTCCACAGCAGTGCATTCATAACTGTGACATATGCTTCAGAACCAATTCATTATCAGATCAGTGGATGGGACTCTCGCTCTTTCTTCACTGCTCGCCTCTGCGAAAAAAAGGCAGAAATGTCAAGTTATTTAGTTTGCTAATTAACATTAGCCTTAGACTGTTATGGAAACACAGCTTTTAGTATATTACATACTGCCTGAACTGGACTCATGATAAACTGCAGCATGGCGAAACTATCTATCATGTTTTTTAGATGGCTGTGTTGGTACTTTGGGGCTGGAAAATGAAGCCAATAGCAGCTTTTACACAGATCGCACTATAGTTCCCCCCTTCATATCGTCCCTGCACTTTTACACAAAACCAACCGACGGTGGCATCATTCTGCTCCAGTGTGTGATTTTGAACTGCATTACATCTGTTATCAAAGGAGGCATGACAGGCATGACGTTTAACATACAAGCGTCCGCCTCTAGTGTGACATAAAACGTGTCAGCAGCACTTTCTAAACAATAGCAAAAGCATACCATGTCAATTACAATCATTTACCATCTCTGTTCTATGGAGGCTGATCACGTCCTCTGCTCGGAGGGTAAGGAGCGGACATATATGGCCGCTTTTCTTCTTCTTTGAATTAGCAGATGCTTTTCATATCTCTCCCGCATACATAACACACCGTCAAAACGTCACTCACATCTCTTTGGCTTTATGTTTTACACAGACCTTGTTTTGGGGCTGTTACAGCCTCTGAGGCGAGACCACTCTGTCCTCCCTTTCTGTGATCGGATGATTTTACAGAACGGCGAGGAGGCATAAAGGCATAATATTCCTGCCTTGAGCTGGCAGTGTAAATGCGGCTAATGCAAAAGTGTCAGAAGCTGCAGTTCCTCTAGCGGCCACTTGAGGCTGCCTCCAAGAGCGAGTAAATCATGACAGAAAACCTCAGGAGTACTTTAGCACCTGCGGTTCCTTCGTCTCAGAGTCAGTGGGTTTTTGGTTAGATGCCTGAGATAAGGCCTGTGGTTAACACAAGATGAAGAAACTTTCACGTTTTGTTCTACAACGTCAAATATGTCATCAAATACCCCACTGTGAACTTTAAAGCTTTTATGTGTCTTAAAAAAGGCGTAGCTAAGTGAGATGACAAAACATCATCACAACAAGCTGTGCTGAACACGGCTTGGCGGGATTGTAGCGACTGAATAGTTGTGTGGATTATTTATAGCCTGAGAATAGCTTTTTACTTCAGGTGATTACATTTAGGCTTTAAAAATCCTAAAAGTGGTGTTCATTTGTGAAGATTAACTTGCTGAACAAAGCGTGAATCAAATGTTTGTTTGATTCTTACACGTCGTCAAGGTGCATTTATAAAAGTTCATCCAACCAAATGGGACTTTTGGACTAGCTAGCCACACCAGTGATATAAAAACGCACATTATGGTGTGTGTGTTGTATTATGTAACAGAGCCATATGGAGAGATACAGGAAGAGATGTGAGTTTGGATATCAGTGAGATTTTCATTTCCAAAACAATGTAGCGGAGGTCTAATTCATTTATCTCTCCCTTAGTGAAGTGAAGGAGGTGCATGTGGAGCCAACAGACCGCTGCTGTAGCTTCAAATTACACTAAACTCTAAGCCTGCCCACTTTTTAGAGGTACAATCAAATGCAAATGATTTGTTTAAATTCTTCTTGTGACTCCTTCAAATATTAAGTTTCACAGGAAAATACATGACAGTACACACGCTATAGACGCTCTGACTAACATAGCGGAAGTCAGCAAACCAATGGGTGAAGTAACAGTGTCTGTTATTCTGTGTTTGAGACTCTTTTGGCCACTTGGGCTTAAACTGTAACTTTTAAGATGATGTTTGAATGTCTGATGCTTTATAATCCACCTCCAGCTGTAGTAGTAGTAGTAGAAACCTGTCAACACGTCTCATATTTGAGGAGACGCAACACAATCAAAGTTGTAAAGTTACCACTAATTCATACCTGACAACTCCTGAAATACACACATGCGTCACCACCACCCCTGTGTTTTCTTTATCTTTTTTTGAAGCAGCAATTACATAAAATAAGCAACCCTTTTTAGTGTCACTCCTCCGGCATGGTGTGCTTCATTGGCAGCTGCCTCTGAGCGTTCTGTGACAGGCTGCAGTTAAAAGCCTTCAGCCTGACAGCAGCGTGCTTACAGGCAGGTTTAGCCATGTGGTTGATCCAATAAAATACCGTTGTAAACATACAAACACGGCATCCTCTGAACCTTCAGACAGGGTGACATGCTCAACAAAGTAATTTGAGTTTGTCAGCAGGCTGAGTTTTTGAGATTTTTTGTTTCACATGCGCCTCTACTGTACGTCTGCTTGGAATCTGTTGATGCTAGAATATGCTAGAATATGAATATGAATATGGATTTTAGGAAATTAAGGACTTAGATAGGACCTCTGTTGGGGGTACAGGGTATCCTCCACTTAAACTTGCGTGATAAACAAGCTCTATTTTGATGGACTTTGGCAACTTATGAATACTAGAAGTACCAAAACAATTCTCTATTATTTTTTTGTGAGTTAGAAAATGGTTGGGGGGCTGCCCGGCACCCTATCGGGGCCAAATTTGGCCCACAGGCTGTGAGTTAAATATCACTACACTACGATTCCTCTGCATTCGTCCCTCCCTTTCTCTTGCTCCCATCCTTCCTTCCCTGCATGAGTCCTTCCAGCTGGGAACAACCTGACAAACCCCTTCAGCTTGGCATTTATAAAGCAGACCTACCTTCTTGACGTAGCCCTGGATGAGCTCTGGGGTGGGCACCTGCTCGGCAGACAGACACTCCTCCAGCTGTAGTTTGTACGGTGCGCAGACAGACTGGCTCCTTTCCACCCTGCAGGCAGGCGACACAGTGGGGAAGAGAGAGGACAATGAGTTTCAGCCTTTCAGCAAAACCAGCCTGCTGGTCAAATGCTCCCGGCACACGAGCGTACCCATGCATTCAACCTACATTTTAAAACATTACATCCATAAAACATCCACAAACAGGCATGCTTTTCGCAAACATCAAATCTATAATACAGAAATAACCCCCTATCAACAAATTACACTGCATCAAGAAGCTTTGCTAATGTTATTGTTGCCCTGTGGGGGGCGAGAAAAAATACAATAAAACACTTAAGTGAGACAAAGATCCACATGGATGAAAGAAAACACACGGGGAGCGCAGAACGCAGGAAATTCAATGCAAATCTCGTCCTGCCCCCCTGCCTGCAGCCCTCCCTGCCGAGGCCATATCTGTATTTTGAGCGGGGAGAATCTATTTATATGGTGTTGTATTTTCCTTTTCTGTCCTCTGGAGGAAATCCCAGAGCTAGCCCCGAGGAGACGAATGCCCCAGCTTCCACCTCCGCGCTTCTCATCCTGTTGACAAGGGGAAGAAGCCCCACCCGCCCTTTTCCTCAGTGTGCTTTGTGCATATACAGCAGGTGTGTGTGTGTGTGTGTGAGGGCTGTGTGTGCGCTCTGCGAGGGCTCTGGCTTTACACGGACACCTGATGTGTGGGAGGGTAAAAGATGCGTGCATGCTGGTGTGTCTTTTAAAGGCTGTGCTTGCAGCTTCCCAGTTCATGCAAAGACTCCCAGTGAGTGCACATACATGTCAGTGTGTGCATGTCAGCGCCTGTGTGTGTCTTCTTGATGCTTTATCACTGTGATTTTTCCGTCATTCCCGCCATGATGAGTTGTTTGGATGAGCTATTTCATGTATCAAGTAATAACAATACTTTGGAAAATAGTAGCAAGCCAACAGTTTAAAGTAGGGATGCAGGTTAAAATTGGCACATCAGCAAACAACGGCAATTTCGGCACTGGTTGTATATGAACTTTTCTGCACTTACGACAGTGATTATATGAGTTTAATTTGTTAAAATAGGTCAAACTTGCCCTGGTTTTGGCCATTGTCTGGATTATCTCATCATCCAAACCTGTTAAAGTGGGAGGAATGTTACACTTTTTCTTCAAAATTTGTTGCATAAGAATGAATATGGCGTGACTTACATGTAGCCTAGTTTAGAGTAGCTGTCTTGTTTTGCCCAGTGAATGTGTACATTTTAAAGAACATTATATTTTATGTCCGCAGACAGTGGGCCATCAGGGTAAGAGTAGGCATAATATGTTAATTCCACTACAGAAGACACTTGAGGTTGTCTGCAAATTGGTGGAAAAACATACGTGCGTCTATCGGTATTGGCAGTCAGAATTTGGCCAATATGAGTACGAAAATATCGAAATATTGGAAATCAGCAAAAATCCAACACCCTGTAGTCGTAGTTTAAAAGAATTCTTTTTGGGAAATATGCTTTCTTGTCTTGCAGCTGTCCAAAAAATTGTTCAGGGCATAACTGCCCTTTTTACATTTGGATTGTGTCAGTAAGTGAACTTAAGAGGTTCTGTTACTGAAAGCTGATATTACAAACCAGGTAGGGAGGGTCTAACTAAAGAGGTTTTTGAGCTGCATTATAGGAAGTGTAGGATCCAGTGTCTTTGGATCTTGGCCCATCAGGATGGATCGTCCCTTTAATTTGCATTTTTCATGAGAACAGCAATAACACAAGTGAAGATAATATGAAAAAATAAAGTTGTAAACAGTGTTTGGGTTTTTTTCCCAGGAAAATAACACTGAAGGAAACATTTGGCATTTCATTTGCTCTCTTGCTGTTAAGTGACAAGACTTTCATATCTGTGTGCCAAGTATGAAAAGCTGGAACCAACAGCGGGTTAGCTCAGCATAAAGACTGGAAACATGGGGAGAAAAGCTAACCAAGCTCTACAAGCATAGGCAGTTTTATTTTGGTGTCACTGAGCAAAAATACCATAATAAACTTTGCCCATATTATAATTCCTCTTGGCTGTTTTCAGACTTTAGAAAATGTAGCTTGTGATGAGACATTATGGCCAGTCACAGGTCATTTCAAAGAAAGGGCGTTTCTATTGGTTGATAGAAAATGCAGATGCATGTGCATTGATAATCGTTTAGCCTAACAAAGACTCACTGCTGCAGCTAAAATTCACATTTTTTATAGCTGACGCTGACTAACGTTGAGCCTCAAATCACAGTGTGTCCTCTGTCTGTCCCCTCTCCTACAGACCACCTTGCCGGGAGGAGAATGGGCAGCAGCTCCGGAGATGGACCCCCAGTCAGTGGCTGCAGCAACCTGAATCCGGCCAGCACAAACCCCCCGGACAGCCTCGAGTCCCTGCTGGGTCAGCCAACAGGTTAGTCCCAGTCCTGCTGCTGGCCACCACTTTGCTGTTTGAGTTTTTATACATAAAAGACACCAGCCTCTCCTAGTTTGTCCTCAGAGAACCTGATAGCAAGATAAGCTTTTTCTGATGTTCTCAAAGCTTGATGAGCTTCACCGACTTCTCTTTTCTGCCTTGTCAAAAATATGCCAACATTTCAGTTTGTGTGTCAATTTCCTATCTGAGTAAATGTTGCTAACCTGAATGATTATGTCTTGTTAAAGTGCGAGCAGTCTTTAGTTTTCCCACGTGAATCAGAGTCCCACAGTTTGAAAATCACTGCATTATCACTTTAAACCGTGGACTAAGTCTTTCTGTTAGACTTAACAGTATAACCAAAAGCCCTCAATTATGTCATCCATTCAAACAACAGCAACAAAAAACGCCACAGTCACCACACATCTACTCTGCTGTCACTGACACCCGTCGCTATGCGTGTATCGCTGTCGCAGCACACAGCGGAGCAGAAACTGGGCCGAGTGACTCGTTAAGAGCAAACTTCACACACTCTGTGAAACATTCATTACAACGAGCTGAGAGCTACGCAAGTGTCGTTTTTTCGCAGCGTCATAACATTCAAAGGCAGAAGCCTGGTGGCACTGTCAGAAAAAGGTGGATGTTTCCCCTGTTAGTTACGAAACAGATCAGAACCAACCAGCTTTGTGCTTCAGGCAGAACCTCAGGAACGAAACAGAGACAGAGATACAGACAAACAGCAGGGTTTGTGCAGTATAGTCAAGTGCAAACCATTTGCTGTCTTTCTTTTATTGCATTTTGAATTATCATACTTGCACTACAGACCTTATACATCATGTTGCTGGTAATATTGTACGGAGAGGTCTGCAGATTCCCTTGGTGCTGCGAGTTAAAGGGTAACTGGTATTTTCCCATGTTTTTGTGTCTTAAGTGATTAAAAGTAGCTGTAATTTTCTGAGCTGGTCCAGTATTTAGCGAGAGGGCTACAGCCGGCAGTGACAAAATAGGCTGCAATGTAACTACTTGGGGCATTTGAGCACACTCAGTTAACATTCACAAAAAATGCCACTGACAGGCTCATAATGTTATTCTAAGAGTCTGACAACATTATGCAAAGGATCCTTAAGAGACAGACCTTTTTATAAACTCTTTGAAACCTGAAGCAACATCAGTGTCCACTAGTATTAAAACATTTTAACCCTGAGCACATTAGTGTTATTTCTTTTAAATACATGGGTGAAAAGTTAATAAGCAACTTGGTAGGAAATGTTACACAAATTGAAAGAAATTAGTAGATTTAGAAAATTATTTAAAAGAAAAAAGCAAGGTAAAAACATATTTATAATTATTATAATTACATCTTTAAACATTGTAATGCAGAATTATTCTAATTTTCTTAAGCACTTTTTATACTTTAATTTTCATGATTTTTTTGTTCCGTTTTGGTGTTGTTTTTTTTTTTTTTTTTTTTTTTTTTCTTTACAAATTTCTTGCAAATGTTTGGGTCATTACTTCTGTCCTTGCTCTTTGCCTTCCTCCTTTTTAAGAAATCATGCCAGTTTATTGAGGTGTCTCAATCCAATCCTTTCCATAATATTGTAAGACACTTATCATAACCTGAGCCTGTCGGTGGCGAAAACAGCCACTTTAAGTGTACGTACATTGATGGTGCACAGTGCCCTGAATATTTACATTGCAGCCTGTTTTGCTGCTGCCAGCTGCAGCGTCTTGATCAATACCGGACCAATTTCAAAAATTGTTGTTCCCATTAGTCACTTAGACACAAAAACATGTGAAAATAGGGCCCAGGTTGAAAAATACCAAAGTTAACCTTTAAAAAACAGCTTCGGAGGATTAAAAATGAAAAGCCCTTTTTTCATAGTGTTATAAATCCATTTTAGAGATAAATTAATACTTCAGTTTATCAATAAAATAAAAATGACTCAACTCTTATAAGGGTTTTTTTATAGGCCAAGAACTCTCACTTAAGCACAAGAATTTCAGTCCATTTTGTGCTATCAAATGTTTTGCACCGAGGTGTCACTTCTTTTTAAGCGGCAAATAACTCATTTTGGAATAAAACCCTGAATGGAAGGAGACTTCTGCAGACAGAGGAGTCAGAGAGGGAGAGAGGTGTGTGTGTGTGTGTGTGTGTGTGTGTGTGTGTGTGTGTGTGTGTGTGAGAGAGAGAGAGAGAGAGAGAGAGAGAGAACAACAATTCGAACAGTGCACTCAGTCCTGGAGGGAGGCCTCAGGTTAAAAATAGCAGCTGCATCACCTGCAGTCCATCTTCTCTGTGTGAAACGATGACTTTTCATGCAGCGTGCAGCACCGGCTGTCAACCTCTGAGGTCTCGTGTGGTTAGACTGGTGTCAAATGCCTGCTTGCCTGAGCGCTCGCCCACCTACCTTGAGCTCCCTCCTGGGTGAATACACCTGCTAACCCCCTCCTCCTCCCCCTCCCTCTTCCTTGTCTGCCCCACAGATGGGTCACATGCTTTGTTTCGCCATAGAACATCTTGTGTTGGACTAATCACTCCCACTGGAGCTGAACGTTCACATGGTAACTAATTGCGAATTACCTGTTAATGGCTTGCTTTGGGATTTGTTTTAGCAGTGTAGCGGCTACATCATTTGTAAATGTGCGGTTTCCAATTACCCTGTGTTCACTGGGGTATGGAAAGGGACTGTGTTGACATATTATTGTTTTTCAGTGGAAGTCAAACTGTAAAAAATGTCTACGACCAGTTCAGTGTTTCTTTGTTTAAACTTGAAAGACTGAACTGAACAAACAGGGAGCTCTAAGTGCTCATTGCTTTTGTGTTTCTGTTAATGGAGTTTGTCTGCTCAACCGTAGTCACTATCAACGTTCACAGCAACATACCAGGGATACAGATCTGATACTTAAAAGCCACAGTAATGAGGACTTTTAAGGACTTTACTTGAGACCTGTACTACTTAAAATGAAGCAGCTCTGTAAACTCCGTTCTCATGTGCTGATGTCAGACTGTGCTTATTCACAGTTCCTACCTATACATATGAAAAATAATACATTTTATTTTGTATATAATGTACGTAATTGTGAGCAGGTTGGCTGTGATCATGTAACCTATTCACTGCAGGCTGAGCTATAAAAGTGGCAAAGTTGACATTGGCAGTCTGCGTGGTGGAAGGGTCAAACAAACACAGGACTTCGACCGAGGAAAAAAGCCTCTCGTGTCTCGTATGAAACAAAAAGTCAATGTAGAGTTCACCTTAAATTGACATAATGTGGTGACGCCAAAGTATGATTTTGTGCTAATTTGTAAGATATCAAACCAACTGTTTTGTGAGGATATGTTTCTGAAGTTTAGCTCATAGGTTTGAAAGATAATTGACCTGAGTAATTTAAAATGGACTTGCGATTTGCATATGACCCTACTCCAGGTCTCTGCTAACTATACGTGCCATCTTGTCTGTGTAGCCTTTACTGCTGACACAGTCTTAACTGAATCACTTTTTGGGCTGTATTCTTCAGTAAAGATGTAGCTGAATCAAGAACTCAGATCAGGTTCTATATATTGTTTAAAGCGATCCTCGCCATAGAGTGACAAAGTATGCCTTCAGTAAAACGTTTTAAATTATTACTTTAATGTTACCTGTTTCATGAAATTGCCTGAGAGGAGCTGAATGGCACAATAAAAGCTTTCTCTCATGCAACAGAAAGATAGTCAAGGCTGAATAAAAACCATTTTCACATCATTGTCAGTGAATATGAGTGAAAATGTGAATTCACTCCTGTTTTTCGTGCATCAGGAGCACAGCCGTGTCAGACCTCTCACCCACCTCCATCACCCACCGCCCATCTATTGCTATGACGACACAGTCAGGGGGCAACTGAACCCGTGTTTAGCACTCTGCTACTGCGGAGCTTTAATAATAGAGCATACCTCTCCTAATGTCACATTTTCACACATTTGTGAATAATTTCACCGGAGCGAATCCCCCTCTAATGGTTTTCTAGTCCGCACCTCTTTATTTTCCTTTTTCTCCATCTCCCTCTCTCACGCTCTCCACCTTCTCCTCCCCTCTCGGCCCATCTCTCTCTTTCAATCCCTCTTTTTTCTCTGCCTGAGCATGCGGGCGCTCCTTGCAATTACCCAATAATGATGAATATATCCCATCAGACATTGCCTGCTGAACTGTAACCCTATTCCATCGCAATCAAATTGAACACCGGGAAATTTGACAGTTGACATTTTAAATTTTCAAACGGTCCAATCCATTCTGTCTGCATTGCAGGTTTTTTTTTCTTCTTCTGCTGTGCAGCAGGTTGTAACGGGGGAGGGGGGACCGCCGCCGGTGACAAATTGCCTTCTGAGGTTGCTAAAGTTATAACCCACTTAACCAGACATGTCAGTCAGGTGAAAGTGTTTTAACATTTACAGATGACATGCCACTGTGTGTACACAGCCTCTGTGTACTTCCTGACTGTGCACTGGATTCCTGCAGCGTCACCCCTTCCATGTAAAGTACCTTGTTGTTGGCTGAGCCTTTCACACTGAGGCTAATACTGTAGAGACTTGACTGTGATTGTGTCCGCAGACGTAGCGTGCATGCTAAATAAAGACGCCTGTGTAGCTGCTGTGTAGCTGCTGTGCAGCTGCTGTGCAGCAGTCAGCTCCTCTACCTTGACTTTTGCTTTGTTTTCAGTGCAGTCGCAAAAAGCTGTTCGTTTTGGAGCGACATATGAATGGCTGCTCGCTGTCATGCTTTCAGTCCCATTCACTGTATTCACCCCCCCCTTCCCTTCCCTCCCCCCTGTCTTCTTCTTCTTTTGATTTCTGGGTCTGACAGCAAAAGAGAACTGAAGAAGAGATGCTTTTTTTGGTTTCTCTTATTTCTCTTCCCTCATTTTCCCCTGGTGGAGATTTGGATTCCCCTGGGCTGGTGCTGATGTGAGCAGCTGTCTCCACGGTGACAGACACTGGAGATAAAGCCTGGGCTCCGCTTTCGGCCGAGGCCATCAAAGGATGGTAGACTCCTATGCCCTTTTCACTCAATATATCTCTCTTTCTTCTCCTCTTTTTTTCATCCCATTCAGCCTCCTTCTGTCTTTCTCTCTCTACTTCTTCAAACTACAGCTGTGATTTTCTTTTCCTCCACTCTCCACCGTCATGGTGTCTTTTTCTCCAGAGCTAGGCAAGCATGTCTTCTTTAAAAAAAAAGAGAGAGAGAGAGAGAGAGAGAGAGAGAGACACAGAGACACAGAGAGACACAGAGAGACGGAGAGATGCAGTCCATTCAGCTGTAGCATTTTCATACAGAATCAATATTTCTGTTGTCCAGTTTTGCAGCCAGCGAGGAGCCGCTGGACTGTTTGTGTGAGTGTCTGAGCATGCCGAAAGTGAACCTGAGGTGTTTTACACAACAGCATGGGAGGTGATTACTAATGCCCACAATCTGCAGGAAAGAAGGGCAGATAAGGTGCCATGCATTTTAACTATATGACCTTCTAGAATGTGGCTGACAGCCATATTTTTGCCCCACAATATGCCTTAGAGTTTTGTGTTTTTATGGGCATTTACAAAATAGGTGTAATATGAGTTGTTTTTAGGGATTTAGCTTTCCAGAAGTAAAAGTCGTGTTCATTTCAGTTAAAAAAAACATCAGGTTTTGTGATTTAAGGTAAAAGGTACGAGCCTGTGTTCATAAAAAGGAGACATGTCAACTATGTCTCCTCTCTGAGCCTAAAACTCTGTTCCACTAATGCTGAGCTGATAAAACATTTAGCAGTTTAAATGAGACTTTGCTCCTCCAAAATACGTCCATGTAGCTCGTTTGTACAAGCTGCTATATTGCAATATTTATGTAATTGTTAGGCCGTGACCTCTTGTTGCCTTAGTAATTATGACAGGAGCAAAGGAGGAAGTCAGGTAACGTAGCAGAAAGATGAGACAATCCTTTATTAGTCCCACAGCAGGGAAACATGCATCGTTATAGCAGCAAAGGGGATTGTGCAAAAACAAGAAGCATCACTAAAGAAAGCCCTCAAAGCTTTATAAGAAGTGTACTGTATTAAAAAATAACACAATATAATTATTAGACAAGCAGAATGGCTTAATTTAAAAAGAGCTCATTGTGTCAGAGTGATAGTCTCTGCAGGAAAGAGGTCGGGGGGTAAAAAAACACAGGACTTTTGTTCATTAAAGCTGTGACCATTAATGACCATATATGAGCTATTTTGACATGTAGGTATGACACTGTTATGTGCGGTATTTTAGGAAATGCTTCTGTATTCACGGGTGGGAACCAAGGACTTCGGTGGTTGTGTGTGTTGGAGGAGTTGTTTCTTTAAATCCTTTCCTGGGCTGTACCTGACTCTGAATTATGCCTGTTAAATTAGTTTTGTCATCAAATACAAATATTTGGCAATTATTTTTTTCCATGTAAGTTTAAAAGTTTGAAGAGGACTCAGTGGGACATTCAGTGTGGCAGTGGCATTCATGTGATACAGTAAACAAGCTAACAGCGCTAACAAAGGGTCGGCAATGTCCAAGAACAGTTTTCGCAGACAATATATAGATAGAGATATCAAACAAAAGCGAAAAAAAGAGACTGTCATATTAAGTTGCTGTGACCTGTAAATTCACCACTTCTAAGCTGGAGAGAGAAGATAATATTTTCTCAGAGCGTTACAGTGCAGAGTCTCTCCTCATCTGTGCTGCTGCCGGCATGGCCGAACCTCCCTGTACCAAAGAGTAACGTGAAAGTCACGAGCGCTCACTCTGTAGTAAAATCTTGGGACCAAAATGTCCAGGAAGTGTGCTGCACACCAAACTGACTACCAAAAAACAAAATGAAAAAAAAAAAAATCTTGATTTGAAGCAGTCTAACTCTACTGAGGGGTCTCTGACTGATGAGTTGAATCTCTGACTTCCAGGGGGCAGCCCTAATCCTAATCCTGTCACTTTTGGGATACTGGGTCTGTTTTGGATGAATTCAATTGTTGGGCTGTATTTTTTGTCCCAATTTCAGTCAGTGCATTTACATGGACACGATTAACACTTTTATTAGGTTTTCGGAGTACTCCTTTTATGTGTTTGAGAACGTAAACAGCATTTTTCTCTTTATGAGAAACCTGAATATGTTAGCTGGAGTACTCTGAAAGACATACGCAGAATGGGATAACCCGATTTCTCTGTGCTCATGTAAACACCATATGGGGTTATGTAACTGCAGTCAGTGATGAAGAGTTCTGAATTTGTGCTCAACGTCTCCCTTAAACACCCAATCTGTGTGGACAGATTGGGTGTGGACTGTTTTTTACTAATAACTTTCTTATTCTTTTAACCTTCTTGTTTTTATAGTGCACTTGCACACATTATTTTGCAAAGAAATGGGGATGTCACCTTTCTGGTCCATTTAATTGGGATGTAAACTGCTCCGATCCTCTGAATCTAATCCTGCAACTCCACTGGGTCCCCCTGCGCCTCTCAGGCTCCACCTGCCTGGCCTCTTCACCTGGCCTTGCCGCCGTGTCTCCTCCTTCCCTCTCCCTTGACCCCCCCCCGCCGCCAGCGGCCTGCTCTCCAGCTCTCCAAGGTCGTGTACACTTCCTGGCTTCTCAGACTCTCACCTGCCCGCCTGGTGGCCTCTCCATCTGAGCCCTCTGCCATATCTCCTCCTCCCCTCCCCTCCGTCTCTTTATTTCTCTCACTGACATATGCTTGTGAATTGTATTTTGTCTCCCTTTATGTCTTTGTCAACAACTTTGTGTTTTTCACTTCTTAATCTCAATGGAATCAACCTCGTTAAACAGACGTTTAAAAAAAAAAAAATCTTAAACGTAACCAGACCTTAACCAAAGATGTGACATATCAGAAAACAGTGAAGCATTTTTTCTGTGGCAGTCGGTCGTTTTGTGATAAACTGACAGGATGATTTTTCTGACATTAAGGTCTGAGGACTTGATTTAAGGGAAACATGACTTAATGTGAGATACTCTTTTAACATTTACCTTTTTAATGAAAAACTTCATCTCGAAAGAAACACAATCTTAAAGAACCGAGACGCCTCAGATAAGACGACCTGGACATGAGGAGTAAGACTATGAGGCAACAATTTTTTAAAGAAAATGTCTTTCTGTCAAAGACTTCAGTTTCTTCCTGCAGCTGTCAGGTGATTGACAGTAAGGGAGGCGTACTCTTAACACCTTGCACCTCGCAACTCTGGCAAAATTACAGTAAATAATGATAAAAACAGAAATTCTGACAAACCCAAATGAAGTTGTCATGTTTGCTGTGAGGAATTATCTCACGCTGTTGTAGGTTGCTTCTCATACTGTACGACAAGAAAAAGCAAGAAATGTTTTCTCCCTGATATCTCCAACAAACACCAGCAGGGATGAGAGAGGAGAGAGGCGCGTTGGCACTAACTGACTTGGAAACAGTTTTTCCTCGGGACACAATTTCTGAACGCTTTCACTGCACTTAAAACTTTAAATTATCATCAGCATACATTTGCACGAAGCAATTAATTGCTTTCCTTTTAATTTATTCCATTATGATTGTATTATTTTTACTGCTCTTATCTTGTGTTATGTTTCTGTTTATTGCTTACTTTGTATTATATTTTTCTATTGCTCTGTCGAATCCTCACGTTTTCAGTTTAGTTCTCCCATGAGGATCCACAGAGTTCTGTCTTATTTTATCTTAAATTCATCTTTTCACCAAATTCCCCCCGGTCATTCTCCATCTCCCTTCTGAATCGCATCCTCTATTCATTAATTTTTTCTGAAAACAACAACAACAAAAGCCTCTCACAGCGAGTCTCTCTTTAGTTTTTGTTTTATGTCCTCCGATTCGTTTTTCTTACATGATCAGTTTGTGGTTGCAGCAGAACTGTCAGGGCACAGCAGCTCTGATTATTACACTCCTTACTCTTGGTTGCTTGTAATATTGGGTATTGGTTTTTCTGCAGTTATTGTACTGTCGCTGTGGGTGAGAGCGTTAGCTAAATGACTGAAATGTCAATGTAGATTAGTTGCAGTGGAGTTGTGTTTGTGCACTGCAGTGGAGAAATTACAGAAATGGTTTGTCGGTGTTCAGAAATGTGTTTTAAGCTGTGAGGAGTCTGTGGGGGAATCCACTGGCGAACACCAGAATAGGGAGATTTATCTTGAACAATGTCCTGATTCACATAAAGCTTCAAATACAACCCGATCCCCAGAATAAACGCTGGCATCGTGTCACAGATACGTCACATTTGAACATCATTATAATGTCATTATGCAGATATGTTAAAATATAGCGACAAGTGCATAGCCATAGCATCATGTGACCGGTAAAAGCCAAAAAAGTGTTTCAGTTTTGTGAAATATTACTTTTTTCGAATCGCCTTAAATACCACCTCATGCAAATGTAAAAGCGTTTTTTGGCATAAATAGTAGTATTTCAAAATAGACATCTTCCCATTAGACATATTTTATATTTGCAATTTCAATTTGTGCAATTTGAGGGTTAATGGAGATCCGCCTTCTGTATCCGTGGTTTGCGGCAACATCCAATGCCAACATTTTCTTCTGGCAATTGTCCTGACACAGTACATGCGCGAGATGAATTTAAAAGCAACACGAAAAAGTATGTGAGCTCATGAAACACTCCAAAGAAGAAGGATGAGGTGCTGTGCTCTAACCTCCTCAGAAAGGGGTAAGATGCACACACACACAAACACACACACAGAGCAAAAACACACCCTCAGACACATCCATGCCCTGCAGCCAGGAAACAGTGTTTTGGTAAACAGGACTGGATGTTTGCTGGTCTTGAGAGCCAGACAGAGCAGCCACTGGGGCTTCAGCTGCCGGACTCCGCCTGTCTGGATGTCACGGCTGCCAGGAAGAAAAATACAAGAAAAAAAAACTTTTCCTCACAGCTTCAGTCTTTTTGATTGTCATGTTTTTACTTTAACTGACTTTACAGTACGTGGTCTTGAATAAGCTGATCAGGTTTCATGACCCCCGGGACTGTCAGACCCTTTCAAAACTGAATTTTCCCAAAAGCTACAGCAGAGTTTTTATACAAAAGTCTACAGAAAGTGATTTTTATAGGAGGCGAAAAGCCACCACCACTCACACCTGTCCATCACTCCCCTTACATGCCCTTCAACCACCCTTGGAGCCGCTCACTGGCGTCCTGCCCTCACCGTAACATGTGCCCACCCCCATATTTCCCAGGACAGAGGGGCTCAGAAACAGGGCTGCAGGGCAGATGTAGGGGGCGGCGGTGACTTTGGGCCATGCAGCCGGTTTTTGGCCGGAGCATTGAAAGAGCTGGAGATGGAGGATTGAGATTATTGCTGACTCAGGTCCAAATGCAGCTGCCCACATGACAGCTTGCTGAGCTACAAACAGATGTTGTGATGCTCTGGTGTAGATACTGAAGAAACACCGAAAGGTTGTGCGACTGATAAAAAACACAGCATAAATCTCCACTTGGTTATTTTTTTAAGTGGTAGCCATCGTGGACATCTCTGCTCGCATGTAACCCAGATTACTGAGATAAAAAAATAATAATAAATTCTGAAACATAAAACAGTTATAAACATGTATAATCATTATATAAATCATAACTACCCAGCCTACCACTTTTGATCCATTCAACATATGAAAATGAAGCAAAATCTGATTCCCTTCAAGTGTTTTTCTGCATAATGACACCAATTAAGGTGCATTAGCGTTTGCAACATATTTTCTTAAGTGACTGTAATGGCTGCATTATTTTGTGATAGCGGAGGTCTTATTCTCAGGGGTGTAGCTAAGAAGTCTGAGGCCCCTGAAAGATGATTTCCTCATGGCCAATCCCCCCGCCTTTGTTTGGTAAAATACATTTATTTTAATGAGGACCCTTTCCTTGAATTGTTTCAACTTTTCACCCCACGAATGACAGTGAGGAATATTACAGTAAAAATGCACCTTTGTGTGTACTTGTGGACATGGAAAAGTTGTCTGCAATACATGAATTTATTTTTTGCATTTCACTTTTGGTTACTTTTGAGTTGTTTTTTTTTTGTTTTGTTTTGTTTTTTTTACTGCATTTCAATAAAAGACAAAAACAATTAGCCTTAAATACCAGTGCATATATTTATACTGTGTGGTGGAAGAAGTATGCAATTCCTTTACTTGAAACTGAAAATACTGTGTTACAAGTAAAAGTCCTGCACTGAAACTTTACTTACTAAAAGTAAATATAATCAGAAAAAAATGTACTGGAAGTATTAAAAGTAAAAGTGCCCAATGCAAAAAAAATTAAATAAAGCAAAAACAACAAAACAACAACCCTATAATAAATAGAATATAAATGAAATAGTAAATGTCTATTAAAATGGTTGGCAATTAATTTTCTGTCAGTTGGCTAATTGATTAATAAACTAATCAATTACTTGAGTAAATACACTTGGTTACATTCCACCACTAGTTATACTGTATATAACCTTTACCCTCTTTGAGCAGACAACATAATAGAAATACTTTACTATTAATTCCCTACATACATTATCTCACCGGAAACCTTTAATGGCTCAGTTGTCTACAGAAACTGTAGGTGGATGTTGAGTTTCCATTAGCTCAGGCTGTATGGAAAGTAATGTTTAACCCTTTAACCTTCTTTCCATGGTCAAATACTTACATATTTAAGTCAAGATTCAAATGAAAAATGCCTTTTTTTCACCCTTTTAGATAACATCCCCGCACTTTTGTGCACCTATTTAATGTATGCCAAAGAAATTTTTTTAAAAAAATGGATCTCTTCATATTCTAATGACAAAATCTAATTGTGTTTTCTATCATTTTTTTCCCCATTTTCAGTTTTTTGTGGGGAGTTTTTCCTTTCCTGCTGTTAAGGTCAAAAGACAGAGTGATGTCATATGCTTTAAAGTCCTCTGAGGCAAATTGTGATTTGTGATTTTTTTGGCTTTATAAATAAAATTGAATGGAAGGTTTTCTTCCTGTAAAACAAAATATAATGTGTTCAAACGGAAGCAAGTACCGACCAGTTGCTACCAACAATATCACAACATCCATCCCTCAGTCAACCTGCAGCCGGGGCTGCTTAGCTAACTGGCAACAGCATGCAATGTCAGTGTGTTTTTGTATTCCCAAAATGCCTTTTTCCACAGGCCGCAAGCTAAAATTATTCACGTGAAGAAATGTTATCTGTATTTAACAGTTGACTGCTTCAACAAGTAACGTTACATGGACCACAGGGTCCCTCCATCACATCTGCTTATATCATGGGGGCCTGTCATGCCCACCTTTCAACAATCGAACCTTTGTTTTCATTTTCATAACAGTGCGGCTGAGGTCTTATTTATTCATTCATTCATATCTCTTTTGTCCTCATCCTGATCTAATGCTCAGGGTGCTTTAAGTGGAGCCTGTTGTAGCCGTTTGTAGTTTGTAATCAAATGTAAAAGATATGATTTAAATCCCTCCTGTAACTTTGCACCGATGAAATATTACATTTCATTGGGAAATATCTTACAGTACAGAAGCCTAAGACGCTCTAACTTCCATTTCACTTGGACTTAAATGGTTAAAAATTGCTCTCATGGCTCTTACCCATCGTTGAGTCGGACCAGTATGGCCCGGTAGAGCTGGTGCTGTGGGCTGTTGGACTCTGGGCCACAGGGGTGGATGAATGGGTGAACAGATGCCAGAATGAAGCCCTGCTGGTAAAGTTCATGCAGCTGTCCGGGCAGCTCTCGCACTGACGAGAGACGGAGCGTGGACGTCCCACCTGAGAGACACCAAAGGGGGAAAGAATATGTTAGATAAAAGAGTTTGCATGTAGAATGACTGAAATCTTGTGGAATTTATTTGGACACATTTGCTGCTGATATCTCTTTTTCACTAACATGGGACCGGTTCCATTCTGGTTCATGCAACAAATGTCATACCTTTTTTGAAACATAAATAGGTTCAGAACCCAAAATGTTGGCTCCTATATGGAACCAAAACTTGATAGGTTTTCCTTGACGCGAAGTGCAAACCATGATAGCATCAGTGGGCGTGTTGTTTTCTATAGATTAGAAAGATAAAACTGGGTATTGCATTTAATACTTTACTACATCTTCTTGCTAATAATAGTTGGACCAGTGTGATAAGCTGTGTTGATACTGCTGTTTACCTCCATCGTGTATTGTGTAATGTCCTCTGTTGATGATGTGTCCTTAATTACGATGGTTCAGTTTAAAACTGGTGGATACGTTTGCAGTTGTACATTTTCTTATGAAAAGTAATACACCCAAATTCGTACTTAACCCACGTAATCATGAGCTAGTAATTTGTGCATAACCCATATATTTTAGAAGGCTGCGATCACCATGTTTCATTTCCCTAAACCTAACCTCCGTTACTTTATGTTTATGACGTTAAGGACGTAACATCATACATGAGGCGTTAATTCATAGGATATCATACAGGTCGTTCTATGGGGATACGTTGCTGGATAACGCCAAGAATCCTGAACAGAATTGGTTCAAGAAGCATAGCTGTACCTGTTTTTGCATCAAACTTTCTGGACACAGTTTCCTGCTCGCACTCTGTTTATGAAATTTGAGTTCTCTGGTTCCTTGTCAGTCTGCAATAGTGGCGGCCACTGCTCATGTTCTCAATGTACTTAATCCTCTGTTTATTCTAAACAAATCCATACTGAATCTGAAAAGCACACTCTTTAGTTACAAGAAAGATTTTTTTCGTCTGTAGAAAAAGACACATTTGCTTTTCTTGTTGAACTTCCTGCAGTGCAAATCACTCAATTTGCAATAGCAAGTATTTAAATGAACATTTCTTGTCACTATGTCTTTTTTGTTGTCTACTTTTCTTCTCCTTTGGCCTCACAACCTCCATCTATACCCTCCTTCCTTTTCATGGACCTCTCCAGACCTCATCTTTCCCCACCTGTCCACCAGATGCCCTCAGATTTTCCTGCCATTTGCCAATCACCTGATCCCGCTCCTCTCCTCGCACCTGCCCTCTGGTGCCTCACACACTCTGTCCTTTGTTTCTTGACATGGCACCAACATCCAGTTAGTTTATATAAAGGGAGCACACTCCAGCCTTCTTGTTGCAGAGGAGTTTTTTTTTCTGCTCTGCCAGTGTCTGAATTTGTGTTTTCTCCGCTGTTGCACCTGGTTTGTGACATTTACTGTATGTACAAAAACATTAGTGAGAACAATTTAGCACCGATTTAGTTGTTCCAGCTTTCATGCAGCTCAGTGAGAAATACCCAGTGCACACAGTTTCAGGTGCCTCTAAAGCAAAGTGAAGAAAGGGAGGCACGCGGTGATGATGTTCCCCTGCAGTTCTGGGTATCCGGACTATTTTTGTCACACTAATTATGTAAATGACAGTCCTTTTTTTCATAGCAGTTAGCCTCTTTTTGATTTCTTCCGTTTAGTTTATGTGTGAGGTCTGTATTATTGTGGAAAGGCTCTGGTACAGACAGAAGTGATTTTCCACATTCTTTAACGAGAATACCAAACAAAGATGATGAGGCGGAGCGAAGGAAAATTGCCTTATACAAAAATAAAAAAAAAACACCACATGAAGATTTGCAATTCAGATCCCAGCACTGATTTTAGAGTCATTCCCGGTTTGTTTTGGCAATTAACATCACGCTTTTCGCTCCATCCCCTCAATCTGGGAGTTAATAAGAGTGGCTCAAAATCCAATCAGAGCTGATTGCTTCGGCTCTGTATCACGGCAGCTCTCTATATTCTGACACTTGCTTTGATTCCCTCTCAGCTCAACTTAACTGTCCAAGTACAGTGTGCAGGGGCCTGACATTAATGAGGTGCAATCAGCGAGTGGCCAGCTGCTTAAAACAAATAAAAGTTAGTTGCGTAAAGCCCTTTCTCAGCATTATTTTCTCCTGGCGGCCTCCTCACACGCCCCCGAGGGATGAAAACGTGCAGCAGACAGCCGCTGGTGATGGCCTGTTTCGGGGAGCAACCAGCTGTGTTACAACAAGCCACACGCAGCTTCTGTCAGGCAACATCAGCCAATCAGGATGTATGGTAATGAGTACAGGAAGGCAGAGTGGTTCAGGTTCAGGAATGGGTGCAATTAGATTAGAAAATAAAGAGCTTGATGGAGGGAAAGAGAGGAGGATGAGCAGGAAAGACTGAGGAAGGGAGGTTAAAACAGAAAGTTAGAGAGACCACGATGGAGGCAGCGCTTGGCCCCAGTTGCACGACTGCTAGGATCCCAGCAGCACGTTGTACGAGGCGACATTTACTGCAGGCCAAACAGCTGGGGCGCGTGGGAGAGCGCCAACACAAAGAGCTGGATGCAGAATGAGAGACCGGGGAGAGGAGAGGAGAGGAGAGGGGGGAGGGAGAGAGGGGAGCGAGCGGAGGTCTGGTTGTCTGTATGAGCTGTCACAAGACGTGGGAAATGCAGCTATGGTTAATTAGAGTCAATGAGACTATACAGAAAGAAACGTACGGATCCATGGGAAAAGTCAAAGTACAGAAGTTCAATGGGAGGTCAGAGAGAGGGGCAGTGTGGGAGGAGCGGCTGTTCTTTGTGTGTCTGGTCTCAGGTAGAGTCAGAAACACTGACCAGCATTACAGATAACTGCAGTAAAGTCCAGGACGAGGCTCGAAAAGCTGCCTTCAAGATGCTTTTGAATGCAGATGACTCAATATTCTGATTGTGGATCAGGGTTAATTTTAGCAGCTATTTTAGATTTAGTCTTAGTCTTTAGACGAAAATACTTTTGGTTACATTTTTGTCATTTTTTATCCTTCACAGTTTTAGTCTAAGATTGTCTGATTTAATCCATAAAAAGTGCTGGCATTTTAGTTAACTTGTATTTTATTTTTTATTAATTTTTCTTTTTAAATATATTGGTGAAATAATGTGATAAAATAAGTGACATATATAGAAAAGGTGAATAGGACAAACGCAATAGACATACATACATACATACATACATACTGCACACATACATACATACATACATACATGCAATAACATGAAGCAGTTATGATGTAGGATGTGTTTTGGCAGGAGTCCAGGAGTAGAGATTATAAATTAGATTATATTAGATTATATCTATTAGGGTATATGTGGGTAATGCATGTGTGCATGGTTTGATGTTTGTGAGACTGTTGTAGACATAATTTTTTCTACAACTACAAATAATTTCTAACACTTGCAAACTTGCATTTCTTTAGCTGAGTTTTTGACAGGTTTAAGGCATGATTAGTGAGTACACTGATGTCAAAATCTCTATTTATGGCCCCAAAAACGTATCTGAATTATCAGTCTCATCGTTGAGAAGCAGTAAAAATAACCTTATATCAGCCTGAATTCTTTCTAAATCTGCAACATGTTAGCCTGGAGGTTTAAACTCATGTCCCCTCAAAGAGTTGCTGATTAAAACTTTTAGCTCTGTCAAAGAAAACTGCTCTGAGTTCAGACTGTTAGCTACTACACACAGAGCCTCATACCTGCCTGCCAAACAGCAAATAAACCTCAAACTGTCTTGAGACTGTTCTGGACGTGCCTCAAAAATCTGCAAAATCTAAATGTAATAGTTTAGTACTACAACTTCCTATCATTGCACTGTATAAATAAAATTATTTAAAATTGTTTGTCTTGACACCATACAGTGCAGCTATTCTTCCCCACAATGCAAATGCAGGCATTTAGGGCCATATTCAGGTCAGTCTGTCATCTCACATTAAACTCCTGACACCAAACGGCACACACTCACACATACTGAGTGTTAACGTCTTGTTAATGTCTGCAAAGCAGCTCTGCACAACATCTGTGCCATTTGTTCATTTGGACAGTGCAAACAAGCTCCTGTGTTACTGTGATATAACACGTGGATCTGTTGTTCTGTTCATATACATGCAGTGCTGCTAATGTATAATTTCTACTGTCTACTGGTCTGCATGTGTTGACATTCATAGTGGCATTTCATACATAATTTATCTAAGAAGCCATCGAAGCATTTTATTGCAAATGTGTACTTGGTATCACCGTGGATGTGACAGAAAATAATTAGAATTTTTTGTGTTGGATGCATAATTGTATGCACATCACTTACAGGGCCAAGACTACGGGAAACCAACATTAAACAGAAAATACTGCATGCTCATTTTCTCCAGTTGAGTCACTAGTATTTGTATATGTAATGGGTGTTATGCAAGAAGCGTTATTCAAAGTTTGTTTAGTTTTTGTTTGTATCACAGTTTAAATTATAGTCCCCGTTGATTTCTGGTATTCACCAATGTTTTCATAGTTTTGCACTTTTAGGACATTTTTTTTAGTGGTTGAGAGCACTCAACCCAAGATAAGTCCCAAAATTGTTTGTCCAGGGCAAAGAAACATAACTTTTATAGTAGAAAAAGATCATTTTAACACAGTGTGAGGTACTTCTACTTTACTTGAGTATATTAACCCTTTGAAACCTGGAGCCACATCGCTTTGCTTGTGCTGCTTTCATTTGCCTTTCACAAGTATTTCACCTTTGAACTCTGAGCAATTTGATTTCTGTCTAAAACATGTAAAAAAGGCAATGAGCAGCTTGGTAAGAAATGTACCACAAACTGCAAAAAATGGAAAATTAAATGTAGAAAGAGAGAAAAGAAAAAGCTGGGGAAAAACTGTATTTATCATTATTACATATTTAAAGTTATGCTATTTTTAAGCACTTTCCCAGGTAATTTATATTTTTCTGTCTTTTGTTTTAATCATTTTTTGTACCAGGCTGTAGACGTATTTCTGCTTTAAAGTTGGACATTTTAATACAGTCATCTATGAGGATCAACTCGCTCTTAGAGCCAGCCTCAAGTGGTCATTAGAGGAACTGCAGTTTTTGGCACGTCTGCATTGTCTTCATTTTTCATCCTCGGAGGTTGTCGCTTGACTCCGCACACGTATATCATTCTTGTATATATTGCTGGATATCTACAGCTGACGTCCGTACAGTCGGTACATAGGCTGCTTGTGGCAAATAATTTTATGAATAAAGAGATGACAAATGTTTACAACAGTTGATACAATCAGTAATGCCAGTTTCCTGACCTTTCCTTTTAATGTCTTTTGTTTAAAAGAAAGGATGCATCAGGTTGTATCTCTAATCTGATTTCTGTCTTTTCAATATCTGTAATGGATTCTGTGCTTCTTTCAGAGTCAGATCATTATAATCCTTTTGCTGTGAGTCTGCCTTTACACGTCGACTAACCACGCTTTCTCTGGCAAACAAATTCAACCAACACTCATACGTGTTACATTGTTCAACCATTTTTGTGCCGGCTGTGTAACACAATGGTGTGGCGTGCTTTCAGGGTGCGTCACTGCATCATCAGAACAGCAATAGAGGACGAAAAAAAAAAAGAATTTCTGGAAGAAGCCTGCTAGCGCCAATCAGGAGGCGGCTCCTGTGATGTAGCTAGAGAGCTGATTCAGTTCGGATCCCATCTCTTCCTCCCGGGCACAAATCCAGAGGTTCATTGTGAAACCACGAAAGAAGCAGGAGAGGAAGGAGGGGAGGGGAGGAGGGAAAAAAATCATGTGCTGTCCCCTCGGGGCAAGTGAGTGCTTTGGCTAAAAATACTTCCCCAAATTTCTCAATCACACTCTGTCCTACTGCGCCACAATGCAGGAGCTTTAGAAGTTAAAAGGCGTGGAGGAATTAACACAAAGAAATAGGCCGCCATTGCACGTTACGTGAAACGTATCCCCCCCCACCCCCCACCCACCTCTGCTCCTAATCTCTCCCTTCCTCCACCGCTGGCTGCCTTTAGAAATGGAATTAATCCTTCTGTGATCTGTGATTTTGTTTTTCTTCTCCCCCCCATCTTCATTTTGGTGCGACACGAACACCCTGTCCTCTCCCCAGAGGGATGCTATTGCGTGTGTGTATGGTTCACGAGGCGGTAGATATTAAGTAGAAAATGAAACCGTCTTTGCTTGCTCTCTGATCCCCTTAGTTAAGATGAGTAAATAAGGAATGGTTTCAATTAGGCGGTGGGAACACAGCCGCTGGCGACTTCTTAAGTTGCCTTTAATCGCTGTGTGAGCTGCTAATAATCTCATCCAGAGGCCTTTAAATACACAGGCTCTACATTTATTTATCAGACCAATTTTTATTTATCGTGCCGTCCCCAGAGCAAAGTGTTGCCCCGTGCTAAGTTTCTCCTCATGCTGTTGTAAGGATGTTTACTATGCCCTGAAATCGTGTTATCCAAGGAGAATCTCTTTGTTTGCGCGGATGAGAGCAAATGAGCTGCCATATAAGCAAGTGTCAGCGTTGATGTTTTATGCTGTGAATATTTAGGCCTTTGAAGGGGAGTCTGTGGTCGATCACGAAGGCAATCTGGTAAACCTTACATGGCAAACTGGCAGCCAATTACTTCACTCAGTCTTTTTGTTTACCCTGGAAGAAAATTCTCTCTCATATCAACAGAGAAGAGCCCTAAACTCACAGAAACAAATCGCTTCGTGACAAATAATGAGAAAAAAGGGGCTTCTGGCTGACAACCAACAAATTGGTTTTCTGGAAAATTGTGTTAGCGCCGAGCCGTCAAACAGACACTGCCATTAAACACAGAGGAGGAAACAACGGAGGGGGAGATGTATGTATGAATGTATGAAGAGGGAGTGATAGCTGTGTCTTCAGGCTAATGGAAAGATCAGGGGACAGAGTAACTTTTATGTTTTGTGTGTATCAAGAGTTGTTTAAATGTTGTAAAGCCCTGCTGTTGTGTAGTCAGTGCCATTTAAAGAGAACACAACACAGCATCCAAAAAATGTAGAAGAAATGCTGATGCTGCAGTGATGTAGCTCAGCCTACAGACGACTTGTTGATCAAGTACATAGACTGTATAAAAATAATAGTCATGAGAATTTCACCCTTTGGTTTGTGCACTTCTGTTTTGTGCCTCAAGTTTGGCGTTGTTGCCATTGCCAACTTGGATTTTTGGAGACAGAAATGGTCACATTTTAGCAAGAGAGTGGAGACAACCCTAATGCTAGCTGCTAGCTTTGTTAGCACGGTGCATTACAGTTTATGGTTAACTGCAATAATGCTAATTCAGCATATTGAAAATGAAATAGAGGCTTAAAAGTGTAGTGTGTAGGATTTAGTGGCATCTAATGGTGAGGTTGCAGATTGCAACCAGCCAACACTTCTCCTGTGTGCCAAACGTGTAGGAGAACTACAGCGGCCGATGTGAAATTGCAAATGGTCCTGTCTAGAGCCAATGTTTGGTTTGTCCATTCTAGGCTACTGTAGAAACAACATGGAGGAATACATAGGGATCTGCACTCTGTGTAGGAACGGATCGTTCTAAGGTAACAAAAACACAAAGATGCTTAGATTCAGGTGATTTTTTTAGGCAAACAAACTGTTACTAAACTAAAAATGCACTAAAATAGCCACTGCTACTGCTTTATCCAGCTGATAACATGTGAATTTGGGGTTAAGCCATGGTTACATCACCTAACCAGTGTTGTCACCATAGTGGTAACTTGTCAACAGATGGCATCCACCTACTGTTCAAAGCAGGAACTCCCTTGATAACGCAGAACTTAGAGCCGTTGTAAAACACTATCTTTGTACAGTTGTCAAAAATGGGGAAAATAGCTATACAGATGGAAACAGTGTTTTTGTACCAGACTGTTAATGTTTATTTCTGCTGTAAAGTTGGTTATTTTAACATGGGGTTCTATGGAGATTGACCATAGATTTTGATATAAAAAATAATGGCAACATTTTTTTTAGCATCTTGGTTTACTTCCACGATATGCGGCCCACTGAATATGCACAGTAATGTTTACCACACTGACCTGGCCCGCGACTTCATAGACTTTACATTGGGATGACTTCAAAGACTTTTAAATGGCTTTCTCAGCTTGAGAAAAGATTTATTAAAACCTACATGGGTCAAAAACTCATAACAGAAAGAGTCATAATTGAAGTTGTTTGCAGTTCAAGGCATTCTTTCCATTTTTTTACAGTGCTGGCTAAGGGGAAAATGCTTATTAGGCTGCAGGGGATTTTTTCGCAGCAATACCATGAGAAGCCTCTGAAATAAATCATGTGCAAGGATGAGCTGCTTTCCTGGGAATCTCAGATTGACTCCCTTTTATTGCCAAGAGATTCAAAAAAAGACACACATCCTGTAGTGGGTGCTGCATCCAAGATAAACCAAAATGTGAAAAAAACAGAGGTCCACACACTGCGGACCTCCCCTTAAAGGATTTATTCTGCGAAAATAAGTGAAATTTCAAGCCAAAATGCTCTTCCTCAGACTATTATAGCCAACCTTAAGTGGCTGGTTAATGAACTGCAGTTTTTGGCACTTCTGCGTTAACTTATTTTTTCAGATGTTGCTGCTTGATCAAATAGTGTAAAGTCTTTTTTATGTCCTCCTAATTCTTACAGCTCAAAATGTTTGCTGTCTTTTCCTAGTAGAAGTACAACCAGGATGTGTTTTTTTATGGATGTGTTTATTAAATCAACATGCACATTTGTGTTTAAGATCCTTGATCGTGGAGTCAGAAACTTCATCACATGGTCCTCTTTAATGTCGTCGTGAAGCTTTTCATCACATCCCATGATCTTCATCAGAACATGGGGATGTCTCCAAGGTCAAGATTTAATTTCAGCTTTTAAGCCAGCATGGACAAGAAGTCCTTGAAGTTCTGAGTGGGAAAAATGTTAACATCCATGACAACTGAGCAAACTCCATCTACTGATCATGAGATATGATCAACAGCTCCAGAGCAGTGCGTGCTGAGATTATTTTCTTATCAATGCTCAGATTGAACAATTTTATTATCTGACTGTAAAAATTTAGAAAATGTGACGTTAACATCTGAGCCCAAACTAAAAAAGCAATTCAAGAAAAAGATGACAAAGCAGAATAAGGTCATTTACTTGAAGAATTTACAAAGAACACCAAGGAATTAAAATAATTTAAATAGTCTTGATTTACTGAAAGAGTTTAGTACTAACAGACAGGTGGTTGTGTGTGTGTGTTCAAAGAGAAAGCAGGAGGGAATGTATGTGTGAACGAGCCCTCGCCCGGCTCTGCATTCAGTTCAGAGTGAAGATGTAAACATGCATTTTGAATATGCATGCATGAGAGAGTTCATCTGAGGAGCAGAATAAATAATAAACACCCGTTCATTTTGTTCCTCTGACGCCGTCCTTCCACACATGGCCACACATATTTCACTGACTCATCACTGGGAATTAGCAGCAGCTCTAATTTCATGTGTCTCATATCTGGATAAAATCCAAAGATGATTAATTACACATAAAGAGAAGGAGATGAAGAAAATTATATAGGAGGGGAGGAAATGAGCACGGAGACAGACAAGAACAAGAAGAAAAAGGACAAGAAGAAAAGTAACAAAAGAGGAGAACAAGGAGATAATAAAGGAGGCGGTTATATCATGATATTTTCAGGCTGTATTGCCATACATGATATTTATCTTGATATTTTGAAATCTCCTGCAAACTACTAAAATGCAAAATTATAAAATCAACTACAATTATACAAATAAAGTAGCTACTATTATAAAGTTACAGAAACTACTGTTACCGTAAAGTTTAATAAAATACCATTATAATGTTAAGTAAAGTATAGAGTTAAATAAAATGCTGTTATAGTAATATTAAATAAATTAGTGTTATACTTAAATAAATCAAAGCAGAACCCATAGTGCATTTATGAATTTTTCAAAAAGCGGATAGAAAAAGCTAATTCTATAATGGATGGATACCAAGACTGCATTTCAGCCAATGCATTCATCTCCCCACGCGGCTACTTACCTGCTACTCAAACACGATCGGTCGATACTGCTCGGATCAAAATGGACTACAAATTCGAAACAATGCTTGCGATACCAAAATCTTACGCTGTCACCTGTAGATTCTGCATACATTTGCAGAATTTGTGATTATAGAGATTGACATTTGGCAAAAATGCCTCTCCAACAACCTCTTGAACATTTTGATCATCTGTAACGCTCCTTGGTTGCATTTACGCTCGGATAGTTAGCTGATCTAAGATGCATGAAGTAAATAGAGGCACAATAAAGACTTTGCTACTGTAAAGCTGCCATTTTGAAACCTTCAGAAAGCTTGAAAAAGACACACATTGGAAACATTTTCCCTCTCTTAAAAGATGTTGTCAGTATGCCTTTGAGCAGGGCATTTGAGGTCCATACTAATCAAGTGTAGCATTTGTACTGAAAAACGAGCACAGTAAGACGGCATGTACGCCCAGTCAACTTTCCACTGATAATTCTCCCTTTCCATGAATAATAAAAGAAAAAAGATCCGTCAACTTTGAATTGAAAACCTTGCCTCTGACACTGGCTCACTTCCCCTTTTAAACCCATCTGCCATGTAAGCACCTCTGAGCTGCAGTCTGCCGCATTTCCATCACTCAACACATTTAAAAATAAATGAGTAAATATGAAATTAATAAGCTGAAAGATTGGAGCGCCGAGGCTCTGCACACACGCGCGCCATGCACCGCCTCTGGGAGAAATGGTTCGAGCACATTTGCATCGGGGAGAAAATAGCCCAGCATATATTATCCACCCGCTGCAACTGATTTCTGATCCTGCTGCTCCTATCCGCCACATCTCTCGCTGGGTGATATTGCCTCGCCTTATCATGATTAGAGAATTGTTTGTTTCTGCTAATAGTAATGGCTCAATTAGAGGTTGACATGTTCATATTAACACATGACATCTTAGAGGACAGAGTGTTTTTGTTTTCTGTCGGATGAAAATACGGCTGTGTCACCGGAGGCGGGAGGAATTTATTTATTTTATTTATTTTCACTTTTAGTACATGGCAACACGGGAACTGATATAGTCAAGTTCAGTATTTAATCTCTGAGATACATCAATGTTTTGCTTAACTCAAAATCAAATTCTACATTAAAAATGGATCTCAGGGATGCTTGTATGTGAAAGGGGTTGATCATAGTGATGAATCTACAGGGATTTATCCGCCGATGCTGCAGTTTTCCTCAGCTCTACGCCAACACACACAACCTCTCAACTCATCAAATACAACGCTCTCTCATACCTAAACAACAGAACAGGTCGGATCGACTGACTTCCAAAACAACTTAAATGACTGGCCCCAAAATGACATATATTACCGTTATAATAGTCACAGTTTTAAACATGTCAGTTCTGCTTTAAAACTATGTGGTTAGATTTAGGCAACAAAACAATGTAATGAGTTTTAGGTAACATAATTATGTGCATGAAGCAAAAAATGCTGTATTTTCACAGTATGAAAGTAGTGATATTAATGAAATGAGTCATTACGTGAGAGTTTTGACGCTAACAAAAAATGATCCAGATGACCTGAAGTTAATGCTAATGTTGCTCCATTTCTTGTATACAGATTAAATAGAGAAAAGTGTTGAAAGTGAACTAAAACAAAAAAAGCTGAGGCCAAAACAATACACTTAAAGACAGTGAGAACTGAGGGGAACTCAAGATTCAGCTGATTCCCATTATTGTTCCTCACATTACAAATGTAACCAAAAAATGATTGATTTGTGCATCTTTAATACATATTTTTACTAAAGACGACTGGTCTTTTTCTTCAGCATGACCTGCATGTACCACATAATTGCAGTACTCGCTCTGCTCTCAGCAGCAATTGTGTATTTTGTGTGCTTGTGCATGTGTATGTGCGTCCTAATGTTCATGCTAGAAGTCAGTTCCCCCACTTGGAGCTGGCTATTTATAATTTTAATGTCCTTATAATTGTTTTCCATCTCAAAGCAATCACTACAACATATATATATATATATATATATATATATATATATATATATATATATATATATATATATATATATATATATATATATATATTTCCCTGAGGAGAAGTGGTCATAAAACCCGAACACAAACCTGTGCATCTTCACAAAGTCTTGATAAAAGCAATGCAACATGAATATGCTGTAATTGGCCTTTTGGAACTGAAAGCACCACCCCACTATTTCTCTCTGTGAAGTAGTCATATCGTTATTCAGTGTCCAATTAAAATGGCCTTAGTCTCGTCAGGAGCTCTCCACTCCTGTGAGGACCACCTGCAGAACGCTCGCTCGGTCTCAGCAGCCCGCCTCGAGTCATTAGCCTTCATACAGGCTCAAAATGGAAATGCCAGTAACTCCTCCGTCCTCCCCGCTGCCGCCTCCTTTATTTTTTTGTTCCTCTCCCTCAGCTCAGATTTCTCTCACCCCTTTGCCACAGAAGGGGGAAGTTTCTCAGCTTGGCTCCTCTGCACATTTAGCCTATTTTTCTGCCTCTGCTCTCTGCAGGGAATCTGCCCCACTCTCTTCAACTCTCCTCTCTCTGTCTCGCTTTTACCACTACTGCTCTCTGCTACCACCCCTCCCCTACCCTGCCTCCATTTATTCCCTACACTGTGTAGAGAAGAGCAAAATCTTTGAAGGGTCTCTTGTGCTCTTAACCTCTTTCTCTGCCTCTACATGTTAGTGTCTATTTTCTGTATTTTTCTGTCATCTCTTCTCCTCAGTGTCAAGACAGTGGAGCAGGCCAGGGCAAGGTATCAGTGGTGAGATGGTGAAATGAAAGAAAAAAGAGTGAGCCAAGTTCCCCAGTTGGTCACACACTGGCTCTTGTAAACAAAACCAACATTTTCTGTATATTTTCAGAATTTGTGTTGATTCAGTTCTTGCTGTTATTAAACAAAAGTCTCTTGTGCCATAAAGTAATAATGCATTTCCTGCAGAATACATACCAGGCTGTACACAGTGTAACAGACTGTAAGTCGACAGCCATGCTGTCTGTCAGGATGTACTAACAGAGATTTCGACTAAAGGCAAACACCAGGGGTCAGAAGCATAAACAATGTTTACGCACAAAAACCATGCGTACCAAACATAAACTGTTATTGAGAAAGGAGGAGTGTGTGATGAGAATGTGCGCAGTTCATCAGAGCAGATGTACACACAGTTTTAGCTGAAATAGCAGCAGGTAATATGACAAGAAGGAGATTAAATATAAGTTGAGGTCTTTTTTGCAGTCCTTTTTGGTCAATTTCGATGTCATTTGAACATTTTGGCCAAGGATATATGAAAAATTCAAAGGATAAAATCGTGTTACGTTTTATTGTAAATAAAGAAAACGTTTTTAAATCAAGTTGTAGATGAAATGCTGCGGGAGCCTGAGGACCATGCGTCTGTTTCATTCGTGATCCGGAAGTCCCTTCTAAATATAAGTTGGCAGATGAAAAATAATCTCTTAAGGTTGTTTGCCAGTTTCACAGACTGTTTTCTTTATTTTGCAGCTTACATTGTGCTCTGTAAAATGTCAGTCAATCAAAGGCGCATTTATAAAGTTAATCTTAAATTATTTATGAGTGATACATTTCAGCATTATTTTTATGTACATTTATCTCCCTGTTAGAGATCGTTTATTTTGTAATGGGGAGCATGTTATACAGTTAGTTTCCACGAGTGCTCTGAATGAAACATTGATCCCTCTGACATTTAATAATAATAACAATTGAGATTTCACCACGACAATGATTAGCAGAAATGTGATGAATTGGTGTTATGAACGCTACAAATATCCACAGCTGTGCGTAATGACAGGTGCTCTGGCAGCGCTTTGGAAAACCTCGCCGATGCAACATGGTTGGTAAAATTGCATGTTACTTACTGTATTTTACACTGACAGGTCTGATGAGTGGTGAAAGGGAAAGTGTCAATATGAAAATGGGTGTTTAAGGACATTTCTACGTCCATTTATGGTGAACTGTCGGTGCGGAAATGAGGCTTGTGCCAGCGCACCCATCCGCACAATGATTGAGATTTATAAAACACAATCAGATGTACACACGGCTTTATAAATCTGATGAAAAGAATGCGTTAAAATGCATCATGAATGTAAAAAGAGTTTCATGCTCTTGCCCCAGCGTGCCTGCATGCTAACGGCTGTGACATGGTGTTGTTTAGCAGGTGTAATGTTTTGCAGTGCAATCAGATTAGGAAAACACTAAAATAATCTGAAAAAAATCAATCACTTAACAAATTTAAAAACCTGCAAAAAGGCACAATTGTAGATATATCTTGATATTGCAAGGAGCCAAATAATAAACTTTAAATATTCAGTATAAATTTGTTCTGTAAGATGAAATTCCACCCAAAAGTCAACAGCATAGAGCAGCTGAACCAAGAACAGCAAGTAGGAGAAGAGAAAGTCATTTATGCAATAAGGACAACACACGTCTTTAACAATAATTATTGTAATTGCACCAATTTAGCGTGATAGAAAACATGCAGCAAGTAGCACATCTCAAAGAACCTAACCACGTTACATCTGGGTAAAGTACAAGCCACAAAGATTTATGTTTCATTTCATTGATAAGGTTACGAAGTTGAGTGAACTCTCCATTATTCTGCAGATAAAGACAGAGTTTATGTGGGTTTACTGTCCATTACTTCCCAGCAGGCTGTGAGCGGTATCGACCTGTCCGTCTTTTCTCGTCTCTGTGTGAGGAGCAGTCGGGGGCAACCACAGTGCGCACTAATCTATGTCTCTCAGCCTATATCTTCCTTTCTCTCTCTTCCTCCATCTCTCTGAGGTCCAGGACGGCGTCATTAGCAGTCGGGGCTCAGAGTGCAGCTCGGTGGAGCCCTGGGGCCGAAGCTTTGTGCCTTAATTACCCACCTAATGAGTCACTGGGAAAGTCACTGGGTCTGCTGGTGCTTCCCTCCCTCTTTTTTCCCTTTCTCTCTCTCACACACACACGTACTGTTTTCACTTCATTCTCTTTGACTTGTATGCTAATTACTCAGTCACTCATTAGCGCACACACACATTTACACACATTTTCACACTTGCACTTGGCCACATTCACCTAATGACTGCTGTTGTACTCACTCGCTTACTTTCGCTTGCCTCCTCTCTCTCTCTCTCTCTCTCTCACACACACACACACACACACACACACATTTATTAGCTCACTCAGTTGCTTATTTGGAACCTCAGACTGTATTCACACTAAAGGCTGATCTATAGTTTTACCTATGCTATTGGAATCATTTATACGATACGATACGATACGATATGATACGATATTAAATAAGACGATGTGATACAATGTGATATTATATGGTACAATACGATACGGTGCGGTACGCTGCGATTCGATTTGATACGACATAAGGTACAACGTGATTGTCAGTTTAAACTGAGATTAATTTTGCATGAAACTACAGAACGTCATCATTCCGAGCCGAGCGAGACAAAACTTTACAGCCTCGTAGCAGCGGAGGCCAGATGGTAGTGTATTTTGTTATAGCCTAACGTTAGCTTTTTACTTCTGGCGATTGCATTGAGGTTTCTAAAATCAGTGTTGTTCTTTTGTGAGGATTATCTTGCTGAACAAAACGTGTAAGTATGATAAACATCTTGGTACTGTGTCAATTTATTGCAGTAATCTCACTTGTACTGACTGAATCTAGTGAAGCTGTTTAAGTGTGAAAATGATAAGTCGATAGTATTTTCCACACCAAAACACTTAAACAATAACTGCAGAAAAACTATTTTCTTCTTCTTCTTCCTTACTTATTTGGCAAACAGCAAAACTGCATCACAGCCAACATATGGTAAAGAGCTGGACAAACAGTTACTCAGCTGGATAAACTTCTGTTCTCTCTCTGATCACCTGCAGTTTTTTTTTTAACAGCCAACTCATGATATAATTGTTCTCATACGTTTTTTTCCTGCTTCTGTTGTCAGACAGTGGGAGAAGCATAAAATAGTCGTTTGATTGCAGCTCACAGATGCTACCTGTTAATCAGGCAAACAGTTTAATATCAACACCTGTATCAAGTGATAAACTATTCTGACATTTATCCTAAAATGTGCTGCGGGTTGCGTTTACATGTGCATGACATGGGTGAAACACAAGCCATTAAGCAGCCTCTGCAGACAGCTGGGTTGACTAAAATAGATGTGTATCTGTTACCGGACGCTTGAGATGGAAAACGGAAAAACCTCCTGTATAATGGAGCTGTTACTTGCTGTGCACCAAAGGGAACATATAATTCATTTCAATTTAACTCCCTTCAAAAAACTTTATTAACCTTTAGGAACTTCATTTGTGAAAAACAAACACAGTGTCTGTGCGACTCACACACCCAACAACAAGCACAACACGCCACACACACATATCACACACAACATACCACGGAGCAATCAACAAGTGTCTGACGGATGACGGATCAGTCATTATTTTTGTTATAAAAGAGGTAACCTTCCATGTGTTATTTCTACAACCCTGATTTATCATTATTTTAATAGTAACTTTAAATACAAATCACACAAGATGCCCATTTTAAGATATATTAGTATTTCATAACTTTTATTCATAAAAAGAACACTTGTTCATTGGCGTTACTGTAATTTTAACCACATGCTACTTTGTATATTAATGTAGTAGTCATGTGGCAGGAGAGTACATGGTGCGAGGACAGGTAGCTCCATGGAGGAACTGGAATAAGAAGAAATTAAACCAAGTTTAGTTAAATCCAGAATATGTTTTTTGGCTGTCATTTCCAAGTAGCTCATATTTCCTTTCAGTTACAAATTAAAAGAGAAACATTTTACATTGTGTATTATAAGTGTATTTAATGCAATAATACAAGTCATTCCCACCACTTTGTTTACAGTAATGGAAAAGACTTATGGAGTGGAAATAGCAATGCTCTTACCACCACAGCGGCATACGTGGATGACGCACTCTGACGACGTTTTGTTCTTGCGTATTGATGTCAATGGATGTACGTTGTGGCCTGCAGTTCAGTATGTGACGTCATGTGACGCAGAGTGTAGCTTGCACTAAATTTATAAGATTGCAGAAATCTGACAGTCTGCAGGAAGCTTTAATGTGTACATTAACAGCAAAGTTTGTGAGAAAGCTGCCAAACTCCAAATATACCTAGAACTCTATTTTTGGCCAAATCTTAAGGTGTCAATATCTTGAATAATTTAAGACTGATATGAAAACCAACACTACTCTTAAAACATGATTAATTTGTGTTTGTTGTCAGTGTAACATTCATGGCTGAACCTGTTCAGTAGAAGCACTTTGTGGCTGTGGGATCTGACCCCTGCCAGCCGTTCAGTTCCACATTATTAGCGCCGCAAGTGTCATCATGTCCACTCGCAGCATCTGGGAAGTGAACAGGAGCAGACTGTTCTGCTCTACATGCAGGTGTGATCCCATCGGTCTGAGTGATACTGTGTGAAATCGAGGTGGGAGAGCGCAGGAGGTGTGAAGGCACAGGGAGAGTGTGTGTCTCTGCTCTGTGTATGTGTGTGTGTGCGGGAAACTGTGCTCTATAATATAATATTATTTCATTTGAATTACTGCACTCTAATGTACATTATTTGTTTTGTGGATATGGTACATGCGATTGCTTCTCTGCATGAAGTGAGCGAGTGATTAAGTGAGAGAGAGCGATACAAAGAAGGTAAAATAAACTGAGCAAATGCATGGATGTGAATGAGTGTTCAGACCGAAAATAGAGCCCTGTGTTTAAAAAAACTGCGTGGGTGGGGATGTTTTGTTTGAAGACAATGAAACAAGATCCAGGAAGGCCAGTTTGTGTTATAAATGTATGAGTTTTGAAGGCTTATCAGACCACAAATAATACTGAACATCGCCTTATAATATTAACAGGAAGGATTTTACAACTAAGTTATCACAGAGACAATTTTATCTTATTTGCAGTGACAGCAACGCAGAAAGTGCTTTTTGTGAGACAACTATGGGACAGTCGGCCCCTGAGCACAGATGTGTAAAGGGCCCCTCCATTAAACATAGCCAGAGGGATTAGTGTTGTGTCTACTGGTAACAGAAAGAAAAAATAGGAAATGCAGGGACATCAAAATCATTAAAGTCACCTTTATATCTTTTAGAGTGATGGCGACTAATTTCTCCCATAAATTTACACTGATGTAAAATTTGATGTGAACTCTCTTTACAAAATAGTCAAGTCTAGGGATGGATACTGAAAACTGGTATTTAACGGGCTCCTGTGCTAAATTATTTGAGACCAGAGAATCGATAAGCTCTGACGTTAATGGTTCTGCCATCTGTATCGGAGATTTTAGGAAATCATATTTCTTGTTTATTTAGGTAACATCCGCTTCATCTTTTATTGTTTTTATCTCAAAAACTCCATTTCTAATATGCAACGAGATTAAAACATTCATCTGTGATCCATTTTCCCTCTTCAGTCCAGTAGACTTAAGGACTCAGCTCATAGGGAGGTCCATAGACATTAAAACAAAACTATAGAAATAATAATAATAATAATAAATAATGATTATTATTGTGTTTGAGCCTGCAGCCTGATACATGTAAAAGGGGTGTGGTCGGCTTCAATACACACACACACACACACACACACACACACACACACACACAGGTGCCCTGTTCTCATTGACATGCTCCAAAGTCTAGTTATACTTCTTAAAAGTTGATGGCGACACTTCTCATACAATAAACTCTTTTGCACGTAAGGGCAAAAACATGAGCAATCTTTCAAAACATTGAGCAACATCTAGTGCATCACATGTGTCACAAGTGTCAAAATGCACCATTTTTGACTGCTTAGCTCATAGTTCATATGCCCTTAAGTTAACCGTTTGTTAAGTTAATCAACCGAAGTGTTATGTTAAAGTCTGACAGTGATTTACTCAATTCAGCGCTGTTGCAGAATGTTAACTTATATAATGTTCTCACATACAGTACTGTGCAAAAGTCTTGGGCCACCTTAAACTTTGTTATTTTAGTGAGGTTATAACAAAGATACATATTTATTGCTCAGTAGTCTCTTTGCTAAAATACTACCAAAATATACAGGAAATATGTATAAATACACAATTACTTCAGAATAAATAAATTTCAACAGACCAAAGTTGCAAGTATTTAGTCTGACCTTCCTTTCCACTAAGCATGTCTTGGGCTCTCTTGGAGAGGCAATATGAGATTAACAATAGTAATCTTCTGGTGTATTTACACCAGATTGCAGTCAAGACATGTCAAAACTCAATATTGATCGTTTGAGCTACCTTTTGTCATGATTGTGCGATTCCATGTTTCACACTAAAGATTGACTTCAGTCTAAAACAACAAATCTAAGGTGGCCCGAGACTTTTGCGAACTACTGTACATAGAAAATAAAGCAATGTTGATTCTGTTCTTAATTTTTTTTGTTTTTTTAAATCTAATCCCCCCAAAAAAGAACCAATTAGACTCCAGTTAAAGTACCACATTGATGAGCAGTATCAGTAAGAGTAGTAGTAATGGTAAAATCTTAATGATACCCATCTGAAGCAAAGTTTGTTCTCTTTTTGCAAATGTACTTTAGCAGTTGGTGATGTTGACAACTCACACATTCACATCGCCAGCTTACCATTAGGGTAATGGCCACCAAAGGATGGTTCAGAGTAAAAAAAAAAACAAAAAACAAAAAAAAAAACAGGAGGGAAATGGGAACTGGAAAATTGGTGGAGCATCTGCCCTGAGGCAAACATCCGAAAAGCAAATTTGTGACCGGAGGAGCGAGGAAAATCTGGACGCGGGGAGTGAATGAGACACGCTTCTATGCTCCTTCAACAACTCCTGTTAAGATGCCCTTGAGCAAGGTGCTTAACAGCCGACTGCTCAGATGGAGCTGCTGACTGGCATCAGACTGCGGTCGTACTGGGCAGCTCCCAGGTCTTAATGTCTGTAACTGAGCGAGTGTGAAGGGCGTTGCTGAATAAGAGCGCACAGCAGAGCTTTGCTGGGTAAATAAAGATAAAAACAAATAGACTGGATGGCCGGCTAAATGCTAATGCAATTGCCTTGTCTTTGTCTAGACGGAGCATTTAAGGCTGCCTGGGCAAATCTCTAAATACATATGTGTCTCTCAATCTGTGTCCAGAGCTCCGGCGGAAGCTTTTACTGGAGATGGGGAGAAAAGGGAGCCAAATAAATCTACTGTTCCCCTCGCTAAATGGCTAGAACACTGTATTATGAAGGCACACGGCTAAATGAAAAGGCGCCGTGTGTCTTGATGGGAGAAAACTACCTGTAATTTGTTCAGTTGGTAAAAAGGTTACATATATATATAGAAAGAAAAAAGCTTTGTGTCTTTTCCTTCTGTTTCATTCTCTCTCTCTCTCTTTCTCTCAGGGATTTAAGTGTGCCTCCATCACCAGTCTTCAGGCTGACAGGAGGCCTCGAGAGTGCGTTTTGTCCGCTCGACGCCATCTCCTCCGCTGACAGCCCTCAGTTGCCTGGAGACGCGGCTTGAGAGACAAGCTGTGGTAAATGAGCAGGTTGGTGATCAAAGCCCACGACGGCTGCACTGCTGCGTTTGTAGCAGCGCGCCACTCGGGCACCGCACACAACTTTGACTTCCTGTTCTCTGCAAAGTACAAGTTGTGGGCTGTTTTTTCAGCACAGTGCACCCTGACATTAGCCTCCTGTCGAAAATCGCATTCGGAGCCTTTTTTTTGCCGAGACGTGCCGGCTTGATTGGGGGGGTTTCTGCCATTAGCATTGCAAAAGAGCGCAAATTTGAATTTTAAAATACGGGTTCTGCGATGATTAAGTTCTCTGACAGGCGCGGGATGTTTTGGTGGCACCGTGGGTCTGCCATTAGATGCTTTGTGCTGTTGATTGTGGTGCATAATTTGCTGAAGACTGCAACCAGAGCAAACAGCCGGTGTTGTTATTGTTGTTACCTTTCAGGCAAAAAGCTAAGTTCAGTGTAAGAGAGGGGGGAAAAAAATCCCAAATTAGTTCATGAGTGTTTTACATATGTAGAAATGTTTTGAGAACTTTGTTTGCTGGTTGATGCTAAGGAAGATAATTTAAAGTGGTGTCTGTTATTGCAGGTATGCTTTTTGGAAAGAAGCAGGGGCGTAGCAGCTTATTCTGGGCTCTGCATATGCAGTCTCTGTCCCCTCATCTCTGAAACTGAAGGTCATATGCTTTATGATGTTAAGTTCTGACATACATGATATGACATTAGCCGTGATGCTCATTAATGATACTGATTGATTTATGTTATTGAAAGCAAATATTCTGTAATCAAGATTTCTGCTGCTTTTTAATCTCAACAACTGCTGATACTGGCCAAATCCTTCTTAAAGCGTGTTTCATTGTGCTCACCTTTTTTTGGTAAGAAAAAAGTCAAAAGCTTTTGTCTTTTCCTTTGCTTTCTTTTCCTTTTTTTGGAGCCCCAATTTCCCTTTCTTTGGGAAAGACATGACAGTGCACGCTGGTTATTGAGTAACATAATCTCCCTTGACCTAAACTATGTTTAGAGACGGATCATTTATTCCACACTTCAGTCCAGTACATAACACTGCTGTCAACACAGGGGCTTCACCATGGTTAAGTTTGTTTTAAGCTGGATATTCGACAGACTGTCACTCACGACCCAGCAGCATCGTTTAGTTTCACTTTCACACCATGTTGGCAATAGTAGGACGGTAAGCTCATCTCCCAGCCTTCCCATTTACTGCCAGGGGCTGACGTGGACCGTCAGTTGTACTATAAATAGAACTGCGTGAGTGTGACTGTGAGCGTGATCATGAGCGTGACTGTGATCGCAGATGTCCGCAGACCTTTAATGCGAAAAGTATGTCCGAGCCTTAATCAGCCCCACTTTCTCGCCCTCTACAATGCTCCTTCCAAAAAGTATTCAGCTCCTTTAGCTGACTAAAGTGTAGGGTGGGAGAAAAAATCGATGCAGCATAGTATTGTGATCTTTCGCATGGCACTATTGTATGGAGTCATGGATGCCAAGTATCAATTTTGTAATTGTATTATTGCAAATATGAATTAAACTTTTTGTATACTACCAGAATAATGAAATTAGTTTCTTTTTCCAGTCCATTAGATGTATTTTGCTGCAAAAAAAAGACTTAAAGTGAGAACAGACTGAAAAATGTTATGTTTTTTGATAAAACAGATGAAAAAAAAAGGCCCTTTTTGGAGACATAATTTGCAGCTGAAAAAGGTAAACTCAATATATGTTATTACAATGTTACAATAATATGGCATTGTGGAGCCTCTAGTCATCCCTACATAGTGAAGGTGCTTTTAGAAACAAAGTGTGTCTGTGGCACAGCGATGTCTGTGTTATATTTTGAATAGTGTTTGCTACATTCAACCAGTGCAATACACAAAGGCTGTTGCTATCCTCCTCTAATCTCATCACAAAGCCAAATAGAGCAGGTTAAAGCTTAACATAGAGAAAACTGTTAGCAATAGAAAAGTTAAACCATTATGAACTCATAATCAGAGATAATTAGCTGTGCACATTCATAAGAGCAGCAGCAACCCTTTTTCTTCCCTTGATGCTGCCACCTACCTTCGTGGAACTGGTGCCATTGTGTTTGTTTACACTGCAAACAATGAGGGAAACAACAACCTCACTGTCTGAAAGTAGGTTAAAAGTACATGATTTTGTAGCCTGCATATCTCTGCTTTAGTAGTTACTACAGCTGACAAATTAATGTTGTGGAGTAAAAGTGCAATGTAGCATCGAAGTGAAGTACAAGACTTGAGTAACTGCACTTAGTTACTGTCATCGCTGTGTGTCGGTGTGCAGCGATTTGATTGTGTGCATATTCAGGTTTGCATGTCTTAAAGGCAACACCTGCACTGAAAAACAACCAAGCAATGCAGAGTTGGACACACACACGCATTTAAAAACACTCTCCAGTCAGCCCCGAGCCCTTGACATTCCTCCAGTCGGCCCGTTGAAATGTCTGCAGTGAGAGCTGTGCTTGCCTCCTCAATTACTTCAGGAGCCCTGACGGGAGAAGAACCCAACATGTCACTTGAGATACTCTGCTAGCGGAAAGCTTGTCCAAACTACCTGGCTGGGAGAAGTTCAGCGTCGGTGTCGAGTGACGGCGAGCGTGGGCGTGCTCAGGAGTGTCAAAGGTAGCTTTGGGACATCACGATTTACTGCTGGATGTGTTGTGATCTAGATTCAAGGAAACATCTGGGAACTTGTACATGGAGGAGCTCACTTGTCACATTACCTGCTTTCCTCTGACATCTGAGCCAGACTTTTACAACATGGGATGGTTTGTACCTCAGATGCTGATGCTTTACTGAGGAGTATGTGGGCAATGAAAATACAAAAAAAGAGTTCTTTATAGGTAAAGAATGTGGCGCAAAATTAGAAATGTGAATGGTTATAACTTGTCAATTTTATATCGATCAAGTGGTCAAATTTTCAAGTGGCATTGTGACGTCTGTCCTAAAAAGCCAAGTGTTCTTTGATGAAGAGTTCTGCAAAATTTTGGCATGTTGACAGCGGAAGAAAAAAAATGCCAACACTCCCAAACAATTGTTCAGAAAAGTAATCCAACCATCATTTTAAAAGGTGGTTTGGGTGGTGTAAACGTTTTTAAACCAATATGAATTTAAGCCAAATACCAAACAGACCATTATACCGAATTTTACCACTAGGTGTCACACTTGACTCTGCAGCCGCTCCCGAGTGGAATATAATGATACCACGTCCCAACAGTTTTAGTTTTGTAGTGCAATAGTTGACATCATGTAGACATAGATAAATTCCTAATTTCAGCTTCAATCAGCCGTTCCTTGTCAATGATCGCACTTTCAAAGCGAGCGACAGGAATAAATACAAAACAGGGTGTCTGACCAAATTTTAGCTCAAAATGGTAAAACGTGTCGTTCTTTCATTAGCTTCAAATCCAAAATGTTGCAATTTTGGTGCAGTTGTAGTTTTCTAAAGAGACAAACTCTGCCATGTGTCATCTATTGACACCAAAAAACACACAAACATTTTAGTAAACAAACACGTGTGTCACTGTCTCCTCACTTTACCCCTTTTACTGAAATTTGATTTCCTTAATGTTTCTGGTGCTCGGCTAACGGGCTGTCAGACTCATGGATTTGGCGCCGTGACACCATCAGCAAAGGTTGCTGATATAGGCTACTTTTACAACTACGTTTTGGCAGAACATTTCACGCTGACAAATGCTGGCTCAACTGATTTGCATGAAATTAAATCAGTTTAAGCTTGTACACCAGGTCCGTCCGGCAAAATCGGAAATTAAACTAACTCTTATGTGGTGGACGGAGAGAAGTTTATTAAGTGTGAAGAGGTCAATCGAAATTCATAAAACAGTGTTACTGAAAATCAGATTTAAAGCCTTAATATGACTCTAGATATACTTTCTCTTTTAAATCCTCCACCAGCCAACTGTTTGCCAGCCTGTTCCAAACTCACAAGATGAGGAGTCGACCTAAAAATAACAACAAAGTGTGAAATGGTTTGAGGCTTGCAAATTGCTCTTGACTGTGAAACTGTACAGGGGCCCTGGTGACCTGTTTGTTGCAGAGCAGAGCAGTTTAAAGTTGGTATCTGGGTGTGTTGTGCCCGGAGTCTCTAAACATCATCCCTAGACGAAGCTCAGGATTATAATCTTCTTTCATTCCACATTTTCAGAAGGGTTCTACCGTGAAATAGTGAGGGTTTCCTTGTTATTCAGGCTACCTCTGATCTATCATTGTATTTAATTTAAATAACATACAGTTAAAATGCTTCTGTTGTGTACAGTAGTGGAGGGGAGTGTGCAAGGTAGAGGTCAGTCAGACGGTTTCAGCAGATGGTCTGTTGATATGCCAACAAATAGCTGTTGCTCATTACTACAAAGTATTAACTGCTTAAGCATGTCGTCATAATTTGAATTAAATTTTTGTTTACAATGAGCTGTAGCAATTAGAAAGTCATTTTTTTTCAAATGACACATTAGCGTTCTAGCAGTTTTTGTACGCATTTCCTCTTGCAGTAACATAGTAGTAACCAGTAACCATAGCGATGGATGTCCAAAACATTAGCAGGTTTATTTCTATTGCAGCCACTCAATAAAGCCAATCTAATATCGCCCTTATTTCTTTGTCTCATATAAGACTTAGAAAGATCTCGGTCTCTTCCTCCGTCCACACATACCAAGTCATGTTTTGTAAAATGTCATGTGAATTTGCTGTACTTTTTCTTCTTCTTTTGGTTTAGAGGCAGTTGTCATCTATAAAGTCACATTAGCGCAACCTGGTGTTACACATCATATGAGCTATAAAAGTGAAAAAGGTGCTTCCATTGCAGTTTTGCGAAATATGGCTTATTTGTATTGCCTGAAATGCCACCAAATTGACGTGTTTCCATCAGGCATATTTAGTATTCGCAATTTCATTTTGCGCAATTTGAGATGTAATGGAAATGCGCCTACTACAGCTCGTGACGAAATAAAATGGACAAATTACGGACAAATGGGCCCACACTAAAGTCAAGACTTTACTGATTATATGTGCTATGGGAACTATGGGAATACTGTATGATTTTGATTCGTCAAAGCAAAAGTGACAATGCTATACCAACCTCTGGCTGACTTACAGTACTTAAACATTACTTTTGGCAGTGCAAATGCAAACAGTGAAAAAAACCCTTGAGGATATGCAGTTCTCTGGGCAGCTCCCCAGAGGGCAGTTCCTCTCAGGGAGTCCCCAGAACTGTTGCAGTTGCAGTGGTTTGGGTTCCTTCCATTTGAAACCAATTAAATTACATCTTACAGGCTCAGTTCAGGTGTTGCTTTAGAATCAATAAAGTCGTTGTAAAGTCAGCACCATAAGCTACAGGACCAGTCAAGGTTCGAGCACCAAATCGCTGTTAGACTGATCAAGGCTGGGTGTTAGTGAAGCCAACTTTCATTTGTGAGAGACGCAGATCATGTAATTTGTTCTTTCAAATGTTAGATAATCTCACTTTAACCTTGAAATGTAACAAAAACTCTACAGTTTAAAACCAAAGCTGATTAAATTCTCATAGCGTTAGAATCTCATTAAAGTCAGGGACACTTATCCAGCGGTAACCTTGAGATACGCTTGGCATTTAAATACTAAATATAATAAAATATATTTTGGAGAAATTCAATAATTGAATATGATGGTGAATTTTCCTGAACACTGTAGTTTTAATGTCTTTGTTGTCTGAGAAAAACATCCATCACGTTAGGTATGGATGACATCAAGTGGTCAATATCCAGTAGTTAAAGGCAGACTAAGGAGGATGTGCTGGTTGCAGTTTATAAATATGACATTCAAAGTTGGCTTCTCCTTCTCGGCTCAATGGCTCCTCTTAGATGCGTGTTTATGATCTGTAATGTTATCTGTTATGTAATTAAATAAAACAAAGTTGGACGCATGGTGCTTTTATTTTGAGGGATCTGGCTCATCTCAGGCAGGAAATGTTTTTGATTTGGACTTGAAGCTTCTGACCTTGAAGGTCAACAGTAACATGTTAGCATCAGCAGACAGTTAAACAGAGAGTGTGGCGCCTTTAACTGTGAGGATTCATTCACTGTGAGCGAGCAACAAACAAACAGCTCTCCATTTCTGATATTACTAATATTTTCAATATTTTTGTGCTCCGTGGTCACAAAATGTGACTAAATAGTCGCGATCGGAGCTCTGCAAATACAAACACATGCCTCACCTGCTCCCATAGGCTTTTTGACGAGGGATCTAGGGCAACGATAACGTCTGCCTCAGCCTACAGAAAAATATCATCCTTGTGGCACTTTTATCGTTGTTGAGCCATTTCACCCAAAACTACAAACCTCAACTTCATGGTTATGCTACAGAGGAAAAGTCAGGAAATTACCAAAGTCATCAGGTTTCATCCTCTGGGGACCATGACAGCCTGAACAAACTTTAATGGAATTTCATCCAGTAATTGGTGAGATATTTCAGTCTTTACCAAAGTGGAGGACCAACAAACAGCCATCCTTAGAGCCCTGCTGCTAGAACAGCAAAAGAAAAACTTAATTTCAGCCTCACATAGGAGCAAAACAATATATCATCTAATCCTGATTCAGACTTCGAGTTGGAGGAATATGGATGGATGCTTTTAGACAACTGAGGCGGCAGTGGAGGACCATTGGGAACCAGAGACCGAGCGTATGCTAATAGAAACAAAGTACTAATCCATCACCCAGTCTCTTCAGAAGTAATTAAGTCAAATTATAGACGCCCCCCACACCCGCACTTTAATCTCCCGCCAGATGGGGACCCTGCTGAGCAACAGGTGGCCTCTCTTCATATGAACCTGCATCCCACCACTCTCATATGACTCCTCGGAAACAATAGTGGACCTAAAGAGAGCCAGACACCCGCGTGAAATATGAGACGAATGTGTAATTATGACAGAGTGAGTGCTTGTGCTTGATATCTATTTCATAATTGACTACCCGCTGTGCCTCTGTGACACCTGTCTCTGTCTTTTGTCCATAATTATAACAATGGACTGAAAAAGAGATGCACACAGTTATTACACACAAATAGCTGCCCCACATATTTTATAGTTTGAACCACATCATGTACTTTTCAGGAGCGTAACAAAGCAAAGATGGCACCTGCAAATGAGTGAACGCGGGTTTTGAAAGCACCCTTTAAGCCAGCATTTTTCAATTTTTATTACTAAAAATTCTGGGAATTAAATAGTAGCTCATTTTTATTTCCACTGAAAATATTTTTTCAGTTGTGCTCTTTGCAAATAGCCTTGAAAAAAATCTGTAAAAACTCATTAAATATACAACATGTAATTTTCTGCTGCCAGGAGTCTCTCAGCCAAAACAATAACAAAAGACAGAGCAATGCCATCATTGCAGTCAGCTCCTTCCAGGTTAGGATTCCTTTAATGTTCATTTTTCAGGAAGTTTTTACTAATGAAGACACAGTTTAAAAAAAAACATGGAAAACAAAAACACTTTTTTGGGCATTATAAGACGTGATGCTGTGGCTATGATCTTGTCGGTAGGAACTGGCTTCCTCGGGCATGATGCAGCACGCACTTCAAGAGGTATTATTACATCGCATAACTCTTCAAAAGTTGAGCGGATCATCCCGAAATTTTAAATCCACAATTCCTCTGTGGATTCGTGGACTATCACCTCCCAGAAATCTCTCATTCGTGGCCGCTGCCATGTTTAACGGGCTTACCTTTCCTTTATTGCTCGCATAACACGCCTACATCACCTTCAGTTGGAAATAATGATGGCTAGTGCGGTGGCTGCAATAAAAATAAACCTGCTAATGTTTTGAACATCCATCGCCATGCTTCTTCAAATGTTATTGCAAGAGGAGAAGTTGAAAATATCGCTCAAGTTTTGTGCAAATTTGTAATGGAAACCTGCCTATGGACTTTCTCTCTGATTAAAAACAACACGTTTCTCTGAGTTTGAATATTGTTGCAAACATTTTAGATGATGCAAAGACCCAACTCAAAAAATGATATAACATTGTTTTAGTCGTTTTAATACAGAAAATGCAGAAAAGTTACACATTATGTCTGTAAACACACTGCAGTTAGAGCTACATGTATGTGACCAGTGCACTTTATATTGTTCCACAGCATGTGATATGTTCTGCACAGTGTTTCACATGTCATCACGCAGTATGAACTCTATCAAGGTGCTATCACAAGTCGTCACACTACAATAGAGAATTATATGTTCACGCTGCAGCTGTGGACGCTGAACTCTGATTGCTTTTCCCTCATCTCTCCTCCATGACTGCAAATTCATCACACCGGCAAACCGCTGAGCATCCCACGTGGGTGTAAGTGCAATCAAACCATAGCGCGCACGCAAATTGACCCCAATCAGCGCGCTATTTTTCGAATGCCACCCCTTGATGTGATGGGTTGAAAACACAAGCAGCTTTAAAGCGTCTCTATTCCCGTTTGACAATGGCTCCGGGCAAATTGTTAGTCCGCGCTCACAAGAATGAAATCACATTAAAGGTCTGCAGGGCCACTGTGTATGCGGCTAGTTGAAGCATTACTCACAGCACCCTCTGAAGATGCTGCTCTCATCAGCGCAGCTTCAGAAAGAGTTAATTCAGCTTTGCTCAACAAACATTTTCCATGAATTTTCTAACCCCATTTGTCAAATGCACTTAAATAAAACAGCTGCGTTTTTCAGTTATTGATGCCGCAAGTTCTCGAAGCCTCGCTAGAGAGCCGCTTTCTGAGTGAGGAGGGTGTAGCAGGCGGTGGGAGTGGAGGGCGGTGCAGCAGAAAGAGGCACACTGCTTCTTCCATTTCATAATAACTAGAGGAAACTTCAAATGTGCGTTTGAAAAATGCCCGGTTCCAAACTCCCTAACATGTCCAGAGTGGTGGGAGGGGTTCGCATAACTTCAGAAGCTCTTGAAGTCTCAGCTGGAGCTGGTTAATGGGAGTGGGAATAGATTTGGCACAAGGAGAGAGACAACCACAACTGTCTGGAAAAAGGACTATTTGGATATCTCTAAATCGCTGTTTCATGGTCTATGTACGAGATCCAACACTCACAGAAACTGACAAAGTGTGAAAACAAAATCATTCAGTGAAAGAGGAGAAGAATTCTGCCATCTCAGATCAATGCAAGAATCATTTATCACTTGTATGTATCATTTCGTGCCAATTCCAGAGATGTAGAAGCGATGCCTCTTAATTACACTTTTGTCAAACTTTTCTTTTAAACATGATGTTGTCCACACTGAAGACACAGCCTGAAAAGCCAAAAACTCACATAAGCACTTTTATATTTTCCCAGTGTTAATGGAAAAGCTTCTCCACAAACACTAAAGCTCATCTAAGCAGACACTTGTTTTGTTTTCAGAGTCCATTATAATCAGGGTTCTTACAGTTATGGAAAACCTGGAAAAGTCAAAGAGTTTGCAAAAAGTAATTCCCAGGCCTGCAAAAGTTTTAGAAAACATAATATACCGTGAAAGTTTTGGGAAAGCCATGGAATTTTGTTTCACAAACCTGTATGGTAACACGATGTATTCAAGGACGGTCAGAAATTTTATAATCCAAAGATAATTTCTGTTTTTACAGTTTCTGGATGTGATAAATTCTGTAATTTTTGGTGATTTTTAAAGAAAACATTCCTTCCAAACCCTCTGGAAAAAAAACCCAAAAAACTCGGCAAAAGTTTTTAAAGAAAAAAAGGCCATTAGAAACATGTTCTCTTTAAATATCGGCATCAAAATAAATAGAAAATGTACATATGCCCTTCCCCTAAAGCCAAAATAAAAAACGTAAGCCCCTCCCCAGTGCTTAAAAAAATAATTTGACACCCCCCCCTTTTTGCATCAACCCCTCTCCCTCATAAATAACAAACAGTCCCTAAGTTATATTTAAATATACAACTCCAAACCTGTTCTGAATTCAGTATTTTTTGAAAAATAATATATATTTCAAAAAGCTATTACATAGTAATGAAAAAGAGTCGATAAGGAATATTGATGGCCATTTCAGAGAATGTCTGGTCTTTAAAGTTTGCATTAAAGTCATGGAAATTCATAGGTAAAAATATGCATGAACCCTGTATAATGACAAACCTGAAGACTTTCATTTCACATTCAGATAACTGCCTCTGAAAAAATGACACCTATTCCAAAAGGTGATTGATAGCGGCTATTTAAAAAAAAGTGAAAAGCAAACTTTTTAATATTATTGGCCATCCATGCTAACACACTGTTGTGTTTTTGAGGACGGAAAGACTGTTTTTGGGTAACTGCTGCATTTCAGGTAGGGACATGTTTCCCGAAATGAATTCACAGCATTTTAAGACAAATATCTACCACTTTATTAAAAATTGCAGCCTCTCCTTCCTCTGTCGTAAATTGATTTGAAGAGGACACAGACTTTCACAAGAAGTGCAATTTATAACTTTGAGTGGTGGGGGGGCGGCACAGAATTTCATTATCAAGCTGACAAATCATAGTTATTCACAGTGTTCACACGGTTTTCTTCCTCGCAAGAAAAAGTATGGAGATGTTGAGAGTGTGTCGTCTAATGTCATTGTGTGAATACTTTTCGCTGCTGGAAGAAAACTCATAACTCAGATTCTGATGATTCTCGGTTTTCACTTGAGCTGATCGAGACCACATTGTTCCTCTATAAGCTGAGAAAACTGTCCGACCTTTTGAGCAGTGGTGCCCCAACAGGGGGCCAGGGAGGACATGGCCCCCCCGATAATTTGAGGCCATCATTACCGCCTTTAGGAGGGTGTGATTCTATCATTTTTAAGCTAGTGTTAAGGCATGGCAAATTTATTTATAATGCACACTTTATACCCAGAGGTGCGTTCATCACTGCACTGTTGTAAGATTGTTGTCAACTGTGTAGTCAGCCCTTTGTTTGTTGTTAGCCTACCAGCTTATGTTAATATTGAGATATTGTTGTCATAGAAAAAAAACCTGTGTGCACGTCATATGAAAAGAAGCGCTTTTTTATGAAGTCCTATGAAGTTCTGCCAAAGAAAAACGCCATGTGGACACAGGGCCTAACGTGCATACAGATACATAATATATTAAAACGGGTTTATCGTGTAACATAAAATGTGAACTTTACTGGTATTGGTTAGTTGATGCTGATCAGATTATTAGTAAAATAAATAAATAAAATAGATAATAGATATAATAGAAGTAAATAATAGAATAATAATAAATAAACAAGAAATTAAAAAAATAAATAAGAAATTAAATAAGAAACTGAAGTATGTCAGTGCTTTTCCTCAACTATCCATATTGACATAGTTTTCAAATTGTCATAGACTTCAACAGCCAGAGTGAAAATGTCTAATAATTTCATAATCCCTGAAGGAATGCAAAGTATGTGTTTTCCCAAAGCTCAAATCAGCCTTTTTGTACTTAAGGTCACCAAACAGTGGCTGTTTGCACACGAGTTTCATTTTAGACAGTTTGTCCGCTAACTGACTTCTGTTTTGCTTTGACAACATGCTGCAAACGCCTGCATGTCAGGAAGTGAGGTCAAGGCTGAGGTCACTTCCTGCACTTTCTGCTTGTGCGGCCTCACAGGCTTCTTAAAGAGAGCATCTAACAATAGCAACGGCGGCATGGAGGATCCTCTTTTTTCTCTCCACACACATAAATACATTTGTTCCTCTTCGTGAGGTGCTCTCAGGGCCGGGCTGAAGGCCGGCGGAGGTGTTTTGTTAAATTTAGATTGTTTGCTCCTCTGCTATGGAGACCCTGATTGCATTTCAACACAATCAATACTGGCATATTGGATCTGAGTGCGATGGCAATAAGAGCCAATAAGGCTTTGAGGGGGCGCTCGGGCATATTGTCTGTCAGGCGAGCAGGAAAACAGCAGAGGCCGCGGTACAAGAGGCAATAAGCAGGCAGGCTGGATCAAACACAGCTGTGTGCAAACACACCTAAACACAAGACAAACCAACACAGAGCCAGACACGGAGGTTCTGAGACTTTAAAAAGGACATTTCAGCCGACTACATGTGTACACATACGAACCGTGTGCACCACACACAGACTTTATCTGGCTTCTATCTTTCTCCCCTCATTTCCTCTTTCTTCAAGACACTCACACTCACTTACTCATCTAATGACGCACACAGGTTCCTCACCCAATGCAGGATCTCAGAAATACAAGCCCAAAGCAGTGATACTCAACTCAAGGCCTGCGGGACACATCTGGCCCCTGATAGGGGCACAATAAAAACTAAAGTGATTCATTCATTATTTTTTTTAAAAAAAAGTGCAAGTCCTTGAATCCTAGAAATGTTCTTAAATCCAACAATTTTAGAAACATGTATTGACCTGCTGCGACTGGCCCCCGGCCTCCTGTCTTTTTGCAAAGGTGGCCCCCATGCAAAGGAAGTGGAGTATCCCTGTTCTGTGGATCTTTTGCTGAAGCGCTGGGACGGCTGACGACAAGGTTGTTTGGGAAAGTGCAGTCATGATTGGAAATTGAGGAATCTTGAGGGATTTGAGATTAAAATCCAAGTGCCCTTCCTGATTTAGCAAAATATCTCTGAATCTTGTTGTTGCACGTCTGCTGTTTGTTTTTCTCTCATTCCCTGACCCGCTGACCCTCCGTCTTATATTCATAACACCCAATGTAACACCCTCGTGGTGCAGGCCTGAACATCCTGAATCAAATCATGAGCAGAATATTTCTGCGAGTGAGCGAGGGGAAATTGCATTTGCTGCAACAGCATTCACACACAAACACAGCGTGTATGGAAACAGAGTTCAGTTCGCTGCAATAACAAAGCCTTCAGACACAGGAAATAGTCTGCACAGAATATGAAGCATTACAAGGAAAGCTAATCTTGAACATACTGCTGAGCGAGAGACAGTGAGGAGGGGGAGGGAGAAAGAGGAAGGAGCCGAGCAGAAATCTGCGTTTCCTGTTGCTGAAAACTTTGTCAGCAGTTGCAGCCGTTTGAAGCTTAACGAATGGAACCTGCTGAGCTCTGGCTCTGTCACCCGCCTAAAATGCTGCTCTGACATCTTTGTCTCAGCAAACGATGGCTTGGCATTTTGCTGCCTGACTGGCTCGAAACAATGCGAGGAGCATCCACTTAGTATGCCGCTAACTACGGACGGAGGCAGAAACAGGAAGCAGCGACACGAGTCTGAATTTGTACTGTCGGGTTTCAGACGGCGGCTGATGTATATTTCATGCCAGTTTCTCAAGCGATTCCACAATTTGCCGGTAATTACATTGAATAACTTCATCAGGAGCGAGCGCAGACTGGCCTGAACCGAAAAGAGGGCCGGATTATTAATTCAGTGTTTTCCGATACATAATCACCGCTTTTGATTTCTCAAACACATTTCCCATTCATCTCACCTCTGTGGTGCATCTAATTTACAATCATGTTGTGATTTTAAGCGGCACGGACACACCCTGGGCAGCGGGGATATAATGGAAATATAATGTAAAAACCAGATGACCGTGAATTTAGTCCTCAATGTCATTCTCCCCTTCAATAACTGCGATTCAATTCCACCTCTCAAGCTGAGGAGCCAGGGGATAAATCCCGGCTCCCCCGCCATCCAAGGACTAATCTCCCTTCGGAAAGCCACTCCGGCGTGCGGCGTTCCTGCTGACCTCTCCTGCAGCTCTGTCTTGTATCTGAGTGGAGTGACGGAGGAGGGGGATGGCTGCTCCTGCGTGTCACTCACCTGCCGCCACAGCTACAGCTCATATTAACAAGGGGACTCGGGGCTCTGGGGGTTTTGCATATAAATGATGTGTCTAGCTCCTGAGATGATATCAAACGCTGTGTGTCTGGGCCTCTGTGTGTGTGTGTGTGTGTGTGTGTGTGTGTGTGTGTGTGCAGGCCTCACACGTCTGCTTGCTGGCTTTGATGTCAAGGGCGACATCTTTATATTTCCAGTATTTCCCGAACCTGCCTGCCTGAGAGGACGCGACGCATTGAGCATGTTTTCAATTTCTCATTTCTCCTGGCGTTTTTAACATTTCAAAATCACATTTCGGAGGAAATAAGATTCATGCCACACACACACACACACACACACACACACACGAGTCTGTTGTGCTTGTGTTTATGATGAAATGGCTTCTTTCCACACCATCTAACACAGCAACAGCAAGGCGCTTTCTCAGCTCCCTTTAGGGTCATGATCTCAATATCAAACAGACTCTCCGTTTTGTTTTTCTGCAGCTCTTTCAGAGGCGAATGAATGGTAGCAGAGTGACCATGAAGCTGAATGCGTGCTCCAAAATGATACAGCAACATGAGGCAACAACTCATTGGTGGGCTGACGCTGATGTTCGGTGCAGAGGAGGTTTATTACCTACAGCTTTCCACCGATTTACTCTTCCTTTCATCACTGTTTCTGCAGTGAAAGCTGTTATTTTTGTACATTTGGTGGCTGGTTAGTAGCTTGAGGGGCCATTGTGGTGGCGGTTGCAGAAAGCTATGATCTAACACTGTGGCAACAAATTATTGCAAACATTTTTCACAATGCTGTAGTCACAGTGAAGTGAACTCAGCGTCATGAGGGCATATTTCCCGAGAACAGAGGGCTGAAGGGGAAGCAAAGAGTCAGCCTTAATTTTGTCCCCAGCTAAAAATGCTGATGTAGAACATTTTTCTGCTGCTTCTGTACATTAACTTTTTTACAGAGAGGCTTTCTTTTGTTATGCATAATGAGACAGTGACAGTGATAATGGTTCCTGAATAGAAGTGAACAAGGAAAACGATTTCCCGCTGCAGTTGCTCCTGTTTTTCGTGTGACAGTGTAATTGTTTCTGATGCTGCCTACAGGATCAAACAGACATGGATCTTTTTTTTATGTGTCACGACACACTACAAAGTAATTAATAAATGTAATCATATTACCTATTCCTGTAACATAATGAAATATGCTGCCTGTTCTCACTCCCAATATGTCAAAAATAGACAATTTTGCATGTTATATTGATGCCAAAGGCACCCTTACAGGGTTAGTTAACTCAAAAATGACAATTCAGTCATTAGATACAAGGTTTTGTAGTCCACAAAACACTGCCGTGGGAAAGTGCATTGCACTCATCTCCCAAACAATTGAAGCAAATGGTGACCAGGAATCAAACGTTAAAAAAATACATAATAAAACTAAAAAATGTCTCAACACTGCTTGTCCAATGTAATACAAGTGTCCTGAAGCCCCAATGTGCCAAGTTGTTTTGAAAAACTTAACTAGTGTCATGTTTTTAGCCTTGTTGTAGCCTGTTGCTCCTAGTGTTAAGGCTGCATTCATGTATGCCTGCTGATGCAAGACCAGCGAGAGCTTGTGCTATCTGCACACCAGTGTTTACATGCTACCCAGAAGCATTTAAGTTTGTGTCCCGTGTGAAAAGTTTTTGCGGTGTGTCCCACAGCATTGGCATTAGTCAGCCCTTGTCGGCTTTTTTTTTTTCCCTTATTCAGTATGTTGAATTGATGTTGGAGACGGTGGAGCCAGTTGGTGAATAAATCACTCTGAGTTGCCGATCGGCTCAATTCACAGGAGGAAAAAACGGACGTGGGTAAAGCACAGAAATAGCTAAAGTAAAGAGGGCATGACATGAAAATAAAACTTGTTATATAAAGCAAGATACATGTTTTGGCTGTAGTCTTGGCGGAGTGTTCAGGTGCCACTTTTGAGATACACTGGTTCTTTCATGTTGATTTGGTTTGTCTTGGCCTTAAGGGGAAGATCTTGTTCCTTTTCTTTCCGTTTCAAAGCCTTGCTTAAAAGGTACTTCATTGAGTTTTCAGTAATACTATGGTGCAACATTTGTTTTTTGTATCTTGTGCACATGTATGACAGTGCAAATGATAATGCAAAAATGACAATACACATTGCTGCCGATAGCTTCAAACTATTCTACTGATCAACAGGTAACATGCCAAAAAAAGTAGTGATGTAGCTACAAAAGACAGGGAAGGTGTAGACCTTTAATAAGCAATTGTGAAAAATGCAGGTTTCAAATATTTTAAAAAGACAGCTTTGTGAGGGTTTTATGAGGATAGAAACGCTACAACAGAACTTGTTTTGGTGACAGTTAATGTCCAGAACGAGAACAAGTTAATTGTCATAATTCACTATTTTTGAGAAATGTATGGGACTGTCAGTAAGTATGCCAGTTTCAGCTGTGAGCCAATTGTCTTGTAAAAAATGATCCCTGATTTTTGAAGCAGCTCTCACTGTGAGTATCTGTATTTATGTTCAGGGCTATTCAGCTCCAGAGACCTTTTCCATATTCATAATCTTTGCCTGAGTCTTAAATATTTCACAGGTTTCCTGTAGAAAAAAGGCCAGACACATGAATCATTACCTACACTTACATACCTGGTACAAGGTAATTACAGTCATGAGTAACACGCTAACCCTTCAACCCGAAAATCTGCTGATGTAGTGAAATGATTCAGCCATTGGGGCTGCGCTGACAGACTCTGATTTCTCATACTTAATGTGCTCCTATGGGAAACAGGCTCACACACACACACACATTTTTTAAAGATATGAACAATAGAGAAGCAGACAGAGGCGTACTGACAGTGACAGAGTGACAGAAAGAGGAAACTGATTACAGTAAGTACCAGCCCCCACCATTAAAGGCAATAGTAGAAGATAATAATGTGGCCGTGAGCCAAAGCAACACACACAGTTCAACAAAAGGGAGGCACCCGTCCACCTCCGGCCTCTTCTTCCAGCCCCGCCCGTATGTCAGAATCCTGTACGAAGGGGGACAAAAAAGCCCGCCTGGCCCCCAGACGCCCACGTTCCCCGGCTCCTTCATCCATCCAGCCGAGTCAGCCTGACAAACTAATGGAGACTAATCAACTGTCAGGACGAACACTCTGCGCACTACATCTCCCGGCTTCCCGTACCATCCCCCTCTCCGCCTCCTCCTCCTCCTCAGCGCCCTCCCACCGCCGCCTCCAAACTCCCCTCCCACCATCATTTTAAACTATAACTGTCATGAGCAGAAATAACAGAGTGATGGCTATATATAGCACCCCCCATCTCCTCCCCGTACTACAACACACACACAAACACACACAAACGCTCCAGAGCACATTAATTTCCCATTTGCACCTTCACCTTAATGACCTCCATTATATATTTAGCCTCTATTCTTAATTCTGCACCTAATCTTTAATTTACTTTGACCTCGGGTACCCCAGTGCTGATGTCTGTCTTCTAAGCAGCTATCAAAAGTTTGCAGATGACATTACACTCTACTTAAATCAATATCTTTGACAGCTTCCTGCTCCGTGCTGAAGGACTCAAGTCAGTATGTTTACAGGCAGTCTCATAATTTTATCATAATCAGCGTAAGCACAATACTTTCGATTATTGCAGCTGTCATTTAAACATCAGGCTATCTTACCAACACTCAAATAATGGAGTCGGATTACTTTTTAAAATGGCTCGATATTGTTATGCTTTAGTCTTTTCTCTTTTTTTGTTTTGCATGTAATTGGGAAAATGTCACGGGAGGCACAGCAGTGTGTCTGAATAATGAGTCCAGCAGTATAAGAAGACTAAGAGGGTCTGTACTTTACGGGGAGATTAGTTGAATTACTTTGCTGTTACGGCTATCGTCAGGCATATCAGACCTGTTAAAGTGCTTTGTGACTTCATCAGAATTACACACTTAATCTGAATATTCAAGGCAAGCAACCTTTTTCTCCTTATTTCTTTATTTGACTTCTTTGAGAGTCAATGTATAACCGTAGTGCTTGACTGTCCCATAGTCTCACAATAGCTGCATTGTTTTTGTTGTTGTCTTTGGCCTCTTAGAGGCAACATATCACCTTTTTCATTCTTACGGTGAACTTGTAAGCAAACAGTTGCTCATTTAAACATCCAGCAGTTGTGGATGTACCATATCTTATGTTTCGAGTCACGTTTCTGGCCAGCTCATGTATCTGAGATCTTTTAGCTATGTTTTTGGTCTGGAACCAACTCCTGAGGGACATATCTCTTCAGTTGCTAAATGCTCCACTATACTCAATAGCAAGTCTCTAACTGTGTCTGTCTGAAATTTGGTGCTGAGCAGGTAGTGTTCAGTGTATTTTTAGCACTTTGTCAGTAAAAACATGTCATTTCTGTTGCTAAAAACCATGACATGAGGGCAGTCAAAGTGAAAAAAGTTGCGATCAGATAGCTAAACAATGAGCAGAAACCAACATCTGAACACTACCTTTTGCATCGCCTCCTGTTACCTGATTCCAGGCCAAAAAGTTGCAAAAAAAAAAACACTGCAAAGACTACAGGGCTGTATGGCCAACTAGTACATACGCTCTATGCATACATAAGAGGAGATAAGTGCTCATATCAGCAGACAGTGGTGATTTGTATTTGTCATTCAAAAAGGGAAACCAAAAAACCAACAGGATGGATTCAACACGCTAGTTAGTCAGTTAACAAATTGACAACAAAACCTGATGTTGAAATAACAAAGCATGTTTACTGTGTGCTAGTGAACGATAAACAATTTTAAACCATTTCTGCTAAAAAGCTTGATGACTAAAAGGCATAATGTTAGCTAATGTAAAAAGTTTGTTTAGATTTATTTCTGGTGTCACTAGGTCTTTAAATAAAGTATCTAGAACTAGATTTTAAAAAGCTGTAAAACATAAAGAAATGTAAGCAGTAGCTTCCTTGAGTGCAGTTTATTAGCACATTTACATGTGACATTCAGTGCAAAATCTGTTTTTAAATGGATTTTACCTAAATTAACATAACTCTACCCTATCCTAATTTAGCTTTTCATGTCCTTATCTAACCTTATTTAACCTGTTACCACCTAATCAAATTTCTTCATCTAAATTTAGAACATAACAACACCAGAATACTCATCACATTATCAGACACACACACACACACACACACACACACACACACACACACACACACAAAACAAAGACCCCTAAGCCGGTACTTTAGTTCTCGGCATCTCAGGAAGCAACACCCACCTCCTCTCTCAGAAACACCTCAGACTGAGGAAAGGAAGGAGAGGAAGGGACTCTACTGGCCTTGTCTCTCTCTCTTTATCTGTGTGCGTGTGTGTCTGTATGTGTGTGTGTGTGTGTGTGTGTGTGTGTGTGTGTGTGTGTGTGTGTGTGTGTGTGCCTCAGTGGAGGGATGCTATCTTCTATGAAAAGGAAAGTGATTAATCTCCATATTTTCATGCACAGCACAGGGAGCCTCAGATTCTGTTTGACTGTCAGAGCAACATCTTCATAGTAAACTTGTTTACATATTTGCAGCTCAGCAGGCTTTTCAGTGCGCAGATTCAGTCAGACCAACATTTCCTTAAGTGAAACTACCTGAAACATTTTTTTGTGAGCTTTACAGAATAATAAATACATAACAGAAAGCCACAAAATGTAAAAAAAATTCTCACACCTATTTTTCTTATTAAACAGAGAAATGCAACTGTGCACCTTTTAAATGCAACTTTCTCTCAGTCATGGAAAACTAACTAAACGCTGAATTGCCTCATTAACTCATCCTAAAACACACTTAATTCAGACTCAATGGAAACAAAATAACACTCACCCAAACCATCTTGGTTACTCTTGTTAGTAACGTAGTTAGTAAGTCCACTGTTACAGCGATCACCAGCTCTGGTTTTGTTGAAATAAATCCTTTATTCACAAAGTTAGATATAAAAAACATGTTGCTTTTCCCTCCACTGACCACCAGCTGTTTACAGTCCTGTAACTTATTCCTCTACCACAGGGTGTCGAGGTGTCTTTCAGCTTAGCTACCTGTTTGACCATCAGAGACTGGAAACTAAACTCTGGTGGTGCATGCTGTGCACTACATGCAGTGAGTATAATAGAAAGAGCACCACCTGTATTTATGAAAGTATTAGAAACAAAATCAACAACACCTTTGGGATTTCTAAAATACCCTGGTATACCATAATACCATGATACCGCCCAAGCCTAGTGAGACTCCAACCTGTGACTTTGAACAAAACTGTCTCCAGCCAGCAGGCCAAACTTTACTTTGGTTGCATCCCCCTGCTAGTGATTAGGACTCGTCGCTATGTATATAACTGATTGCCGCCAGCAAGATGTTTGCCGTGAATTGGTTCTGAAAAAATTCTCTATCATTAGCAGAACGTGAAAGCGTGACTGACTAATTGTGAGAAAAGAAATTACAACAGTGGCTGCTGTACAGGGAGCAGGCGCTAATTAACACTCCATCATTCCAAGAAATACTGATGAAAATTAAAGCCAGTGTGCTGTTATTCCATTTACATGATAGATTTATCTTGCATCTGAATCCTTGATGTTTTTATTCTGGGGACACGCAGGTATAATGGCATTTTCAGACAGATTAATCACACTGGAGGCAGCATTATTCAGTAAAATACTACACACAGCAAAGAGTTGTAGATTGCACATCAGCCCCTCGCAAAACTTGTGAGGCATATTGCCTTCTCATCCCGCTGAGGTATGATGCAGCAAAATGCCAAAGGCCTTGAGCTATTCATATAATTTCAACTGTGCATGTGGAATGGGCAATAATTTAGATTTTTATGACCCAGGAGCACAAAATGACCATAACATCGCTGCAAAAGGGGGCTGTGGGGATTATTGATAAATAGGAACTACTGCTATGCTGAGATTTCAGGCTTTTAGTGCTCACATAATTGTAGGTAAGTTGAATATGTCAAAAACAATAAAGGTCACATATTATGAAACGCCACTTTTAAAGGGAGAGTTTAAAATTACACATCTTCCTCTTACTTATAAGGAAATTAATTGGAATGGTGGATGGCGTGACACTTGGGCAACCTGCCAAACTGCAGACCACTGTTTGAGGAAAACAAATAACAAAACCATTTGTTTGTTGACGAGTCGTCCTTGTGTTTCCAGCTGCTGTTTTGCCTCCACACGTGGGTTTATTTAGCGACCTGTGGCTGTTTTTACACTAAGCATAGTGCCATGAAAAGAGATTGTTCTTTAACGAGACATTGCTGCGTCCCTACTTGGATAGTGCTTCAAATACTGGTTGTTATTTTGCCGAGACATTGCTGAGTTTCTAGTCAGGATAGTGCCACAAAAAGCAGTTGATTTTTTACCAAGCATTGAGTTTTTAGCAAGTCATTGAGAATAACCCACTTTTTGACTGCGACCCACCAGTCAGGAACCACTGTGCTGCATAAGAACATACCAATGGCCTCCTGTGCTTTGCAGAAAAATACAATTCCAACATTTTTTTTCTGGAGATTGGGTTAATTCTCTTTTTACTGAACTACACCCACCAATCGTGTCATCACACAAAAGGAAAAATGCATTTATATTATATTTGAGCGAAGGCAGACATCTCTGCAACACTCGGCAACTCACACCAAAACTGTGTAGTTTGATAAATAGCACTACAGGTAAGGGAAAGAACATGTGTTTTTGATTTTCGGGCAAACTGTTCCTTTAAGCGGTTTGATAAAAAATCATGTCTTACCATCTTTGCCGATGAGGAAGTCTAGGTAGCGGTAGGTGTAGGCCACGCCCACCTTAGTCTCCACCTGTGGTCTCTTCAGGGTGGAGTAAATCTTTCCCGGACTGTTCTCGTCCGACGTCGGCTTCATCTTGCGCAGCCCGCAGCCCATGGCTCCACAGTGTGTCTGTCTCTCTGTGTACGGATCCTACCAAGCAGACAAAACAGAAGGAGACAGTGTTTCATTGTCACTTGTGTGTCTGTGTGTGGTGAGTAAATGACTAAGTGCACATGTGTTAGTGTTTGTGTGGGTGTGTGGTGTTAAAAATTGGAGGTCACCTGTGGTGGAATAAATGCTCAGATCCTTTAAGTAAAAGTAGCCACACCACAATGTACAATTGATTCCTTGCGGATATAAAAATACTTACTTGATCAGTTTTAGCTCTTACTATAAATCATTTGTAGAAATTTTATCAATCAATTTAAATATTTCTTAATCAAATTATCTGCATTTTTTAATATCTACCATCCCCCGCAACCATGGGTTTCCATTCATATCTTTATGATATGAAAATCAATTAGACTCTTGAAACTTGCTTAAGATGCATAATTCTTCACATTGAGCAACAAGTCTGCATTGCAACATTAATTGCATGGTAATGAGGTTTAAGAGCACATTAATCTTTATCTTATGATTTTAATTATCATCATTGCCTCACAATAATTATAAAACTTTTAAAAATATCACTCTACATTATTCTCTGAGGTATGTTGGCAAGATAGCAATGGCTGAAATGCTGAACTCAGGACTTCAAAACGGCAGTCTACAAACCTGTTTATACAATCTATAGTTTATATCAGGGGTTCTCGAACTTATTATTCAAAGGTCAGGATCTGATTTCTATTCAAGGCCAAAGGTCCAGAATGACAAGTTTTCGCCTGGCACCCAGGCCACTCGAAGAGAGGCTTCAGTGTCATAGATTCACAACTTGTTTGTTGATTCATAGGAAGATTTTAACTGTCAAAGTTTTGTTGTCCTCACCTCTATATTCTCAGGATATTGCTGTTCGAAATGTGCTTTGTGTCAAAGCTGCGTTCAACATTTCCACTCAGGTGTCTCTGTGCAAATCAAACACATGGGCTTCCTGTTGTTTTGGGGCAAAATGACCGCATGTTTCTCTGTCCACTTGTCTTTGAAAACTTGTTTTTCTTGGTCAGCTTTTCTTTTCTTAGTACATTTGGACAGTGATGTAATGTACAATGACAGAAGACAGAATGTGAATGCTTGTTAGTTGTTAACTAACTTTTCAACGGACACCTGTTAGCCAACCTTCGAACTCTAACACGCGATGACTTAAATGTCATAAACTTGCCGGCTGTGGACGTTGCCATGACGACAATGTCAAACAGGGAAGCTATTACGTTTAAGGCGTAATCTCAGGCTAGAATTGCTGTAACGTTCTCCAAATAGACTATATTCTTCAAAACTAACAATTTATTGATAAGTGTAAAAAAACATAATCTTCATTATATTGTATTATTGCATTCCTACTACAACGTGTGGGCTGGGATTGACTTGCTGAGTCTGAACTTTGAGAAACTCCGGCCTTAGATTTGTTTCGCCTTTTTCCTTTTTGCCTTTTTGCCTTTTTGCCCTTTTATGTTGGCCACCAGATCTCCTACATGTTTGGCACACAGGAAAAGACTCAGTTTTGCAGCCTCACAGCTAGATGCCACAAAATCCTACACACTGAACCTGTAAGTACAGTATTTGAGTAAATGTTCCTATTTCCTTTGTCCCCACTGGGTATAGCTGACCCTGGTCAATCTGGATATGATTGAGGGCCAGATTAAGCTCTCTGTGAGATGCTGTACACACACACACACACACACACACACACACACACATACACACACACACACACACACACACACACACACACACACACAGAGACATGTACAACAATACGGTGTATGAAAGCAAACATTCATGCTCTCTGATATCCATGATTCCTCCGGGATTTCAAAAGGAAAACCAATAAAGAAGAACATGCCGGATAAGCATCCGTAAATAAATAAATAAAAATGACTAAATGAGCTTGATTTTTCACGGGTTCCCTCTCCCTCGTTCCCAGGGAGACCAAATTAACAGAGACAACCGTGGAGGAAGAGGAGGCCTTAAAGAGCCGGCGCCATGGGCGCCGCTTCACCCCAAATGGTTTGTGACAGCATCACTGCCTCTCTCTAGCGACCGTGTCTGGGAGCAGGTGACATCCTATTGTGTGCCACTGATTAAACTCAAGGATGGATGGATGGATGGGTAGATGGCGGCGCTGCCCTCCCCTCCCCTTCCACCTCGGCTGATGAGGAACCCTCTCTATTATGCTCCTTACTAATTACAGGACGTCGCAGTGCCATGCCTGGAAACTACGAATCCGAGCCGGCCGACGCTTCAGAGACAGGACAGGAAGTGAGGAGGGGTGGAGGGGGGTGGGATGTAGGAAGGAGTGGGAGACGAAATAGGAAACGAGCAGACGGGGGCTCCGTTAATGAGGTGAACGGCAAGAATGGAAAAGGTGAGAATCAATCAAGGGAGAGAGAGGAAATGGGGGTGGCCGGGTTGGATATTGTGCATCGGAAAATGGGTACGGGAGGGGGGAGGGCAGTGGGTAATGCATGGCAAGTAGAGTCTGGAGAAGAAAAAGGGCGTGCAATTAGAGTGCGCTGAATGGAAAAGGGGTGATCAACACACGGCGAGGGAGAAGGGAGAGAGAAAGATGAGGCAGGAGATTCATTACGGTTGTCATGAAAGCCAGTGTTTCCAGTGGCACTTACATGAATGTCTTTGTTGGGCTTTATGAATCTCAACGTGCATCACAATCGTATCTCTGCAAGCCTGAGAACACCTCGTTGAAGTGGACCATGGGCTGATGGACTCATGATTAATACCCAAGCACACAGAGTCCTGCAGGCCTGAAACTTCAAAAGCCTTTAAAAATGTGTGGGAGATTTAAAAAAAAAAAGTTACCTTTTGGGTCCGTGGGGTCATGAAAAAAAAAAAAAACAGGGAAAGTCGTGGCATTTGCAAATAGCAATTTCCAGGCCTGGAAAAGTTTTGGGAAACCAAATATACTCTAAAAGTTTGTGAAAAGCTGTGGAATTTTGATTCACAAACCTGTACAATCACACATGATGTGGTCAAGGACTGTCCGAAGTTTCAAAAATCCAACGCTAATTTCTGTTTTTACAGTTTCTGGCTGTGATACAGTGTGTGTTTTTAGTGATTATTAAAGAAAACAAGGCATGTAAAAAAAAAAAAAAAAAAAAAAATCACAAAAAAATGAAAAAAGAAAAAAATCATCCAGCATCGCCAATTTTTTTTTAGACAATTAAAATAAAAAAAAAACTCCCAAAAGTTATAAAGAAACACAAAAATCACCAAAAGATTTTTTAAAAACATTTTTTAAGAAAATAGAAAATTTTAAGTATAAAGAAATGCCAAAATATTTCAAATAAAACATGCCTTCAAAACAGGCATTTGACAGTAAAATAAATAATAAATGCAGGCATTTAAAGTTGTATGCCCCTCCCCTAAAGCTAAAATAAAAAATGAAGGCCTCTCCCTAGTGCTTAAAAATTAGGTGACATGCCTCCCCTTTTTTGCACCACCCCCTCCTTTTTCTTAATTAAAGAACAGTCCCTAAGTCATATTTAAATATTCACTCTTAATACAGTATTAAGAGTGAATATTTAAGAATCTGAATTCATACTTTTTTGAATAAATAAAAATTTTAAAAAAGCTGTTATCTACTAATAAAAAAAAAACCGACAGTCATTTTTAGAGAATGTATGGTCTTAAAAAAATTGCCGCAAATTCATGGAAATGTATTGGTGAAAATGTGTACGATCCCTGTGCCTCTGCACATGTCAAGCAGGACTGATGTCTTCCTTCCGTTTCCAAGAACAAAAAAGCCAAACACAATGTGCTGAAGCTGGCATAGTCAAAGTCCCTAAAAGCGCTTCAGTCCCCCCTTAAATTGTCACTCAGGACTGTGCTGCAGTTCACCGCAGCATCACAAATGGCTCTGCCATCAAAGAAAACAGGGCGAAAAAAAAAAAGAATTTTTCCAAGTCTTGGATTTTCACTGTTGCCTACAGTTACTTGTAAATAGCTTTTATCATTCCTACCCTGGAGAGAGCAGGAACAACAAGAGGGAAGGCGAGGCTCTTGTCATGTCGTCTACAAGAGCTGGAGAAGAGGTATTCAGAACAATAGGACGGGGGGCTTTGAGGGAGGGGTGTGGAAGGAAAACAAAGTGGATGAGAAAAAACGGAGGGGCTTGTATTTGCATAGCTCCTTGAGACCGGGGAAGAGGAGATGTGAGGCGAAGGCGAACAGGAGTATTTTTAGAGCTGAACTGACAGAGGAAATGTGAGATGTTTATGATTTTTTGAGTCACTGTTTCTTGCCTCGAACCTCTCCTCTGAGGCTCCGGGCAGTTGCAGCCCCGACAACACACCGCCTCAGCTCCTCAACACCCCTTTTTTTTTGTTTTTGGGAGATTGACAGGCGGGGAGTCAGGGATGCTTGACAGCGTAGACAGACTCTGGGTAGCAGAAAAAACAGGAAGAGCGCCATTGATTTCCCTTTTGCTGAATTAGCAACGATCCTTTTGCCATTTTGTTCTATCTTTTTCCCTTGCTAATGGCATTTTGAGGTTTTATTTGATAAGAGGTTTTATTCGATAAGATTTGCTCCTCGTAAGCCGAGATTGACGTTCGGATGCTTTGTTGTAGCTCGGATGCACTTAGCTTTGGCCCTTACAACCAAAACATCCCAGAGCACTTTGTGTTGTGCTGAATGTGAGAGGTAACCTCAGGGAGGTGCTTGTCTTTCACTGCCATGTTTTCTATACGTCAGTCAACAACCATTTGTCAGTCTGAGGTTTGATTTGTTTTCTGTGCTCACATTGATCACTGGGGTCACTGCCTGTTGGCTCTCTGGGGATTTAGCACTTTATGAAAACTGAAATAATCTATTTTGGAGCACTTTGGGGCAAAGGTGCTCTACTGCAAGCTGAAAATTAAATGGCCTGACATGTTATCACCTCTTAAAGATGTTATTGCGGACTTATATCTAACAGTTGGTTATTCACACACCTAGAAGACATTGGAAGTCATTTAAAGCTGTTTTTTTGGCCACCGAGCAAATTTAAGTGTAATAATTAAACTCATTTTAGCTCTGTTCTGGTCTACATCAACTCCTGAGAAAAGTATCTGGCTCTTTAGATGCTCCACTATGTTCATGAGCTAGCTGCTAACTCAGTTTGTTTTGTGTTTGGCTGGTAGCGCACAGCTGGTTCAGACACCTTCTCACTCCTAACTTGTCAAATATGACGATATCAAACCCCTGCATCTTCACAGGAAACAGAGGTTTCACCACTGTTGAAGGTTGAGACAATAAACCTTCTTGGCCAAATTAAGAAAAACAGTCATTGTTTGGGTTAAATTAACTGTTTGTTATAGTAACTTAATTGTTTTTATTGGGTGTTACAAGATTATACAATAACTAAAATCACCTTTTATGGTGTCCCATCAGCGATCAAAGACGTATTTTTGTATAGAAATGAATACTGGTCCCGCTAGACCCAGAAAAGTAACACACATACAAAATGAGGATGTTCAACAGTACATTAAGGTTGTACCTCTACTCACAAAAAGAAAAGGAGACAAAAACACAACAAACATAAAACACATCAACAACAACAAAGAAACTAAAGTAGCCACTTGTTACCCCTAAACAATAGTTTAAGTTGGAATTACTATTATTCCGACTATTCTTCATATAGGTGAGAAAAGGGCCCCAGACCTTGACAAATGCATTAGACCTTCCTTATAAAGTCTTATTTTCTCTAATTTAGGAAGGTATAGCACATCTCAAATCCAATGAGTGTGAGACAGAGGTATAGAGGACCTCCACTTTATGACTATGTCACGTAACGTGCCACTAACTTGGTTACATGATTGGCAAAACTCAAGAAGACTTTAGCTTTAACGCAGGAGATGAACTCCTCCTGTCTCCCAGGTAAAAGTCAGGTGTGTGTGTAACCCATGTACCACTCTTCCATTCTGTCCTACTCTGCCTGTCTTACTCTTTTTACGACAATATTACCTCAGATAGATTACATTAGATTTAGCTGAAAGCCTTGAACATCTCATACAGATGCTGTAAGATGCCTTGTGCCGTGTTGCAGACTTCCAGGTCTACATATTATGCTCTAACTATCCTTCTGCGTCTGCTGTTGACATACTGGGATGCAGCTACCGTGATGTCAACACAAGCACATGGTAGAATTACACTGCACCTGGTTATGTTTAGGCAAAAAAAGCACATGGCAAACCAACGCCAGGACGTCAACAAATGCACGTGCTGGCATGCATGATTAGGTTTAGGCAGAGAAACACGTGATTAGATGTAGAAAAAGACAACAGCATTCAGACGGGCAACACTGCAATCCCGCATGAAAGTCTGGGGTTTGTTGGATCTGTCCACTGCCCCTCTTGCCCACCCCATAGGGACCTTTGTGCTCCTTATGTAATGTCTTTAACAGCAGCGTTTCAACCTGATGCCATACAGCGGTGTATCATGCGGACGTAACAGGTTACAGGTCAACTGACCCCACCCGTCTGTGTATCATGATGCCGTGTGTCTGGCCAACGGTTCTGTCCTGCTGCATTCTCAGCTGATGCTGCGTATCATGCAGACGTGAAAGGTGGCTTTTGCCGTCGGTATCTTACACCAAAAGCACTGCAAAAGCGGCGGTATTTGACATATTTGGAATGAGAATGGGGTACTTGTGCATCTGTAGCTGAAGCCAAGGACCACTGACCAGGCCGTCATATTTGATGGTCTGGGAATTAGACCAGACTGGTTTGTCAGTGCTTTTCTGTTGAAAACAGGTCCCAGTTGCTGCTGAAAACGACATAATGAGAGCGGGGAAATGTTATGAGAAAAATATGTGTCTCTAACAGTTAAAGCTCCTTGTTAATCTTGTGTGTCTCCTGTTTGGTGCTCAGCAGGTAGCATACAGTTGGAGCTTTTTGGGATTAGAGCTAAATTTTGGGGCCAAAACAACAGGCTTAAAGAGGGTAAAAAAGCCTTGTAGAGCTGCAGATTTGGATAATAACGCTTTGTGGGTTTGTAACTACAAGTGTTAGTCTTCACATTATGTTGTCATTTGAACCACTGATCTGACAAAAACTACTGAGTGGTGGAGCTTAAAATTATTCTGAGTAATTGGAGCTATTATCGTTATGCTTTTTACATCAGTGTAGAAGATGATTGTACAAAACTCCACCTGAAGTCTGCACTTAGAGACATCACAGCACCAGCAGCAAGAAGCAGCTGCACCCAATGATTTTAATGCTGTCTGACTGACATCTTCCCCATATTACAAGACCATGATACAAGGCTTTGATAGCAACATTGCTGAGATCAAACCCAGCAGCATGGGACGCTTCAGAGTGGATTAATGGAGGAGGACATTAATTAGGACACTGTGTTCTTGTGTTCTTCGCCATGTACTCTCGCTTTTAAGCCCGCTCTCTTCCTCTCTCGTGCTTTATCTCCCTCGCCCCTCTTTGCCTTTTTCCGACTTTTGATCTTCTTAATCTCAAGTGGAGAGCTAGCAAGGCTGCGTTTGCTGGTGGATACTGCGGGTTCAGTATCATTGTGCGGAGTAGAGTCAAGGGCTCTCCGAGGCGGGGAGGCTGAAGAGACCATCACTTAGGACAAGACTGACCTCAGAGGACAAACAACAGCACTGTTTGTTGGTTGAAATGCTTGAAATTACCTGTGTTTACAGTGTGTTTTCCTGACAAGCAACCTCCTGGGAAAAATTACAGTATGGGTAATTTTTTTGAAATGGCATTTTAGAGGTCAAAAGCAAGGGCTGAAATAACATACCACTGCAAAAAAAAGTGATGGGTTCATGTGTCTATTCACCTTATGGGTTGGAAGTGCTCCATTATTTTGTCTTTTAGCTTTCTGTCTTCCCCGAAAATCGGAATGTGTTGCTTTGTAATTACATTTTAGCAAACAAGACCAGTTGTATAACGTAGCGTATAGTGTGAAGAGCTGCCAGAGCTGGAAGAAAAGGAGACACTTTCTTCTGCAGCACTCTTTACAAAAGGGTGCCAATTAGATCATTTCTCCCACACAGCTCTAATCAGCTGGCCATGTACTGATAGACAGAGTTACTGCTTAAAACGTCAAACATGCATCAAACCGCTATTTGCTTTGTATAGATATAGTGACGTTATGGGGTCCTGAGCAGTGAATGAAGTCATGCTTCCTCTGTGTGTGTTGCAATCTGAGCTTCTCTGTGCTGTGTTGTGGTTAGTCAGCCCGGCAGCACGTGCTTGTATCCTGCAGGTTAGCTCACTGCTGCTGCTTTGCGCTGTGCTCGTACCGTGGTTACCTCGTCCATCTGGAGAATGTTGTTGTAGAAACGTAGCACCTTTCCCCGATTCCCGACTTTGCATTTCCTAGGATACCGAATGACCTGCCCTACTTTGCCTTATATGGCCTCTGATGGCTTACCCTGAATTTTTAAAACAAAAAACTAATACAACAACTGGCACAGTTGTTGTATTAGTTTTGGTTTTTGTACTAGAAAGTTTCACTTATTTATTAATATGGGCAACAATGAATAGAGATGGGCACATTTAATGTAAAAAGACCTCTTTTTCTGAAATGTGCTGTTATATTTGTCTTCTGATTTTGACACAAACGTGCACATATTTATAAGGTCCTAAGATTTTTGCAGTTGTGTGCACTGTTTTTCTTCATATTAACCCTGAATTCGCACCCTCACCCAGGGGCGTAAGTACAGAAAGTAAATAAAAAGTGTGACGTAACTGGGGCCAGTACTACACAGGGGTACATGGCGTAAGTGAGCCACATCAGATCAGGAGATGCCCCCTGGCAAAACTGTATAAGTTTCTTAACAGAAAAGGCATTAAAGAGGCTCCTCCTCCTCTTAAGAAATGATTCCATTTGTTATATACACACTCAAATGTGCAAACCCATCTTCATCACGGTTTTAAAAAAGTTAGTACCAAGCAAACTATTACAAAATTAAAGTCTAATTCTACACATACTACAAAAACTATCAACAAATATTAAAAGCGTTTCAATTAAATTAATATTTTTTTAATTGTCTTTGATATTTACGTCATGTACAGATGCAATGATAATGTTTATGTGTGGGTATTGTTTATGTTGTCCAGTCTTAAGTCTCTGTTTGATCATGTGACAAGACGATAAGACTCCAGTTAGGTGAAGCACAAAATCCATCGAGACTAACAAGCTGAACACACCTCGGCAAACCCAGCAAGCAGTCAGGCCGATCAAACACAAAAGAAAAGACAGGAGAGAAGAGAACAGGAGGACAAGGTTACAAAGCTCCCTAAATCAGATTCTTTTCTTTCTTTTTCTTTTTTTACAAACAGTCGCCAGCCAGCGGACAAACCCCTCGCTGCTTCCCTCCAGGATGTGTCAACAAACATGCAGCAGGTAAGCTAACCTTAGCAGAAAGCTATGTAACTCTGGGCTAAATAACCGTAACATTTGGCTGTTCTCTTAGACGTACATGAATAATATCGTCTAAGCTGTAGGCTGCTAATACATTAATGTCTCTACCAGGTGGACAGCCAGCTTATGACCTATTATGGAAAGCTAATTAATAGCCTAGTAGATGCTGGCTATTCCTAAATAACCTTTACATTTGCATATTTTCTGTTGCAGGCCTAACCAGTCAGAGACAGAACCTTTCAAATAGGTGAGTACTAGTGCTTTTTCAAGGGGATTTGAGGTATCTGTCAGGCCGCCGTGCCCCTGTTTTTTGTGTGTGTGTGCGTGTGTGTGTGTACTTTTGTGTGTAAACTGTGTGTGTGCCGCTGTAGCTGGCCAGTTTTCGGGACATGGTGTTGCTTGTTAAGTATTGAAGCTCTCAGCTCTCTTGTTTCTGTCGAGGAGTGCAGTTGTCGTAAGGTTGTTTTAATAAAAATGCCTGAAGAAGTCTGAGGTCATTTCAGCAAAAACTGCTCTGCTTTCAGCTGCTTGTTGTCATGTTTGTGAACTCTGACTGTCACAGCTCTATCAGTGTTTCTCATCACTTTCTCTGTGACCTCTGTGCTCTGCAAATACAATAGTGTAAGTAACACATTCCCACTGTAAAATCCAACACATGGTTGGTATTGTATATACATCTAATTGTGTGTGTATATCTAAGTGTGTGCATATGTGTGTACTCCGTAACTGTCCAAGGACCCGTCATAATAGCCTGCACCGCGACCTGTATTTACTAACTTATGCCACTAACCCGAAACAATAATACTTCTATTGCCCAAAGTTAACAAACCCAACATATGGAGGCAAAGAGCATTGGCCACTCAGAGGGAGAGCAGAGCAGATCATGCTTTTGCTTTAGGAAATGCAGATTTACCTTCAGTCGCTAGCTGGTGACTCAGCCACCTCCATGTTGAGGACCGTGTCTCATATTCTCTGAATTTTGCATAGAGTCCCTTCAAAAACAGGCATCATCATCTTGATCATTTTCATTGTATAAACCAAAACATTTTGGTTTTGGTTTACTGGTTGAGCTGGTTTGAATCTAGTTAACATAGAGCGTAACTTAAATCATCTTTTCAGTGTGATATCTCTTATATCTGAATGATATCAGGACATATAACCTCCTTAAAAATGTGAAAAGAAAATCCATAGATTAGGCTTTGAAAATCAGGATTGCAACTTTTGACTGTTGTATTTACTATAGACAGCAACAGCAACTGAAAGTTAGGAGACAGAACGTAAGATCATTTAAGTCAGTAACTCTGCAGCACTGAGACTGCGTCTCATATCCTGTCTCCTACCAACAGTCAGTGTTGGTGTCTCTTTTACTGATAAAGACGATTTTCCCTTAACCTTTGACATGTTGTTTTCAGGTGCTTTCACATTTGTAGTTAATTTTATTTGTTATACATATATATCAATCCTTTTAGCTTTCACATTATTTTTTCATGATGAACTAAGAAAAATGAGCTTGATATCATATTGACTGACACGTGACTGATTGAGCCGTTTTGTTTACTGTCCTCTTGATTCATCTGCACTTTATGGACATGTGGGGAATCTAACTCTGAACACTGACTGCAAGCCATGCCGCACTTCATTGACCCTCATCGTCTCTGATGAGCTCACGCAGAAATAATTGATCATGAGCGTTATTAGTTGAAGCTGTAAGTGGACCTCATATATCATATTGTGTATAAATAGTGCCAAACAGACAGAAATGGCACAAGAAAGAGGCGATGTGCGCTGTAATGTTACAGGAGGACTGTTACGGTCTCTGCGTTTGACTCACTTTTTACTGAGGAACTGGAATATTATACAAGTAGGACACACACTTAACACACTTCTGGTTTCAAGTACTCTTACATTTTGGTGAATCAGGGAAATTCCTTGCACTGATACACGTCAGCATTACCATGGTTACCAAAATACCTTGCATAAATATGCTGTAAATAGGATATACATCATGCTTGTGTCATCAGTGCAGATCAGAAGATGGCTTTCTTCGGCAGTTCATTCAGTATCATCTCGTGGATTATATACAGTGGTGCTGTATTTGAATTCATGTCTAAATCACAAATCTATTATCATAAAATCCTGAGTTTGTTCTGCTTTGCTTTCACACCACAAAGTTCAACTGCCAGCACTCACACCAGCCTAAATGAAAGACTTTGACTGAACTGAACCAAACCGATTATGTGTGAAAGTACCATTTGCCAAACTTTAACCACAGCCTAACTGTTGAGCTGGCATCCAAGAAAATGCTCACATTAGCTCTTTTTTGGGAACATGATCTTATGAACAACAAGTCACGGGACACACAGTCAATGTGTCCAACAGCCTGATATTCTGTCAAAATATCTTGTAACCCTCTAAACCTCACTCTCTGCTGCTTTTGGTGACAGCGTCAGCTGAAAATGTGAACACATTCCCTCTGGAAATCCCCCACTCTTCCCTCTATTCCTTCCCTCCGTCCTTACCACCTTGAATCCTCGCCTAAGTGGGAAAGAGAGTGGAAAAACGAGGGACCCAGGAGACAGAGAAACAATGGACACTGAGGCAGGATGTTAATGCTGTAACCTTTAGTGATTACAATTCTTTAAAGAGAGGGACCTGCAGTGTGGAGCTGCATGCACTGTGCATGACATTTACAGGACTCTTTTGTTCAAACTGTTTTAAAGATAAAATCCACTAAGAACCTGTGGTTTAAATATAAAGCTGTCTGCTGCCTGTGGGCATGAAAGGTAGCTTGATGCTGTGTGGTTAAATATATAATCAGTTAACTGTTTGCCTTCTGCACACTCCTCTTGTGAGTGTCGGACATAAAAAGCTGTAAAGATAAACCATGTTTCTAACAATATTCTGTAAACTGAGGTGAAAACAAGACTTTTCAAACCAAACCAAGCAATGGCATTATTATTGAATTGCCCCTCTACACTGCCTGTTTAAGGGGCAAATTTTGCGCCATTATTCTACCTCACTGTTTTTTATAAAAGGTGCTATCTTGCAATCATGGAAAAGGGGGGGACAGAGTGGTCTTTCCTTTAAGCCAGCAGCGGAGGTAGTAACAGCGCCAACCCAACGTCAAACAGAACAGCTGGCAGGAAAGGCACATGGACGGGGAGGGGTGGGGTGTTTGGACGTTGTATTATGTGTGTAACCACGAGGAGATTCAAAAAGCAGCTGTCAGAAGTTTGCAGCTAACTCAAAAAGAAAAATGGTAGAAAATATCAGCAAAATGGGGAGACAAGGATGTCCTGTTAACTCCTTTTTCTTCCAAAGATGAGATCGGCCGCCATGACAGGGACATATAAAATATTGTTATTTCCATGTTATGCCATTGTTATTGTTTATAAAGCTCCGCATCACACTAGAGGCTGACAGTGTTGTGTTAAGTGTCACACCTATCATGTCTCTTTTGTATCAACGATTCTGGCATTTGGTCTTAAATCACACACTTGGGCGGCATCATGCCAAAGTCGGCAGAATGAAGGGACTTTATTGTGACTTTGTCGTGCAATCTCTTTGCAAAGCTTGTGCAAGCTTAGCTAAATCGGGTTGTGGTTTGAGTCCAGTAAAGACTTTTTGATTAACGTTGATAAATTTGGCGCTATGGCTGCTAGCGGTGGTGCTGATCAGAGGCTGGTTTGCAGGTTGGGAAGGACGCCCTTGAGTTCAACAACTGGGCTGTTTGAATGCATGCTGGCAGTGTAATTTGGCTCTACTCAAGAGCGTAGCTGTCAATTTAGCTAGCTCAAACATCATTGGGGCTCTTTGTACCGCTGCGACTCCCTACCCAATCTGCAAACTTTTTGTTGCTGCCGTCACTCAGGCTACACCTAGCTCTGCCGCTCATCACCAGCCTGCTGTGAAAATGGGAATTTGAATTTTAACTACCTGGACCTGGCGCTTAAGTAGAGCCCATGTGCCACGGCTGAGCCTCAGACAACTCTTGTGTTTGGGTGAGGGAAGGGCGCCACAAAAAAATATTTGCACCAGGGCCAGTTACAATTGTGTTACACTGCTGAAACCAATGATAGAAATGGACAGATGTGGATTTAAAAGCTCCTACAGACACCTTTACACTTCACCATCATAACAGAAGTGACACCGTGGGCAGAAGGTCAGTTAATGAACAAATACAGTGGATTGAAAAACACTCATAAAACAATATTGTTTTCTTATTTGTGTTACTTATAAAGAGAAAAGTGTATCATTATAATTTCATGGTAGTGTAACATGCAGAATGGCATAAATTCAAATAGGTTATTGTTTCAGGGTCTTAAATTTAGAAGAAAGATTTGTTCAATCTTGGAATTGCACACTGGTTGAAAAATTTAAAAGAATATTTTACTTTTAAAAGGCCATCACACAGAGCTTTAACTATTGAGAGTGAATACATTATAATGTGAGAGGCCTCTGATCCATTTCTACCTTGAAAATAAAACACAAAAGCTCAAAATTTGTTTTTGGAGACATCTTCTCCTCTAAACCATTACGCACTCCCAACAAGGAGGCCACGGGTGCCAAAGGTGGAATTGCTTTTTCAACTGGCTGAATTTGTTATATTTGCTTTGAATGCCCAAGGACGATACAAAACGGCAAGCGTGCAGGAGGAGAACAAAAAATGGAAGATGAGGGGTGATGAGTGAGGCGGAGAGAACAGGCGAGTAAACAGTAGTGTCTGTCTGAGATTCTCCGCCGTTTCAAGGCTCTGGGTGGCTCCGCGCTTCGCCGTGGCCTCGGCCAACCTCGTCTCCGTACAGTCTCAAGGCCCGGTTACAGTCTGTCCACATACACACACTCACAAATACACACACATGCAGATGCATCAAGAGAGCTATTGCCATGGGAACCAAACCCCTCTATGACTGTTCCCTTCTCAGGAGAATAATAGGCACCAATCTTTCTCAACCTCGCTCTTTCATTGTCAGTTTCTTTCTCTTTTTTTCTTCCTTTCTGGTTGCTATAAGCTCACACCCCTCTTCATCAGCAGGACTGGCTTTCTCCTCCCTCCTCCTCCATGTGCAGGAGCAAACACTCATGTCCTCCTGTTTCTCTCCTCTCTCCTCCTCTCCTCTCTGCATGTCTTTGACAGTCATAAGTTTGATTCATTATATGCATCCACGCTGGGATTTGTACAGTTCTCACAAATGAAAAAGCAAAACATTATCTCAACACAGCTTGCACAATCATCACGTTGGATGTTTTCAAGCTGCAGCTAAAGAAACACAAGCTTTTTTTATACAATAATCCTTCCCTCAATATCTTCTGGTGCCTTTGTATTTTTACACAGAATCAAACAGCGACGGCATCATTCTGCTCCAGTTTGATGGTAGACAGCATGCCAGCGTTGCGGAAACAAAAGAGGCGTGACCAGCGTGATGTTTAACATAACAGGGTTTGCCTCCAGTGTGACAGTTACCATAATTGTTGGCAGTGCTTTCAAAACAATAACAATGGCATCAACAGAAAATTTGGCATCAGACACCAACGCCAAAAGCCACTTTTCACAACATTATGAAACATAACATCAGTTTATACCGCTGATGGACGGCAGTGGTCACAGCCATATGATACAGTGCTGAGCAACATCAGCTTGAGACGCTGTCGGTAACATTGTTAAATAAGGAGCAGGGAAATCACTATGGGCCTGGTGGAGAGAAGTAAGCGTAAAGGAAAAAAGTAAATTTATAAATAAGTGTAAATATGAGGTGTTTTACCAAAATTGTATTTGTTTTTAAATATATGCGTCTGATGAGCTAAAGTTTACATTTCCTGTGAAAATGGAAGTGTATATTGAAAAGACACAATGCATTTAACAGGCGTAAATTGACATGCTGTCCCAGAATGTCAATAACCAGTGGAGTAGGATAACTAGAATGTCATCTGTAGACATGAACAGCACTGACCAAGCGGCAATATTTGATGAGTTGTGATGAGAATGTGTTGGCACAAGAGTATGATATTCCCACCTTGATCAGGGGGTGTAAAAGGGGCTGCAGTTAAAGAAGGATTGTCATTTTGAAAAAGAAATACCTGGTAACAAAAAAGAAAACTCTTTAGTTGCCCCTTTTGCAATTTTTCTCTAAAACACTGAGGGGTTTGGAGAGATTTTCCCTGAGTGACTCATTGCTTTGTGTGAACTTGCTCCAGGCAGGTCATTTTTTATTAAAGCCAGCCGAAGCCAAGTTCTTAGGTTTTCAGACACCCTATCGACATGTCCATGTTGGACATTACCCAATCAATACTGCTGCAATTTTCTTGACCACCCATTACAACAGGAGTCAATTTGCCTTATAGAAATATCAAGGGGGATGTTTTTTTTTTTTTTCTTTCTCTTTGCTTGGAGGCTAAGCTACTACACAACCGGCTGAATATTGGCTCTTTTGTTTTCCGTCTTGCCTGGAGGATTCATCCTAATATGCCGTCTCAGGTCTAGGGCAATGCCAGAGGCTTGAATAACTTAGTATCTTCAAAAGCACGATCACTGTCACCTCACAGGGGAGTGAGGGAAAATAATCTTTGCCCGAGATCTTGTAACTGAGCATTTTCAGAGGGAAAAGATGTGAGACTTGCAGGCGGAGGCTGCAATCTAGATGACACCCCTGTCATGAGAACTGCAAAACTCACACCTTATCTACCAGTGTGTCATTTCGCCATGTTTACTGCCCAAAGTTTTATATCACTGCCAGCGAGAAGGCCAATTTGGAACAAATCACAGCAGAGTTTCTATCCAAAATGCACCAAATCATAAAAAAAATGCATTTTTAATTAAGCACTGAATACTTCTAAAATACAGACAACTCTGCCAACCAAAGACTAATATGTTATCATTATCTAATTTTTGTACTTGCTTTGATTTTGTAAGAGTAAAAGTCACCTTTTGGCAATTTATTTTGGAATCAAATCCTTCACATATTTTTATGGTGTCCCAAATGTGAAGCTTGTGCGAGTTTCTCTCTGGCATCAAACAGGCGCAGCATGAAATGAGAGGAGAATGAAATTAAAATGGTTTAAAAATAACTACCTTTCAATTAGACTTACCCTAAATATTTCAGAGTGTAAAATGTTCTTGTGTTTTGTTGTGTCTGTCTGTGGGTGTTTGTCTATACATACTGAGTGGAGAGGAGTACACATTATGGTTTACACCAGCCAGCGCTTGCCAATTACCTTAATCAAATTTCACACCACGCTGGGGGGATTCAGTGTGCCCGGATCAGATAGCAAACATAAGTTGATTAAAATACATGTTTGCTAAAAGACTGAAGCGAAAGAAAATCAACACAGGCTCAGAAAATACACAACGTGATGGCTGAGAGAAATAAAACTCTGAATCACAATGAACGCTACTGTATGTTATAATAGACACTATTGTCCTTTCAGTGTTAAATAAATTAATCTTGGAATGATTTTAAAGAGGCAACCCATCAAAGATGAGTGTTTTCTCACTTTTTTAAAATTGTTTTTAGATGTGCAGTTATCTTTGTTTTTATGTGCCTAAGTTTAAGGAATCCTCCTTCTAAAGGGGCACTCTTCTTATTTACATGGTGTTCGGTTTAATCATCACAAGGGGTACTCTACCATTAAAACAACTGAATAATGTCTAAAAGAAACAACCCAATCACCAGAAAAAACATTGGCATTGCACATTTTTGCAAACCCCAAATATGTTGCATGTTATGATGTAAGGGATACATTGAAACTTCATGTTTCAACAGCGCTGTTGCCATGGTTTGGAAAAGATCATGTTTTGGCTTAAAATACCTGGTTTTGGGTTGCAGAAGCAGCAATGTTGCAGTAAAAAAACAATATCTTTTTGTGCCAGTACTGCTGAATAAACAGCAGTGGATCACTACAAAACAGCCATATTTGGTGCCTTAAAAGCTGCTGGAAACAAAGCAATGAAATAACTAAATTACAAGCGGTGGTCTAATGGATGTACCTACATGAGGTTGTCTGGGTGAGCAAATTTCAGCACAAATGTCTGCATTCTAGGTTTATGTATAAAATGAAAAACACACGGGTCTTAGTGTAGACTGTATGAAATGATGGATGCAGCTTTGACTGCAGTTGTGAAGCTTCAAGGTCAGTATTTGAGCTGATGCCATCTTATTTGTTTGTGGTCAGAAGTGACCAAATTGGATTAAAGGTTGCAGATGTGGAGGAGCAAGGGATGGATCTGACTCACAGACTGTAGCGTCACCTCGCAGACAGCTTGTCACTCACCCGCCCTGCCCTTAATATACATAATAAAAGGTATGCTGGTGTGTTATTTAAAAATTCACACCTGTACAGTTGTCATGAATATTGAAATTGGCTATAGAGACCAAAACTGTTTTTTTCTGTCAGGCTGTAAACATGTTTATTTCTGCTGTAGAGTTGGACATTTTAACATGGGGGCCGATGGGGATTGACTCTGTTTTTGGAGCCAGCCTCAAGTGGCCATTAGAGGAACTGCAGTTATCTGTGGCTTCATTTTTCAGCCTTGGAGGTCTCTTAACCGAGGTGACACACGATCAATGTTTGAGGTGTTGATATCATACATAGGAAATCATACATGCTGGCTAAAAGAAAACCTGCAATACAATCGGGTTGTTTGTAGCTTGAAAGAAATCTATATTTACCAGTCAGGAAATCACGTAAATGTATTTAAGTTGCATTATGGGAAGTGTAGGAGTTTGAACCATACTAGAGCCTAACAGTCATGATGTTTTGGCCTCTGCTGCTTCATGTCCGACTCTTACAGGTTCCTCAACTTAATTAAAGTGCAAATCACTGCAGTGTTCCTGCATGTTCTAACAGATCATTAATAAAGGGATACAAGACTGCAGTTATATGTGAGTAAAGTGATTAATGAAGAGTCATGACTTTATCACTTTCTAATAAGCCATCACCAAAACTTACTAACTCATTTGTAGTTATACATGTTAATAAATCATTAGTAAAAAGGCTTTTACCACAATCCATCAAGTAAAGGTTAATAACTTGGTAATAAATGGATTTAGGTCCTGATGCCCTGCAGCCCTTTTCAGAAGGTGAGCGCTGAGCTACGGAGCTATAGCTAAAATAAAAGAAAGAAAATTTGGTCTACATATTAATGGACTTTTATCTGAATCATTAGTTAAAAGTTTTAAAAGTCTTTTCAGAGGAACCGTAAAAGAAAGTGGTGCCTAATTTTTCAACCCTGCAAGTACGTCAAATTAAATTCCATTCATCCCCATGGTATTGGATTGGCATAAAACGCCAATACAGATATTTGAAACCATAAATAACTAATAAATACATCATAAATACATATATCATGCACAGATGTTGTCTATGTCATACAAATATGTTCTATTTCTAACTTTACTTACTAGTTTTAGACATTGTACTGTAGCGTAAAGCACATAAGGTTTTAGATTTTTACATATTTTACACACTAAGCATGTGATACATATTTATAATTTAAAATATTTACATTCTAGTGATTTTAAAAAATATATTTTTACGGTATTTCAATTTAATATAACTTACTTAAAAACTCTACGATCTATAATTCTCTATGCTCAGCATCAGAGCAACTGTGACGAACCACGATTTTCCCTCGGGGATCAATAAAGTACTTGTGATTCTGATGACAAAATTAAGTTAGAAAATGTGTTTTTTGTCATTTGGGTGAATTAGCCCTTTAACGTAATGGTTTCTTCACCTTTTGCCCTGTGTAATGATTCCCATTTTCAACATGACATTGTAGCGCAGCGAAGCCAAAACCACAATCACTTCCACATTTTCAACCGAGCTGCAGAGCGGCCAGGAGCCATATGGGGTTTCTATGGAGTGTTTTCCTCTGTGTGTGTGTGTGTGTGTGTGTGTGTGTGTGTGTGTGTGTGAATGTGTATGTGTGTGTGTGTGTGTGTGTGTGTGTGTGTGTGAATGTGTGTGACTATGCTCTCATGTCATGTGCAGCATGTATGCATGCCCACATTTGGCACTGCACGAGTTCATTGCATGTTACATGAATTCACTGCATTTAGCCTTTGATGTACACACTTGACATGGAGCACAAGGCTGTTTCTTTCATCTGTGTGTGCGTGTGTTTAAAGTGTGCTTTTGTCAGTGAAGCATAAATGTGTTTTTATTTGTATTTGTTGGTGTTTTTGTCACGTGTTCTGCAGATGTTGGTGCCTTTTTGTTTTCTAGTTTGTGTTTATGAAGCTACATGTTTTATGTTTGTATGTATCTTTTCTTGTTTATGCATTTGTGTGTGTGTGCGCGTGTGTGTGTGTGTGCGTGCGTGTGTGTGTATCATGTTTCAATGTTTTTATTTGCGGTGCTGCTCATATGCTCTGAGCTTTTTAGGTGACCTCTTACTTAGGTTTCTGTATGTGTTTATTTATGTATGTTTTCCGTGTGTGTATGTGTGTGTTTGTGTGTGTGCGTGCCTGTGTGTGTGAAACAGACTGAGACAGAGGCAACTCCTGACCCACCAACACTGTAGAGTTAACGCAGCCCGATGCTCCACAGCTCACCAGCTGGAACTAATTAACAGCAGTTCAGTCAGACTGAGCTCTCTCACTCACTCACTTTCTCTCTCTCTTACACACACACACACACACACACACACACACACACTCGCAGCTTTCCCCTCTTCCCCCGGCTTTTCCTCTCTCTCATGCCCTCGTCTTCCTCCTCTCTGACATCCCCCCGCCCTTCCTTCACCTCCTGCCATCGCTCAGCTTGTTTTTCCCTTTAAACCTCCTTCTACACACACGCATGCTTGGATGAACTCATGTACCGGAGCACATAGTCTTAGCATGTAAACATCCACTTGTACAGACAGACACGGATGTTCAAGCATGCATGCACACACGCGGGGAAACCCATACTTTTGCCCTTCGTACATTCGTACAGTACAGCGGCTCAAATCACCCCTGCCTCTCTCCTCACTGGTGGGAGTGGTGCGATACTGTAATCCTGAACATCTTGAAACACTGTCAGGGTCTCTGATTGGATCCAGGTAGACATTTTTGGCATTCTCAGCCCACTCGGTACCATCCTTCAGGCATGTGAGTTCAAAACAAGCAGACCTATTGATGTGCATGATGAATGGTGGGAGTGTGTGTGTGAGCATGGGAATATGTGAACGTGTGTGTGTGTGTGTGTGGTGGCAGTGGATTTAGAGCTTGTTGTCGAACACGCTGCTCAGAAGCCAAACTTGTGGCTTGCGGCGTCGTCTAATGAATCAACTCTCTGTGGTAAACAATTGCCACCACGCTGTCCAAGTTTACAGTGGCTGCAGTCCAGAGAATCGGGCGCGAGTACGGTCGCACATCTGTGCGGAAGTTCATGCACATGCTGAGGAGCTTTTAACTGGAGGCAAACGTACCTGTTTCGCAAATCTCGTTGAAAAGTTCACTGCTCGGACACAGCAACTGGACCAGAGTTTCCAGCGGAGAAACGCATTCTACTCAGAGGAAGGATGGAGGTTGAAATCCTGTCCGATGAGCTGATTGAGGTTGGAGCTTTAAGGAATCCTCCGGCAGGCAACAGAGAAACCAGAGCAGCAGCAGCAGCAGCAGCAGCAGCTCCAGCGGTTTGCTTCTTTTTCCCCCTCGCCACCTAACGGAGCTCAAACACACTTGTAAGCGCGGTGTGTTTAGGTCATGCTCAAAGTATGCCTCTATGCCGATGTTCTGCAAGCTCAGGGAAACCACATCCTGTCACATATTTACCTCCCTCCCCTGTCTTTCCCTCCCCTTTTCTCTCTTTTCAGTCTATCTCTCTGTGTCGTCTCTGTCTGTGTGTCTCTTTTTCCTGTGTCTTTCTCTCGCTCCCCTGTGATTGTCTGAAGCAACTGAGCGCTCTGACCCAGCGTCTGTTCAGCACAGCCTCTCTGCCGCTCTGCCTATCTCTCCAGCAGCCGCACCAGTTCCACTCGGCTGACTGAAGAATCCATCTGAGGAGAGGAGGGGAGGGAGAGGAAGAGGGAGGGGGTGACAGAGGGGAGGTGAGGAGGGGGCTTCATTGGGAAATACCAGAGTTGGAGAGAAAGGAGGAAAGAAGGAGGAGGAGGAGGAGGAAGGGGGGTGGGTGTTGTTTAGGGAGTGAAGGACTAAAGAAAGATGGGCGGACAGAAATAGAAATCAATACTTTGTTTGAGAGAGATATGGAGGAAGAAAGCAGGGGAATACTGTGCCACATAGTTAATAGACACACACTAACACACACACACACACACACACACACGTGCACACTGTGGAAAGTGTGTTTGGGAGCTGGTGAGCAGTTTGACTAAAAAATGGGGCTGTCAAACTATTTTTAAAATTGTGATTAATTTCAGGATTTCTGTAGTTAATTGTGAATAATTGCATGTTTTAATCACATGTTTCTACCATTATTTTTGCCTTACAAAACAGTTATGAAGTCCATATTGACAAGATGAAGCATTTGTTACCAGATTGTCTTGATTAGGAATCAAATGACAGAAAAAATCAGCATGAGACTGGCATAAAGCGGGCATGTCTGTAAAGGAGAGATTCATTAGTACCCACAAAACACACTTTCATTCAGATATCTTGGGGTCAGAGGTCAAGGGACCCCTGTAAAATTACAATGCTGTTTTTCCATCACCAGACTTTATGGGCTGTTTACCCTGCAGCGGTTCTTGCACGAAAGGTTAAACTTTTGTTGTGATTTGGCCTTTAGTTCACATGATAATGGCGTTTTGGGAGGCCTGAAAATGCAAACTTTAACAAGGTTACAGAGTGGAATTTTTTGAAAATGCCACTCCTTCTGTCGCGGTGTAAACTGGCAATGTGCGGATCCTGTGAAAATAGTGATGTCACGGATGCACTTTGCGCATGTGCATTACATTTCAGGGAAATAGCCGTACGCGAATGAGAGGACAACAATAACAACAATGGCGGGCTACAGCGCCGTGTTGGTGCTGCTGACCCTACTGAGTTTAGTAACACTGCCGGTTCTCATGTGTGCATTCGCCATCGTCTTCTTGTTTGTTTATACTCACCGCACTGTGAAAAAACGCCTTAATGCACAGATGTGTGGTGTTCTGCTAACAGTGTGTCATCACAAAGTTACACTGCCAGCTTGGTTGTTTTTGCGGATCCATGTACACACGAATCATTTTCACAATGTTATCATATGAACGCAGATTTTTTTAAAACGCAAAGGAAAGACTTTTTCATTTTTAGTAGGGCTGTTCTTTTCTAATCGTGGCCTTAGCCTAGCTTTGGAGCGTTATTTATCCCTTCCTATAAAGCTATCACAACATTGGTATCACTGGATTCCAGTATACCAGTATCATTACTCTAGCTTTAAAACTCTAACCGATACAGCCTCTAAAAGACAGAAACGTCGGCCGACAATTCATGCTTTTTTAAAAAAAATTTAATCACGTTATGTACGGACCCTGATCACGTGTTGATTAACATGTTCATGCTGACAGTCCTACTAAAAACAGGTTAAAGGTGCATGTATGATGGTTGTTATGTGTGTTTGTGTGTAATCCTCAGTACTTCACTCCTCCGTAGTGGTTATGCATATTTAATATGTCCGGGTCAGGACCCCCTATAGCTCTGTATTTATTATTTAAGCCTGTTTGTATGAGGGACCTCCACTCTAACTTCTGTTACATAAACTGTGATTTCCACGACAACAACTACTACTACCATGAGTTAAGCTGCACCAACAACAGCAGCAGAGATCCATGTCTGTACAGAGTATCCTCGCTTGAGGCAAAGCTGCATCACTGCTGACATCAGGGAAGAAGTTTCCATCACTGTCAGTCTGTACCATTAACTCTCTGCTCTGCTGAGGATCTATTGATGGATTTAGTAAATGACTGTGATCCTTGTTTTGTGCTGACAGTGTTATTGAGTTTGACGACTGTTTTGTTTATTGGATAATTATTTTACCCTTTCAGTTTTTAAGGTAACGTAGAGCAAACGTATGGCACAAACACAGCTCCGGATAAAATGTTTGGAGGAATAGTTTGGAATTTTTGAAGTGGCTTTGTATGAAATACTTATCTGTAGTCGATGCTTTGTATACATTAAATCTCAGTCGGCACGTCACCAGTTTGGAGAAGCAGGCCGAAGACATCTGCTGTGGAGGGCGGTCAACAATGAAACATATATTAGCCACCTAAAAAAAAATCAATAACAGTTTAAGTGTATGCTGAGAGTATTTTCACTGCTTTGTCTTTCCATCAGACAGCGTGTTCCAGTGGGAAAACCACTAACAGCATCAGGAACCCATCTGTGCTCCCGTCAAATCAACCAGACTCCACTGAGAAAACTGTAATTTTAGCTCGCTGAACACAGAAGCTGCTGGTCTAAGTCTGTCTTGGTCAGTTAGTTTGTTATTGTGTGACTTTGGTAAATCTAAAATAAATCCCACCTTGTGCATTTGTTGACATCTCAGTAATGACATCACGGTAATGGCATCCTGAAGCGTGAACAGCTGATGCAGAAGGATGTCTAATATGTCATAAGTGGACACGGAAGGTCACTGATAGAGCGGCACCATGTGACATTTTGGGATGAGAACATGTTACAACTAACGAAAATGACAGGAGCCATCTTTGGGAAATATTTATTGGATGTGAGATTTTTGGGGTTTTTTTGGCCTTTGTGCCATTAGCTATCATGGAGGAGGTGGGGCTTACCTATACTGCAGCCAGTACACCTGCACCTCACTTTGAGTTTAACACACTGACAATGATGTGATACATTTACCTATTTTTTCATAGCACGATGTTAAGAAATCCTTTACATGATTATTTTTAGATATCCTGCCAGTGCGACTGAGAGCATATCTTCCTTGAATGCAGCTCATATCTGCAGAGTGTGAACTTGAACAATAATGCTTGTCAAAAATATCCTCATTGACAAGCCGAGAATAAAACACATCTGAATAACAAGCAACACAAAGGATGACTTCCTTTTTGATGAGTTGCCATAATTGCTGGTGAAAAGCTTCACATACTGTGATTAGACTTATTCGTCTTACACAATGTGCTCGTGACATTGGGCTCTTCTCAAAGTCATTTTTTGCCTAATGGGGGGATTCGCTCGCTCATTTGTCGGGGTTGGAGCTGCCTTTTCAAGGAGAGTCCTCGTTGTGTCGCTCAGATGTTGCTACGAGAATCTCCGGGCTGCAAATTAATGAAAGGTCTCCTTTAAAGATGGAGGTTTCCTGCGTCTGTTTGCTGTCACATCAGGAGCCCCATTAGAATTTAATCACCCTCCCTGAAAGCATGACCGGACACTGCCAACATGCATCTAGATCTGGGCAACGTGCAATTTTGGAAGGGCATTTTTCTGCAGTAGACCACCTTCACATGAGGAAGGTGCTGGAGGGGAAAATGGTTGTTCTAGTAAATTATATCCTTTTGAAACACCGGTGGAGAGACCTGAGGTTAGAATTAACCTTTTAACGTCCTGCTCAGCTGTTTGGCAGAGCACATTTTGAGTCAGTATATCTTCATGCAGAATGTGAATGAACGAAAGCCATCTTTACCATTTGGTTTAGGTTTGTTTTGCTAAAAAAATATCCACTTCATGTTGCTGTGTCTTTAAACAGTCTGCCTTTTCAGTTCACTTCACAGAGAAAATTTGTAACAAGACATGAGGGCTCTGTGTGGTGGGGTTTTCAAAGGTAGGAGTATTGATTTGACATTTATGCAGACTTTATACAAAAAATACATCCCGTTCTCATTCCAAAATCTTAAAAAACTGCCACTTTGACAGTGCTTTTAGAAGAAGGTCCCAAAATCACCTTTCGCGTGTGCATGAAATGTCGCTAGACAACGTCAGGTAATATGCTGTTATACGCTGCTGGATGGCCAGATGGCACCTGCCACATCCACATGATACGCACACGGGCAACATCACTTGCGAACACAGTCGAATGGAACCTGTTGCGTCTGCATGAAACGCAGCAGGATGGCATCAGGTTGAAACATAGCCGGTAACAATGTAATATAAGGAGCACGAGGGCGCGTAAAGGGCTGGTAGGAGGAGGGGTGGTAGAGGGGTCCACCAAACCTCGGACTTTCATGCAGGAATCTGGTGTTCACTTCCCTCTGAATTTGATGTTTTTTTCTACACCTTACCATGTGCCTGTTTTGCCTAATCCTAACCATCCGTGTCAGCTTGTGCGTTTATTGACATCTCAGCACTGGCTGCCATGTGCTGTTGTTGCCCAAACATAAGCATGTGAAGCGTGATCCCACTATGTGCTTGTGTTGACATCATGGTGGTGATATTTTGTAAGTATTGTTTTTTGCTGCTTTAAGCATATATATATATATATGTACACTGTATATGTGTGTGTGTGTGTGTGTGTGTATATATATATAGTTTAATGGTAAATCTCTATAATACGTGCATGACAATAATAAAGGTTCTTGTAATACTACTAATTCACAAGTAGTTTTGTTACAAATGGATTTATGTTTGCATACTTACATATTACAAGCACTATAACAGTAAATGATTCGTAATTTTGATTTTTTTTCTGTCTGTTTTAATATTACCATGAACGGCTGTCTCAACAGTTTGGTAGAATGCTATATTTAAAAAAGGATGGGGTCTGTTAAAACAGTAAACATTGATTTTTTTTGTTTTTATAGCCCCAAGCATATGAAAAAAATGCAAAGAAAAAAAATTTCCATTGCTTATTTCTTGGTGAGGACTTAGAAGGAATACAGTTGAAGTGGAATTGGTAATGTTTGGGATGCTTGACTGCTTTTTCAGCCCTTTAAACAGAGTGAAATTAAACAGATGCCAAAATGTGGAAGCCGTCCTGGAGCTGAGGCTTGAATGACACTAATGATCACCCACAGTGTAATTGCCAACATGCTGCTTTGGATATTAGCTTAGAAAACATGCCAAAATCGAAAAAAAAAACCACACATGGAAAGATGACATTTATATGATGTCATGTTCAGATCTTACACTTCAATACGTTTATTGTTTAGGTCTGAATAAGGCGTGTTTACTGATCTGTAACTTGGTGGAAACTTGACCTTACAGCAAAAAACTGACACAAAGCTGCTGAATGTCCCACTGGAGGTCTGTGGGACAACTGAAACGGGACAAATAATGTGAGACGAGTTGTAAAGATGAGCAGCCAAGCATAGTGTTTGTGCAGGCTGCTGTTTGTGGAGCCATCAGTCTTAGATGAGCGGCTGAGGACTCAGACAGACAGCTGATTGGAAGATGAGACTGTGAGTGAAACAAAACACGTCTCTTAATGAGTCCCCTCGTTCTGCGGTGAAATAATAACGTTGTTCACGGCGTCTATTATATTCAAGGTTTCATACAAAGAGAACAGTTCTGTCAGTGGAGCTCAGCTGCTTCTTCAGCTCCTCTGTGACCAGAGATGTGACAGTGCCCCCCAGTGTTGAAGATGGAAAATTCGTCTTTTAACCCTTTGAAACCAGGAGAGACATCAGTTTTCTTGCACTGTGTTCAGGCACCTTTCAAGAGCAAAATCTTTTAAACCTGAGTAAATTTATTTCGAAAATGTGAAGAAAAAGGAGGCAGAAGCAATTTGGCCATACATTTTCCATAAATGACAAGAAAATGGCCTGAAAATTTGCTTTGTAAAAGAGAGGGAGAAAGAGAATTGCTGCAAAATTATTTATTTAAAAATAGGGGAAAGTGTGCTGAGAATTCCAGTTATAATTATTTTTAACATAATGGTTAAAGTGTTGTTTCATTTTAAGTTGATCTTTTTTCAGTTCATTTCCTTGTTTCTTTTTATTTTTGGGCTTCAGGTACCTTTTCTCTATGTTTTTGCTATTTTTTTTTTTTTTTTTATTTTTTGGGTCATTTCTCAATAAGTTGCTCAGTACGTTCTTTTCATGTTTTCGAAAGAAATCAAGCCAGTTTGATTAGGTTTCAAAGCGTTAAAAATCTGTCAAATGGTGCGGACAGGTCTCTCATTTTGGTCTTGCTTTTATTGTGCCAAAGTGATTGTGTCTCATTTGCTTCTGTGTTTTTCAATTAGTAGCTGATGACAAGGCATAATGACGTCCTGGAGGGTAAATATTACCCTATTATCCCCATTTTTCAGTTGCTTTTTTTAGGGTGACTACTGCATGTAACATCTGTCTGTCTGTCAGTGCCATGTAGAAGACAATCAGCCTGTGGGCACAGATATGAAAAAGGCCTCACCTCTCCTACACAGGAGTAAAACACGCAAACTTTATGATGGTTTTGCCGTTTTCTTTATTGTTTTGCATCTTTCTATTGTGGCTATTATTGTGGTTGTGTCTCTTTGGGTCATTTTATGTATCTTTTTAGTTCTGCCTGTTTTGTAGTTATTTAATGTTGCTTTGAGGTAATTTTGTGTATCTTTTGGTCATTTTGTTTCTTTTGTAATCTGTAGTTGTCCTGTCTTTTTGTAGCTTTTTTAAAATCTCTTTGAGGAATTCTTTTGTCTTTTTGGCCATTTTTTTTTCTCTTTGAAATAATTTGGGACTCCATAGTGTAGTTGTTCTGCCTGTTTTTTGTTTTGTTTTTTTTTTATCCCTGAGGTAAATTTGTGTCTTCTACTTTTTTCTCCTTGTTCCCCATCTCTTTGTGGCCTTTTGTGTCTATTTCTGGATTTTTTAAAATCTTTTTAATGACACATTTGGCCCTTGGGTTTGTGCCACAGTAAGTCCTTTCAGTAACCCAAACATAACAGTTATGTGACACTGACATGAATGATGCAAAATAACAATTATTCATATACAAACGATGCCTGGCTGAAAAGGTGGAAAAGAGTACACACAGCGTTTATTTATCATGAAAGAATGAAACTTTAAATCTATCAATGCACTTCTTGTATGAGAACCTGTGAGCTGTATGGACTCAATGGCAGTACTTTTTTCCTTCCTTAATGATTAGATACCTACCTGAGTTAAGTATCAGGAGTGAACAAGAAAAGATTTCAGACAAAAGAGAAAAGCCTTTCTCTCATAATTCCCACAGTGCCTGCTGCATTAGGCTGTCAGTGTCCGCCTGTAGCTGCACTCAGGGCTGTCTTGCATTCTGCTCTATAATGGTTACCATTACTTTAAATGGTGCTCCTTCATTCTTGCCTCATGGGAGACGTTTTGTTCCAAGAAAAGCACATCTGAATGTATACCGAGCCATAAAAGTAGCACTTCACTCATGCTGTCCATCAAGGCAGAGAACATTTAACATTGTTGACAGTGGAGACAAAACCAACTCTGGTTTGCGTTTTGTGTTGGGTTCACACGCTTTATCAGATTTCTTCATTTTTTGCCATTTTTGAAGAGACAATGTCCGTTCGTTGTTGGTCAAATGATCTACTGCTTTGGTCCAGACGGAAATTCAGCAACAATTCGAGGGATTGTCTTGAAATTGACTCTTTGCTAAGTCCCGCCTCCTGACGGCAGACTGGCCAATCATAGTGTAGTAGCGGCCTGCTTTAACGAGGGTGTGACATCTACACAGCTGTGCTCCATAGACTCCTGCAATCTTTCCAGATTTTCTTAATTTTCAGGCTCAGCGTTGCCAGATGTATAATAATTATCATATTTGTACGATAATTTTGCCCGCTGTGCGATCAATAATTCCAAAATTGCTGTAATGTATAATAATTTGAACATTGTGACACTAACAATAAGCATTTAGTGTAGTTTACACATTTCATTTTAACCCATTTCTTGGCTTGTGCATCTGTGTTTTCGCATCACTTCACATATGATGATGTGAACGGGTCATGTTTGTTGAACATGCATTGCTGTCCTTTGTTTTAGAAATACTTGGCCGCCGGCCGTGTAGGCTAAGAAGTAGCTTTTCCTAAGGCAGTGGGTATGGGTAGATTTATGGATGTGTCAAAAAGTTGTTTAAATACTTGTTTACTAGTTAGAAATTTAACCTATTTTTTGTCGTGATTGTGACTGGCGTACAATAATTTTACTCAAAATACGATAATTTTGAGCCTCTGGTGTCATAGTTTCACATTTCCAATCTGGCAGCACTGTTCAGGCTGGTTTTGTGGATTTTGAGCTAAACTTTGTGTCTTGGGCACCTGTAATAATAGCCACTTTTACACAGAGATCGCGCTATAGGGCCACAATGAAGCCCTCCACTTTATTCTGCCCCTGTGGTTCACACAGAGCCAACCGATGGTGGCATCATGCTGCAACGGCATGTGATTATACACTGCATCGAGACGTCCCGCGATCAAAGGAGGCATGACAGGCGTGACATAAAACAGGCTACACTTTCTAAACAATAACAAAGACATAACATCCCAATTATAATAATTTACCTTCTGTTGCAGACACATTCCTACATGTTTTTGAAAGAAATCGCGCCAACTTGCTCAGGCCTCAAAGGCACAAAATGGTGTAATTGAAATTCATGTTCCCAAAGGAGAAATCCTGATTATTTTAGTGATCCCTGACTTTTCCTTTAGCGTCATCATGAGTTACACATTTGTTGTTTGCAGTGAAACATGCCAATAACTGCTCCATCTACTACAATGAAATAATACAGACATTCATGAAATTACATTCCAATGATTTGTCAGACTTTTTTTCTTCCCAAAGTGACTTTAAATAAGTGCATTCAAACTCTAAAGGACCAAGAGCTAGATGTGATGAAAAATTGGAAAATAAACTGCGAAAATGTATTAAAAGAGCTCCGTCTTGAGTGCCTCTTCAAACTTCTCTGTTCAAAAGAAAGAAAGCTCAAGTGGAACTTGTCTCTGACCACTCAGACTGTTTGACTCCAGCTACCTATTGTACTGCATAACAAATAGCACAATAATGCATTAAGCAGCGAGGCGATAGCAGCATAATGCTCATTGTGCATTAAGACACATAATCAAGAGTCAACAGAGGAGAATGTGAATACGCAAGGTCGCTCCAAAGATAAAAATTCTGCTTTGTTCACACAGAGTTTCTCACAGCGTCAGCAATCCGAGTCGTTTCTTTATTTATGTCACACAGCTAATCTGCATAATCTACAGAGAAACTGCATTATCATTCATTATGATTACTGGAAGCAATATATTCTAATACTGCATACTGTATGTAGAATTATCAAATAAAACAAAGGCTTTTTACAGTTGGGTTAATATTGAAATATTTGATGTCTACTTTTAACACACACCCTACGATACTATGTTGTAGTCCTCCAGTGGATTATTTGGGGTTTTAGCACTTATTGTGAAAACTGGTTTCATCTCTTTTTATTTCAAAGATGTGTTTAATTGTTTTGCTAGAAAAAAATAAAGCAGCATTAACTGATTTGAGGCAGCGGAACAAGCGTGAATGTTTTTGTGGATAGTGTGTAGTGTTGCCCCCAATTTACACATCCAGCTGACACAAAGCACCATTAACAATCATTAAGAATTGAGTATCTGTTCTCCCAAAGAATGTAGGAGCAATATTCAACAACCTTTTAGCTCTGTTTTGGTCACAACCAACTCCTGAGACAACTAGTCAGGATTTTGGCAGCTAAATAGCTTCACTGTAGGTTTACCAGCTAGTTGCTCACTCTGCTATTTGGTGCTGGGAAGAAGTGTACCGTGGGTTTATTGGAGCTTTTTTGGTGAAAACAGCTCCTTGCTCTGCAAATGGAAACAAGGTTGATTAGAGAAGTAAAATGTTTGTTTTGGGCCGTTGCTGCGCATTTGTCATGTAGGCCACCGTAATTATTGTTCATAAAAGAGGGATAATTTTACCTTATATTTGGTTGAAAACCCCAGACAAAGAGGTGAAAGACAGTAAAAGTCAGATGGTAATTATCTACCAACATCTTTAGTCATTTGATCCATCTCATATAAAAATATCAATTAGTGCAGCTTTAAACAACTTATTTTCTGTAACCTAGGTTCGGGTTTAGTTTAGCACCAAAAACCCCTAAAACTAATGTAAAGGTTGTTAAATATTTCCTCCCTGAAAGAGATATGATAACCTTTAAGATTAACCTTTAAGATTAAGATAACCTTTGCAATGTTAACAAGGTCTACATATCATTTTTTATTTTATAACATTTAAGATATGTTATCATATATTTCACCTCTGAGCTCAAAGACAGTTGTTCTGCATCAATCTGTGTTTGCTTTATATGGAAAACAGGAAACAGCCATAGAGACCTTTTACACTCTCTTTCTCCCTCTCTCTCTCTCTCTCTCTCTCTCTCACACACACACACACACACACACACACACACACACACACACACACACACACACACACACACACACACACACACACACACACGCACGCAAACACACACAGACACACAACAATTCTAAATGGCAACACTGTATTGAATGTCTTGCTGTCCCTTCTCTGTCGTGTTGGTCCGAATCATTTTTCTTATATTTTGCATTTTGTGCCAAAGCAAGCAATGGGTGCGTCTTCAGTTCATGAGCTTTAATCCTTTTACATACAGGACCAAACGGATCTATATTATATTCTGCAAATGGTCCTTTTATTTACCTGTAGATGCCTTTCCATTCTATGCTGTGTAAACATGACCCAATGCATCACAAAGTCACACCCTCTGGCTTCACAATTCCTTTATTACTATCTGTCAGTTGCAGTCTTTTACAGCGAATACACTCTCATATTATAACAGGGTTTCCACGTATTAATTTATTAATGGCGGCCTGCCACAATTTAAACACCTGCCGTAATATATTGATTTTATATTTTGGAGTTGGACCATTAGTTGGGAGCACAGTTAGAATATTTACCATTCTGCTATTCATTCACCACACTCTTGGAGTGCAGAGAGTACTCTGGGCACAGACGGAGCAGCAGAACGTCAGGCACTGACAGTAAAAATGATTTTTCACTTTTTTTCTGGATAATAATTTAATTTGTGCTGTTTTTAAGTGTGTTTTAAATTAGATAAATGTTTGTCAGTACATGTTTTAGTTATAAATGCTTTTGTTATGCAAGAAAAGACAACCTTTTTTATTTTTTACACACGAAGAACATACGAGAACCCATGGAAAAGACATGCATAAAAATATAAACATCATCAAAATAGATAAAGAAATAAAACACAATAAAATAAATGTTGTGAAACGAACCCTTTTTCCACCTGTGCTGCAAAACCAAGCTGAACACAGGAGGTTAACCTACATTGCTAAAAACATGAAGTTAACTCTGCTATGTAAAAAGTTCTATGTGTAAAATAGTAATATTATAGTCCCTGTATGATCACTGAAGGACTATTAAATCTTCATCATAATGCGTTGTTTTCACATACACATAATCAATCAATATGCCCTGACCTGAACATACTATTTGTCTGTTATTTATTTGCATATTGCTGGTTTATTTACAAATAACATAATTCAAATCTCCTCCTGCAGTAAATATTTTGTTAAGTGACAACACAGCTCTATCAGCAGTAATGCCTTGTACTTAGTTATTTACCTTTGGCGATTGCTGGAGATGCACAATATTGGATTATTTTGCTAATATCCAATATGCTGATATATAACAACTCATTTGGTTGATAATCGATACCGATAATGATATATCTACTTTTTTCCCCACCTTTTTTTAATAACATAAAGTCTTGTCTGTAGTGGAATTAACATCATATTATGGATACTCTTATCGTGATAGTCCACCAGCAGATGGAGGTATGAAATACAATGTCTTTCAATGTATATGGAATATTCATCCATTGTGCAAAATAAGAAAAATACTTAGGGTTGATGTTTTTCTACATATATATATGTTTGTATGTGTCATCAGCAGAAATCAGCATGTTGGCCAATTCAGAAATTTAATTTTAAAGCCAATATCTTGCCGATACCAATGACATACCGATGTTATTTTGCATCCCTAGCAATACTATTGATGTGTCAAAAATCCTAAAAAATCCAAAGTGGTGTTTATTTGTGAAGATAATCTTGCTGATCAAAATATTTTTTTGGCCCTCACTTCCTGCAAGATTCAAAAACTAAGAAATAACCCAGGCTATTTCACAAGGAAACCAGGGTGACGCTAACTTTTGTGGTGGCTTACAGACAAACGTTACTCTTTAATCTTGTATTTTAATCTTCATAAAATACACCCAAATTCACGAGTATGTAAGATATTACTGCAGGCGTTTCTGTTATCTCACGTTGCAGTGTGTGCTGTGACGGCAGATACAGTAATTACTTCACATGTCAGTGACAATGGTGCGTTACCATCCAGGGGACGCGTCGTGTTGAATAAATATTTTCACATTGAATAACTCTGCAAACACAGCATCTTTCTGACTAACAACAGTCTTTACCTGGACAACTTTAAATACATTACACCACAGGTTAACACCTACATTGTCAAAATACATGGGCGGCACTTTTATTGGAGGCAACCACATTTACATTACCAAACATGGAAAAATCACTTTGTTTGATCTGCTAAAATCTGCAATGCACACATTCAGTTAGTTTATGAACAACTATTGATATTTCATCAACTATTAAAATTTGCAGATTATTTTGTTTGGCACCCATACCGTTGATATCTTTCTCCACCCAAAGATAAATAAGCTACTTTCATTGTGCCAAGCATATTATAAATTGTTAAAGCAATTTGAATAGTCCGCAACAATGCCTGTTAGAGCAGTTACTATACACACATTGTGTCACTGTTGCCTCATCCTGTTGCGCTCTAATTAAATGGCTCTTTTGTGTCCCTGCACATGTTATAAAAACTTAAAAAAAAGATTTTTACCACAGATCTTGTCTAAGCTTCATTGTCTTATTTAATCGTTTTGAGGTCGGGCAACCTCAGAATTGTCAAACAAACCAAACAAATTAGCATCCCCAGATTAGTTTGAAACAAGCGGCAACCTTCAGGGCTGAAAAATGAAGCCAACAGTTCCTTGAATGACCACTTAAAGCTCGCTCTGGAAGCCAGCGAGTCCAATAGATTGTACACAGAATGGACGTTGCTACCCAAACGTCACCCATTGGTTTGGGAATTCATGCCTCAAATTGGGGCATTCGGCAAGGGAATTTTTGTATAATTCACTTGTTTACAATTTTATTAGGGCTTAAAATTACAAATAATTAAGGGTGAGCCGCTCTTCGCTTCTCCACAGCACCAGCCTCTCCCCAATATGGTTACTTGTAGCTCCAATAGACCAAGATGGTGACGGCTGAAATACCAAACTTGAGACTTCAAAATGGGAAATGACACCTTAAAGGTTTTTGATTTTGCTTTATTGTCAAAAAAAAAAAAAAAATTAAATGTGTTCCAGGACATCAAAAGTTTCATATGTACAGAAATAAATATGAAAATACCAAACAACAAAATCATACAACAAACATATTACTCATTACCAATTACAGTCAGTGTTTGACTCAAGGTACTTAGAAACCACACTCTGATTTAACAGGTCGACTGTTTAATGAACCTGTGGGACTCTAAATCTTTTGCATGATGGCAATAGTTGATATTCTTAAAATAATGTGTGAGAAGGGTCAGACGTAATATTACAAGCCAAAGACGACATTCATTTGTGTACACTGTTTGTTTCAAATTTAAATGCATTTCAACATTATTTATTTTTTTCAACCCTTTATTCACCAGTCAGTGCGTACATATAATGAAATACAAAGTAAACAAAGAAATGATAAAAGTTTTTTTAAAAAAAGTAACAACTTTGTTTAAGAAAGAAAATAAAAAAGAAAAGAAAAAATGAGGAATAACAAACTTAAGAACTGAAAACAAACGAATAAAGCGTTGTTTGATTGGGTTCCATTGCATTGCATTTTTACATTATCCCCGGTGGACTGGCGGTCTTCTTAGATTTGACCTCTCATGCTCCTCCGAGGACGAACCGACTGAACTCCTTATCTGAAGGTAAACATGGTAAGTATTTTAGAAACTTCATGATCTTCTCATAAAATGCAAAAACTGCTGTATTATTACAGTTCTGCCTGATAGGCTTGTTTTTTTCCCAGTAGCCGTTATGTAAACTGCTGCATCATTAGCAGCTGGAGGGGAATGTGCCTAAATCTATTCTATATTTAGCAGCTGAGCTGCGTCTATAAAAGGAGGGAGAGGAACGTGCCAGCACACCTCCACCTCCTGACGACCCAGCAGCAGGTATGCCTCCCAGTACAGAGGTTTTCCTGAACATTTTTAAACATTGATTTTATATCTTATGATAATACAAATAGATAGATTTAAGGAAAAATATATATTTCGCAGTAAAGAGGGAGAACCCAGTTCCTGGAACAACAAATGTTCCTTATTTAAGCTTTTTTTTTGTTAGATTTATTCATTTATTAGGAATTTTTGGACTGACATTCAGTTAAAATAGAAAGATCCATTCAAGTGAAAATAAGACATTATTTTTATAATTAAACAGCAATTATATGCTTGAATTAACTATAAAAACGTCTTGCCAAACCTTTTTAACATTCTTACTTTCTTTTCATTTTCACTGCACATAGGCATCTTCCTTTTTTGTCCAGGAGCATGTTTGTGTTCCTGATTTGCACCTTAACACTGTGGCAGGTGCGCTCTGCCTGCATTGTGGTGAGTAGAAGCGTAAACAAGTTTTTGAATATTATAGGATGCTGTGGTGCATCTTGTTATGCATTGCAACTGTTTTTCCATATTCTGGAAAGTTGTTTATGTGTTTACTGAAGCACAGTACCTGATTGTAGTTTTGAGGCAATAATACTGCACTAGAGTATTTTGATTTTGTGAGACCAGTACATTTAAACAGAAATATTGTGTATTTTACTTAATTTAGTACTTTGCAAAAAATAAGTTTTTGCACGCAAAATAAATCATGAGCTAATAAAAGAGTCTAATCTAAGTCTGAACAATTAAAACAAACAGAATAAATATAACCAGATAAACATATTCTAATAAAATACTATTTATATAGTTGTTGTGTTTTTTTTTAAATCCGACATTTTAAAAGAAATATGTCTTACATTGCGTAGCTCTACTTTAAAGTAGACAACAATGTGTAGAGCAGGAACACCTTCTGTAACTCTGAGAGAACCTTTTTACAGTAAGTATTAATATTATATTATTACTATTACTATTACTATTTTTATTATTATTATTAATTTGCATCTTAACACTGGCAGGTGCACTCTGCCTGCATTGTGGTGAGTAGAAGCGTAAACAAGTTTTTGAATATTATAGGATGCTGTGGTGCATCTTGTTATGCATTACAAGTGTTTTTCCATACTCTGGAAAGTTGTTTATGTGTTTACTTAAGCACAGTACCTGATTGTAGTTTTGAGGCAATAATACTAGTAATAGTATTTTGATTTTGTGAGACTGTAGTACATTTTAGACAGAAATATGGTGTACTTACCTTAGTACTTTGCAAAATAAGTTTTTGCACGCAAAATAAATCATGAGCTAATAAAAGAGTCTAATCGAAGTCTGAACAATTAAAATAATAATAATAAAGATAACCAGATAAACATATTCTAATATAATATTATTTGTATAGTTGTTGTTTTTTTTTTAAATACCACATTTTCAAAGAAATATGTCTAACATTGTGTAGCTCTACTTTAGAGAACCTTAGAACTTTGAACATTATTATTATTATCATTATTATTATTAGAAGCAGGAGTAGTAGTAGTAGTAGTAGTAGTAGTAGTATCAGTATTAATATTAGTATTATTTTACTGCTAATGCTTTAAATTTTGAACGAAGCAAAGTTTTTGTTTAGTTAAATACATTAATTAAAGATAAGTTCCATGACTGGCTTTGCTATTAATTAAGAACAGTAAGTAAACTTGTGGCACAAGTATTTAATAAATAAATTAGTGATTTGATTTTTTTTTTTCTTCTTTCCAAATGCACCTTTCTGCATGCCATGGTGTATCCACAGCCAGGTAAGCACAATGTTAAATGCAGCACTTCTCAGAAGCATTGTATTTTCCAGCATGGACTCTGAAATCATGCCAGTAAGTCTCCCAGTAAGATTATGGGATTTGCTGCAATGCTTTCTGTATGTTCTTTTGTAATGTCAAGCCATTTCAGAGTAATTATACCAGGACATGTTTGTTAGTCATATCGTGGATATTAAGCCACCAAAGTAAATATCACTTATTATATCTTAAATCATTTGTTTACCATTGATTTTAAGTGTGTGTGTGTTTGTGTATGTGTTTGTGCAGACATTTGCACAGAAAATCCAGCAGTTCAGGCGGAGATCGTTAACATTCACAATGCCTACAGGAGAGAGGTTCAGCCAACCGCTTCTGACATGCTCAAAATGGTCAGTCTTGTTTTCTGCGCACACAATAAAGATATTTGCTAATGATGATAAACACTTGTTCTCCTCTCGCTTGTTTGAAGAAAAAACAAAACAATACAGTGGGTGAGGTTTTCTGCACAACCCCTAAAAATATCATACTCTGAAGTAGCATTGTATAGATTGGTGATTAGGAGCTGACTCAACCTTTGGCAAATAGCACAGTCAATCCATCAACTGTAATTACATTACAAATGCTGTTTGAAAAAATGCATTTTGACTATAGTATGTCATCAGTAAATATCATTAGTCTCATGTCAACATAATGTAATATGATTAATAGGGAGCCAAGCCCAGCCTTTACAAACACAAAATATGTCAGTCAACAGAGTGATAAAAGATGTTTTATTTCCTTTGTGTCTTTGTCTTGAGGTGTAAGGTTTCTGCACCAAAGAGGAAAAAAGAAACTATCTCATGCTTTTTTTGGAGCTCAGTTTTGGTTTTGGGCTGAATGAAAAAGCACACCAGCAGGTCTCAAAGGGGACGCCTGGTTCAATCACAACCTTTTCATATTTTAAGGGTTAAAGTGGAACTTATTTTTAAATTTTATCACTCCTCCAAATAACAGATGATCCCGTTTTTAAAACCAATATCTTTCAAGAGAATAGATCATTTTCTGCATTGTGGGTGTTTTGAAATGATTTTATTTTTTTTTCTTCTTTTTTTTCAGAGCTATAGTGATGAGGTAGCAGCCAATGCTAAAACCTGGATTGAAAAATGTATTCTGGCTCATGGAAAACCCGAAACCCGCATGATCAATGGTATATTTCTCTTCCTTTACTGCTCCTCTCTCTTTTAACCTTGTGAAACCTTAACAAACTGGTATGATCTCTATGGGGAAATAAGGCAATGACCAACGACATGTCCAACAAATTGAGAAAAAGAAAAGTTAAAAGTGTTGAAGAAAATGACCTGATTTTTTTTTTTTTTAAAGATAAGACAATTATTAGAAAATTATCAAAACTGGGAAAAATGACCAGAAAAAAAATATTTAAAATCCTTAGAATTATATATTTAAAATTATGTTACAGGGAAAAAAACACGTAAAAGTTTTTTTTGTGTGTTTTTGTTCTTTACCTTTTTTTTTAATTGCACATATATTTTTTAAATGCTTATTATTGCCCTTTTCTGGCGGCTGTGTGTTTTAATTTTTTACTTTGCTTTTTTCTTTCCTTTTTTTGGTCTATTTTCAGGTGATTTCTCAAGAACTTTTTACTATTTTTTTGCTATTTTTGGATGCCATGTGTTGTCATGTTTCTCATTGTCTTCTCCCCATGTTTTTGAAAGATATCAAACCAGTTTTCTAAGATTTTAAAGGGTTGCTCCACACATACCTCAGAGGTACATTCAGTGAAAGGTTCACTGTGACATGACCAACCTTGTGATAAATTGTCAGAGACACAGCGGACTATATCTTATCTCCTGTCTTAATACCTTCTTTTAATGACAAATTACATGGAGCAGGATATGTTACCATTAAGGAGATTATCATCAGTCGGCCTTTTAATGAACCCTGTTTTATCTATATAACTTAATCTACTAGGACATGAAAATAAAACTGTTTGCAGACTCCCATTAATCATGCTGCCGTGTGTTTCTCACCAATGAGCAGGATATGAAACAGGTGAGAATCTGTTTTATTCAAGCACACCTGCCCCGTGGTCGGCCGTCATCGGTGCCTGGCATAGAGAGGTGTCCAACTACCAGTTTCCCTTCAGCTCCACCAACAATAGAAGTATTGGGCACTACACACAGGTAACATTTGACGGTTGCCAGGGCAACAGTACTGTGGTGAAATACGTTCATTCAGCAAGTCAGTCAGTCAGTCACCAGGTCACCAGGTTGCAGTCAGTTTGTCATATATAAATTATTAAATGAATAAATATATGAATGAAACAATGAATAAATCCATAAATAAATACAAAGAAACAGATTTGTAAGCAAATAAATAATAAATAAATAAATAATACAGCATAATAACTGTTGCCTGAAAACTGCATTTCAGACAGAAAAATTGGACTCTGTGTTAATTATTGTTCTAACTTACAGCAAAGATCAGACTAATCTGACTTTATAATGAAACCACTTGATGAACACAGAGTCCTATTTTTTCGTCTGAAATGCAATTTTCGGGCTTGCGTTATTATGTTTTATTATTATTTAAATGTTTTATCAAATATTAGGCATTGTGTTGTATTTACTCAGTTTTTCAGCCCACAGCAGCCCTGTTTTTGTTCACTCTCAGAGGTCTTATAGCATTGTTTTCAATAAAAGGGCTCTTAAACAAAGTGAACAAAGATAAGCATTTATCAGCTGAAGAGCCAGACATTTCTCTCAGGAACAACAGTGAAAACAGAGCAAAAAGGAGGGTCAATATTGGACTTACATTCATCAGGTGACCAGAAACACGACTCCAAATGAGTGATAATGTTGCTCTGTATCTGCTGGATGTGTAAATAAGAAACTGTTTGCTAACAAGTAGTTAGATTAAGGGTCAACATTCATGGCAGGTAAGAATGTTTCTGCAGATTCTTGCTTTAAAAGAGCCTTTTCTTGTCACTAAATATTAATTTTATGGTAAATTGTACAGAATAAATGCTACCAATACATCTTTCATTTCAAAAACCATTGAAGAAATAGCCTTTTTTCACCACCATAAACAGTCATTTTCGTGTTTTAAAGGAGATAAATTCACATATTTTGGCAAAAACAAATACATGTACAAATACAAATACAAATGACATGTCCACAATGACCTTTTATTTTGTCATCAGGTGGTGTGGAACAGCTCCTACAAAGTTGGCTGTGCAATGACATTGTGCCCAAACAACATTTACTTATATGGCTGCCATTACTATCGAGCGTATGTTACCCTCATTCACTCTCCATACACTTAAAACTAGAGATGGCAAATTCGAAACTTTGAAACGTTTCAGTTGAAACGTTTCAAAACCTGCTGGCTCTACATTGGCATCTACTGGTAGAAGCTTGCATTGCACCCATTAATCATTGTTTTTGTTGTAAGCTCCCTTTTCCTCAGCCCAAAAGCCTACCTCGATAGGTGTCATGCAAATCCAATCAAACTACTGATTTAGTTCTTGTAGGATATGGTGACTGTTTCATATCATTATTAGCTATATGACCTTATGACATTGGTTTTATGCTATGCTACAGTTAGTTTGTAGAACATTTAAATGGTTTCATTTATTAATGGAGACTTAATCTGTCAAGGTTTGGTGCCGATCACGTTTCGAAACCCCTCTCAAGCCATGTGTCGAAGCGAAATGTTTCGAAACAGTTCTGTCTTCGGTGTCGAAATTGCCATCTCTACTTAAAACCCAAGATTCTTTTTTGCATGTGGGTCAAGTGATGTTAGGTAAAAAAACCAAAACGTGCATTTTCTTATTTGTTTACTAGAGGAAACTTCAGGAGATGGCCACCTTATAAGGTCGGGCCCTGGTGTGGTTCCTGCCCCGATAACTGTGACGACAGACTCTGCAGTAAGTCAGTATGACAAGTACACACTGTTGTTTCTATATATAATACTGTAGTAATAGCAGTAATATTGTCTACAGATGGAGAAAAAATGAGCTAAGCTGTTATTTTTTTGTTTTCATCTTTTGTTTCAGCCAACCCATGTCCTTACATAAACCGATACATCAACTGTCCACACTTAAAGGCCATATTTGGATGCGGCCATAACCTGGTGAAAACGAAATGTGTTGCTTCATGCAAGTGCACCGATGAAATCATTCCAATATACTAAACACGAGCATTTGAGTTTGCAAATGTTACTGTAAACTGTAATCAATTTCCTGTAAGCTTAGGAACATACCCGTGGCATGCAGACAGTGAGTGTCTGTAAAAATGTGATTTAGTACTGATTGCCTTAAGTTAAAGGGGAGTTTTGGGAGCTTTGAAAAAGTTTTCATGTCTAATCAAAACCCTGTGGGACACTTTGTCAGAGTTTTGTGAGATATTCCCAGTGTTGGGCATCGTGTCAGATTATACTCAACCTTGGGGCCATGCAAAATGTTGTATACTGTTCTTACACTCAAAAAAACCCCAAACTATTTGGCTCAACAACAAAAAAATTTAATGTAACGGTTTGCATCAGTCTTTTTGAGTTATGACAACCACTAATTAAATCAAGTGCAAAAAATGCTTGAGTTAGGGGAAATAGTTTCTCTTGTACATTTAAAAGCATTTTTAAGTCACACTCACTTAACTAATAGCAAAACACAAGTTTTTAAGTAAGAAAATACGAAATAAAAAAAATACTAAATAAGAAATGTCCTTTGTTTTTGTAGTTGTTTGGCCTGCAGGTCAATACCTCAAAAAAATAGCAAGCAAATGAATAAATAAAAAAAGAAAAAAAGGAAAAGTCAAAAACAAACAGGAAAATGCCCTGAAAATAGTGCTTTAAAATCATTATAATTCTATTACATGTTTTTTAATATGGAATTCTGATAATTATTATGAAATTCTCTGTACATTTTTCCTAGTTTTTAAAAAATAAAAAAATAAAATCTAAATTCACTAATTGCTTGCCATTAGCTGGAAATTTATTGCCAAATTTCTCATTGCCTTTTTTTCCCAATGTTTTCAAAAGATATCAAACCAATTTGCTCAGCGTCCAAAGGTTTAAATACTTGTTAAAAGCCACACAACACAAAAAAGTGATGTAAATGCAGGTTTCACAGGGTTAAACTCTCTTGGGCAGAATATATGAGATTTACAGTACTAATCTTCTGGCGTATGCACACCGGGTTGCATTCAAGACACGTTCAGTGTATATCCAATGTAATGATTCTGACTAGTTTTGACCAGCTGTGTACTGTCAGAAGAAGACATACTAGCGTAATACTAGAATCTGCACTGCACAATAATGAAAAAACTCAATAGCCCGTGTTGACCAGCAGATGGCTCTGTTGTACAACTCTGTTGAACTCTGTTTCTCCTCCTTGTTTTGAACCAGTGGTCCATGAATAAAATGCATCAAATCATATAGAACATTGTTATGCTTCATCAATCACTCTCTGAGTCTCTTATGCAAGAGGCTGGTATTAGGCTATGTGAGCTACATGTATGTGCCCCGCAATGTGTGACTGATATTTTAATGCTCTCATTTCCAAGATTTGATGTTTTGTGGTGATTCTGTTTCATTAGTTAGTTACAGTGCAGGTTTTCACAATAAGAGAACAAGAGGCAGTGAAAGCTGTTACTTCACCGTTGAGATTAGTCCATCATCTCCATGACTGTCCTCATAAAGAGGAAGACCTGACAAACAATGTGACTTGACAAAAAAATAGCCATGTGAGCCTTTGTGGGAGTTAATGGCTGTCCAAGAGAGATCCAACAGCAACAATATTACAGAAGAGAAGATGTTATACAGACATATTGAGGCAGAATTAAGTCTGGTGTGTTGGTTTAAAACTACTATATCCACAGTGATTAAGACCCAGTGAGCTCTTTGTTTCAAGTCCATAAAGGCTTTTAGAATAGCTTCACTTTGTGCTCTGTTTAAGAGTCCTTGAAGGAAATCTTCTTTTCAATGGTCACATTTTAGTTTCTTCAAGAGCACCTTAACTTTCTAGGACTTACAACATGGAAAAAGTGTCTGAGCAGTTGGTCTTTTTTTATATTAATAACTAAATCTTTGCCATGTGTGGGGCATCTTCAAATATATTTCAGCAATTAAAATTGTTTGTTTATTGGCTATTTTCTTGCATACTTTTGAGCTGTTTTGTGTGTATTTTCTTTAAGACTTGCTTTGACTTTTTAGTTGTTTTGTGTGTATTTTCTTGAAGACTTTTGCGTTGTTTTTAATGTATTGCGACATTTGTGTTGTTCTTTAATGTCTCTAGGCTGCTTGCTTACTTTGGGAGCCTTTGCTGTAGGCATGTGTCTGTATTTCTATTCATATATTTAGGTTTTGTGTGTTTAAAAAAACACTCAAGGACAGGCATTGCAAACTATCTTAAGCTGTAAATGCTGTAGTACTGATTTATACCTTATAGCCTATTGTCCCTGCACAAAAATGCAAGGGAGATATTATATGGATGACATTAAAGTATAGTAACCTTTAAATAAATAAATAAATAAATAAATTATATATATATATATATATATATATATATATATATATATATACACACACACACACACACACACACACACAAATATATACATACATACATACATACATACATATATATATATATATATATATATATATATATATATGTTACTTTGGTGTTTGTTATATGACCTACTATTCTATTTTTTAGATTATTTTTTAAAATGTATTTTATTTTTATTTCTTCATCATTATTTTATCTATTTTATTATTTATAATCTAATTAATGTATGTATTTCTGTTGATTCGCAGTGTTATTTTTATCATTGTTAGTGTCATTGTTAGTTTTATTTCCCATGTCTTTGGGGGTGTGTGACTGTGTATGTAGGGGATGTATATTTGTACATTGATGTGCATTTTTTAAAATGCACATAAATATAAATATATATATAACAATATAACTATGGACAGTAACAATATAAATATTGTTAAAAATGTACTTAAAAAGATCGAGGGTTAAGACACTGTCATGTGAAAGATAAGCATGTGTTTGTGTGTTTTGGACACAGTTTGGTATGGAGATTTAGTGAAAAGTGTCCTGCAGGAAAGTGAAAGGGGGCGTTTCCTGGGGGGGGTGAAAAAAAATCATTCGGTTTGATTGACACCACAGCCTGTCTGCCTGTCGCGAGACATACACAACTTTGTTCCCTAGAAACGAGTTTTATCTGAGAGGTTTATTAAGATGTGTGCGTTAGACACCTAACGGGAAATCACCATTTGAGGTTATTTCTTTTTACTTTAACGGTGTCAGCACTCACTAAACCGCTGAGATTGACTGACGCTGGAGGAAATTTCCACCTTTGTTTGCTAACAGGCTGTTTTGACTGGACTTTGAGTTGAAAACTAACTTCACCGAGCTAGCTCGAGGTTAGCCGGTTAGCTAACTAGCTCTGCTTCAGACAGCAGACGGGAGTCCGGCTGCTCAGTTTGCAGCAGCAACTTTAGGAGGAAGAACCGTGCTTTCCCATGGAGAAACAGGGCAGCTTAAAAGGCAAGTAACACACAGATACAGCACGGTTTAAGTAATAATGAGTTTTGTGTGTGTGAGTTGCTAAACTTACAAGTTAACGTGCTTTTCGTGTTTAACGTTAACGAGCTGAAGCGGTTTACCACAGTACAAACAACACGGTGGGATGGAAATGTGCTAAAAACGTGTTGAAAAATGCAACAATGAAGGGGGAAGCGCGTCGTTTTCTCACGCTGCATTTACGATGACAGCGGACTCTGATTGCGAGTTAACATCCGCTTACAATGAACGCGTCTTTTTCAACGCTAAAATATTATGTGAACTGCTGTTACTAATGTCATGTTGCCTGATTATGCTAATCGCCGTGGTCTCTCTCCACAGAGCCCAGTGCACGGAGCAAGCCCCGCTGTCTGTAGGAACCTGACAGATAATGTGCACCGAGAGATGATATGGCAGAATCGCGTGCAAATGTTTCAACGAGGCAATAGGCCAGGCAGGAAATTGGAGTAAAGCTGAAACATAAGGCTTTGCTACCCAGCCAGCTTGCCAGCTTGTGTGTGCGTGTGTGCTCGAAGTGCCTATGGCGGAGTTTGGGGAGGACGGCAGCCTGCCTCCATTGAATCTTGGGGATACTGCCGTGCCCAGCGACGAAGCAGCTGGCAAGACGCATTGCGAAGTGTCGGTCTTGAATGGAGACTGTGGGATATCAGAAAATATGGTCGGCTCGGGATCCCTCGTCGCACCTGGAAGCCAAGCCGGGGTGGATACCGCCAACACCTCTGTCGGAGTGGATGCCAAATCTGAAATACCACGCAGGAGCAGCATTATCAAGGTAAACATTGAAGTTAAAATCTCGGCGTTGTGCCATTCATTCTGCTGAGCTAGCTTGCACAGTAGGTTGGTGGTTGGAAGTTCCTATTTAAACCTCATGCTCTAATTTAATTAGTCTCCTTTGTGTGCATCTTTTGCGTGATTTTTATTAGCCTCGCCTGGTTTCAGTGAGATAGTAGTCTTTTTTTTCACAATACAGGCCGGTGATGGGACCATCACAAGCACATCTTGTACTTTGTCTGAATATTTTGCATACACGAGCTCCTTATTTGATCTTGAATGTCAGTGATGTAGTTATATGTGCATGCCTGTAGAGACAGGCTCAGATATGATGCTATTTATTGTTCCCAGAAGGGGGAAAATATAGTGTTACAACAGCAGAGAAGTACAGGAATAAAGCACTAAAATATATGAACTCTTGCATAAGATAGAAACATGTGATACTGTATTCATTAACCTTATATAGAAGCAAACAAATGCCTTGAACACATTTAAAACAATGATTGGATGAAAGTGGACTGAAAGGACTGAGATAAATGGGATGGTGTTTTTGTAAAGACAGCACATACAATTAAACAATTGCACTTCAAAGAGATCGAGAGGGAGTGTCCGTTAAGTGAATAGCATTATATACAGTGAGAGAGTTCAGTACAGCAGCAAATAATGCAGAGTGATATTTATAGTGACTTCTTGTAATAAAATAGCATGCGGGGTTCCCAAATGCTTTGTATCATGACCTCACATATGTACAGATGAATGATAGGGTCTGCCTTAACACTGTTAACCCTTTGAAACCTGGAATAACACAAATTCTTGTGCTGCGTTCACATGCCTTTTGCATGCATTTAAGCCTTTTAAGAGCAAATTGGTTTGATTTCTTTTGAAAGCATAGAGAAAAACAACAGCAAAAAATGCCCTGAAAATTGCAAGAAATTAGATAAAATAGGGAAAAGAAAATGACCTTAAAAATTGTACAGCGGAAGAGAGATTGTTAGAATATGATAATTTAAAAAAGGGAAAAATTACCAGAAAATGATATTTAAAAAATATTATTATAATTATTATTAACTATTCATACATATTTCTTATTTTGATAATAATAACAGCAATATTAATGATAATAATAACAATTATTAGTATTATTATTTACCTTTTATATTGTCTCGTCTTTTTACAGGTAATTTTCTTGTAATTTATCATGTCCTTCCATGTTTTTAAAAGAAATTAATTTGACCAGGTTTTAAAGGGTTAAGGTTTTGCATACTGTTAGCCTCATGAATATTAGTGAGTTACACACCAAAGTATGTCATATTGCTGAAAAAGAAACATAGGTAATCGGAGACGATCTATGAGCAAGACATGCAAGTCTTAACCTGCTCCAGGTGCTGATCCTGGGTGCTCCTATAACTGATGAAATGCATTATTGTGTCAGAGTGATGTGTAAACTCAAAACATACCTTTTAACAGATTCGTATTTGTTAACTATTTGGTCTTAAACCTTTCACAGTTTTGGTTTTCAGTCTAAAGCTTTGAACTTTTACTTTTCTTGCCGGTATGGACGGTGGGGATATTACCTAAGGGGTAACAAAGATGATGACACTTCCTCCGGTTGCATCAATCTACTGTATGTTGAAAGCCTCGGAGACATCGTCTGTAGCTAATGTCAGCAGCTCTGTAATGTAAGTCTTGCCTCTGCTGCTGTAGCTGTCATAATGTCAGCCATAAAACTGTTAAGTTTAAAAATGGTGAAGGGGAGTATTTGGCTGTACTGGACAAAGGATTCATTATTCTTTACATCAGGGATACTCAGCTTGCTTTGCTTGGGGGCCACTTTTGCAAAATGACAGAAAGCTGGGGGCCAGTCGTCGCAGTCCCATTCATGTTTTTAGGATCTTAGAACATTTGTAGGATTTATGGCGTTTCTAGGATTTCTTAGATTTTGGGACATTTCTAGGATTTTAGGACATATCCAGGAATTAAGGATGTTTCTAGGATTTCAGGTAGATTCTAGGATTTTAGGATATTTTTAAGGATTTCAGGATATTTCTTGGATTTCAGGATATCAGAGACTTAGCTAAGACCTCTGTCGGGGCTTGCGGGGGATCCTATACTGGCATTTTTTTGATAAACAATCTTTATTTTGATGCTGCTCTGTGCACTCTGGCACCTTATGTATATTAAAAGTACAAGACAATTCCCAGTGTGAATCATCACTGTATTTTTATTGTTAATCAGAAAGTGTTTGGGCGGGCCACACGGCACTCTATTAGGTTCCAGACTTGGTCCAGGAGCTGCAAGTTGAGTACCACTGCTTTACATTATTCTTCACATTTACTCTGCCCCTGCATTTGATTACTATTGCATAGCAAATCCTGTAAGAGATGTCAGAAATGTGGGCCTCTTATTCTGATGTTGTTTACATTTGGCTTTTAGGGGTCAGCGAATCAGTAGTCAGACTCAGAGATTTCACTCCCTCTAGAGCCAGCTTGATTTAAAATGCATGAGCTGTGTAAGGAATTTGTTGAGACATACTTTTCAAATGGCAGGTTCTGATGTGTATTTGAGAGAATTTGGTTGCTTCATCTTTTTTTTTTAAAGATGTCCACAATCAATACCATTATTAGGCCTCTGATGTGACGCTTTGGTGGGATTTCTCTGCTATGGGGTCCAGCTGCTCATCTTTTTCACCGGCAGGTTTTACAGGCAATGCATTCTTGGCACATTGTGGGTGTTGAACTTTGACATGCCCTCCACCTGGAGATTGATGGGGGTAATATTGACATTTCTGCCTTGTAAAGTTCCAAGTAATCCCTCACTACACAAGGATCTGTCTCAGTTCCCAGGCCATTTAAATGTGATTTTTTTCAATGAGGTGTCCACTCCTGTGAGCTATAGGCTTTGTTGAAACCTGTGGAAGCTTATTTGAATAAGAGAAATGTCAATAGATGTATGACTCTGTATTCTGAACCTATTCAATAAGAAGAGACAAAACAGCTACTTTGTGGCACTTGTGGATGTCATGGTTATGTTAAGGCAGATGCATTCTTATTGTGCTGGCAGAAAAACAGCTCAAACGAGTGCAGGGAAGTGGGAACCAGAGAGAAGCCTTAAATATCTCCGTAATAAAAATGTCTTGATGTGCCATTGGATGTCAGAATAGTAATACAGAAAAAGATAACCTTCATTTTAATAGAATACCTTTGTTGAAGATGCTGTTTGAAGCAGATGGAAGATGTTTATGGTTGCGAGATTTTGATGTAAATAAAACTAGGTTATATCACATAGGCAGTTCATAGAGAGCATACTGTTTTAGCCCTACAGTTACAGCATAAGGTAATATTTCGGCCTTTATTTTACATACACCCAGTAGCAGCAGCATTTACATTGTTCTTACATACGTTAAACACATAATAAGTCATCAGTAGAAACCCAGCCATGAAAGTGCAATTCGCCGTCAGTATATAGTTGTTTACCTTGCTAAGAGACAGATAACTAACAATTTATTGAAGACAAAATGAGTGTCATGCTAAGGTAGCTGCGTTTTATGTCCTCGATGCTGGCGAAGCAGCCCGTCTGTCCATAGTTCTCAAAAATCATTTGGCAAAGTTCAGTATTTAACATCCTGGACTGCAAAGTACATAATTGTGTGCTTTGAGTTTTTCTTTCGTATAGACTCTGGGATTTTTCACAAAATATATGAAAATGTTTGGCCACTTGAATTAGCTGGATCCTCAACCCAGTGACCCGTGAGTGAGTAACATTATGGGTTTTGAAACTTAACCTCATTGCTAAGGGTTAGCTTGTTAGGGTAAGACAGCATATCTTCTGCTGCTTAAAAATCATCAGAGAAGGTGCTAGATGATCCATATTCTTGTGCTTTATTTGGCGTGCACACTCATTATTTTTACATGCACAGTTAAGTGGAACTATGGCTCTTGTTTGATTAGGCCATTTATTTGGACTACTGTCCTTGTCCCAGTGTACAAGCACTGGGGGCGAATCGATTTATCAACCGAAGTATGTCTGACTCTGGCCTTTCAACTTATTGCTATTGGACCGTCTTTTGTTATATCCATTATGTCACATACCAAACAAGTTAGCAAGCACCAAACAAGTTGCATGCTGATTTGGTGCTGTGCATTTAATCTGTGCTCTGTGCTTTACTTTACAGGTTGATACCTCGGCCTGTGTATCAAATTGTGGTGTGTTGTTTACATTTTTCACTTTTGCAATGTATTTTTCATGTCTGTCCATTACTTTATGATTGTCTTTTTTTTCTTTTGTACATGCTTTTTTCACATGTTCAGAATAAACTACTACTACTACTACTACTACTACTACGACTACTACCTTAGTCTTGTTTTGTTTTCTAATGTTCTTCTTCTTCTTTTGTTTCTCCCGGCTTTTTTCTAAGAATTTATGTTGTTGAACTTCTGGGTAAAAGCCCGATGCTGTAATCATGGAGCTTGCACAGAATGCCTGGGCCAGTCAAAGTGCCGTTCAGGCATATACATGAAAGAGTAAACTGACCCCCAACTGCATCCTGGTGTGTTAGTATGACTTTGAGAAGTTCAGCTTTGTACCATTTCAGTCGGACTAACATGTTTAGATGTGTTTTTAAAAGTTCAGTTTTAGTCAGACTAACACATCATGTAAACATGCTGACTGACAGTGCTACTGTCCTTTTCTGCTACCAGTTCGGCTCTGTCCACAAAATGCATCAATGCAACAAAAAAAGGTCTTTAAAACCTCTCATTCCTGTTGCTGTCAAGATTAATGCCTCTGTTCAATTAAATGAACTGGTCCAGAGGTTTTCACATGTTTGTCCAGAGCCAGGGTATCCATGCAGATAAGAAATCATGGTGAAATGCTCAATGACCTAAATTCAATAAGTGACACATCAGACTACACAATGAACGCCTTTATGACAAGGCATAAGCAATAAGAGAAATGCACATCAAGTCAGTTTCAAATGATTTTGTGGCGTTTGCTTAGCAACACAGCACACAGACGGATAAACATGCAGTGAGTCACAGCAGAGATGACTTCCAATTGGTTGGAGCTGAAATGAATGTCATGCTAAGTTAGCATTACGAGAACATGGCCTGTTACCAAGGGTTGATGCAGGAAGTTCTTGATCAAGATAGAAAAAAATGATCCATAATAAATTTGTTATGTAATACTACTCAAACACCAACAAACCAAAAAGTAAGAGTTCATATTCTAAATTGACATGTTACATAAACTCTTGACTTCACACAGTGAACACTCATGTGAATAATGTAGCTTGATGGTTAAATGTGGCTTTGGGTAGTGAAAGTAAAAATATGATGTCATGTGGCTCACTTTGTATTCATGTACTGTGGATTTCCTATCTGTAGGCTATTAGGGAAATCAAGTATGCAGCAAGTCGTGCTCTTGTCGGCATGCCAATATTTTCTTGAAGGCGGTTGTTTTTGTTTTTGACGGCTATAACTGATCAAATATTGCACTGAGATGGTGGTTGTGAAGGGTTGGACGAGTGTTAACAAGGCAGCCTGTTTCACGCTGTCAGTCAGAGCCTGCAGTTCTTGGTAAACTGCTTCTCTGAAGTGATGGGAGGATGTGGTCGGGACAACACCAACACCAACCACAGTCTCATAGTAACAGCTGTCATACTTTGCACATGACAATAACCTGGCTTAAAAGGTTTCTGTTGAACGTTTTGGGTGGCAGGGTGTGTCTGGGTGTGTGTGTGTTGTGAGGGGGAACAAGCTAAAAGCACATCAAAAGTGGCATATTGAGACCTTTCCATTAGAATGTGCACTGTCTGAAAATGTGAAGTATGCAGTCCTTGGTTTCACAAAGTAGCACCTCTGCAGATCTTTTAATATGGTGGCTGCTTAACACTGAACTTAAAGTGATACTCCACCCAAAATCTACACTCAACCTCACTCAAGACAGAGAAAAAGGAATATGACCTGGAAAAGGTGCTTACTTAAAACTTAATATTAAAAAAATAGCTTTTTAGTATAATTTTAGATATGTAACTAGAAAATTTTTCATTTTTCTGCAGAACATGCTGCAAACGTTGACAGCTGAAATGAATTCAAAACCATGGCTGAAAATGCAGAAATGTAAAAATAATTGCGGGAAACATGTGAAAACAGCTGAGATTCATTACTAGAAAAGCTGGAAGTTAAACTGAAATACTGTCAAAGGAGCAAGTTTAAATTATCTGAAAAGGTTCAAAGATAAATGCTCCATACTTTATATAGCAAAAAGGTTGAAAGAAATGGATAGAAGCTTAAACATCATTAAAAAGAATGGTTTCTGCAGCTAAAAATATGCAGAAGTAGTAGTTACAAAATGGACAGAGGTATACTACTACTACCACCACTACTAGCCTACTATTACTAGTAGTAGTGGCAGAAGTAACGGCAGTAGAAGCAGCAGTAGTAGAAGCAGTTGTAGTAGTCATGACCCATCTCATGCTGAAACATTTCTTTTGAAATGTGCACTGTCTGAAAAAGTGAGGCTTGCAGTACCTGGTTGACAAAATAGCACCTTTGCAGATCTTTTAATTTGATGGTTGCTGAACACTGAACTGAAAGTGACACTCCAGCCCACACCCTCACTCACCACCCCACTCATCCCTCTAACGGTGGCAAGTTTTCAAGTGCCAGTACATTCATAGAAGCTTATCTTAACGCTTTGAAACTTGAGCAAATTGCCTTGAAACCTTTCAAAAACATGGGAAGAAGACAGTGAGCAATGAAGGACAAAATGACTGAAAGATTGGCAAGAAATTCATAAAAAAAGTTCAAGAAAATTAGTTTAAAAAACAAAGAAAAGAAGAAAACAATGTAAATGACCTGGAAAACTGCTAACATGAAAAAATCTAATAATTTTTAATGCAATTTTTCATATGTAATTATGATCATTATAAATACAGTTTCCCCCTATTTTCCCTTGACATTTTTCCCTTGCTTTTTTACTATAATTTTCAAAATCTACCAATATCTTGCAATTAGTGAAACATTTATTGCAAAGTTTCACATTGCCATTTCCCCCATGTTTTTGATCAAATTTGCATCACTTTGCTCAGGGTTCAAAGGGTTAAATACTTGTGAAAGGCATCTGAAAGCAGCACAAGAAAGTGATGTTGCTCCAAGTTTGAACGGTTTAACCCTGTCACTGTTACTTTGTATTCTCAGTATATATTTTAACTGTTTTTTTAAAAATCAAAATGTATATCTGTGTGTTGCCCCTTATGAAAAGCAGAAGCTCCTTTTCTTTGATATAGTTATGACTTTTGGGTCATGCTAAATATAGATTACAATGGAAAATAGTATTATGCTGCAGAAGTGGTTTAAGAAGTGTTCATGGATGTTTTCTTTGAAAACCATTTTAACTGATGTGTTTTCAAGTTGACCACATCCTCTCTAAGGAAGATGAAGCTACCATCTTCAAGCTATCTTTCAAATCTCCACAGAATAAATGGTTCAAACTCCAAATATAGATTTCGGGTTGAGTACCACTTTAAGATAAACCTCTGTTTCATCAGATATTCAACTGTTTTGTAATTTCCTCCATTGAGGAGGCGGTGGCTCCACTCTTGTGCTTCTCCGTTTGTTTGTTCGTCAGCTGAATATTTTAAAAACTTCATGGAAAAAATTTCACTCCACAGCTATAAATCGACTCTGTTGTGAAATAAAAATGACAGATTCAGTGTTTAAAGCCATGCCAGAGGTATGCACACTTTGAGTGATTTGTAGTTTGAATTAGAACTTCTCATGCACTTAAAATATCACAAGCTACTTTAACCGCTGCATAAAAGACAGAACAGCATATATTTCGGTAACATAGTAACTATATCATACTAAGGCACTTTTGCACAGCTTGAGTTATGGCTTAGGTTTTTACCAGTCAATTTAAAACACTCTCCTCCATTAAAGTGTGACCATTTTGTATGTGGGTGGCCAGTGGCAGGAGAAATAATGAGCCCATGGCTACACTTTTCTTCCCACCTCAAGTCTCACCTCAGATCCTCTGGAACAAAGAGGATCTTCTCAGTGTTTGGTAAATAACACTTATTTCACAACTCTTCTGGGAGACCAAAAACAAACTGAGTTTGTGATATCACCCTGTTAGAAGGGAAAACAATATGGTATTAATTATGGTGGACCAGCAGTGTTGTGAGTCCAAGACCAGTTTGTGCTTCATATTGTATCATATCTTTCAGTCAGGCTCAGTAACAAATGCCTGCATTAGTCAGACCAGTGCAACACAGCTAAAGTGTGATTTTTTCCGTTTGTAATCATGCAGAATTATTTTTGATGAACTTGACTTTAAGCATAGCTAAAGGGATAACAGAATATTTGCTCCTGTTAAGGCAACAGCAAAGAAAATCAAAATCAACAACACACACTGAATACGATGTTAGCAGTGTTGGTAATTTTGCCCTGAGGTCTTAGAAATATCAACAACTGTTCTTTTGCTTTTTTTTGGCATAAGAGTGATTATATGTTGTCTGTTATTTCTATGTCAGATTTCAGAGAGCTTCCACAGTACATCTTAACACACTGCATTGTGCATACCTATATTTACATTTGACAGTATCATTTGAGATGGTAGATTGACTTATTCATACTTATCATAAATGTATACTGAAGTGTTTTGGGAGTGGTTTTCCTTGAGGTGATAAAATGTTACATGTTCACTGTCAAAGAAGGATGCTCTCAACATGTCTACTTTATATCAAGCGCTTTATGCATGCTGTTAATGCTGATGTAGTCATCAGTGTTCAGTGTTTTTAAATAACTTCTAAATACGTCTACACTCTGCAGTCTCATGAACTGTGGTAAATAATCATTGTGTATACATTTGTGCCTGTGAGTACCTACACTAGAGAAAAGTAAATGTAGTCACTGCTTGTCTAATTTTGTAGGACAAAGTAGACAATTGAAGCAAGTAAAATGAATTCAGGGAGTTCAGTGTGAAACAGAATCTCTTCTAAAACGACTGTTGAATTGGCCTTGAGCAAGAAACCTAACTTTATAATTCCTACACTGAGCATCCAGGTTCAGCAAATTAGTAAAAAAAAAAAACTGCACATTGTGTTTTACTGAAGTGTGTTACATTAAGTTCCTATCTAAAATGTGCTGATACAAGTGTTGTTGATATTGCCAAACATTGCCAATTTAATTATTCATAATTTCACTCAAGGAACTGCCACTTAAAGCATTATTACAGACCATCACTTAGCCCAAATCTTCCAACCGCAGATTGTTGTTTAACCCAAAATATCTTTAAGCAATGTATCTTGCATGCCTGAGTGTAATCCACTTGCCCAACCCAGTGCCACTGGCAGTTGATGGGGTAATATATTAAAGATCTTTTGACAGTCATCCTTCATGCAGGGTCCTGCTGCTGTCCCGTGTTCAGGCATTGTTACTGCGTGTTCAAGACAACTCGTGGCCACAGCTCTCAGTCGCTTACCTGAACTGTGCTTATTCATTAATCAGCTCAGGTGACACTGATTTACACAAGTGCTGCTTGCCTCACCCTGCTATTTCAAGGGTAGCTCCAATCACTTGGCAGTGATTACAGTTCTGTGGTATTAAGGGGAGAGGTGCCTCTATGCCTTTGGAGAGTTGCATTAATATTTTACTGTAGTACGCAATGGAGCACAGAAAGTAGAATACATATTTAAACTATTAACATGGAGTTTAGTTATCAATAGATAAGTTTTCTACATAACTATTATGGAATATAATCCACAGAATCATCTGTGACTCTAAATATGCCAATGAAATATTTATAATTAGCTCCTCTGTTGAGGGAAAATGCAAAGCTGACTGTCCCTCCTAGAGGGTATGTTTATTAAAAAGACACTTTCCACAGTAATTAGAAAACCTGAAGAACAAATAGCATTTCATTTTAACATTTTCCAGGCTCGGAAAAAGTCATGTAATTGATGTAAATCATCAAAGTTTTGGAAAAGTCATGGAGTTTGGCTGTGATTAATAAAATTGTTACAGTAGTCTTCCATGGATAACATTCCACGTCACAGCAGATTTATTTTCTGAAGCTGTCGACATAGTGCAGCTCTGACACGCTTTGATGGGTGACGTTTTGTTTACAATCACATACTTTTTTTTCCAGTTTCTCCCTGCGTTCCATCTCTCCCTCCAAGTATGCCAGCAAGCCGAAATTACATTTACGGGCAAGTAAGACGAGAAAAAAAGGGTCTTTTGAAAGTCATGGAAAAGTTTTAAAATTATGTTCCTGAAAATTTGTCAGAACCCTGAAAAATACAGCTTGGAAATGAGCTTGTTTTTGGTAATGGATCATGAAAATGAATTATTTGCTTGAGATGAAGAATGAGAAAAAGAATATCTGAATGCCTAAATCAGGCATGTCAAACTGGTCCACAGGGGGGCCGGTGTGGCTGCAGGTTTTTGTGCCAACCAACCAAGAGCACACAGTTTGACCAATCAACTGTCTGAAGACGGAGATCAGTTGATTAAATGAGTCAAGTCTGGTGTGCTGCTACTTGGTTGGAAACAAAACCTGCAGCCACACCGGCCCCCCTGTGGACCGGTTTGACATGCCTGGCCTAAATTAAAAACCAGATACCTACCCATATAGCACATACTCCAATAGCCCAATATTTGAGTCCAGCCTACTAAAAAGTAACCACAGTATGATGTTTTGCATATTGTGCAATCATACATGATGACATTACCCTGGGTTCGTAGAAACTGTGATTGACATTTGATTAATCATTAGTTGCAGCCCTACTGTAGACTCTATTCTACTACTGCAGCCTGTAGAGCATCTCTTATCTCCCAACAGTGCTTACATTTGGATATTTTCTCTGGATAACAATAGTCCTTTCCTGCACACAACAAATATTTGAATATTAAATAAGATATGTGGTGAAAGGATATGTGTTTGTGTTATCTCTGACTGTGTTTACTTTAGCCCTCTCTCATTGTAATTTGATCTAGATGATCTTGATCTTATTTACTTTACAGACTGTAAAGCTTTGTTTGATGAAATCACAGTCTGAAGTCCTGCCAAAGTCTAGATCTGTTTGCAAATAATGTGATAACAGCGATTTGATGGGAACTGTTGCATTAATATAACAGTAACATCATATTAGCCATAATGTAGCACTACATTAACACTGTTATTAATTTGTTCCTGCGTTTAAATCCTAGAGGGAACGGCCTGGTTTGATTGGAATAAAACTGTCCAAACAGTTGACATTTCCAGTGCATCAGCATTGTCTTGCTTCTCAACTTAAAGAGGCTTCCAGGATGAATCAGCTGAGCTGTTTTGTAACAGAAACAATGTTGGCTGTGAAAATCTTATGAAATTGGCAGCTAATATGTTAATTTTTCTCGAAGTGCAAGCGGAGCGTTTGAAGCCTGCCAGTGTTCTGAAACTGTCTCATCATGGATGCCTTATCAGATGCTGTGCTGCGCTGATGCAGTTCACTCTCTCCTCTGTGAGTCTGAACTGTGACATGACAATTTTGCTTGATCATTTCCCGGTTGAGGTGTGATGGGAATGGGAATAAGATCATTTTCTGCAATCGCAGTGTTGACCTGACTTGAATAATGTGTAACTGCTTTGAAGTCTGACCCGATTGAACACATAAGTGGGCCTCACAGTCGTTACATTGCACAGTTCATCAATAAATGGGTAAACAGGTCCTAGTTTGTCAAGGCTCAGATTAATCGAGATCGCATTTTTTGATTGTTTTTAGTGTGCTTACGCTGTAACAGTCTAGAAGTGCTTTACAGGCTGGCCTCATTTTGAGATGTGTGGTTCCTTACTGTGTGTCACAACTGTTAAAGAAGTATTTCACCGATTCAAAGAGGCTCCTCACTTAAAACTAGGTTGTCTATTCAGTAGAAAGATGCAAATACTTTTGACGTTTTATGACATTATATCTAGATAGCTAAAGAAAGGCGACTGGGTTTCATTTAACCTTTGGCATGATCCATGTACACTATATCAGATCTTCTCTAGTTTTAACAATGACATCACCTTCTAAGTCCACTGTGTAAAAGATGGTGGCTTTTTTTCCTTCTAATTAAACAAGATAAATCGATGGGCAGGAAGAGAGGCAAATGAAGTTGCCCTAGTTGCACCTAGGACATTCTGGACGGACAGATAAATTTTGGCCAATTTATCATTGGAAAAATGGAGGCGGTGAAATATTTTAAAATGTATCAGATTGAGTCACACATAAAGATGCAGTGTGAATCTGTGAAATGGGGGATTTGCAATCATATGTTTGCTAACTTTCCCTTATGTGTGTGTGTGTGTGTGTGTGTTTTTTTTTGCCTATCAGTATGGCCACAGATGAATTCAGCATCCTGGCAGACTTTTCAATTTCTAAATTCATCTACATTTCAAAAAAGATGTCATTGCATTGATATTTCCCAGAAAAAACAAAACTTATTTAGTTAACCCTTTAGAACTGTGAATCACAGAAATAAGAATTTTGTCACGATACAATTATGTGTTGAAATGATTTAGAGATGATTACATATTGAGTTATTTTCTACCCTTATTGCTGTTTGTGCCCAAAGAAAGGGTAGATAGGTCTTTTTTTTCATTGCAGCTGAGAATTTAGTATTCATTTTCTATAGGAAGATATATTTCATTTCCAGTAGCCCCAGTAGTTTAGGTAATCCTATTGTTTTAGGTTAAACAGCCATGTTTTAAGGTGGAGGCTTTTTGCAGCTGAAATAGTTAGGAGTGGCTTTACATGTTTGCATTGTAATGTCAGAGACGACCAGCTGAGTAATGTTCCTTATCTTGTCTCATTCCTTCTGAAGAAAGCTCATCACACTGATTTGGAAGTGATGTGCTCACCATGAAATGAAACATAGTTCTGATAATAAAAGCCTCATTGTTCTTGGCTTGCTGGCTGACATGTCTCTCAAGGTCCCATTACATTTTTTTCTTCACACAAGCCATAAAAATGTTTCAGAGGGTTACACGGTTAGGGTTAAAGCTGGCTCGAAGGAAAAACAGTCAATAAGCTTTTCTTTTCATTCGTCTGCAGGCCAGAGATCACTGATTTTTCCACAAGCTTAAATCAATGAGCAGGTTATTAGTAACAACCAATCATCCTCTCCAGAGGCTATGAGCTAACTACTGTGTGTTGTTTCGTGTCCTCTTCTCTATCCAGTATTTAAAAGAAACTTAGTAAAGAAAGTTATATTTTAATGAAAATGTCACATGAGAATTAGGTAGAGGCGACCCATTTGTATCTGGGTGTGTGTTATGTAATCCCATCGACTGACCAGCTTGCCCTAGGCAGTAGTTGGTGCTACTGGCGTTACATGGTGTTGGGGAATACACAGATTACATTACACACAGTTGTGTGTGCTCCGTAGAGCGGCAGCAGAGTAGCAGATTCAGATTTCACTTGTGACGAGTGAGGAGAGTTGACGGACAAGACGATGGCTGAAGGTTTGATGTCAAAGCAAAAAGCAGAAGCACCCGTTTGGCAATATTTCTGACTGAAACCCAATCCTTAAAGGGAACCTGATAATGTTAATGAGAGAAAAGGAGTTGGTTACATCACTTAGGATGTAGGTGTGCAGCGTGTCACCTGCAGCCTTTCTTCTTATAGCTCACAGTCAGTTCGTTTACATGCACAGTGTCCCAGTCAAGCTGTGGTCATAGCTCATTAAGGCCATTTTATTGGACTTCTGTCCTTGTCCCAGTATACAAGCACCAGTGGAGAATCGATTTATTAAGCATGTCCGACTCCTCCAAGGATGGTGGACGTATGCCCCTTTCAGCAAGTTGCAAATCTATATGATTCATACAATCTATGACATAAACTGAATCACAGTCACAACTGTTAAAGTAATTTCCGGGTAGAAAACCGCCCCGTCGCGTCACTTATAATCAAACGGCGCTGAGCAAACTCTACCTCGAGTGATTCGTTTTAAGCCACCTTAAAACACAATATTAGTTTAACTGTACACGATATTTACAATATTTTCACTGCTTTTCCTTGCTGTAAGACAGCCCTTACCATTGGGGATTTAAAGCCGTTATATCAAACACACCAGGATGCGCTGTTGTGTAAGCAGAGCAAATATTCAAATATAGTGTTCACTTAAGCTGATAAGCTAAAATATCGTTTAGATTCCTGTCCAGTGTTGTGGGACTGTGCTTTGTTTTTCAAACGAGGGGGGTGGCTAAAGGGTGACTTTTTATTTAAAACAAATATAAAATACCACCTTTTAAAGTTGTATGTCTCACTGCCAAAATAAAAAACACAAGTCCCTCCACAGCGCTTTACATTGCTTTAAACGCCTGACCTGTTTTGCAGCACCCCTTTTCCCCTCAGAAATACCAAACAGTCCCTATCCCTAACCACTGAGGGAGGCTGGAGCAGCGACCGCAAACACACGCAGAATGCCTAGTCCAGTTATAGTCAGACTAAGGTGTGCACATGACGGAAGAAATCGAGTTACAATCGCATTATCTGTATGTATTGGTCCGATTTCGAGAAATTCACTTTAGTCCGATTTTATTCAGACTAACGTGTACATGTTACAAGTCTCTTAAGAGAAAATTCCCTGACTGTGAAATCCTTAGCATGCCCTCATAATATCATATAACATTTGGCTTTTTGCTCCTTCAGGCATAATGCATAGTCTGCAACTTAATAAAGCATCAACACTGTGTAGAGGTACTTATTAATATGACTGAATTCACAAATGATTTTTTTGTAACTGTGGTTAATGGCTCAATCAATATTTGAGAACATGAGAGTCTCTCTCCCAAAGCCTAGAGCCAAAAAACTAAGAGCTGATGATGTAAATCCTGGAACAGCTCCAGAGAGAACAATGAACTGAGACCACCCAAGGCGAATTTCACTCTATTTAATTGTATATTTTCCTTTTTTTTAGAGGTAAAATATTGTCATAGAAAAGTTCACTTGAGTTAAAATTTCGAGGAAACATTTTATGGTATATGCACTTTCAGTGAATCCTTTGGTTACCAGCTGTAGGAAAATATTCATTCTGATAAATAGGGCATTTCTGGACCATATGGACGACATGCCAGCTGCTTATGTAATTTTGTTGTGTGGTTTTGTCACTTGTGTGTGTCCATCCACCAGTGTTGCGCAATGTGATCCTAAGAGGTCACACCGTCCGGTGACTGAAGGCAGCGATTCTTTTGATCCAGCTCTATGGCAAAGACCTAACGAGTGATCAGTCTGTTCGTCTGTTGCATTAAATCAACCAGAACTCAACAAATGGTCTGAATACTCACCAAATATAGAAAATCGTATATACTAAAGGAAAGAAATAAAATAATAGAAAACCAGTCAACAAATCAAAACATTAGGTCAAAAACTAAAGGAAATGGATGTTGTAAACTCTCACTGAACTCGAGTGACTGATGATTTTTAGATACAGCCACAGTGCTCCAAAGATAGACATGCGACTTTCATTTATGTTCAGGAAATGCTAGAGCTTTAAAAGTTTAGTCCCAGGGTGGTCACCTTTTTCACACTTCATTTGACCAACGACTGATCTCATATGGTTCAGAACAGAAGCAGCTGGGCCTTTACTAGGTTTGAACTCCTGCGGGATTTGACTTGCAGTGCAGCTAGAGAGCAAAAAGTCTCTGTATGCGTATTTAAATCAAACAACAAGCTTTTTATTGCAAAATTGGTTTGGCTATATTGAATAATGTGTAAATAAGGTGTGTATTGTGTGGTTTTGTGGGACAGATTTTGGTATTTTTATTTGTAAAGTCCTGTAGTTCTTTGGTTTTGATTGAAATAATTAAAATTTTAACTATTTTTACATAAAATTAATCTTGAGAGGTCTCCATGTATTTTATGAAAAAAAATCCAAGGTAGATATACTGTAAGATTTCTCTTTTGCAGTAGTTTACCTGGTTGTTTGAATTGTTACTGTGGTTGCAGTGTGTGCAAAGTGTCTGTCATCACCGTTTTTGAAAAGTTTCATACCCTTGTTTGGAATCGGTGCAACATTTTCATCAGAGCTTGCTTTCAAAACATTTATTTCCTCTTCCTTACTGTCACCAGTTGTGTTTCCTTATGACTCATTTTGTTCTAGTTTTTGTTGTTTCTCCAAAGCTCTTCCTGTCACCGTGTTACTCTCCCACCCTTCTTTCTTTATACACATTTTGATTTGTTTTCATGTCAGTGTTCTTCTCTGCCTGCTGAACATGACGTGGTTTTAATACAATCTTGATATTTGATGATGCAATTCAGAAATCCTTGATTTGATGCAACAGATTGTTGTCATGTGAAAATGACATTGTTTGATAGAGACAGACCTTAAAACTAACTTTAATGAACAAAATGAAACGAAATGTATTTAAAAAAGTTATTCTGCAGTACCAAACACTTACCCAAGATCTGTGGTGTGTATTATTATAACGCATTGTTTTAGCTTATTTTGATGAAGTATACTATACTTACATGTTATAGTTTTATGACTAAATGGAGAGACATTAAGTGATAAAGTTGAATAATCTTCCTTTCTTAGAAATGTGTGAAGGGAATTTATGCAGCATATGAAGTTCAGACTTGCATTGTAGGCAAGAAAAACCCATAATCTTACATTTCTGTGGCTTGGGCTGTAACCCACTAAAATGATGTCAGTTGAATCGGATTTGGCTGTTCAATATAAATGTGTGACGATTCGTTTTGTTTTCCATAACAACATATTTTGTCGATACTAGATATCAAACGAAAGCCAGAGACTGTGTGTTGTGTGTATTGACTTGCTGTGAGCTGTAAATTTACCACTTCTTCACATTAAGTGCGGTCTCTCTCTTCCTCTGTGACGCTGCAGCATGTCTGCACCTGCAAAGAGTATCGTGAAAGTCAAGAGCACACTGAAGCAATCTCGTTTGACTGAGGGTCTCCGACTGATGATTTGACCCTCCGACTCTCAAGTGGCAGCGTAGTCAGTACTTCTCTATTGGTGCCTGTCCATATATCACACTCTTTCCCCCAGTGCTCATATGATGGTTTTCACTGATAATGCCATAGCGACTGGGGCTGGGAATCACCAGAGGCTCCACTAAACAATATTGTCATGATACCTGAGTCATGATAAAATATCATAGTAGTTTACCTTTACCTTTTTTTACTGCAAGTTATGTTCCTTTGTCAAAATCTGTTTTATCTAATAAGATAAAGCTGTTCATCTCACTTCAGTTATTTTTATTACAGCAAAATGTATCAAGCAATCGATTTTATTATAGTAGTATGTTACCAGGTTTAATTTGTATTTGTAATAAATAATCACATTTTGAAGACATTGTTATATATTTAAAAAAAAGATTTCCCCACGGAAATACCAACCTATGTTGGCTTCTTACTCGATCTATGCTACACCGCTCTTCCAAGTTACAATAAAATCTGTCCTGTAGTTTTTCTGTAATCTTACTGACAAACAAATTGAATCGAAAACATGGCTTCCTTGTAGGGTTGTACCGACAGTAGATGCCATTGTCCATAACCAGTGTCTGTCAGGTATTGACCACTAAGCCCATCATGATTTAAACACCCCCCCCCCAGTCCACACCAACATCAGGGTGCAGGTTTGCAGTGGTGTTAAAGGCATTCATTGTGTGCTTAAAACGTAAGATTTCTGATTTATCTACCAGATAAACTGTAGCTCCCAGATGGGCAAAGTGTTTCTCTTTTTAGCAACTAGATTTGTGACCGCAGTCATGAAGATATGTCAGCATCACTGATTAGTATCTACCAACATCCGCTTGGCAAACTGCTGTTTTTTTTTAGTTCACTGTTAATGTTATTTAAACACCACAAGTTCAGACACATTAGTCAAGAGGCTACAATGCAGAGTTATAAATACTTAGGCTTACAGAAACATTGTATGGATTACTCAAACCTTACGCCTGTTCCTCTCTCTGTCTTTCTCGCTCTTAGACATCACCCAACCGCACCTCCTCAGTAGAGGTAATGAAAAAAAAAGAAAATTAATTGTGGAAATTGTGAAATCATGGTAAAATTCTCTTACTCACAATCCAATACACTGCTTTTTCTTTCATACTAGATTAAGTTTTTAAGGATTACTTTGTAAAAACCTCCTTAGACTAACTGATTCCTAGCGGTGGCCAGCTTTTTAAATCCCTTTGTTATGTACTTTTAGGTTGGACTATAAGTCCTAAAAAAGGTACATATCCCACTGTTAGAGCTGTGGGATATGTATGAGCCTCTTAGGTAACCATGCTGTTGCCTCGGCTTGCTTGGTGGGTAGTGGAGGAGACTTGAATGCAGTCTTGGGTCTAATCCAGAAAATGATTCAGCATCTGCCTCTTGATATCAGGAGTGAGTGCTTATTTTGTGCCATAGGACATGATAAATCTGACTGTTTCCGGTTCAAAGAAGAATATGTGCAGGATGTCAAAATTTAACTTTTATAGTTTTATAGCATAGATATTGCATGGAATCATAAACAGAGCTACAAAATGTTTTATTGAAAATGTGGTTCTAGGGAATAAGAAATGTCGTTGTGTTTCTGCCAGTATGACAGACCGATATCTTATTTTTTTTTTTACATTCAAAGTTAACAAGCAAAAAAACATTAGATAACATATCTGAAAGATATGCAAATATGATACAAGTATGTATGAAGAATATAAATGACAAAAATTAGACAGATAATCAGACAGTAAAATAAGTTAATTACTGAAAATACATAAAGAAATAGAGATAAACCGGGGTACAGGAACAGATGGGGAAGCATACTCAGTCAGGGGATTTGGTAGAGAAAGTTGCATAATTTTCAAAAAAAAGTGGATATATCGGTTATGGGTTGACAGATTATAGGCCGATTATCAGGGCGGATATTTGGCATCTTGGTGATTGTCTGTATCAGTGTTGTATTTAAATGATCGCAGATAAAATTAATTAAAATGTGCACTATTTTTATTCATTCATTTTTAATGTAAAATTTCACACTATTTTTTACTATATTCCAAATTTTAAATTTTGTCAGAAAGATTTACATTTTTATAGTAAATGCATATTGATTCCAAATGTAGGTTATTGGTTCCATTAACTATTAATAATCTGTATTAGTATCAGCCCTGAAAAAATAATATTTGTCAACTCCTAATATCGGTATTGTCGACTATGTAAGTTGTTACATATCGACATATCGGATATTGGCAAAAAATCCTATATCGTGCATCCCTAAGGTGCAATTGAAACCATAGAGATGCATTTTGAGTAACAATAGGCCTCATTTGTACTGGTCTGCTTGCCTGATTGCATTTGTATTCTGATCAAATTCCTCTCATGAATACATTTAGGTTATTGTGAATTGGAGCCAATGCTGCTCTGGAGCTGAAAGTTTGTCTACGCTGCAGTGTGATTCACGTTGCTTGTTGTTGGGGGTGTAGGTAGAACAGCAGAGCAGAGAGCAGCGGGACCCCTGCCATATCCTCAGTTGTACAGACAGTTCATAACTGCTCGCTGAGCCAGAAAAAATGTGGGATTCAGTCCACGAGGGGATTCAGATTCCTATGGGATCTGTGAGCAGTTGGATGTGTTTTGTCTTCCTTATTCACTTGCCGTTTCATTTTCTCTGTCGCTGACTCACTCTTTGCCTCCCTCACTCACTCAAACACCAAGCAGATATCGAAACGGTATTTAAAGGCATAAAAGTAATATCCACTGTCAGGGTTAGCTGATGGGATTAGCCTTGTTGTTATCTCTTTATTATGGAACACTATGAAAACATCAAGTATCTTTTTTATGTTTTTCTGACTTGTTTCCAAAATGTTTCAAGGTTTTTTTCTTTTTTCAACATAACTAAAAAGGAAAATAAACTCACTAACAGATAACAAACACTGTTGAGCCATAGTTATGCAAGAGCTTGTCTAAACAACGAAAGACTTTCATTCCCTTAATTCCATTATATTAGAGTTGTCCCTCACCAAAGATTTTCTGAGTTGACTAGAAGTCAACCATTAATCAATTTCCCTAAAAAACAACATGTAGACTCATATAGGAGTAAACCCTCTTCTGGTGGTGTATATTTCGGCAGAAACTCTGCCCTCTGCCTGTATTTTCTGATATTCTCCTTATTTTCATGTGCTGGACATGTACTTCCTAAGCACTTTAGTTTAGGTCGGGGCAAGTGCCAGACTGTTAGCAGCAGGCATCCAAGAGACCCAGTGCTGAAAAAATGCACATATAGAACGGCAAAATGCAAAAAGGAAGTGAATCCAGGGTTAATTTTTACTTTTGCTTTTGCAGGCAAGTGTGTTTATAAACCATATCTGCTAATCCTGTATTGCAAACCTTTAAATATGTTTATTTTAAGGGCATCAGGGCATCATCAGAAAATGGTGTGATTCAGGAAAGATAAAGATAAATATATATTAACTATAGCAACAAACATCTAAATAAATATACTGCAAATGTAAATAGCTAAAGAGAAATATCAGTGCAAACAACTGAGAAGAAGCCTCAACATGCAATGAAAACGATGTGAAAGTGATGTTTTTCTGTGGTCAGAAACCAAACAAAAATTTAATTTTAACAGAACGGGCCAACCAAATTATCAATTAACCTAAAGCCCATATATTTATTATATTAAATAAGGCTACTAACTTCCCCACTGTCCCTGTTTTTTCCTCGGATTTCAGTCTTTTCATATTATGAGAAAGGGACACAAAGTTTCCACGTTGTCAGTCTCATTTCTGCGAAAACACAGCAACCTTTTAGAAAAGATAAAGGTCTAAATTAAGGCTGCGTTGCTTACATTACTTGGTCTTTTTGGGGTATTCTTATTTGAAAGCTTATTTTGGTTCTGTGCTCTGTCCCTGCTCACAAAAACAGTCTTGATCACAGTTCACGTCGATGATAGAGTTTATTGTTGGGCTTCAAGAAACAGAGATTAACATAGATGATAAGTGATATTTATGTCTTTAAGAATATGTAACCCATAAAACAAATATCTGATTAGACTATAAAGAAACAATCTGATGATGGCCAGCCTGTCTGAGTGCCATTTAAGGACTATTAAACTGCAAAAAAACACCCGAGGCCATCTGACTTCCACCAGAGACAGAGAGGGGACTGTTGCATAAGAAACATGTCCCCTCAGGAAATAATAACAAATGCTAAGACAGAGATGGGTGTGTGCAGTATTGTTTGTCGTTTTGGTAAAGGAAGCTGAGGGAAATCCTGAGGAGAATGCCTAGCATGGCGGCCCTGGTAATAAATACAGCAGGAAGCAGACACGTACTGTCAGTAAGATGTAACCATAAGGTCACATTCTTGCCCAGATCATAGGGATTATCTGCAGTCATGCATTGAGGTTTTCAGCTCTTCTTTTATATAAAGAACTCTCCTTAAGCAGCAGACAGTGTAAAGGAATGTGATGATGATGTTTAAGGTTTTTTTTTTGGCACGGTCCATACATGGAGAGGTGAAAGATTTCTGTTTTGCAGTATTGACAACAACACTGTTGGAATTTGTAATGATTGATTAATACTGAAAAATCTCAACATATTATTATTTTCGCCCTCTTTAATTTTAAAATTATTAACTACTATTACTTATAATAATAATAATAATAGTAGTATTACATTATATTGGTAAAGCACTTTTCATGGTACTCAAAGACACTTTACATAAGTTAAAATGATCATAAAAAGAATACACAAAAGATATTTAACATACATCATTAGGCAAGGCAAGGCAGCTTTATTTGTATTTCACATTTCATACACCAGATAAATTTAAAGTGCTTTACAGAGCAATTAAATATAAATTATAATAAAAAGGTACAAATTTAGAATAAAATACTAAAGAGAACAGATATAAAAGATAAACTTGATAATTAAATGCTTCATGATTTTAAAAAGTCACTATCAAAAATAAAAGTGCAGGAAAGAGGTACAAAGAACTTTTTTTTTTTAAATGATATAAAATGAAGTTCATAAGTTTCCAGTCATTTCTGGGTGGGGTAGGCAGTGTAAAACAGGAATGTTTTTAGCTCTGACTTAAAATTGGTCAGAGGGCTTGTCGGACATCATCTGGGAGGTGTTTTGTATTTGAGATGTTTCTCTTGTTGCTGAAGAATTTTGTTGGCCTCCTGTCGTCTGTACGTCATCCATTTAGCTTTATTATTCTATTTCATCTACTGTGATGTGTATATTGCGCAAATATATAAGTATTCTGACTGTTTCATCAGGCTTCACTTGCTCTTGCTCCATCTTGTAGCTCACTTCACCCAAACAGCAACTCGAGACACGGTCTTATGGAGAAACAATAGGAGAAACAGTAAGCAGACAGACAGGAGACAAAAAACAGTGATTATGAAGAAACTGCTCCAGAAAATACAAAAAAAAAAAGGCTCCTGTGTAAAAATGACAGCTCCACTGTAATCTATCCACGTTGGAGTTGTCACATTTCTTGTCATTAATGTTAACGGCTGAATGGATGAAGTAAACAGAGGAAGATGTAAATGTCAGACAGAATGTGTGAAAGCTGCAATCCATTTATAGACATGTAGAATAAGACACATCAATCATATGTCTAACTTATCAGTTCTCTTATTAAATCACATTTTATGACCTTGCCCATCTTTTCGTGACAAAGTTTATGAGTACTGGTTCCTTCAGGTTGTAAGGTATGAACATGTTAGCTTGATTACATAAAAGGCTGTCTGGTATAGTGCCAAACTGCTGGGATATGCTTCTTTTTTACCGTGGTAAAAAAAGAAACCAAACATCTGTACGGTCACAGTGCTAGGTTTTACTGGAGTGCAGCATAAGGAATTCTTAACTTGGCAACATTGAATAGTTGACAAAATGATGCATTGCTTTTATATAAAGTGGTACCATTAAGCTGCCACATGATGATTAACAAGGGTTTGGGTTTGGCTGGTGCAAAATTTGTAAAATGAGTTCAACTAATCCCAAATATAAAACGATGTCCTTGTGCTAAGGGAACCTGCTGCAGCAGAAAGACCAGGATTCATTGAAAATGTCAGAAATGTGGCTGCTCTTGATGACTGGATTTGTGTGGGCGATACTTTCTCGAGGGAGAATTCCTGTTCGACCTCCGTAATGTACAGTGACAGGTACCTTAAGTCGCCCAACAAAGTTGCTACTGTTTCTGCTCAGACAATCTTCAGAGGGAACAAAGAGGGACTGGGAAAAGAGGACATCACATGCAAACACCATCTCCGAGGAGACAGCATGTTGTGTTCTCTTGTACTATTATGTAAGGTAGAGATTTACTTCGTCTGTATGTTGAAACTTAAATGCAGAATATTTAATCTTGAATCTCTAAACACAGTTGTCACACTCAGAATATTGAAGTGAAATTGGTGCTGCTGAAAGCAAAACAAGGAATGCCTGTTTCTTTTCATTCCATTTATGCCTATGTTCAGATTTTATTCCATTTTAAAAGTAATTGTTGTGGTGTGCAGGCTAGAAGTTAGTGGAAGGAATGATGGCCCTAAATAAAAAATTAAGCTTGGGTAAAAACACACTGCAGTGAGCAAGTGGAGCTTCGCTTTATTCCATCATTGGTTAAAGTAAACAAGCGTCCTTGTTCACCTTATTCACATGCAATGCATTGGCTGTCCTGTGTATGAATGTGAAATAGTCCCAGGGTTATGCTTTTCATTAGTGTTAGCAATGGTGGAAGAAGTACTGAGGTCTTCTACATAAGTGAAAGTATCAGTACTATAATGATAAAATACACTACTACAAGTAAGTCATGCATTAAACAATCTTACTGAAAACACGTTGATTGTCATTGAAATGTAATTGTGTTCAACAAGATGACTTTCTGTAAACATGGACAGTGGAGTCACCCATAAATATATTGTTTACTGTCTCTTTAACACATCACTCTATCCGTTGTGCTGTATGTTTCAGAAATACCTCTCAGAATCCAAGGTTGACTTTAGTTACTAAAACCAGTTTTGGGCTAAAAGATTTAAATAAATGAATAAAATATTTCATCAGTTATATATATCTTAATAGAATATTAAGATATAAACTTAACAAAACTTCATTAGAAAAGTATGCAAAAGCAAGATTCAATAATTCATAGCTGTATCAGCATAGTCGATTTGAATGTTTAGGTGAGCTCCATGCATAGACAAAAGAAACACTCACTCGAAATACATTACAAAGATAAAAGCAAATACATAGAATAAGTGAAATTCAACCAAGCAGAGCTAATAGAGCAAGGCCAAAGCATCAGGTAGAAGAAAACACTGAATGTGTTTAAAACAAAAGGCCTCTTAAGTAGGTATGAATGTATTATAGTTAAAAATTAAAAAACAGATATTATGAACAGAATTGTATAAAATGTTCCTAAAAAATATTTGGAAAACTAATCTCTGATGCAATATTCGCATGAAATAACCAGCTCAACATTCATCCAAAACTGTTAAGCCAATGATGAGAAGCAAAACACTGTTGGGAAAAACTCTTCAATCTTTGAACCGTTCACTTTTCAGAGATCAAGAAAACCCTGTGTCTATGCAGTTGGACAGATATGCCTTATATTCCTTCAAGTTGAAACAAATAATTGAGGTTTCAGGGTTTTCAACGAGTGTTTTTATTTTATGTCTGCATAAATTGTATGACTCTATTTACCATTCAGCATCTACAGAAGGGTTTTTATTTATGCTCTGTTTTTTTTGTTTCTCTGCAGGATGGCTCCAGACAGCGTAAAGAAAGAAAGAAGACTGTATCATTCAGCAGCATGCCCACTGAGAAGAAAATTAGCAGTGCAAGCGACTGCATCAATGCAATGGTGGATGGCTCTGAACTGAAGAAAGTACGATCCAATTCCCGCATCTACCACCGCTACTTTCTCCTTGATGCTGACATGCAGTCTTTGAGATGGGAGCCCTCGAAGAAGGAATCAGAAAAGGCAAAAATAGATGTGAAATCCATTAAGGAGGTGCGCACAGGTAAAAACACGGACACTTTTCGAACTAATGGAACCTATGATCAGATATCAGAGGATTGTGCCTTCTCAATCATCTTTGGTGAGAACTATGAGTCTCTGGATTTGGTGGCAAACACTGCAGATGTAGCCAACATTTGGATTACAGGGCTGAGGTACCTGATATCCTACGGGAAACATACCTTGAATATGATAGAGAGCAGTCAAAATAACATGCGCTCATCTTGGCTAGGTGAACTTTTTGATGAGGCAGACGTCAACAACAGCAAGCAAATAACAATATGTGCCGCAGTGCAGCTTATCAAAAAGTTGAACCCAGGACTTAAAAATGTGAAAATAGAACTGAAGTTCAAGGAGCTTCACAAAGCAAAGGACAAAGCAGGTTCAGATGTGACAAGAGATGAATTCATTGAGGTCTTTCATGATCTTTGCACCAGACCAGAAATTTATTTTCTCTTTGTTCAGTTCTCGAGCAACAAAGAATTTCTGGATACCAAGGACTTAATGATATTTCTGGAGGCAGAGCAAGGTATGGCACAAGTGAGCGAAGACACCAGCTTAGAGGTCATTCAGAAATATGAACCGTCTAAAGAGGGCCAGCTCAAGGGTTGGCTGTCTCTTGACGGGTTCACCAACTATCTTATGTCTCCAGAGTGCCATATATTTGACCCTGAACAAAAAACAGTGTGCCAAGACATGAACCAGCCCTTGACCCACTATTACATCAACTCATCCCACAACACATATCTGATAGAAGATCAGTTCAGAGGTCCGTCCGATGTGACAGGGTATATCCGTGCCCTCAAGATGGGCTGCCGCAGTGTTGAGCTGGATGTGTGGGATGGGCCTGATAACGAACCTGTCATTTACACTGGTCACACAATGACATCACAGATAGTTTTCCGCAGTGTCATTGATGTCATCAACAAGTACGCGTTTGTTGCATCCGAGTTTCCCCTGCTGCTGTGTTTAGAAAACCATTGCTCCTTAAAGCAGCAAAGAGTCATGTTTCAGCACCTAAAAAAGATCCTCGGGGACAAGATCCACCTAGATCCTCCAAAACCGGAAGACTGCTACCTCCCCTCGCCCCTAGTGCTGAAGGGAAAGATACTGTTAAAGGGTAAGAAACTGAGCACGAACTGCACTGGTTCAGAAGGTGAGGTAACAGACGAGGACGAGGGGGCTGAGATGTCTCAGAGGATGAGCATTGAATCCACGGAACAACAGACTATCGCACCCAAGAAATTCCAGCTGTCAAAGGACCTCTCGGATCTGGTGACCTTGTGTAAATCTGTGGAGTTCAAAGACTTCCCAACGTCTTTCCAGAACCAGAAGCAGTGGGAGCTTTGCTCTTTTAACGAGGTCTTTGCCAGTCGCTGCGCTAGCGACTTCCCAGGTGACTTTGTTAACTACAACAAAAAGTACCTTGCGCGAGTTTACCCAAGCCCCATGCGGATTGACTCAAGCAACATGAATCCACAAGATTTCTGGAAGTGTGGCTGCCAGATTGTGGCGATGAACTACCAGACGCCTGGCCTGATGATGGATCTCAACATCGGCTGGTTCCGTCAGAATGGGAACTGCGGCTACGTGCTGCGTCCAGCGATCATGAGGGAGCAGGTTTCGTATTTTAGTGCCAACACTAAAGATTCAGTGCCTGGTGTTTCCCCACAGCTTTTACACATCAAGATCATCAGCGGACAAAACTTCCCGAAACCCAAAGGCTCAGGTGCCAAAGGAGACGTTGTGGACCCCTATGTGTATGTGGAAATACACGGCATTCCTGCTGACTGCGCTGAGCAAAGGACTAAAACAGTCAACCAGAATGGGGACAACCCTCTCTTTGATGAGAGCTTTGAGTTTCAGATAAACCTCCCCGAGCTCGCAATGGTGCGCTTTGTGGTGCTAGACGATGACTATATTGGTGATGAATTCATTGGCCAATATACGATCCCCTTTGAGTGTCTCCAGCCAGGTTTTCGCCACGTCCCGCTGCAGTCTCTGACAGGAGAGGTCCTGCCACATACCTTGCTGTTTGTTCATGTGGCTATAACCAATCGAAGAGGAGGCGGCAAGCCACACAAACGAGGACTGTCTGTACGAAAGGGCAAGAAGAGCAGAGAGTATGCCAGCATGAGGGTGCTATTGATCAAGGCTGTGGATGATGTCTTCAAAACAGCCATGCTGCCACTGAGGGAGGCGACAGACCTCAGAGAAAACATGCAGGTAAGACATTTAAATCAAACTCCATTAATTCAATGTCCTCTGATGTGTGCACATCTGAGCCCACAATGTCATGATGACTTTTCCTTCCATCTTCCAGCATTGAATGTTTTTCTGTGGAAGGGCAGACTGAAGAAAATATAACCCCACGTCAATTTACTACAAAGAATCTCGAGCATCTAAAAAAGGCTCCCACTCTGGAAAGAGAAACACAAAACCGCCAGGCTTGACTGAATTAAATTTGATCTAATCCTTATGTGTTGCGCAATAGTCAAAACAAATGCAGGGAGACATGTTTAAAAACACTGTGATAAGATCCCTTCCTGTTTGAATAGTGGATTTTTTCTAGGTTGAAATCACTGCAGCTACCAGAGATGATGGCCTTTCGCAAGCTGTTTTAATCAAAGTATTTGCTATTTTTAAGAGCACCAAATCTAGACAAATTCAGTGTCATCCCAAACTTGTTTTCTTGCTTGATATTGAGTAAGCTTTGTCACCACAGAAAACAGAGTAATACGTTCATGTTCACATTTATGTCATATTTGTGGTCTTCAGTCCTCATTTGAAGCCTCATTATGTGAGAAATGCTGTACTGGAGTGTCACAACACTCTGTGGTTGGTCCCATGTTGTGTCCCTTCAGGCATTGTATTAGGATTTATTTTGGTAGCCCTGTTTATATTGCAGTCATTGTGTGATAACAAGCCACTGGCCTTGAGACTATAACACATCTTGGCCGTCCTGTCACAGTTTGTCCCTCCGGTTGTTTATGTAGGGGTTTAAATTTGGGCTTTCACAGGAAGGGTAGGATTTGTGAGTGTGTTTGTTCCACTTCCTTGTGATATGTCCAAAAGGTCAGTCCAAATGACGAGTGTTTATGAGTAGTTTACAAGTCCCAAAATGAAAATTCTGAGTGAGCTTCTACTTACTTCCTCTGATTACTCTTTGGGGTTGTGGTTATATATTTAATACTTTGAAACCTGGATCAACATCACTTTTCTTGTGCTGCCACATACCTTCAAAAGTATTTACACCTTTGAACCCTGGGCAAATTGATTTGGTTTCTTTTGAAAACATGTGAAAAAAGGGCAATAACCAACTTAACATAAGAAATGTTCCTCAAATTGCAAGAAATGAGTAGATTTTGAAATTATTTGAAAAAAAAAAAACAATTTCCAATTATCATAATCATATATTAAAATTATTTTACAGAATTATTATTATTTTTCTAAGCAATATCCTTTTTTATTTGTTTGTTTTTTATTGTAATTTTTTGTATGTTTTTTAACACACTCCTGCAGTAGATGTCTCATGGTAAACAGAGAGAGAACAATGTTACCCATTTTAGATTTAAAAAAAAAGTCTTGTTTACATGTGGGAGTTATGGCAGCAATTACTCTGTATGCTTAACAAATACTGATGTCCAAATCAAGCACTTGATTATTCATGCTCATCCCTCGTTATTTGATTAGATATACTGTATGTTTTTTTTTTCGTGTCATGCCAGTATAAACCAGTTTAACTGCATGCAAGCCCAGCTGTAATGTCTGTCCTCTCTCTGCAGAATGCCATTGTGTCCTTTAAAGAGCTTTGCGGCCTTTCAGCAGTGGCTAACCTGAAGCAGTGCATCTTGGCCCTTTCCCCTCGACTGAGTGGACCTGACAGCAGCCCGCTTGTGGTGTTCAACCTCACTGACCAGTACCCGAATTTGGAGCCCCAAGGGATGCTACCAGAGGTCCTCAAAAAAGTCGTCACAACCTATGATACGGTGAGTCTGAAAGAGTTTCAATTATGCACATTAATAACTCCTGGAAAAAAAAGTAAAACAATCAGATGGATCAGACAAATTTCCATAATTAAAAACATAAGAGGATGAAACAGAAATGATTGATCTGTGTGGGTAAAATATAAAAGAGGAATTTGACTTTCAGTTATATTGACCTCAAAGAATATAAAAGATACTAAGAAACAAATCAGTGGACATGATTTAATCTGCTGATGTTTGAGGTAAATGTACTTTTTCTTGATGTCCATCCTCATGGTTCTTGTGTGGGCAGCAGTGCACAGAAAAAAAACTTTATTTCTCAACATATGAACTGTAGTTTCAGAGGGTTGTTGGCAGTGGTCCTATCTTTTTATCTATCTGTCCATCCTTCCATCAAAGAGAGAAAGACCATTGACACCAATCAAATCAATACCTTGGCTTTACTGGACTTGATGGGGGCATACACAGAGGTTAGGTAACATTGCTGGAGCTCTGTTAAGTAATAAAATCAATGCTCACAAGTTATGCAACATGCCATGGAGGCTATTCCCAGATGACGCCATTACCCTGAACACATCCTGTTCTCTTACATTGATTTTCAGCCCTTTTTCGCCGCATTTCCACTGCGTGGTACAGCAGAGTTCTACTCAACTCAATCCTTTTTGGATTTTCATTAGCAAAAGTTGCGGGTAGTTCATGGTATTTATCTGGTACCACCTCGGTGACGTTCCAAGGGAGCTGAGCAGATACTAGAAGGTGGAGATAAAACACTGCAGAACACATGTTGGTTAGAGAGAATTATCACTAACATGACACAAGATGTTTTCCACAAATCTGCCATTTTTAAATAGCCAAACTACCATCAGTAGTGACCGCTATTTTTATATTCTCTCATCCTTAGGGTTGCAATGGTATGAGATTTCCCTGGCGCGATAACCGTCTAAAAAAATATCGTGGTATCACAGTATTACATAATAATAATAATCTTTATTTATATATCACTTTTCAAGCTGAAGCATCAAGTGCTTCCCAGATTAAAAAAGAATTACAGAATAAAAATAAAATATCAGAAATTTCATTAACAGTCTCCCTTTTAAAACTAAATAAATATTCAGCTGTTCCTCTGTTTAATTGCCAATGAAAGGATCCAGCAACTGTTGCATTGATAATAATACATTGGATTTATATAGTGCCTTTATTGAACTCAAGGCCGCTTGAGAAGATGATGTCATGGCAGTTTCACGTGGCATCGCTTGGTGATCTGCTGAGAATCTGCCCGCACTGAGGGGCATGTGCATTAGGAAATGAAAGAGAGAAATGCTCCTGGTACCAAAAGTGAGTTGAGTCGAGTTGCGCCTAACCATGTAGTGGAAATGAGGCAGACGAGCAGATCGACTTTTTATCATAATTTCAGACACGAGGCAAAAATCCGCTGCAAAAATCAAACGGCAGAAGAAGAGCAACAAGTTAACTACTTTGAATAATTTTGCATCTGGTAATTAGAGTATTTTTTATCAGATTTATCTCCATCCTCTTGGCTGCAGCGTTATGCTGCCAGAATATTTATTAAACTCTGTTAGATCAGCTTCAGTGTTTAGCATCAGTGTCTGAGCCCAGCTGGTTTTGGTGTTGCACATTTACTGTGTGCACAGACTGGGGACACACGGTAAGGTGATAACATATTGGCGATGGCACACATGGCGTTGATAGCATCATATTCAATATTTAGTTTGATACATACCTTATATACTCTGACAAATTGAAGGGCACTTCACATAAAGATGAGCGGCGTCAGACTCGTGCAGGGTCGGTAGAAATTTCACATGTAGTGTAATTTGTTGTAGACACAATACAAAGAGGCACAATTAAGTGTTAGCTGCACAAACAGTGTTTATTAATGGCACACCTTGTCTGTTGGGACTCAGAGATAAGAATCTGAAAAGGGGGATGATGCTGAAGATGAGACAGATTAAGGTGACCCCTATGTTGGATTCAGACACAGGAGTGGAGGGCTAGTTAATTGGGCCTGATGGAAGGAGCGTCAGGAAAATTGAGTTGAATGGAAGAAAGGAGCAAATGACGAGCGTTTGGGGACCAAAATCGAATAAATTAAGCGCAAGGGCTTAAGTTGTGTGAAGCCGCAGGCCTTGATCATCGTCAGCAGAGTGCCAGAGGAGCAAGAAGGTGCACAGTTGAAGAGGAGCTGACAAATACAGAGGCGTAAATGAAAGGAAGAGATTCAACTTTAAAGAGTTTTAAATAATGTATGGAACAGTACAATTAGAAATTCAGGCACTGTGTCAAAATCCACCACTGGGAGTAACCACGCTTTTGCTTCCTAATTGGCAAAAATAGAATCTGGGTCTCAACCCCTGCCCGTTTGTGTGCTGGGAAAAAGGTGTAGAGTCTCAGCGTGATACCAGCTTGTGGTCTTAGATAATATGCTCTGATTTCTGCTTTTGTTCACAACAGATGAACTCAGGGCACAGCCTGTAAATAGAGATGAGCTGGGAATGCTCAATCTCTAAAACACGTAACCAAGGGGAATACAAAGCCCATATGTTAGTCATTGATTTGTCTGACAGTCAGCCAATATTAATTTTTCTGTGGCACTTGAATTTATTAGAACTAAACATAAATATTAATTTTATGCATATCTCCAGTAGCTTTTTTTGTTCATATAAATAAATAAGGTTGATTTTGTTATGATTTCGGCTTGTCCATCCATCCGTTCCATTCACATGGATGCGATGTCTGAAAAATGCCTCAAGGGAGTTTCTTCAAATTTAGCAGAAACACCCACTTGGGCTCATCAATATTCTGATCAGATTTTGATGGTCATAGGTCAAAGGTCAAGATTACTGTGACCTTGTCAGTGCCATTCTTGTGAAAGCGATGTCTCAACAACACCTTGGGGGAATTTCTTAAAATTTGACACAATCGTTCGAATTGACTCAACAATAAACCGATATGTTTTTGGTGGTCAAAGGTCAAGGTCACTGTGACCTTGCATTTGTCTCATTCTTGTGAAGGTGATATCTTAAAGAGGGTTTTGAGGGAATTTCCTCAGATTTGGCACAAACGTCCACTTGGATTTAAAAATAAACTGATTAGAATCTGTCAAAAGTCTAAGGTCAAGGTCATGGTGACCTCACAAAGGCCTCATTTTGGCCTTAACTCAAGAACTGAGGCACTCAAATATCTAACAGGATATAATGATGATGCCTTGTTATTTTAAATTCAAGAGGTCAAAGGTTACTGTGACATCATAATGTCCTCCAAAAACACTTTCCGGGCCATTACGCAATGTCATAATCTCCCATTCTCAGGAACAGAATGGGAGACATTTGGGCAGATACCGAAGTGGTGACACTAATCTTGAAACTGTGCTGATTGTACAGATTTTCTGCGTGTGAGATCCATGTTTTCACAGACAGTGTAAACTGTAAGTGCAGCTTGAATGGTGCATGGCGGTATTTCTAGTTTAAAATGTATTCCCTTTAGTTTTAAAAATCACATACCTGCATAATGAACATTTGTGTCTTTGTTAAATGTGGGTGGTCATAATAATAGAATTAAACAGCACTTAGAAAAGGTCATCTTCTGTACCAAAGGGGCACAGTCCGCCCACTTACCTTGAAATGTATCTTTGAATACTTTGGAGATGCCGCCTTTGCCACCAAGATGGTAATTTCTTCTCCCATCAGGGAAGTAATCACAGCGTGTGCGACAGCTCTAAGTGCCGCAACTGCAGCTGCCGAGTGACACAAAACAGCCACAATCACTTAGTCATGACTGTTTGCAGCGTAACGTGGTGACTCACTTCATGGCTTTTTGAGACTGCGTCTGTGTCCCGTACAGCACACAACATCAGGGGATGGACGCTATGTAATCATGCTCATCAAAAAAAGGCTGCATGTTTATATTTGGTTTTGGAAAATCCCTCACTGTGTCATGCCCTCACTAATTTTCTCAAGAGTTCTAAATCTAAATATGATGTAATGGACAAGGTAGTCATATGAACATACTGTAAGAAAAAGTCATAACAAAAACAAATTGCATCAGATCTCATGACTATCCAGTGGCACTTGGTAGAATAAGAATAAATAAATAAATCTTCAGCATGAAGGAGTTTCTAATTAACTGTTATCCACAGTGCTCTTTAATGATGAGTCTGATGTTATTCTTTATCTTTTTTACTGTCAACAAATCAAATTAAGACATCAAAACTATCAATATGTAAGCCAGACTAGATACTCTCTGACTTCCTGACCCAGAGATATTCACTCTAATCATAAAAATATGTCACAATTATATCCATTTATTTAAATTTTCAAAACAGCTCAGTAATTCCTTAAAACATCTGCATACTGTACTTTTTCAAATAAGAATAACCAGTGCATGTGCAGCAGATAAACACACATTTGGTGCTTTTTGAGCATTTCCAGCAGCAGGATAGTGAATGTGGGATTGACTCATCATAAAGGTACACGGTAGATTTACTTGTCATTTTTCTTAAACGGTTTAAGAAGAAATGAATGTAAAATTGACCATAAATCCTGCTACATCTTTTTGGCATTGATGGAGGATTTTAGGAGTCTCACAGCCAGGGGAAAGAAGCTGGTCTGTATCCTGGTGGTTCGGCAGCGGATACTTCTGTATCTTTTCCCAGATGGCAGCAGGTGAACAGACTGTGGCCAGGGTGGCTGCTGTCTTTCAGTATCTTTTGGGCTCTGTGCAGACACGAGGTATCAAGATTTTTAAGTAGGTATCATATCAAATTTAGTTTTGTGGTATCGTCACAACAGTGCAGTACCCATGTTATACAATCATGAAGGACACATTACTCAGTGCAGTTCAGTGGCTCGATGAGGAATATGTTATTTTGTGCTTAAATTCAAAGGATATACTCTGTTTATTGTTGGTTTTGGTCTTTTTATTTCTGATTTGACAATAAGAGAAATACAGAATGTCATCAGACTTAACCTTTAATAAAACTAAATTGTCTATAGGAGTATTATGAAAGTGTTACTAATTCAAATGTTTGCTCACCTGTTTTATGAAAGAAGTTTCCATCTTTTACATTTTCCCCCCATGCTGTTCCTGACGCCTTCCTGTTTTCTCTCTCTTCTCGCTGGTCTGCCACAGAGCTGGCATGCTCAAGAGATCGATCTCAGGTTCATGATGTTGGTCACTGCTCTTTTTTTTTCAGTCTTTGTCACACAGAGCTCGATTAAAATGTTGTTTTCCTTTCCTTCCTTTCTGTCTTGGCAGCAGAGCAGGGCAGCTTGGCGCTGTGACATGACCTTGTGTTGCACTTAAGTCACTTAGGGAGTGTACAAGTAAATGTACAAGTCAATTACAGTAATCCTGCATACACAAAGGCCCCGTTGCCCAACAGACTCTAATTGAAATGAAAAGCTGAGGAACATTTGAGAACAATATAATCATCTCTGTCTGTGATAATTGTTTCATTTAGGATAATCAAAGAGAAAGATCCAGATGGTCTGTCAGGCACCTTGCTAACTCAGTGCTTATTTACCTCTATCTGTGGCAGGCTACTTATGCACCATTAACCTCATGAAACACCACTGGGCTGCTGTCCTTGTGTGAGGAAGCCAAAGGTTTTTTAGGGTTTTGAGAAGTGGTGCAGTGTTGGCATTTAATATGTAAATGGATTCCCAAAGTCTTTGAGTCTGCTTTAACAGCCACCATGAGACATTTTAACAGTCTGCAGGTCAGCAGAGTTTGTGCACTCAATTAAGGCTGAGCATAACACCACAGGAGCTAAACTTAGCATCCTTCACAGCTGCAATTTCACAGATAACACGGTAGAGTTCTGCTTCAAAATGACTCACATGTTAACGTTTTACTCTCGTCATCATCATACGACAGGAATATCTGCCTTTTCTGCTTTCAAAGAACAAATATCAAGATTGACGTTTTTATTTCCTGAAGACGAGACGCTGTTCCTATTTAAAGAAAAAAATGTAACTTTTAATAAGCACCCTAATTGCTTGTCTCTCCTTCCCTCTAATTTTGGCTTTCAAAAAAGCAATTCAGCGACCACGCCCACAGACGTGCCTGTAATAACAGCTTGTGTTTCTGAGTCCTCCCTGGATAGAAACACCCGGCCACCAGACGGAGACGGCTCCCTGCTTTATTGTGGGATGCCAGTTTTTCTCGTGAAAAAAGGCAACCAAGAAACAGTATGTTTTGTCTCGTTTCAGGTGATCCAGACCAGCAAGACTCTGCTCGAGAACTCTGAAGGGGTGTACGAGAGAATCCTACAGACCCAAAAAGCAGGTAAGAGACGGTCAGATGGCAAAATACAGTAACCATAAAAAGTTGTTTCCTGACACCATTAAACAGCTCCTGAATGCTTGCCCGATGGCCCCACTATCTCTCTGAAGCCACACAACACAGATCACTCAATATGAAATTCAATAGATGTTATTATTCTTTGCTTATTTGCATAAGTGGAATTACCATTTGAATCATGTTCAAGTATGTGATCCAGTCACCGCTTCCTCTTTGAAAAGCTGCGGATCAGACAGAGGTGTTTAATTCACGCCCGTTAACAGCCTCTGTGCTGTATTCTAATTGCAAGGTTTAGTTTAGGGTTCAGAGAGACGAGTGAACTGGACGACATCAAAGCCAACAGATGGCAGTCCATCTACAGTTCCCCTCCACCAGCCGCTCGATGCTAGTTTAATACTCTCATATGTGTGTTTAATGTGATTATTGAGTTCTGGCTTTGTAGCTTTTTGTAACAGAATGACTTGGGGTCAAGTAACTCCATTCATTTTCTCTGGGGAGCAAAGTTTAATCGGCAGCTCATCAGTGTAAGCTCTGCTTGATTTAAGAATATGGACACATGCAGTGAAAGGATGGACAGCTCTCTTCTGCTACGTTCACTGGTGGTTTTTGCACATTTGATGCTATAGCAGATGCCAGTGCCAATGTTTTGATATTGTTGTTGTTCTTCTTTTTTTCAGGGTAACAAAGAAATCTACACTGTAAAAAAAAAAACAGCTGTATTGAAGTTGTTTAGCCCTTTATTACATTCCCTTGGAATGACCACAAATTCAATAATAAACTTTTATGAATCATGAAAAACATCTTTGAGAAAATAAAGCCTTTGTACAATACATAATCCATGAGAATTTATTTTTTCTCTCTAATATTTATTTATTTTGCTGTGAAAACACATTTCTCCTTTAAACAGCTGTATGTATTTATTTATTTTTTATTGACTCACAAACGGAAAGACCAAAAAAAGTGAAAGACATAAGAACAAAATACACACAACTCTAGCATTCATTAATGTGTAAATGAGTCCTGCTACTTCTTACTCCCATCCAAACAAAAATTAAAATCACAATTGAAATCAACTCCTCACCAATGTGCTCCTCAAATAATATTAGTCCCAAACATAATTCATCTCAACAGCTGTATTCATTACAGATTACATTGAACAAATGATGAGAACATTATAATTTACCTTCATCTAATACTCATTTTTACTGAATAGAGCTTGAATGCATCGCTGTGTTTTTAATGTAACCTCCATGAGCTGTTATTTGCGTTAACAGGCTGCTGAGAGGTAATGTGAATTAGCTCCCCTCCTGGATATTTCAGCTCTTTTATTTTATTCTATTTTTCTTGGTTTTATTTTACTTTTTATTGTTATTATTTTTTAAAATTATTCTCCACATACACTACTCCTCTGATGTCCACTTGACATAACCTCACTTTAACTTTGACATTACCCATCAAATATGGTGTCTCATGTTGTTCTGACTGTGATGACTCACTTTAACTTTTTTCACCACGTAATTTTAGAAATTCATAGAAAGCGCCGCCACTGGCAGTATTTTATCTGTGCCATTGTTGTTGTCAGATGTCGGTCTTAACTCTGCAGCATTTCTTGTTTAACGTAACTCGTGTTGCGGTCCGTGCAGACGTATGGGTGAAACGTGTCAGTGAGAAGACACTAAATTTTGACATTAATGTGCTCTATAATGCAGCACTGTCTGGCAAAGAATTCCATCTAAGTAGCACAGAAGGTTAATTTATCACTGAGTAAGCCTGCTGGAAACGCTCAGTGAGAGTGGGGGGGGGGACCATCATTACCACGGCTCAGCTTTATTGGTTTCCAGATGGATGGAGTTATAAAATATTCAATTTCTATTGTCTTGGCACATCAGAGAGGATGAGGACTGTGTCTTTTAACCAACTCGATGATCAAAGGAGGCATGCTGTCTTTTCCTGGGTGTTTTCAGTTCGACCACCTTTCCAGACCTTAACAATTAACCAGCCAGTGGCTTTGGGAAAAACATGTTGTGATGTTGAGCTTATTGGTATCAGAAACATCCCCCGAAGCCTCTGCTCACATCTGTGCAGCTGGGAGCTTTATTTTCTGCTTGATTCAGATTCAGCTGTAGCATTTGGTATTTAAAATTGTTAATGTATGAAATGAGTGAGTTGGATCTGAGTTACAATTTACAGCTTTTGTCTGCATTTGTCTCACTGTATTTTGAAGAATACTGCTGTTTTGCCAGCAGTTACAGATCTACAGCATGATGTTTTTTTTGTTTGTTTGTTTTTTACGCACAATGTGCAAATGTGTTCTCTCAATACATTAATATTGGACAATGTTTGTTTTACAGAGCACATGTGCGAGCGTGAATTGCCTGCCTGTTGCTCAGCTTCCATGGGACTTATATAAGTCACTCTTTTGAAATATTTCAGACTATTTAAGGCTGAGGGAGAGATCTGCCAGACATTACTAAATCTTTCTCTCGCCGATGGTGTGCTGTCTGTCAGTGTCGGAGCACTGGTTAGCGTTTGTCGCCCCAGTTTCTGTGGTGTGTCCAGCACCATTGGCCCTTGTAGGCTTCTTTTCAACTAATTCTGCATGTTAAATTGGCATCAGAGAAGGTAGAGCCAGTCAGTGAATTAAATCCCTCTGATTGGTGGTACAGCATGAAAAAAGAAAATTAAGTGAGGAAAGTAAAGGAAGGGAGATCGAAACAACTTTGTTACGTAAGATACAACTTTTTTTTTTTTGCCATTGAGCTCTTTTGCATAAACTTGTAATGGTTGGTGTGTTTGTTTGTTTACCAAGATGCCCGTATGCTTCTGTGTTAAGCAGTAACTACTCTTTCCTGGGTCTCCATAATTTTCATTAACAATATTTCATTTACCAGGTTACATAAATGTACATCCATAACTTTCATACTCACACTTCAACTAAGGACAGTACAACACCAGTACTACACACAACAATTAACACAGACTCAAAGACTGTCTAATACATACAGTTCTACATAATGATTTATCTCTTCAATAGCTGAGAAAATCAATTACCTGGAAACCGATTAAATCACATATATAGTGTTCTACACTATTCCCTGAGTAAATAAGTACAGTGGTTTGTTACTGTTCAACAGAGCACGTTTAATATGCTTTGTTCTTTCAATATGAGGTTGTGTTGTTAATGTGCAAACTTGCTAACTTGAATCCGTACCGTCGTTCTTCACGGTTTCCCTTTTTAAATGACAAATACAGACTACTGCCACCTGCTGCTATTGAGAGTTAATTTTCTCTCATGCAGGCGCAGAACATACGTGTAAATTGGCTGCTGGCTGTAGTCTTTGTGATGTGCTCAAGTGCAACTTCACCTCTTTAATATCGGTTTGGTGTGTGTGGACCTTTAAACAGGAACACCACCTAAATTAAGGATTCCAATATGTAATTTCCATGGCTTTGAGAATTTCAATAAATAATTGTGAACGTGGGCAACTCTCTTTCAGAGCCAAAAACAGAGACACAGGCCTCAGACTTGTGACGTCATCAAGTATACAGTCTAGAGCTGCTCCGTGGAGCCTGATTTTGTGGATACTTTTTTTCTTTTTCATACTCATATGAGTTTTATTGTCTCGTGGTGTTCTTAGTGCTTAAACAGAAAATGTACCCATATTCTCAGAACATCCCCCGGCTGCTCTTACTGTCATCTATAACATCTTTACCAGTGCATTGTCTGTGAGGCAGTTCCAGACACAACACTCGATGTTGTCACAGATTGGAGATTTAGTGCTCTACTTTTTGGAGAAGTAGAGTTTTACACGTTTATTAAAATGTTTGGCCTGTCTTAGATCATAGGAATAGCTTATATATTTTGAAAATGTGCGTAGTTCACCTTCAACAAAGTGGCTTCATAGAGGACTCCATTTCACGATTTGTGCATTTTGAAACAACAGGATCTGTTGCAATTGTCCATTGTGTTGCACGGTGAATCCTGGCCCTGATTAATAAACACTTTGTCAGAGTGAATCATTAGTTTTTCTAAAACAATAGTCACATTAATAACACAGCAAGTAGACCAAACCTGTTTTCCAAAAGCTCCCGCAGAAGCTTTGTAGTGCTTTTGGTCCCAAAGCACCATTATATATGATTATCTAAAATCAGCTGGAGACAATTCAACAGCCAACAATTGCAAACTAGGACACAACAGATGGCAAACTGATGATCTTGAGCATTGATTTATTTTCCATCCTGAACTGACATAATATTTTCCCAGTGGTGTGTGTGTGTGTGTGCGCGTGCTCATGTACTTGTTTGTATTTCAACGTGTGCACGTGGCGTGGTTTCGTGTGTGGCTGTTGTGTAGAAACTGGGTCAGTGCAAACCCAATTCCCCCTTTACAGCAAGCGGAACGTTCCAGCAGCAACAGCTATTAGAGTTGTGAATAATCCATCACATCAGCTCAGACAGGGCCCACTTTCCCTTCAGAAAAAAATTTAAAAATGACCCACTCAGAGGCAGCGTCGGGGAACAGTCAGGTGTCAGCAGCTCAAACATAGATGTCACTTCCCTCACTTCCCTCACCCGACTCTCACTTAGGTTCCAATTAGCATTCAGGTCAGATGGATACCTGAACCTGCTGCACACTAACAAGATCAGTACAGGACATGTTCTTAAATGCCAAATGTAAATTTATAGTCTGGAGCTGCAGTGACATTTTGCAGAATACAAAGCAAAGGGCCAATGTTTGAATTAAATAAGTTAAAATACCTTTTAAGGAGGCTTCCTCATGATCAATTTATAGAAGTACATTACTATAATTTCTTTTGCATGTTTAGGGTTTTATTCTTGATATCAAAGATTGTACCCTTTTATTTTTTCCTTATCCCCCTTGAATTTTATTTGATAATCCTGTTTTGTTAAACAGTTTGCACTACATCTCCAGTGGGATGCTGCTTTGCATTATAGTAACAGTAATGCTGAAACAATTTTGTAAAAACAAAAAAATAGACTACAACAATTAATAGATGATCAAATTTGTTGACAAAAATGATAAAAATTCACTGATTCCATCTTCTCAAATGTGAGACTTTCCTGCTTCTTTTTGGGTGTTAGCTGGTTTCTTTTGCAGTGGGAATGAGGCTTTAGTGGCCAAAAGTGGAACTACAATGACTAGGGTTTGTCTCGTGATGCCATGGGGCCCAAAAAGTCTTTTTCATATGACATTGTGAAAGAGATGTCTGTAAATCATCGTATACATCGTTTGGAGCATTAAAACCCCTGCAGGACGACATTGAGATTAAATCATTTTATTACCATTTAAGTTAGCAGAGCGCTAAACATGACTCAGCCACTGTAAGTCTCTCGTATGCTTGCTCTATGGGCCTCATATTGCAGAAGACTCTGGTATTTAATATCACGGAAATCAAGCTTTTTTGGCTTTATATACCACTGAGCAACTTTCATAGAACTGAACGGGGCCACGCCTCGAATGCTGTATCCAGGTATCTTCACATTTCCAAGAAATGAAGAGACGCTGGAATAACAATGACCAAATCAAAATAAATTGGGCAGAAAACAAGTAATCTCAAGATGTCATCTTGGGCTCTGTGATGTGTTCTTTTTTCCACATTTCATAGACTAAATTACTGAGTTAATAACCAGCAGTTTAATTGTTAAAAGAAACAGTTATCATGCTTGCTGTAATTTTTTTTTCATTGATCAGGATGTACAGGGTTTCGACACTATTCAGTGTCTGATGCAGTTGCAGTCTGTAGCATGATTAGATACGATCATCTCCTGTTGAAAGAATTATAAATCTGATGAATAATTTAGGTCATGCTCCTCTGATCTGCGATTCCATACTGTAGTTGTTTCACGCCGGAGGCGCGTGAGCATCAGCCTTTATTTTACAGTTGCCGTCTTGCAGCATTACCTCACAGATCTCACTCTGAAATGCCTCGCTGCGAATGAGCTTCCCCCTTTTTTTGCCTGCCAGACTCCATAAAATGTTGCTAGGCAACCTGCAGTGTGAGTTAACCCTGTGTGTGCATTTGTGTGTGTGTGTGTGTGTGTGTATGAGATAGAGGAAGCTGTTCACCCTTCAGCACAGTCATGGTCCACGTGCACACCAGCAGCAGCAGCTCGGTGGTTACAGAATAGCGACCTGAAATTGAAGAGAGAAATAATTGTACATGTTAGTTATAACACAGGAAATGGAAAAAAAAAAAGTGTCTGTATGATTGATGAGCAGCGGTGTGATGTCACGAACAGAGATGATAAACTGTCAGTACGTTCTGTCAGTTGTCAGAGGTTATATTCACGCCTGAGCTCTGGTGGCAGACCCAGCTGAGAGGCTCTAAAAAAGCCCACACCTATTATGGTGATTACACAGGAAAGGGGGTCTCTCTCATGTGCAGGCCATGTTTCCATGGCAACAGCACCAACAGGGGCCAGGACTGGTTCTGGCTGATATCAGCGCTTCGAATGGAAACGTGTGCATTCTCGCGAGGAATTTCCAGTGCAGGAGTGTGTTACGCAGCTACAGGCTTTAGTGCGTAGTAGGATCTCTGCTCCATCTCCCTTTGGTTTATTTACCTCACAGACTGCGGTCGCCTGTTGCTGCCGTGTCAGACCTGCACTGTAAAACCAATTCAACATTAAACATGTCCTTACTCAGACTCAGTCATGCAAAGGGGGAAAAAAGAAAGGGAGAGGGAGAGAGGAGGTGGGAAAGCTCCTCAGGAGACAAATCCCTCCTCTGTTCGATGCCTTGATGCTAATCCACAGTGAAAGAACGTCATGTCTGTCTGCCTACGCTGCATCTCTCCTCTGCTTTTCTCTCTGTTTCCGGGGCTCTTTTCTTTTCCCTCTCATCCTGCCTCGCTGCTTCCTTCAACTCTGCTTTTTGTTTTCTTCAAAGCCTCTGAGTTATCTCACCTTTTTGTTTCCTTTCTCTCTCCTTTTTATGACCAATTCAGGGTGGAAATCTCTAGGCACCTCACAATTTGATTTGACTACGATTTGATGATAAAACAAATTACTGTTGCTTTATGATACAAGGGCAATGGCAGCATGGGTGGTGGACAATATGAAAGTCTGTGACCCATCCCTAGATTCAGATGTTTTTGCGGGTTAATTGATAAATTGATGTGGTCAAAGCTGATCACATCAATGGATGAAAGGAGAAGCAGAAGGGGGAATGCAAACTTTCAAACACTGTGCAATAAATGATTAAATTTTTACTGTCACTGCACCCGGTGTTCTGCTGCTCCATCAGTAAAAACAGTACGCCTTGTGCTTGAAAAGTGCGGTGCAATGAATAACCCCAGTAGCACTAGAAAATAAGTGCTGGACTGCCACAAATAAATGAATATGTGGGGAAGCCTTTAAGCCAGTAGAAAATCGTCGAATTATCCCTTTAACATCTTGATGGCAGGAGCTTAAACAGTTTCACTTCTTCATGTCTGAAATCCACTGGCTGTCTCATTAATCTGTTCAGAAATTTGCACCTTCTTTTCTCAGTCCTGAAGTGCAGTTAGACCTGCCACTGCAGCGACTGCGATCCATTATCACACTGCAGACGTACAGTAATGAGAGAGGAATCCTCCTCCACAGCCAGAGAATCTCTCGACTTTCACACACTGAACCCTTCTGCTGCAGCAGTGGACTGTGAAATGTTGACAGTACATGACAGTGTCTTTGCTGTAATGTGTTTCCTCACAGTGACAACAGGCCTAGCACCCAGTCATATCTCCCAGACTTCAGTCACCTCACAGCTGCTCTTCTGTTTCACAAACCAGCATGAATTCCAACTGTAAAAAGTGAATCGACACTCATTCTCATCTGTCTTTGTCTCGCAGCGATGGAGTTTCACGAGAACCTGCATGACTTGGCTGTGAAGGAGGGCCTGAAGGGCAGGAAGCTGCACAAGGCCGTGGAGAGCTTCACCTGGAACATCACCATACTGAAGGTGAGGTTTTTAATTCACAGCAACCAGGACACTAGTGAGTAATAGTGGTGGAATGTAACTTATATAAATAAAACTGAAATTGAAATTGAATTGAAGCTACTGTCTACTTCTATTCTACTACATTTCATTTCAATATTGTACCTTTTACCTTTGTACAATTATTTTGCAGCTTTAGTTACTTTTCAAATTAGATTTTGTATTAATTACTAACCAACAGTATATAAATGTAATATTATTAATTGAGAAATTAAAGAAATTGCTTTTTCTTTAAAGAAGATATATATGTATATATATCCATCACATCCCTGTTTAAAGCTTAAGTATTATTTGACGTCAAAACAAATTGGCTGAAACCAACATATTGCAGCTTGTCGGAATGCTTAGTATAAAATATGAATTGAAAAGGCCAAAAAGTACTTAATTTAGCATGTTGGAAAAATTGCCGAAAACGCCATAGTATAGTATGTCGAAAAATGTCAAATTTGGACATATCATGAAAATGGCTGAAAATGAAACATTATAGCTTGTAGAGACGCGTCATAGTATACGAAGTGGAGATGAAAGCCAAAGAAGGCCAAGAACTTCATAATTCAGCATGTTGAAAAAATGCCAAAACGCCATAGTTTACCATGTAGAAAAATGGCTGAAAACTACATATTGTAGCTTGTACAGACCTGTCATAGTATACAAAGTGGAAATAAAGGCCAAACATGCCAAAAACTTCATAATTTAGCATGTTAAAAAAAATGGCCAATAACGTCATAGTATAGTATGTCGAAAAATGTCAAATTTTGAGACATCTTTACAATGGCTGGAAACAACATATTATATCCTGTAGAGGCGCCTCACTGTATACAAAGTGGAAATAAGAACCAAAACAGGCCAAAAACTTCAGAATTTAGCATCTTAAAAATTGCCAAAAACGCCATAATGTTGCATGTTGAAAAAATTACCAAAAAAGGCAAAAATGTCAAAAAATGACATATCATAAAAACAGCTGAAAACACCTCAAAACAGCATTATATAGCGTGCTGAGAAACGCCATAGCAATAAAACTTGCAAAAATGGCCAAAAACTCCATAATATAGCATGTTAAAAAAATGACCAAAAAAGCAAGGCTATAGTAAGGCAAAATGTCAAAAAATGACATGACATGTCATAAAAACAGCTGAAAACAGCATAAAATAGCGTGCTGAGAAACGCCATAGCAAAAAAACTTGCAAAAATGGTCAAAAACACCACAAATTAGCATGTCGAAAAAATGACCAAAAAAGCAAGGCTATAGTAAGGCAAAATGTCAAAAAATGACATGTCCCAAAAACATCTGAAAACACCTCAAAACAGCATAAAATAGCGTGCTGAGAAACACCATAGCATTAAAACTTGCAAAAATGGTCAAAAACACCACAAATTAGCATGTCGAAAAAATGACCAAAAAAGCAAGGCTATAGTAAGGCAAAATGTCAAAAAATGACATGTCATGAAAACAGATTTAAACACCTCAAAACAGCATAAAATAGCGTGCTGAGAAACGCCATAGCAATAAAACTTGCAAAAATGGCCAAAAACACCATAATATTGCATGTCGAAAAAATGACCAAAAAAGCAAGGCTATAGTAAGGCAAAATGTCAAAAAATGACATGTCCCAAAAACAGCTGAAAACACCGCAAAATAGCATAAAATTGCGTGCTGAGGAATGCCATAGCAATAAAACATGCAAAAATGGTTAAAAACAACATAATATTGCATGTCGAAAAAATGACCAAAAAAGCAAGGCTATAGTAAGGCAAAATGTCCAAAAATGACATGTCATAAAAACAGCTGAAAACACCTCAAAACAGCATGAAATAGCATGCTGAGACACGCCATAGCATTAAAACTTGCAAAAATTGCCAAAAACACCACATATTAGCATGTTGAAAAAATGACCAAAAAAGCAAGGCTATAGTAAGGCAAAATGTCAAAAAATGACATGTCATAAAAAAGCTGAAAACACCTCAAAACAGCATGAAATAGCGTGCTGAGAAACGCCAGAACAATAAAACTTGCAAAAATTGCCAAAAACACCACAAATTAGCATGTCGAAAAAATGACCAAAAAAGCAAGGCTATAGTAAGGCAAAATGTCAAAAAATGACATGTCCCAAAAACAGCTGAAAACACCTGAAAAAAGCATAAAATAGCGTGCTGAGAAACGCCATAGCATTAAAACTTGCAAAAATAGCCAAAAACACCACAAATTAGCATGTCGAAAAAATGACCAAAAAAGCAAGGCTATAGTAAGGCAAAATGTCAAAAAATGACATGTCATAAAAACAGCTGAAAACACCTTAAAACAGCACAAAATAGCGTGCTGAGAAACGTCATAGCAATAAAACTTGCAAAAATTGCCAAAAACACCACAAATTAGCATGTCGAAAAAATTGCCAAAAAAGCAAGGCTATAGTAAGGCAAAATGTCAAAAAATGACATGTCCCAAAAACAGCTGAAAACACCTGAAAACAGCATAAAATAGCGTGCTGAGAAACGCCATAGCAATAAAACATGCAAAAATGGTTAAAAACACCACAAATTAGCATGTCGAAAAAATGACCAAAAAAGCAAGGCTATAGTAAGGCAAAATGTCAAAAAATGACATGTCCCAAAAACAGCTGAAAACACCTGAAAACAGCATAAAATAGCGTGCTGAGAAACGCCATAGCAATAAAACTTGCAAAAATAGCCAAAAACACCACAAATTAGCATGTCGAAAAAATGGCCAAAAAAGCAAGGCTATAGTAAGGCAAAATGTCAAAAAATGACATGTCATAAAAACAGCTGAAAACACCTCAAAACAGCATGAAATAGCGTGCTGAGAAACGCCAGAACAATAAAACTTGCAAAAATTGCCAAAAACACCACAAATTAGCATGTCGAAAAAATTGCCAAAAAAGCAAGGCTATAGTAAGGCAAAATGTCAAAAAATGACATGTCCCAAAAACATCTGAAAACACCTCAAAACAGCATAAAATAGCATGCTGAGAAACGCCATAGCAATAAAACTTGCAAAAATAGCCAAAAACACCACAAATTAGCATGTCGAAAAAATGGCCAAAAAAGCAAGGCTATAGTAAGGCAAAATGTCAAAAAATGACATGTCCCAAAAACATCTGAAAACACCTGAAAACAGCATAAAATAGCGTGCTGAGAAACGCCATAGCATTAAAACTTGCAAAAATAGCCAAAAACACCACAAATTAGCATGTCGAAAAAATGGCCAAAAAAGCAAGGCTATAGTAAGGCAAAATGTCAAAAAATGACATGTCATAAAAAAGCTGAAAACACCTCAAAACAGCATGAAATAGCGTGCTGAGAAACGCCAGAACAATAAAACTTGCAAAAATTGCCAAAAACACCACAAATTAGCATGTCGAAAAAATTGCCAAAAAAGCAAGGCTATAGTAAGGCAAAATGTCAAAAAATGACATGTCCCAAAAACAGCTTTAAACACCTGAAAACAGCATAAAATAGCGTGCTGAGACATGCCATAGCATTAAAACTTGCAAAAATAGCCAAAAACACCACAAATTAGCATGTCGAAAAAATGGCCAAAAAAGCAAGGCTATAGTAAGGCAAAATGTCAAAAAATGACATGTCCCAAAAACATCTGAAAACACCTGAAAACAGCATAAAATAGCGTGCTGAGAAACACCATAGCATTAAAACTTGCAAAAATGGTCAAAAACACCACAAATTAGCATGTCGAAAAAATGACCAAAAAAGCAAGGCTATAGTAAGGCAAAATGTCCAAAAATGACATGTCATAAAAACAGCATTAAACACCTCAAAACAGCATGAAATAGCGTGCTGAGAAACGCCATGGCATTAAAACTTGCAAAAATGGTCAAAAACACCACAAATTAGCATGTCGAAAAAATGATCAAAAAAGCAAGGCTATAGTAAGGCAAAATGTCAAAAAATGACAAATCATAAAAACAGATTTAAACACCTCAAAACAGCATAAAATAGCGTGCTGAGACATGCCATAGCAATAAAACTTGCAAAAATGGACAAAAACACCATAATATTGAATGTCGAAAAAATGACCAAAAAAGCAAGGCTATAGTAAGGCAAAATGTCAAAAAATGACATGTCCCAAAAACAGCTGAAAACACCTCAAAACAGCATAAAATAGCGTGCTGAGAAACGCCATAGCAATAAAACATGCAAAAATGGTTAAAAACAACATAATATTGCATGTCGAAAAAATGACCAAAAAAGCAAGGCTATAGTAAGGCAAAATGTCAAAAAATGACATGTCATAAAAACAGCTGAAAACACCTCAAAATAGCACAAAATTGCGTGCTGAGAAACGCCATAGCAATAAAACATGCAAAAATGGACAAAAACACCACAAATTAGCATGTCGAAAAAATGACCAAAAAAGCAAGGCTATAGTAAGGCAAAATGTCAAAAAATGACATGTCCCAAAAACAGCATTAAACACCTCAAAACAGCATAAAATAGCGTGCTGAGACATGCCATAGCAATAAAACTTGTAAACATGGACAAAAACACCACAAATTAGCATGTCGAAAAAATGGCCAAAAAAGCAAGGCTATAGTAAGGCAAAATGTCAAAAAATGACATGTCACAAAAACATCTGAAAACACCTCAAAACAGCATAAAATTGCGTGCTGAGAAACGCATATAGCAATAAAACATGCAAAAATGGTTAAAAACAACATAATATTGCATGTCGAAAAAATGACCAAAAAAGCAAGGCTATAGTAAGGCAAAATGTCAAAAAATGACATGTCCCAAAAACAGCTGAAAACACCTGAAAACAGCATAAAATAGCGTGCTGAGAAACGCCATAGCAATAAAACTTGCAAAAATGGTCAAAAACACCACAAATTAGCATGTCGAAAAAATGACCAAAAAAGCAAGGCTATAGTAAGGCAAAATGTCAAAAAATGACATGTCATGAAAACAGATTTAAACACCTCAAAACAGCATAAAATAGCGTGCTGAGAAGCATATAGCAATAAAACTTGCAAACATAGCCAAAAACACCACAAATTAGCATGTCGAAAAATGGCCAAAAAGCAAGGCTATAGTAAGGCAAAATGTCAAAAAATGACATGTCATAAAAACAGCATTAAACACCTCAAAACAGCATAAAATAGCGTGCTGAGACATGCCATAGCAATAAAACTTGTAAACATGGACAAAAACACCACAAATTAGCATGTCGAAAAAATGACCAAAAAAGCAAGGCTATAGTAAGGCAAAATGTCAAAAAATGACATGTCATAAAAACAGCATTAAACACCTCAAAACAGCATTAAACACCTCAAAACAGCATAAAATAGCGTGCTGAGACATGCCATAGCAATAAAACTTGTAAACATGGACAAAAACACCACAAATTAGCATGTCGAAAAAATGGCCAAAAAAGCAAGGCTATAGTAAGGCAAAATGTCAAAAAATGACATGTCCCAAAAACAGCCGAAAACACCTCAAAACAGCATAAAATAGCGTGCTGAGACACGCCATAGCATTAAAACTTGCAGAAATGGTTAAAAACAACATAATATTGCATGTCGAAAAAATGACCAAAAAAGCAAGGCTATAGTAAGGCAAAATGTCAAAAAATGACATGTCATAAAAACAGCATTAAACACCTCAAAACAGCATAAAATAGCGTGCTGAGACATGCCATAGCAATAAAACTTGTAAACATGGACAAAAACACCACAAATTAGCATGTCGAAAAAATGACCAAAAAAGCAAGGCTATAGTAAGGCAAAATGTCAAAAAATGACATGTCATAAAAACAGCATTAAACACCTCAAAACAGCATAAAATAGCGTGCTGAGACATGCCATAGCAATAAAACTTGTAAACATGGACAAAAACACCACAAATTAGCATGTCGAAAAAATGGCCAAAAAAGCAAGGCTATAGTAAGGCAAAATGTCAAAAAATGACATGTCCCAAAAACAGCTTTAAACACCTCAAAACAGCATAAAATAGCGTGCTGAGAAACGCCATAGCATTAAAACTTGCAAAAATGGTCAAAAACACCACAAATTAGCATGTCGAAAAAATGACCAAAAAAGCAAGGCTATAGTAAGGCAAAATGTCAAAAAATGACATGTCATAAAAACAGCATTAAACACCTCAAAACAGCATAAAATAGCGTGCTGAGAAACGCCATAGCAATAAAACTTGCAAAAATAGCCAAAAACACCACAAATTAGCATGTCGAAAAAATGGCCAAAAAAGCAAGGCTATAGTAAGGCAAAATGTCAAAAAATGACATGTCCCAAAAACATCTGAAAACACCTCAAAACAGCATAAAATAGCGTGCTGAGAAACGCCATAGCATTAAAACTTGCAAAAATGGTCAAAAACAACACAAATTAGCATGTCGAAAAAATGACCAAAAAAGCAAGGCTATAGTAAGGCAAAATGTCAAAAAATGACAAATCATAAAAAAAGCTGAAAACACCTCAAAACAGCATGAAATAGCATGCTGAGACACGCCATAGCATTAAAACTTGCAGAAATGGTTAAAAACACCACAAATTAGCATGTCGAAAAAAATGATCAAAAAAGCAAGGCTATAGTAAGGCAAAATGTCAAAAAATGACATGTCATAAAAACAGCTTTAAACACCTCAAAACAGCATAAAATAGCGTGCTGAGAAACGCCATAGCAATAAAACTTGCAAACATGGCCAAAAACACCACAAATTAGCATGTCGAAAAAATGACCAAAAAAGCAAGGCTATAGTAAGGCAAAATGTCAAAAAATGACATGTCATAAAAACAGCATTAAACACCTGAAAACAGCATAAAATTGCGTGCTGAGAAACGCCATAGCAATAAAACTTGCAAAAATGGTCAAAAACACCACAAATTAGCATGTCGAAAAAATGACCAAAAAAGCAAGGCTATAGTATGGCAAATTGTCAAAAAATGACATGTCCCAAAAACAGCTGAAAACACCTCAAAACAGCATAAAATAGCGTGCTGAGAAACGCCATAGCAATAAAACTTGCAAACATGGTCGAAAACACCACATATTAGCATGTCGAAAAAATGACCAAAAAAGCAAGGCTATAGTATGGCAAAATGTCAAAAAATGACATGTCCCAAAAACATCTGAAAACACCTGAAAACAGCATAAAATAGCGTGCTGAGAAACGCCATAGCATTAAAACTTGCAAACATGGACAAAAACACCACAAATTAGCATGTCGAAAAAATGGCCAAAAAAGCAAGGCTATAGTAAGGCAAAATGTCAAAAAATGACATGTCATAAAAAAAGCCGAAAACACCTCAAAACAGCATGAAATAGCGTGCTGAGAAACGCCATAGCAATAAAACTTGCAAAAATAGCCAAAAACACCACAAATTAGCATGTCGAAAAAATGGCCAAAAAAGCAAGGCTATAGTAAGGCAAAATGTCAAAAAATGACAAGTCCCAAAAACATCTGAAAACACCTCAAAACAGCACAAAATTGCGTGCTGAGAAACGCCATAGCAATAAAACATGCAAAAATGGTTAAAAACACCACATATTAGCATGTCGAAAAAATGACCAAAAAAGCAAGGCTATAGTAAGGCAAAATGTCAAAAAATGACATGTCATGAAAACAGATATAAACACCTCAAAACAGCATAAAATAGCGTGCTGAGACATGCCATAGCATTAAAACTTGCAAACATGGACAAAAACACCACAAATTAGCATGTCGAAAAAATGGCCAAAAAAGCAAGGCCATAGTAAGGCAAAATGTCAAAAAATGACATGTCATAAAAAAAGCTGAAAACACCTCAAAACAGCATGAAATAGCGTGCTGAGAAACGCCATAGCAATAAAACTTGCAAAAATAGCCAAAAACACCACAAATTAGCATGTCGAAAAAATGGCCAAAAAAGCAAGGCTATAGTAAGGCAAAATGTCAAAAAATGACATATCATAAAAACAGCTTTAAACACCTCAAAACAGCATAAAATAGCGTGCTGAGAAACGCCATAGCAATAAAACATGCAAAAATGGTTAAAAACAACATAATATTGCATGTCGAAAAAATGACCAAAAAAGCAAGGCTATAGTAAGGCAAAATGTCAAAAAATGACATGTCATAAAAACAGCATTAAACACCTCAAAACAGCATAAAATAGCGTGCTGAGACATGCCATAGCAATAAAACTTGTAAACATGGACAAAAACACCACAAATTAGCATGTCGAAAAAATGACCAAAAAAGCAAGGCTATAGTAAGGCAAAATGTCAAAAAATGACAAGTCCCAAAAACATCTGAAAACAGCTGAAAACAGCATATAATAGCGTGCTGAGAAACGCCATAGCAATAAAACTTGCAAAAATAGCCAAAAACACCACAAATTAGCATGTCGAAAAAATGGCCAAAAAAGCAAGGCTATAGTAAGGCAAAATGTCAAAAAATGACATGTCCCAAAAACAGCTTTAAACACCTCAAAACAGCATAAAATAGCGTGCTGAGAAACGCCATAGCAATAAAACATGCAAAAATGGTTAAAAACAACATAATATTGCATGTCGAAAAAATGACCAAAAAAGCAAGGCTATAGTAAGGCAAAATGTCAAAAAATGACATGTCCCAAAAACAGCTGAAAACAGCTGAAAACAGCATAAAATAGCGTGCTGAGAAACGCCATAGCAAAAAAACTTGCAAAAATGGTCAAAAACACCACAAATTAGCATGTCGAAAAAATGGCCAAAAAAGCAAGGCTATAGTAAGGCAAAATGTCAAAAAATGACATGTCATAAAAAAAGCCGAAAACACCTCAAAACAGCATGAAATAGCGTGCTGAGAAACGCCATAGCAATAAAACTTACAAAAAAAGCCAAAAACACCACAAATTAGCATGTCGAAAAAATGGCCAAAAAAGCAAGGCTATAGTAAGGCAAAATGTCAAAAAATGACAAGTCCCAAAAACATCTGAAAACACCTCAAAATAGCACAAAATTGCGTGCTGAGAAACGCCATAGCAATAAAACATGCAAAAATGGTTAAAAACACCACATATTAGCATGTCGAAAAAATGACCAAAAAAGCAAGGCTATAGTAAGGCAAAATGTCAAAAAATGACATGTCATGAAAACAGATATAAACACCTCAAAACAGCATAAAATAGCGTGCTGAGAAACGCCATAGCAATAAAACTTGCAAAAATTGCCAAAAACACCACAAATTAGCATGTCGAAAAAATGACCAAAAAAGCAAGGCTATAGTAAGGCAAAATGTCAAAAAATGACATATCATAAAAACAGCTTTAAACACCTCAAAACAGCATAAAATAGCGTGCTGAGAAACGCCATAGCAATAAAACATGCAAAAATGGTTAAAAACAACATAATATTGCATGTCGAAAAAATGACCAAAAAAGCAAGGCTATAGTAAGGCAAAATGTCAAAAAATGACATGTCATAAAAACAGCTGAAAACACCTGAAAACAGCATAAAATAGCGTGCTGAAACGCCATAGCAAAAAAACTTGCAAAATGGTCAAAAACACCACAAATTAGCATGTCGAAAAAATGGCCAAAAAAGCAAGGCTATAGTAAGGCAAAATGTCAAAAAATGACATGTCATAAAAACAGCATTAAACACCTCAAAACAGCATAAAATAGCGTGCTGAGACATGCCATAGCATTAAAACTTGTAAACATGGCCAAAAACACCACAAATTAGCATGTCGAAAAAATGACCAAAAAAGCAAGGCTATAGTAAGGCAAAATGTCAAAAAATGACATGTCATGAAAACAGATTTAAACACCTCAAAACAGCATAAAATAGCGTGCTGAGAAACGCCATAGCAATAAAACTTGCAAAAATGGCCAAAAACACCATAATATTGCATGTCGAAAAAATGACCAAAAAAGCAAGGCTATAGTAAGGCAAAATGTCAAAAAATGACAAGTCCCAAAAACAGCTGAAAACACCTCAAAATAGCACAAAATTGCGTGCTGAGAAACGCCATATCAATAAAACATGCAAAAATGGTTAAAAACACCACATATTAGCATGTTGAAAAAATGACCAAAAAAGCAAGGCTATAGTAAGGCAAAATGTCAAAAAATGACATGTCCCAAAAACAGCTGAAAACAGCTGAAAACAGCATATAATAGCGTGCTGAGAAGCCATAGCAATAAAACTTGCAAAAATAGCTAAAAACACCACAAATTAGCATGTCGAAAAAATGGCCAAAAAAGCAAGGCTATAGTAAGGCAAAATGTCAAAAAATGACATGTCCCAAAAACAGCTTTAAACACCTCAAAACAGCATAAAATAGCGTGCTGAGAAACGCCATAGCAATAAAACATGCAAAAATGGTTAAAAACAACATAATATTGCATGTCGAAAAAATGACCAGAAAAGCAAGGCTATAGTAAGGCAAAATGTCAAAAAATGACATGTCCCAAAAACAGCTGAAAACAGCTGAAAACAGCATAAAATAGCGTGCTGAGAAACGCCATAGCAAAAAAACTTGCAAAAATAGCCAAAAACACCACAAATTAGCATGTCGAAAAAATGGCCAAAAAAGCAAGGCTATAGTAAGGCAAAATGTCAAAAAATGACATGTCATAAAAACAGCATTAAACACCTCAAAACAGCATAAAATAGCGTGCTGAGACATGCCATAGCATTAAAACTTGTAAACATGGCCAAAAACACCACAAATTAGCATGTCGAAAAAATGACCAAAAAAGCAAGGCTATAGTAAGGCAAAATGTCAAAAAATGACATATCATAAAAACAGCTTTAAACACCTCAAAACAGCATAAAATAGCGTGCTGAGAAACGCCATAGCAATAAAACATGCAAAAATGGTTAAAAACAACATAATATTGCATGTCGAAAAAATGACCAAAAAAGCAAGGCTATAGTAAGGCAAAATGTCAAAAAATGACATGTCCCAAAAACAGCTGAAAACAGCTGAAAACAGCATAAAATAGCGTGCTGAGAAACGCCATAGCAAAAAAACTTGCAAAAATGGTCAAAAACACCACAAATTAGCATGTCGAAAAAATGGCCAAAAAAGCAAGGCTATAGTAAGGCAAAATGTCAAAAAATGACATGTCATAAAAACAGCATTAAACACCTCAAAACAGCATGAAATAGCGTGCTGAGAAACGCCATAGCAATAAAACATGCAAAAATGGTTAAAAACAACATAATATTGCATGTCGAAAAAATGACCAAAAAAGCAAGGCTATAGTAAGGCAAAATGTCAAAAAATGACATGTCCCAAAAACAGCTGAAAACAGCTGAAAACAGCATAAAATAGCGTGCTGAGAAACGCCATAGCAATAAAACTTGCAAAAATAGCCAAAAACACCACAAATTAGCATGTCGAAAAAATGACCAAAAAAGCAAGGCTATAGTAAGGCAAAATGTCAAAAAATGACATGTCCCAAAAACAGCTTTAAACACCTCAAAACAGCATAAAATAGCGTGCTGAGAAACGCCATAGCAATAAAACTTGCAAAAATAGCCAAAAACACCACAAATTAGCATGTCGAAAAAATGGCCAAAAAAGCAAGGCTATAGTAAGGCAAAATGTCAAAAAATGACATGTCATAAAAACAGCATTAAACACCTCAAAACAGCATAAAATAGCGTGCTGAGACATGCCATAGCATTAAAACTTGTAAACATGGCCAAAAACACCACAAATTAGCATGTCGAAAAAATGACCAAAAAAGCAAGGCTATAGTAAGGCAAAATGTCAAAAAATGACAAGTCCCAAAAACATCTGAAAACAGCTGAAAACAGCATATAATAGCGTGCTGAGAAACGCCATAGCAATAAAACTTGCAAAAATAGCCAAAAACACCACAAATTAGCATGTCGAAAAAATGGCCAAAAAAGCAAGGCTATAGTAAGGCAAAATGTCAAAAAATGACATGTCCCAAAAACAGCTTTAAACACCTCAAAACAGCATAAAATAGCGTGCTGAGAAGCATATAGCAATAAAACATGCAAAAATGGTTAAAAACAACATAATATTGCATGTCGAAAAAATGACCAAAAAAGCAAGGCTATAGTAAGGCAAAATGTCAAAAAATGACATGTCCCAAAAACAGCTGAAAACAGCTGAAAACAGCATAAAATAGCGTGCTGAGAAACGCCATAGCAAAAAAACTTGCAAAAATGGTCAAAAACACCACAAATTAGCATGTCGAAAAAATGGCCAAAAAAGCAAGGCTATAGTAAGGCAAAATGTCAAAAAATGACATGTCATAAAAAAAGCCGAAAACACCTCAAAACAGCATGAAATAGCGTGCTGAGAAACGCCATAGCAATAAAACTTACAAAAAAAGCCAAAAACACCACAAATTAGCATGTCGAAAAAATGGCCAAAAAAGCAAGGCTATAGTAAGGCAAAATGTCAAAAAATGACAAGTCCCAAAAACATCTGAAAACACCTCAAAATAGCACAAAATTGCGTGCTGAGAAACGCCATAGCAATAAAACATGCAAAAATGGTTAAAAACACCACATATTAGCATGTCGAAAAAATGACCAAAAAAGCAAGGCTATAGTAAGGCAAAATGTCAAAAAATGACATGTCATGAAAACAGATATAAACACCTCAAAACAGCATAAAATAGCGTGCTGAGAAACGCCATAGCAATAAAACTTGCAAAAATAGCCAAAAACACCACAAATTAGCATGTCGAAAAAATGGCCAAAAAAGCAAGGCTATAGTAAGGCAAAATGTCAAAAAATGACATATCATAAAAACAGCTTTAAACACCTCAAAACAGCATAAAATAGCGTGCTGAGAAACGCCATAGCAATAAAACATGCAAAAATGGTTAAAAACAACATAATATTGCATGTCGAAAAAATGACCAAAAAAGCAAGGCTATAGTAAGGCAAAATGTCAAAAAATGACATGTCCCAAAAACAGCTGAAAACAGCTGAAAACAGCATAAAATAGCGTGCTGAGAAACGCCATAGCAAAAAAACTTGCAAAAATGGTCAAAAACACCACAAATTAGCATGTCGAAAAAATGGCCAAAAAAGCAAGGCTATAGTAAGGCAAAATGTCAAAAAATGACATGTCATAAAAACAGCATTAAACACCTCAAAACAGCATAAAATAGCGTGCTGAGACATGCCATAGCATTAAAACTTGTAAACATGGCCAAAAACACCACAAATTAGCATGTCGAAAAAATGACCAAAAAAGCAAGGCTATAGTAAGGCAAAATGTCAAAAAATGACATGTCATGAAAACAGATTTAAACACCTCAAAACAGCATAAAATAGCGTGCTGAGAAACGCCATAGCAATAAAACTTGCAAAAATGGCCAAAAACACCATAATATTGCATGTCGAAAAAATGACCAAAAAAGCAAGGCTATAGTAAGGCAAAATGTCAAAAAATGACAAGTCCCAAAAACAGCTGAAAACACCTCAAAATAGCACAAAATTGCATGCTGAGAAACGCCATAGCAATAAAACATGCAAAAATGGTTAAAAACACCACATATTAGCATGTTGAAAAAATGACCAAAAAAGCAAGGCTATAGTAAGGCAAAATGTCAAAAAATGACATGTCCCAAAAACAGCTGAAAACAGCTGAAAACAGCATATAATAGCGTGCTGAGAAACGCCATAGCAATAAAACTTGCAAAAATAGCTAAAAACACCACAAATTAGCATGTCGAAAAAATGGCCAAAAAAGCAAGGCTATAGTAAGGCAAAATGTCAAAAAATGACATGTCATAAAAACAGCTTTAAACACCTCAAAACAGCATAAAATAGCGTGCTGAGAAACACCATAGCATTAAAACTTGCAAAAATGGTTAAAATCAACATAATATTGCATGTTGAAAAAATGACCAAAAAAGCAAGGCTATAGTAAGGCAAAATGTCAAAAAATGACATGTCCCAAAAACAGCTGAAAACAGCTGAAAACAGCATAAAATAGCGTGCTGAGAAACGCCATAGCAAAAAAACTTGCAAAAATAGCCAAAAACACCACAAATTAGCATGTCGAAAAAATGGCCAAAAAAGCAAGGCTATAGTAAGGCAAAATGTCAAAAAATGACATGTCCCAAAAACAGCTTTAAACACCTCAGAACAGCATAAAATAGCGTGCTGAGAAACGCCATAGCAATAAAACATGCAAAAATGGTTAAAAACACCACAAATTAGCATGTCGAAAAAATGGCCAAAAAAGCAAGGCTATAGTAAGGCAAAATGTCAAAAAATGACATGTCATAAAAACAGCATTAAACACCTCAAAACAGCATAAAATAGCGTGCTGAGACATGCCATAGCATTAAAACTTGTAAACATGGCCAAAAACACCACAAATTAGCATGTCGAAAAAATGACCAAAAAAGCAAGGCTATAGTAAGGCAAAATGTCAAAAAATGACATATCATAAAAACAGCTTTAAACACCTCAAAACAGCATAAAATAGCGTGCTGAGAAACGCCATAGCAATAAAACATGCAAAAATGGTTAAAAACAACATAATATTGCATGTCGAAAAAATGACCAAAAAAGCAAGGCTACAGTAAGGCAAAATGTCAAAAAATGACATGTCCCAAAAACAGCTGAAAACAGCTGAAAACAGCATAAAATAGCGTGCTGAGAAACGCCATAGCAAAAAAACTTGCAAAAATGGTCAAAAACACCACAAATTAGCATGTCGAAAAAATGGCCAAAAAAGCAAGGCTATAGTAAGGCAAAATGTCAAAAAATGACATGTCATAAAAACAGCATTAAACACCTCAAAACAGCATAAAATAGCGTGCTGAGACATGCCATAGCAATAAAACTTGTAAACATGGCCAAAAACACCACAAATTAGCATGTCGAAAAAATGACCAAAAAAGCAAGGCTATAGTAAGGCAAAATGTCAAAAAATGACATATCATAAAAACAGCTTTAAACACCTCAAAACAGCATAAAATAGCGTGCTGAGAAATGCCATAGCAATAAAACTTGCAAAAATGGTTAAAAACAACATAATATTGCATGTCGAAAAAATGACCAAAAAAGCAAGGCTATAGTAAGGCAAAATGTCAAAAAATGACATGTCCCAAAAACAGCTGAAAACAGCTGAAAACAGCATAAAATAGCGTGCTGAGAAACGCCATAGCAAAAAAACTTGCAAAAATGGTCAAAAACACCACAAATTAGCATGTCGAAAAAATGGCCAAAAAAGCAAGGCTATAGTAAGGCAAAATGTCAAAAAATGACATGTCATAAAAACAGCATTAAACACCTCAAAACAGCATAAAATAGCGTGCTGAGACATGCCATAGCAATAAAACTTGTAAACATGGCCAAAAACACCACAAATTAGCATGTCGAAAAAATGACCAAAAAAGCAAGGCTATAGTAAGGCAAAATGTCAAAAAATGACATATCATAAAAACAGCTTTAAACACCTCAAAACAGCATAAAATAGCATGCTGAGAAACGCCATAGCAATAAAACATGCAAAAATGGTTAAAAACAACATAATATTGCATGTCGAAAAAATGACCAAAAAAGCAAGGCTATAGTAAGGCAAAATGTCAAAAAATGACATGTCCCAAAAACAGCTGAAAACAGCTGAAAACAGCATAAAATAGCGTGCTGAGAAACGCCATAGCAATAAAACATGCAAAAATGGTTAAAAACAACATAATATTGCATGTCGAAAAAATGACCAAAAAAGCAAGGCTATAGTAAGGCAAAATGTCAAAAAATGACATGTCATAAAAACAGCATTAAACACCTGAAAACAGCATAAAATTGCGTGCTGAGAAACGCCATAGCAATAAAACTTGCAAACATGGCCAAAAACACCACAAATTAGCATGTCGAAAAAATGACCAAAAAAGCAAGGCTATAGTAAGGCAAAATGTCAAAAAATGACATGTCATAAAAACAGCATTAAACACCTCAAAACAGCATGAAATAGCGTGCTGAGAAACGCCATAGCAATAAAACATGCAAAAATGGTTAAAAACAACATAATATTGCATGTCGAAAAAATGACCAAAAGGCAATTCCAGTGAAGGCAGCTTTATTTGTATCAAACATTTCACACACTGGACAATATAAAGTGCTTAACAGAGAAACACGATACAAAAACATAATAAAAGATACAGATTTACAATGAACGAAAAAGAGATAAGATATACAACATAAAATCAATTACTACATGATCAAAGAAAAAATGTGTAGACAAGAGGTGCAGAGATAGAAAAGATCATTTAAAATAACATAAAATCAAGTTCAAAAATAAGATTGTAGTCAGCAGGTGGAGTAGGCAGTGTAGAAAAGGAATGTTTTTAGCTTTGCCTTAAAAGTGGTCAGAGTTTCGTCCCATCGAACCTTATTTGGGACGTTTTTCCAGACGAAACGCTGCTTCACCATGTTTCGTTCTGACTCTGGGACGCTCGGTAGGCCGGCCCCTGATGTTCTGAGGGTCCTTGAAGGATCATATGACACAAGCATGTCAGAGATATATTTTGGCGCTAAGCCACAGATTGATTTATAAACAAGCAGTGAAATTTTACAATCAATTCTCTGAGTGACAGGTGATGATTTTGAAACTGGAGTACTGTGGTCATATTTCCTAGTATTTTTTAAGGACTCTCGCAGCAGCAGCATTAGTTGCAGAACATTTTTAAAGGCTTACGAACAGACTGTTGCAGTGATCTAACCTACTGAAAATAAAGGCGTGGGTGAGCGTTTCAAGGTCTTGCTGTGACATTGTTCCTCTGACTCTGACAACGTTCTTTACATGATAGTAGGAAGATTAAATTACTGATTTGATGCCTCTATGGAAATTTCTATCAGACTCCAAAAAAGCAAGGCTATAGTAAGGCAAAATGTCAAAAAATGACATGTCATAAAAACCTCTGAAAACACCTCAAAACAGCCTTAAATAGCGTGCTGAGAAACGCCATAGCAATAAAACTTGCAAACATGGCCAAAAACACCACAAATTAGCGTGTCGAAAAAATGACCAAAAAAGCAAGGCTATAGTAAGGCAAAATGTCAAAAAATGACATATCATAAAAACCTCTGAAAACACCTCAAAACAGCCCTAAATAGCGTGCTGAGAAACGCCATAGCAATAAAACTTGCAAATATAGCCAAAAACACCACAAATTAGCATGTCGAAAAAATGGCCAAAAAAGCAAGGCTATAGTAAGGCAAAATGTCAAAAAATGACAAGTCATAAAAACAGCTGAAAACACCTCAAAACAGCCTTAAATAGCGTGCTGAGAAACGCCATAGCAATAAAACTTGCAAATATAGCCAAAAACACCACAAATTAGCATGTCGAAAAAATGACCAAAAAAGCAAGGCTATAGTAAGGCAAAATGTCAAAAAATGACACGTCCTAAAAACAGCTTTAAACACCTGCAAACAGCATAAAATAGCGTGCTGAGAAACGCCATAGCATTAAAACTTGCAAACATGGCCAAAAACACCACATATTAGCATGTCGAAAAAATGACCAAAAAAGCAAGGCTATAGTAAGGCAAAATGTCAAAAAATGACATGTCCCAAAAACAGCTTTAAACACATCAAAACAGCATAAAATAGCGTGCATAGACATGCCATAGCAAAAAAACTTGCAAATATAGCCAAAAACTCCACAAATTAGCATGTCGAATAAAATGACCAAAAAAGCAAGGCTATAGTAAGGCAAAATGTCAAAAAATTACATATCATAAAAAAAGCTGAAAACACCTCAAAACAGCATAAAATAGCATGCATAGACATGCCATAGCAAAAAAACTTGCAAATATAGCCAAAAACACCACAAATTAGCATGTCGAAAAAATGACCAAAAAAGCAAGGCTATAGTAAGGCAAAATGTCAAAAAATGACATATCATAAAAATAGCTTTAAACACCTCAAAACAGCATAAAATCGCGTGCTGAGAAACGCCATAGCAATAAAACTTGCAGAAATAGCCAAAAACACCACAAATTAGCATGTCGAAAAAATGACCAAAAAAGCAAGGCTATAGTAAGGCAAAATGTCAAAAAATGACATATCATAAAAACCTCTGAAAACACCTGAAAACAGCATAAAATAGCGTGCTGAGAAACGCCAGAGCAATAAAACTTGCAAAAATAGCCAAAAACACCACAAATTAGCATGTCGAAAAAATGACCAAAAAAGCAAGGCTATAGTAAGGCAAAATGTCAAAAAATGACATATCATAAAAAAAGCTGAAAACACCTCAAAACAGCATAAAATAGCATGCATAGACATGCCATAGCAAAAAAACTTGCAAATATCGCCAAAAACACCACAAATTAGCATGTCAAAAAAATGACCAAAAAAGCAAGGCTATAGTAAGGCAAAATGTCAAAAAATGACATGTCATAAAAACAGCCGAAAACACCTCAAAACAGCATGAAATAGCGTGCTGAGAAACGCCATAGCAATAAAACTTGCAAAAATAGCCAAAAACACCACAAATTAGCATGTCGAAAAAATGGCCAAAAAAGCAAGGCTATAGTAAGGCAAATTGTCAAAAAATGACATATCATAAAAAAAGCTGAAAACACCTCAAAACAGCATAAAATAGCGTGCATAGACATGCCATAGCAAAAAAACTTGCAAATATAGCCAAAAACACCACAAATTAGCATGTCGAAAAAATGACCAAAAAAGCAAGGCTATAGTAAGGCAAAATGTCAGAAAATGACATATCATAAAAACAGCTTTAAACACCTCAAAACAGCATAAAATCGCGTGCTGAGAAACGCCATAGCATTAAAACTTGCAAACATGGCCAAAAACACCACATATTAGCATGTCGAAAAAATGACCAAAAAAGCAAGGCTATAGTAAGGCAAAATGTCAAAAAATGACATATCCCAAAAACAGCTGAAAACACCTTAAAACAGCATAAAATAGCGTGCTGAGAAATGCCATCGTAATAAAACTTGCAAAAAATGGCCAAAAACACCACAAATTAGCATGTCGAAAAAATGACCAAAAAAGCCAGGCTATAGTAAGGCAAAATGTCAGAAAAATGACATGTCATAAAAACAACTTTAAACACCTCAAAACAGCATAAAACAACGTGCTGAGACATGCCAAAGCAATAAAACTTGCAGAAATTGTTAAAAACACCACAAATTAGCATGTCGAAAAAATGACCAAAAAAGCAAGGCTATAGTAAGGCAAAATGTCAAAAAATGACATGTCCCAAAAACAGCTTTAAACACCTCAAAACAGCATAAAATAGCGTGCATAGACATGCCATAGCAAAAAAACTTGCAAATATAGCCAAAAACACCACAAATTAGCATGTCGAAAAAATGACCAAAAAAGCAAGGCTATAGTAAGGCAAAATGTCAAAAAATTACATATCATAAAAAAAGCTGAAAACACCTCAAAACAGCATAAAATAGCATGCATAGACATGCCATAGCAAAAAAACTTGCAAATATAGCCAAAAACACCACAAATTAGCATGTCGAAAAAATGACCAAAAAAGCAAGGCTATAGTAAGGCAAAATGTCAAAAAATGACATATCATAAAAATAGCTTTAAACACCTCAAAACAGCATAAAATAGCGTGCTGAGAAACGCCAGAGCAATAAAACTTGCAAAAATAGCCAAAAACACCACAAATTAGCATGTCGAAAAAATGACCAAAAAAGCAAGGCTATAGTAAGGCAAAATGTCAAAAAATGACATGTCCCAAAAACATCTGAAAACACCTGAAAACAGCATAAAATAGCGTGCTGAGACATGCCATAGCATTAAAACTTGCAAACATGGACAAAAACACCACAAATTAGCATGTCGAAAAAATGGCCAAAAAAGCAAGGCTATAGTAAGGCAAAATGTCAAAAAATGACATGTCATAAAAACAGCCGAAAACACCTCAAAACAGCATGAAATAGCGTGCTGAGAAACGCCATAGCAATAAAACTTGCAAAAATAGCCAAAAACACCACAAATTAGCATGTCGAAAAAATGGCCAAAAAAGCAAGGCTATAGTAAGGCAAATTGTCAAAAAATGACATGTCATAAAAACAGCTGAAAACACCTCAAAACAGCAGAAAATAGCGTGCTGAGAAACGCCATAGCAATAAAACTTGCAAACATGGCCGAAAACACCACATATTAGCATGTCGAAAAAATGACCAAAAAAGCAAGGCTATAGTAAGGCAAAATGTCAAAAAATGACATGTCCCAAAAACAGCTTTAAACACCTCAAAACAGCATAAAATAGCGTGCATAGACATGCCATAGCAAAAAAACTTGCAAATATAGCCAAAAACACCACAAATTAGCATGTCGAAAAAATGACCAAAAAAGCAAGGCTATAGTAAGGCAAAATGTCAGAAAATGACATATCATAAAAACAGCTTTAAACACCTCAAAACAGCATAAAATCGCGTGCTGAGAAACGCCATAGCATTAAAACTTGCAAACATGGCCAAAAACACCACATATTAGCATGTCGAAAAAATGACCAAAAAAGCAAGGCTATAGTAAGGCAAAATGTCAAAAAATGACATATCCCAAAAACAGCTGAAAACACCTTAAAACAGCATAAAATAGCGTGCTGAGAAATGCCATCGTAATAAAACTTGCAAAAAATGGCCAAAAACACCACAAATTAGCATGTCGAAAAAATGACCAAAAAAGCCAGGCTATAGTAAGGCAAAATGTCAGAAAAATGACATGTCATAAAAACAACTTTAAACACCTCAAAACAGCATAAAACAACGTGCTGAGACATGCCAAAGCAATAAAACTTGCAGAAATTGTTAAAAACACCACAAATTAGCATGTCGAAAAAATGACCAAAAAAGCAAGGCTATAGTAAGGCAAAATGTCAAAAAATGACATGTCCCAAAAACAGCTTTAAACACCTCAAAACAGCATAAAATAGCGTGCATAGACATGCCATAGCAAAAAAACTTGCAAATATAGCCAAAAACACCACAAATTAGCATGTCGAAAAAATGACCAAAAAAGCAAGGCTATAGTAAGGCAAAATGTCAAAAAATGACATATCATAAAAATAGCTTTAAACACCTCAAAACAGCATAAAATCGCGTGCTGAGAAACGCCATAGCAATAAAACTTGCAGAAATAGCCAAAAACACCACAAATTAGCATGTCGAAAAAATGACCAAAAAAGCAAGGCTATAGTAAGGCAAAATGTCAAAAAATGACATATCATAAAAACCTCTGAAAACACCTGAAAACAGCATAAAATAGCGTGCTGAGAAACGCCAGAGCAATAAAACTTGCAAAAATAGCCAAAAACACCACAAATTAGCATGTCGAAAAAATGACCAAAAAAGCAAGGCTATAGTAAGGCAAAATGTCAAAAAATGACATATCATAAAAAAAGCTGAAAACACCTCAAAACAGCATAAAATAGCATGCATAGACATGCCATAGCAAAAAAACTTGCAAATATCGCCAAAAACACCACAAATTAGCATGTCAAAAAAATGACCAAAAAAGCAAGGCTATAGTAAGGCAAAATGTCAAAAAATGACATGTCATAAAAACAGCCGAAAACACCTCAAAACAGCATGAAATAGCGTGCTGAGAAACGCCATAGCAATAAAACTTGCAAAAATAGCCAAAAACACCACAAATTAGCATGTCGAAAAAATGGCCAAAAAAGCAAGGCTATAGTAAGGCAAATTGTCAAAAAATGACATATCATAAAAAAAGCTGAAAACACCTCAAAACAGCATAAAATAGCGTGCATAGACATGCCATAGCAAAAAAACTTGCAAATATAGCCAAAAACACCACAAATTAGCATGTCGAAAAAATGACCAAAAAAGCAAGGCTATAGTAAGGCAAAATGTCAGAAAATGACATATCATAAAAACAGCTTTAAACACCTCAAAACAGCATAAAATCGCGTGCTGAGAAACGCCATAGCATTAAAACTTGCAAACATGGCCAAAAACACCACATATTAGCATGTCGAAAAAATGACCAAAAAAGCAAGGCTATAGTAAGGCAAAATGTCAAAAAATGACATATCCCAAAAACAGCTGAAAACACCTTAAAACAGCATAAAATAGCGTGCTGAGAAATGCCATCGTAATAAAACTTGCAAAAAATGGCCAAAAACACCACAAATTAGCATGTCGAAAAAATGACCAAAAAAGCAAGGCTATAGTAAGGCAAATTGTCAAAAAATGACATATCATAAAAAAAGCTGAAAACACCTCAAAACAGCATAAAATAGCGTGCATAGACATGCCATAGCAAAAAAACTTGCAAATATAGCCAAAAACACCACAAATTAGCATGTCGAAAAAATGACCAAAAAAGCAAGGCTATAGTAAGGCAAATTGTCAAAAAATGACATATCATAAAAACAACTTTAAACACCTCAAAACAGCATAAAACAACGTGCTGAGACATGCCAAAGCAATAAAACTTGCAGAAATTGTTAAAAACACCACAAATTAGCATGTCGAAAAAATGACCAAAAAAGCAAGGCTATAGTAAGGCAAAATGTCAAAAAATGACATGTCCCAAAAACAGCTTTAAACACCTCAAAACAGCATAAAATAGCGTGCATAGACATGCCATAGCAAAAAAACTTGCAAATATAGCCAAAAACACCACAAATTAGCATGTCGAAAAAATGACCAAAAAAGCAAGGCTATAGTAAGGCAAAATGTCAAAAAATTACATATCATAAAAAAAGCTGAAAACACCTCAAAACAGCATAAAATAGCATGCATAGACATGCCATAGCAAAAAAACTTGCAAATATAGCCAAAAACACCACAAATTAGCATGTCGAAAAAATGACCAAAAAAGCAAGGCTATAGTAAGGCAAAATGTCAAAAAATGACATATCATAAAAATAGCTTTAAACACCTCAAAACAGCATAAAATCGCGTGCTGAGAAACGCCATAGCAATAAAACTTGCAGAAATAGCCAAAAACACCACAAATTAGCATGTCGAAAAAATGACCAAAAAAGCAAGGCTATAGTAAGGCAAAATGTCAAAAAATGACATATCATAAAAACCTCTGAAAACACCTGAAAACAGCATAAAATAGCGTGCTGAGAAACGCCATAGCAATAAAACTTGCAAAAATAGCCAAAAACACCACAAATTAGCATGTCGAAAAAATGACCAAAAAAGCAAGGCTATAGTAAGGCAAAATGTCAAAAAATGACATATCATAAAAAAAGCTGAAAACACCTCAAAACAGCATAAAATAGCATGCATAGACATGCCATAGCAAAAAAACTTGCAAATATCGCCAAAAACACCACAAATTAGCATGTCAAAAAAATGACCAAAAAAGCAAGGCTATAGTAAGGCAAAATGTCAAAAAATGACATGTCATAAAAACAGCCGAAAACACCTCAAAACAGCATGAAATAGCGTGCTGAGAAACGCCATAGCAATAAAACTTGCAAAAATAGCCAAAAACACCACAAATTAGCATGTCGAAAAAATGGCCAAAAAAGCAAGGCTATAGTAAGGCAAAATGTCAAAAAATGACATGTCATAAAAACAGCTGAAAACACCTCAAAACAGCAGAAAATAGCGTGCTGAGAAACGCCATAGCAATAAAACTTGCAAACATGGCCGAAAACACCACATATTAGCATGTCGAAAAAATGACCAAAAAAGCAAGGCTATAGTAAGGCAAAATGTCAAAAAATGACATGTCCCAAAAACAGCTTTAAACACCTCAAAACAGCATAAAATAGCGTGCATAGACATGCCATAGCAAAAAAACTTGCAAATATAGCCAAAAACACCACAAATTAGCATGTCGAAAAAATGACCAAAAAAGCAAGGCTATAGTAAGGCAAAATGTCAGAAAAATGACATGTCATAAAAACAACTTTAAACACCTCAAAACAGCATAAAACAACGTGCTGAGACATGCCAAAGCAATAAAACTTGCAGAAATTGTTAAAAACACCACAAATTAGCATGTCGAAAAAATGACCAAAAAAGCAAGGCTATAGTAAGGCAAAATGTCAAAAAATGACATGTCCCAAAAACAGCTTTAAACACCTCAAAACAGCATAAAATTGCGGGCTGAGAAACGCCATAGCAATAAAACTCGCAAAAATGGCCAAAAACACCACAAATTAGCATGTCGAAAAAATGACCAAAAAAGCAAGGCTATAGTAAGGCAAAATGTCAGAAAATGACATATCATAAAAATAGCTTTAAACACCTCAAAACAGCATAAAATCGCGTGCTGAGAAACGCCATAGCAATAAAACTTGCAAACATGGCCAAAAACACCACATATTAGCATGTCGAAAAAATAACCAAAAAAGCAAGGCTATAGTAAGGCAAAATGTCAAAAAATGACATATCATAAAAATAGCTTTAAACACCTCAAAACAGCATAAAATCGCGTGCTGAGAAACGCCATAGCAATAAAACTTGCAGAAATAGCCAAAAACACCACAAATTAGCATGTCGAAAAAATGACCAAAAAAGCAAGGCTATAGTAAGGCAAAATGTCAAAAAATGACATGTCATAAAAACAGCTGAAAACACCTTAAAACAGCACAAAATAGCGTGCTGAGAAACGTCATAGCAATAAAACTTGCAAAAATTGCCAAAAACACCACATATTAGCATGTTGAAAAAATGACCAAAAAAGCAAGGCTATAGTAAGGCAAAATGTCAAAAAATGACATGTCCCAAAAACAGCTTTAAACACCTCAAAACAGCATAAAATAGCGTGCATAGACATGCCATCGTAATAAAACTTGCAAAAAATGGCCAAAAACACCACAAATTAGCATGTCGAAAAAATGACCAAAAAAGCCAGGCTATAGTAAGGCAAAATGTCAAAAAATGACATGTCCCAAAAACAGCTTTAAACACCTCAAAACAGCATAAAACAACGTGCTGAGACATGCCAAAGCAATAAAACTTGCAGAAATTGTTAAAAACACCACAAATTAGCATGTCGAAAAAATGACCAAAAAAGCAAGGCTATAGTAAGGCAAAATGTCAAAAAATGACATGTCCCAAAAACAGCTTTAAACACCTCAAAACAGCATAAAATTGCGGGCTGAGAAACGCATATAGCAATAAAACTATAAAAAATGGCCAAAAAACACCACAAATTAGCATGTCGAAAAAATGACCAAAAAAGCAAGGCTATAGTAAGGCAAAATGTCAGAAAATGACATATCATAAAAATAGCTTTAAACACCTCAAAACAGCATAAAATCGCGTGCTGAGAAACGCCATAGCATTAAAACTTGCAAACATGGCCAAAAACACCACATATTAGCATGTCGAAAAAATAACCAAAAAAGCAAGGCTATAGTAAGGCAAAATGTCAAAAAATGACATATCCCAAAAACAGCTGAAAACACCTTAAAACAGCATAAAATAGCGTGCTGAGAAATGCCATCGTAATAAAACTTGCAAAAAATGGCCAAAAACACCACAAATTAGCATGTCGAAAAAATGACCAAAAAGCCAGGCTATAGTAAGGCAAAATGTCAAAAAAATGACATGTCATAAAAACAACTTTAAACACCTCAAAACAGCATAAAACAACGTGCTGAGACATGCCAAAGCAATAAAACTTGCAGAAATTGTTAAAAACACCACAAATTAGCATGTCGAAAAAATGACCAAAAAAGCAAGGCTATAGTAAGGCAAAATGTCAAAAAATGACATGTCCCAAAAACAGCTTTAAACACCTCAAAACAGCATAAAATAGCGTGCATAGACATGCCATAGCAAAAAAACTTGCAAATATAGCCAAAAACACCACAAATTAGCATGTTGAAAAAATGACCAAAAAAGCAAGGCTATAGTAAGGCAAAATGTCAAAAAATGACATATCATAAAAACCTCTGAAAACACCTGAAAACAGCATAAAATAGCGTGCTGAGAAACGCCAGAGCAATAAAACTTGCAAAAATAGCCAAAAACACCACAAATTAGCATGTCGAAAAAATGACCAAAAAAGCAAGGCTATAGTAAGGCAAAATGTCAAAAAATGACATATCATAAAAAAAGCTGAAAACACCTCAAAACAGCATAAAATAGCATGCATAGACATGCCATAGCAAAAAAACTTGCAAATATCGCCAAAAACACCACAAATTAGCATGTCAAAAAAATGACCAAAAAAGCAAGGCTATAGTAAGGCAAAATGTCAGAAAATGACATATCATAAAAATAGCTTTAAACACCTCAAAACAGCATAAAATCGCGTGCTGAGAAACGCCATAGCATTAAAACTTGCAAACATGGCCAAAAACACCACATATTAGCATGTCGAAAAAATAACCAAAAAAGCAAGGCTATAGTAAGGCAAAATGTCAAAAAATGACATATCATAAAAACCTCTGAAAACACCTGAAAACAGCATAAAATAGCGTGCTGAGAAACGCCAGAGCAATAAAACTTGCAAAAATAGCCAAAAACACCACAAATTAGCATGTCGAAAAAATGACCAAAAAAGCAAGGCTATAGTAAGGCAAAATGTCAAAAAATGACATATCCCAAAAACAGCTGAAAACACCTTAAAACAGCATAAAATAGCGTGCTGAGAAATGCCATCGTAATAAAACTTGCAAAAAATGGCCAAAAACACCACAAATTAGCATGTCGAAAAAATGACCAAAAAAGCCAGGCTATAGTAAGGCAAAATGTCAGAAAAATGACATGTCATAAAAACAACTTTAAACACCTCAAAACAGCATAAAACAACGTGCTGAGACATGCCAAAGCAATAAAACTTGCAGAAATTGTTAAAAACACCACAAATTAGCATGTCGAAAAAATGACCAAAAAAGCAAGGCTATAGTAAGGCAAAATGTCAAAAAATGACATGTCCCAAAAACAGCTTTAAACACCTCAAAACAGCATAAAATTGCGGGCTGAGAAACGCCATAGCAATAAAACTCGCAAAAATGGCCAAAAACACCACAAATTAGCATGTCGAAAAAATGACTAAAAAAGCAAGGCTATAGTAAGGCAAAATGTCAGAAAATGACATGTCATAAAAACAGGTGAAAACACCTCAAAACAGCATAAAATAGCGTGCTGAGAAACATCATAGCAATAAAAATTGCAAAAATTGCCAAAAACACCATAATATTGCATGTCGAAAAAATGGCCAAAAACTTTATAATTTAGTATATTGAAAAAATGGCCAAAAACGCCATAGTATAGTATGACGAAAAATGTCAAATTTTGACACGTCTTAAAAATGGCTGGAAACGACATATTATAGTGACCTTACATAGTATACAAGGTGGAAAAAAAGCTCAAAAATGTCGTTATTTAGCATGTTGAAAAAATGGCCGACAATCACGCAAAAATGTCATATTACACAGTATGTAATCCAAAATTGCACAAAAATGTTTCAGGAAAAAAGTCATACTATAGCATGTTGTGTAAAATATGACCAAAAAGTCATATTATAGCGTGATGTTCAAAACACAGTAAAAAAGTCATTGTATAGCATGTAATCCAAAATATGACCAAAATGTCATACTATAGCATGTTGTCTAAAATATGGTAAAAAAAAAAAAAGTAATACATACATACAGTATGTCATTCAAATATGACTGTTTGGTCATATTTCGTGAGAAATACTATACTATGTCTGTATAGTGTGGAATTTCGTACAAAATATAACCAAAAAGTCACATTGTAGTACGTGGTCCAAAATCATAATATAACCAGAAGTCATCATGTAGTACGTCATTTAAAATACTGTAAAAACATCATAGTATAACATCTTGTTCAAAGTAGTATAAAAGTCTTAATAAAAGATGTTGCCCTGAACTGCAGCAAATCCTGGGAAAGTGTGTCGTAGAAAATAGCCTAAAAACTTCAGAACATAGTATGTAATCTAAAATAACTATAAAAAAATTAAAAGTATAGCATATCTTTGAAAGCGTAAGAAATCACATAATAGATTGTCATCTAAAAACAACATATAAAATGTCATACTGAAGTATGATGTCCAAAATACCATAAAAAAATCAAAGTATGCTTTTAAAAACAGCATGAAAAAGTAAGTACAGCATGAAAAACTCATAGTAAAGTATGTTACCAAAAACAACAATTCAATTCATTGGCATGTTGAGAAAAACTCCGAGCATAATATATTGTAAATAAAAGTCATTGCATGCTGAAAAAGATCATAGTACAGTATAATGAAAAAAAGTCATAGAGTAGCATGTCAAAAAAGAAATCAGTGTTGTCAAAATAACGCAGAAAAAGTCATATTAAAATATGTCGAAGAAAGTATGCAATAAAAAAACACTACAAAATGCCATAAAAATGTCAGAAAAATGTAAGTTTCATGTCATACTTCGTGACCCCTTTTATTTACGGGCAGCACAGAGTTTTTGAAAGCAAAAGACATGCAGGTGGCACTTTGAGAAACAACGCTCTAACTCTGACCTATCGCTCCCTCCTCAGGGTCAGGCAGACCTACTGAAGCACGCCCGGAGTGAAGTCCAGGAGAACCTCAAGCAGATCCACTACGCTGCGCTCACCTGTAACCTGAGTAAAGGCGGATCAGCCGGCGGCTCCTCCGGCTCTGAGTCCAAGAGCAGACGCAGCCTCGAGGCCATTCCCGAAAAAGCCGTCGCAGAGGACGAGCTCACCGATGAGGACAACTGAAGACCCACAGTCTGGTGCTCTCTTGGCACCCACATACAGAACTCTGTTCCTGCCTCCTGAGCTCAAAACCCAAAGTTCTTGCTCTCTCCTCGACCACGCTGTGGCATCATCGCTCCGCACACAACAGTGTTTTCCCACATTCCATTATGTACATTCCTATATCCCGAGCACAGCTGTAACCTCTTACACTTCTGCCTTGTAATCATCAATAAAATACCACAACTACTCTAAAACACAAATCCTTCCCAAGTTCAGATCACAGAAAGTTTACACAAGTTTGGGTAACTGTCATTATTTCAAGTCACCAAAAGTTTAGCTGTACTTAACGCTGGAAAAGTATGAAAGATCTTAAATTTTCTACAAATTCAATGCTGCCGGCTATTATGTGCACACATCACATAAATCAGGTGTGCAAACTCATCAGGGGGTGGAAAAACGTGGGAAGGACGGAAAAAGGTGACAAAGGCCTCACTGCTATTGCACATAAAAGCCGCTAACACCCACTAAAGTCTAGCTTTTTAATGCAATGGGAATGCGTACAATCGGCATTCACAACTGGGTCAAATGACTCTGCGGTACACACAGGTTTTTATCGCCTCTGGCTCCAATCTGCATTGATGGGAGCACAACATTAGGGTGAATGCAGTAATTCCAGCTTCTTAATTGGCGAGATATGATGAAACGCCGCCACTAGTTAACCTCTGTCTCCTCCTAAGCATCCAAATACATCTGCACTGAGTCTGAAAGACAGATTGAATAAGTAAGAGATATATTAAGAGAAGAATCCAGGGAAAAGTTTTCAAAGACCTCTGTTCCTGCTGCCGTCTACAGTTCACCTGTTCTCCTGCCTGTCCGTGATGTCACATGGACACACCCACAAAACAACCCACAACCACAAAAGCTGACAGAAAGGCAGACTGGTGCGATGCAGCGCTGTGTTCACTGGCAGTGAGAATGCAGTCTATGGCCTATATTTAGCAGTTTTACCTGTGTAAAAACCTGCATGCATGCGCTAATTTTGGTGGGAAACAGGCGAAAGGTGTAAGAAGGATCTGAAAAATATAAGCCTTTAAATGTGGATTTCAGTCAATTTAAATATGAGAATATACAAAAAACTCAACCAACAACTCAATGTAATCTTACTGATACACAATTAAAGTAAGAATTCCATCAGATCAGGGCACTAAAGCCAGAGAAACAAAGTCTCCACTATAAAAAAAAAAAACTTAACCTTTTTAGACACTTTCAGCCCTTCATTACACTACCTTTGAATAACCACAAATTCAAAAGCACTAATATATCATAATTCCAATATCTGCTGTAAAAACAAACAGTTTATGCTTCTAACAGCTGAGTTTCTTGCCCCAAACTAAATTTTACAAGATAACATATGAACACATAATGAGAATGACCAATACTCATTTTTACAGAACAGAGCTTGAATGCAGCGTAATATAACTCAGTACAACCTCAGTTAGCAGTTAGTTACGGGCATCGGCTGCTTGGAGCTAACGTTAACTTGCTCTCCTCCTCCTGATTTCAACACAGATTATTTGTTCACAATGTAAAAATTAGTAATAATAATCATAATACAGTATTTTTAAAAAAGCATGTAGAAGAAAGTCATAGCAGAGTATGCCATAGGATGGGTGATAACGCCAAACGATGGCCGACAGCATTATCAAAGAGAAATACAGATCAGCTTTTTTGATCACTTTTTAAAAAAAATTAACTACTGAAAACAACGACTGTCGATCAGAGTATCCTTATCTGGGTGTGCTCTTTTTAAAATCATTGCTAGTCCCCGACTCTGGCTGCTTAAAGTAGAGACGGCGCCTTCAAAAACTCATCAGATCTACATGAATCAAACAAATGATTTATTTTGAACTCAAAACCACGATTTTTGCTGAAAAGTTTGCAGCCCTGTAAACACATAACCTTGAAAACATGCGCAAATGTAATTGGGAAAATGATAAAAGGGATATCATATGAAGAAATGCTGATGATCATCATAGTGGCAGACATTAATCCTCACTTCACCTACAGTCCTGATGCATTAGTATGTTCCCCTCCCCGTCACATTTCCTGGGTGAGCTGGGAGCGCTGAGCGAACTACCAGCCACGACGTCTACGACATTGACCTACTGTTCAGAGACAGTGCACTTTTACTCAATGGACTGGGTTGTTACCCGAGGAGACAAAAAAAGAAAAAAAGAAAAGGGCCCTTGGATTGTTGTAAGAGATTTCTTAAAGCACAATTTTTTGGAGTTATGAATGTAACAAGACCGAGGGAGCGAAAGAAAAAGCGGACAAAAACGTAATGAATGAGAGTAAAGAGCTGTTTACAATGCTGAACTTGTCCATGTTCTTGTCTGCCAAAATAGTATAATATACTATGTGTATATATGGAGTTTCCTGTTACCTTTTTTTCTGCAGAGTGCATCATTTTATTATTGTATACTTGGAAATATAAGATTTATTTTATAAAAGATATATGAATATGTCTGTGGAAAAAACGAGAAGTTTTATTTGTCTGTAGATAATGAGGGTTGTCACTAGAAAGGGTGACCTCGGAGTTTTCCCGGCGGAGAGCTCCTACACGGCGAGACAGAAGGACTAACAATAGAATGTATTCATAACGTTTGTGGTGCAAACATCAGCAACGTCTCAACAACCACAACCAGCAACTGCATGAGAAAGAACCACGACTGCGTGTTGGAAACATGCACTCAAAAACAGTTTGGACGTTGACACATTTTCATATTTCAGCATTTCATTCGGGAATATGTCAGCCTTTATTTTTGGGGCACGGTCCTCTCATTTCAGGGTGCTAAAAAAAACATCTCTATGCTCCGAGTCTTCTATTGATGCAAAAAGTCATTCCACAGTCACTTCTGAGAGGTCTACAACCAACAAAAAGGTGCCAGATTTTTAGCTTTTTCCAGTTGTGCTCACAACCAACTCTACTGCTATTTAACCCTTTGAAACCTTGAAACCAAACACAGGCATATTTCTTTATGAAATATAAGAAGAAAGGCAATGAGCAACTTAAGAAGAAATGATCCAGAAATTAGAAAGAAATTAGTTTAAAGGACAAAAAAATGATATGAAAATTAACAAAATATAAAATGACTTTAAAAAAAAAAAAGGAAATGCCCCCCCCCACTTAAACATTATAATAATTTAATGAAATTAGCTTTGAATATATTTTCATGATAATCTGAAATATTGTTCTCTTTTTATCACATTTTGTTTTTCCCTAACCGTGTAAAATTTCTACATTTACTAATTTCTTGCAATTTGTGATTAAAAGTTGATTAAAAACAACACCTCCTAGACTAAGAAAAAAAAAAACTGCAAATTATAATTATTTTAAATTTTAAAATAGTTCTTCAGAAATATTTCCTCAGCTTTTTTTTTAAATACTCTAAATCTACCAATCTTTGCAATTTTTGGGACATTTCATGCCAAGTTTCTTGCCTTTTTTTTCCCATGTTTTTGAAAGAAATCTATGTGCTCAGGGTTCAAAGGTTAAATATCCTGTAAAAGGTGTCTGAATGCAGCACAAAAAAGTGATGCATATTCAGGTTTCAAAGGGTTAAAACACCTCTAATGACAAATCAGCCCTGGCTGGTTTAAAAACTCATCCCCTTGTTTACTTGCAGTCATTCGGTTCAGTTATTTTATGGAGCAGAGTGAGTGAATACGTCTCACAGGAAACCAACGTGACGTGGCTGGATGCGGACTCTGAATGGGAGGTCATGCACAAAAACAAAGCCTATGGTTTCACTTTGATTGTGCAGTTTAATCTTTCAAAATGTTAAAAGGCTGTGTCCCCCTGTCCATCACTCGTGGGCTTTGCTACCTTTCATCCTGCAGTTGTTGCAGATAACCCACTTAAAGTGTCTCGAGGTTTTGTCTGGGGGACCGCGTTTGGGACAGCTCAAGTGGTTCCTGTCCGCCAGACGAATCAAACGAGTCACGACGCTTTCATAACCCTTTGTAAGAATTTAAACTCAGGTCTGTTGAGAAGATGGTTATGAAGGATTCAGCGTAATAAAAGCTTCAGTGACAAAGTAGAATCTGATCCACATTTACCCTGTGATTTCATTGTGCCACACTATTTCTGCTAACTACAAAAACTAGCAAGTAGGAAGTGAGAAAGAAGTTTTTGCCTTTTTATAATGCCTTTTCCAAATATGTTGCTTCAATTGTGCTCTCGCTTGCCTTTCATTTAACAGTCCATATTTGTGTCTTTTATTTCAAATCTCATTCAGTTATGCTTATTGTAAGTTCTACACTGATTGCACTGAAAATGATCAGAGTACAACATTTGCCATCTTTACATTATCTGCACTCAGTGGCCAGTTTATTAGGTACGCCTAGTTAACCAACAGCCCTGCAATAAATGTAACTTTCAGGAAGATTCTCGTGTTTTTCACAAAACTGCTTTGAGATGTTAGTTCAATGTTGTGATCATTTTGTAGGCCGGAGTTTGCTGTTGAGTTGTGTTGCATTACACGGAAAGTTTTAATTTTTCTATGTTTATATGTATGAAAACAGACTAAATATTAGAAACACTCACTGCAGCCTGATTAAATTTAAAGATATCACAAACCACAAACTACCATTAAGCTGATTTAACACGTCTCTGAAATCGTTTTTAAAAATATCAGACATAAAAGTCTTTATTAAGTTGCTATTGGCATTAAAACTGTTACAAGACAACATTATTTCCAGCTTGGTGCCAAACAAACTGGCAACCAAGTGTTTTAAAAAAGAACCAATTTGCCATTTGTGGAGAATTAAAAGCACTTTCTGTAAATTTGCCTAAAGGCCTGTATTTGTGATTTACACAGTATTTACAAATTGACAACTAATGATAATACTACAGGTTTCCTACTGCTTAGGGCAAGTGGGACTGAAGAGCTTTTAAGACTTTTTTAATGAAACTTGGAAAAAAATTAAGACCCATTTTAGAGTAACCAATACTGAAGGAAAAAAAAACATCTCAATTACTTAAGGTTAGGGAATATTTTATTTAAATATTCAAAAAAATATTCGAACATACACATTACTCTTTGGTGGTGTTAATGCAAGAGACATATGGTAAATAATAATATTAATAATAATTATTATTATTGTTATTATTTTAAAGTTACCCAATATGTTAAGCTTTTGCAGGACTTAAGAAGGATAGATATAAGACATTTTAATACCAATTCTGGTCTTATATCTAGAATACTGGATTCAATGGCTTTTAAGATTGTTTAAGGATCCACGGGAACCATGTATTATTGTTAACATATTTTATTGTTATGATTGTTAAATAATTTTTGAAGTGAAAGTGCAAATTCACTGAAGGTTGTACATTAAACCAAGATTTTGTGACTAAAACCAATAAGAGGTGATGCAAACAGGATGTGGTTCATTTTACGCCGATGTTTTTCACACTGAAATCCTTCATGTGGAGAGAGAAATGCTAAATCGCATTTTGCAAGTCATATTTTATGTTAGAAACATTTGAGCAAAATTGTCCTTAGTGTTTGATATTGGTTTTTGTTTTTTTTTTGTTTGTTTTTTAAATTTTTCTTTTTCAAAAATTGGTCTTATGGTCCATGCTGAGTGGCATTAAAATGTCTAAAAAAATGTTATATCTAAGTAGCTTTAATGTGGCAAAACCCTGTGATATGCTTAAAAACCAATGAGATTGTATGTTATAAAGCAGTTACATGTCTTCTAATTTGAACATTTTCCAGCTCTTTAAAGAAACTATAAAGTACATGACAAGTAGCAGATACTCAGTTAAGGCTTATTTATCTTATCAGCCTTCTTAGCAAATCTACACATTAGCCTTAAAAACGATTTTGGCATAAAAATGCCCACAGCTTGCCTTCAATTGACTGTATTTTGGGACATGTGCTCTATATTAGTTTAATTGAAATAATCATCAGCAGCAAGAAATTAATTTACTAAGGAAGTTCCAAACATTGAGTATTTCTCTTGACACGAGAGCATTTGGACTGTTAAATGAAGCCTGAGCATGTTTTTACATGTGAGTCTGCAGCTCTGTTTCTTTTCATTTCCGCCTTCACTGTTCACAATGTTTGGTTTTAAATGCCGTCCACGCCTCCTGCAGATCACACGTCAAGACTAATAAAATGTTGTCTCTGAATTTCAGTGCTGTGCCAGTCGGCGTATTTCTAATTGTTGTCGAGAGGATGAAAAAAAAGATGCATTTCAACTGTTCTCATGTCTTCATCTGTCAAGTCCAAAAAAAAAAAAAAAAGAAAAAAAAAACCCTCGGAATAAACAATGTTGGATAGATGTGTGTCTGATGTGTTTTTGTATTCAACTATTTGTTCTGAAAACAGCATGAATAAGTAATCGCCCTGTTTGAAACAGACTTTGCTCTTCTCGTTCCTAAGCAATAGTTACGGCCGTGAAATCCCATCCTGTGCTCTCTTACTGCTCACTGACTCGCTCCCTCCTCCCTGCGGTAACCCGGTCGATGCTCCACCCAGCACCAGCCCCCTCCAGGCTGCAGCGTGTCAGGCTGACCTTCCTGCTCCGGTCAGCTCTGCTGCTGCTCCCTATTTCCCCACTGCAGCCCGCTCAGAAAAGTAATTCGCATCCGCAGCTTCTCCCTGAATCACTTTATACCCTCTCCTCGTGCTCTGACTGCAGGGTTCGAACGGTTATGAAAAACCTGGAAAAGTCATTCAATCTGTGAATAGCAATTTCCATTCCTGGAAAACTTTTGAAAAACTAAATATAGCCTATTCATTTTGGAAAAGTCATGGAATTTTGTTACCAAGCTGTAAAACAACATGATTTGTTCAACGACCGACGGCAATTTAAAAATTCACAAATACTACAAAAATAATACCAATAATAAAAATAACAAACAGTCCCTAAGTTATGCCTGTTATACATATAAAAAAGCTATTAAATGACAAAGATTTTTTTTATTGTCACATGTACATCGAAATTTGTCCTCTACATTTAACCCCTCCTCTACAGAGCAGTGAGCGGCCGTGTGCAGCACATAGAGACTAACTCCACGTTTTGGCAGCGCGTTGGTCAGGAGCTCTGACAGAACATCTACCTAACAAACAGGTTTTTGATATTAGAACGAAAAAGCACAAATAAGAAGCATCGACGGTCGTTTCAGAGAATGTATGATCTCTAACATTCGCCTCTCAAACCCGGTACACACTGTGATTTTGAGCTGTCCAGGATGAAAGATGACTATTGTAACGGAAACGTGGCGATATCTTTGGTCGTGGCTCTAAAACGGTGGTCCCACGTCTCACAGTGAGAGGCTCAAGAATGTCACTGTCGTGCGATCAAAGACAGCCAGGGATAAAATTCTGACTGTCAGAAATTTGGGAGGACAATGTCAGTGTGTGACTGCTGTTACGACCTCGTCTACTAACCAACGGACACGAATGCAGCATGAAGAGACGCAGCAATGAGCGCTATGCTGCTAAATACTAAATGCTAGTAGTTGCTAACAAATACTTAAGAGGTCTGACGTGCCGAGTCGACAGCGTCCACATTCTCCTCCCCCTCTTCTTCTGACTTTTTCGACACACATAAATGCCACAAAAGCGAGGGCTTGATTTGTGTGTTTACATTTGGCTCTCACTGCTACAGCTCGATGGGCGTACGTCGCAGCCTGAGATTAAGAAGTTGATGTCATCGCACAGTCTGCATACATCAAACTTAATGTTGTACCCGAGTTTTCAAGATCCACGTCACAGAGTGTAGCTGCACTAAATTTAAAAGATTGTAAAAATCTCACAGTCTGCAGGAAAATTCATGGAAAAGTCATGGAAATTACCTTGTAAAAATGAGCATGAACCCTGTTTTCTGAGTCATATATGATATTAAACTTAATATTTTTGTGACCGATGGTCCATGATAAAACCAGGAAGCCATCTTGGACTCTGGGAAATTATAACTGGCATTTTTCACTATTTTAACACAAACTGTTCTCCCACTGAACCTGCTGACAGTGAGTCAGCCTGCAGATAAAGTCTGCCTGAACCTTTTACCTCGGCGAATTGTAGCCTATGCGATCATTTTTTCCATCATTTTGACTGTATACCCCACAAACCCGTCTCACGAGGTCATTTACAGCGCTGTGCTCTTTCACACGGACTCGCTGCTGGGCTTAAATGTCATTTCTCTCGCGGCTGATGAGGCCAAATGTGGGCCACGTTTGTGAGATTACTGCGGCGCGTTGAGTGGAAGGGACGGAGGACGGATCAATAACCCGAGGGAAAAACCGAAGACGGGGAGAAGAAGAAACAAGGTGCCGGAGAGAGAAAGGGATGGAGGTGTTGATGCATTCGGTGACCTTTACTCCATTTGGGACCTCATCTGTGAAAGGTATCTGGAGGCTGTCATGGCGTGTCAACCTCGTCCGGCTGGAATCCTCTGCAGTGACACACGCCGTCCTGCCAGCGGTGGATTTACCACAGGATACAGTGACATCGACCGCGATGATCTAAACAGAAAACATCTTCACTGAGAGCATGTGCTGCGCAGCCTTTTGTTTTACACGTTGTCCAAACATTTCCCGCACAGCTCGTCTGAGTGCCACCGCTCTGCTGTAAACACCAAGACGCTGATTTAAGTTCGGACACGGCGCTCGGGACCAGACCCATCCATCCGTCCATCCATTCATCGTCTCCGCGCCGGTGTTGCTTACTTCTGGGAATGTGTGCTTCTGGCCTCGTCTGCTTTGTGTGACGGCGGCTGATTCATTCCAGACGATGTTTACAGTCCTGCGCCGTGGCTCTTGTATTGTTCTCGAGCCCGACTCGATTTAAGAAGTCGAAGCTTTAAACGGTGATAACTCCGCCTGCTTCTCAGTCAGGAATTTGAGTTTGACTCATTCAGGCGCATGTTTTGACATTAAAAAAGGCCACTATTATAACATTGTCACATTTCAGGTGATGTAGCTGTTGAACAAAAAGCGCTTTTCACTCACAGTTTCCTAAACTAAACCTGCACTTTGCCTTTTCGTTTGCATGAATCAAGTTTTAAGCTACAAAAAAAGACGTGTTGACTTGATGGTGGGCAGAAAGAAAGCTGTGTTTTCATTTTGTTTGAAAGACCTGCAGTACTGACATTATATAATGTTTAATGATTCCCAATGAAAGCCATCTACGGCTTGAAAGATGCAAACAGGAAACCCTCGATTTGAACTCTCCTGTAGCTATTAAAATCCATTTTGCCAAATTAACCGTTCCCAGACAGTAACACTCATCAAAAAAAAGCTCTTTTAAGAGCGCATTAGAGGGCCATTCTGGTCTATTTACATGTTCTTTACACACATTTAGCTAGTTGCGGAGCCGTCTGTTGAGACAACAGAGCAGAAGGAACAGTCCTGTGTATTTATGTTTGCACTGCTTATCAGCCAGTGATACAGCAGGCAGGCTTTTAACTTTTGATAAGAGGAGCGATCATAAAATTGCTTTCAATTTACAGTGGCTATCAGCTGATCGAAAAGAAAGGAAATACAGAGCGTACCAGTCGCATGGACACAGTCCTCAATCATAGACTGCGTATAAAGATGAAAAACGTGTCTCCATTCACTCCTGCTAGGGATGCATGATATTGGATTTTTTGGTGATATCTCGATACGTTACAACCTATTTTGCCGCAAACCAAAATCCATGTATCTCTCTCCTGCAGTCGAATTAACACCATATTTTGAATAGTCTAGTCATGATAGCCCACCAGCAGATGGAGACATAAAATACACTGTTTTGCAGTGTTCAAAACATTTATTTATTGCACCAAATAAGAAAAATACTTCAACTTATGGTTGATGTTTTTAACATGTCCAATTTGTCAATTTAAAAAAATGAATAAAAATGGTTTTTGATGGCAGCAGAAATCAGCATGTCAGTCGTTTCTAATATTTCAAAGAAAAGCGATGGTGATGAGCTCACATTACAACACTATCATTATCATTGCATAGCAGACAGTAGTTTGCTGCTCTATTAATGCTCTAAATGTTCTATAAAGAGCCTTTAAAAACAAAGCGATGTGAAGATTTTAGCAATTACTCATAAAGAAATAAAGATAGATCAGTCGCAGCTTATTTAAGTTTTATTTTGTTACGTACAAATTCATAATCTGAGCTGCACAGACTGTTCTCTTGACTGTTCCCAGATCTGGATTAAAATCAAATAATGATCGAGCTTTTACTGTCAGGGGCCTTCATTTACTCTGTGTGAAGCATTTTGTGTCTCACTTATACAAATAAAGTTTATGCGTGCTGGCCAGTAACTGCACAGCTGGCACGTTCGTAAAACGCTGCCTGCTTTTGTCTGTTAGCTCTGCGTGTGTCTGTGTGTGCGTGCTGAAGGCAGATCCATGTGAAGCGAGCTGAAGCTTTATTTCCCCAGGCTCTCTCTGCTCTGCTCAGCGCACAAGGAGCTAATCAATACTGATGCATGCACTCCTCCAGCTTTGGAAAAACAGCTAGGAGAGTCTGGACTATCTGTCCTTGAAAATAAATAGTTGCTTTCTCAAGTGGCTGTGCAGCAAACATGACTAATACATATATGTATTTTGCACTGAACGTGCGACTGACCGCAGGCAACGTTTAGCATTTTTCAGCAATTGGCTGTGATGTTTAAATTGAGAGCAATTTGGAATAAAAGCAGCAGAAGACTGAGCTTTGATTTCTGCATCAGGAGCCGATATACAGGCCTCTGAAAGTGTAAACCACAGGGAAGGAAGGAAGTGGATGAAATATTCCTTTTACCTCAGAACGACATTTTACCCGAGTGATTTTCTTCTTCTTTTAGTAACAGGGTTCATATGCATTTATACTAATACATTTCCATGACTTTTCCATGACTTTTAGACAAATTCTAAAGACCATACAATCTCTGAAACAACCATCGATTCTCCTCATCTTTTTCACCGCTATATCTATTACTATACACATTTTAAAATATATATTATTTTAAGGACTGATCTTTTTTTGCAAAAAGGGGGAGGCATGTCGAATAATTTCTGAAGCACTGGGGAGGGACTTTTATTCTCGCTGTGATTTATATTTATTTTATTGCCAATTTTTGAAGAAAACATTTCTACCTGCTGGTTTGGGAAGCATGTTTTTTTTATTTTATTTTGGTACCTTCCATCCAAACATGCTATTTGCAAATTCAGTGACTTTTCAGGTTTTTCATGACCATATGAACCCTGAGAAAAACAGTAAATCATTGGTTGGAAGCTGAAATAAGTTATTTATCAAGAAAGAAAAATGAGACTTACAGAAACACGAGTAAAATGTCAAAAAAAAGCGCCTGGAATAGTTTCAAATTTTGCTAGGAAAACCTCCAAAAAGTCCAGTATCAGATACAACAAAGGAAAACTGGTATGTCACAAATCTACAACCAGCTGGAAACTGTAGCAGTAACTGCTTAGCTGCCTTGCTCAGTAGGCCTTTTCTTTCTTTCCACTATTGTGGCTGATGTTACAGCAACCTGCATGATAACAAAGTGGCTAATTGTCACATTATTTTAATTGCATCGACTGAAAACTGATGTTTCAAAAAAGTCAAGACTTTTATCCTTGTCTCTCAATATCTCGCCGTCACAACTTTGACTAATCGCAGATATTTCTGACTGAAGCTTCAATACCCAAAAACTTATATTCAGGACAGCCCTAATTTTCTGTCGGCCAAATAATCGATCAAAGTTTGAAACTTTGGGCTTTAAACCCAAATACAACATTACAAAGATCAAAAGCACAACATTAAAATATTGCAGCTACAGGCTTAGTTGGTGATGTTGCCAATTCTTTCCACTGCCAAACTGAACTGTACAAAAAAAAATCATAATGAGAACGTTATAGGGTTGTATTTGTCCAATGATGCATTTGTTTAATGATTCATTTATGTAGCTAAGATAAAAGTGCTCATTAAAATAATGAAATTGATTGTTTAACAAATGTTTCAAGCAACATTGCCACATGTTTGCTGCTTTTTGGCCTCTGGGAATTTGACAACTTGTATACAACTGTGAACTGATTTATTTTTTTTATTTTTTCATTCAGGACTGTTGGCTGAACAAAATAAGTGTTTAATGATGTCACCTAATGCTCTGGGAAGCTCTGATTGGCATTTGACATTTTATTGGCAACGTAATTAATCAAAAACTAATTTAGAGATTAATTAATCATGGAAATAATTCTTAGGTTCATTCAAGCATTAATGTCACAGCTGTCACACAGTAAAGTGGATCAATGTATAAGGGTTATAGTTTATAAACTAAAGAATAAGACCCCAAAACACAAGGTTTCACGGAGTAAAGAGGCAGACGCATGTATTTGTGATTTGGATGTGATGACCTGTGAAGTAAAGAGAAGACGTTTGATTTGACAAACTTGAAAATCAAAGACGACCTCAAATCCATAACAGCTAAAACTGAAACACTGAAAACGGCTGTCCGTGTTTGAGTGAACACTGCTTAAAGTGAGGCTACTTCTGAAGGGGCATTTAAATAATCAATAACCTTTATTAACCCCTACTGACAACCAGAGACACTAGATCAATAGATTCTTCTGACCTGAGTCTCTGCAGCAGCCTTTCGTGGTCAACAGCCGACCGATGACTGTCGACAAATGACTACTCATGGTAACAGGGACCAGAGTTAGGCTTAGGGACGTCAACGAAACTGTCAGTTAGTTAACAGTCGAGAATATTTATGACCAAGAGACCAGAGAGAGACGAAAAACAAAACGGATCTCCTGACAGTAAAAAAACAAACATCTATTGTTCCATGTTATGCTATTTTTTGTATTTTGTATACGTCATCTGATAACGCAACGTGTTCATCCGCATGGCCGAGGGAGCGTCTACACAATGCACGGCACCACAACAACACTTCCTGCCTGAGACAAGCCGAGCCGCATCCTTCAAAATAAAGCGCCATGGGTTCCGCTTTGATATATTAAATTATAACAATACTTTATTCAACTTTGCTTTAACAGTACTTTATTCAACTTTATACTTTACTTTAGTTAATATTACAAGAGTATTTTATTAAACTTTATTATAACAGTGGATTACATAACTTTATTTTATGGCAATGACTACTGTATTTGTAAGTGCAGTTCATTTAATCATTTTGTATTTCAGTAGTTTACAGTAGTTTAGAGGATATTTGAAAATATCAAGATATATATTGTGTATCACGATATCGTCTAAAAATATTGTGATAGTATTTTAAAGCCATACTGCCAAGCCCTAGTCGCCATGAGAAGATTTTAGCATGCATACTTATACCATCATATGCCAAAGACATTTCAGTTAAGTATGAAACACTGTAATGTTATTACTGACCAAGACCAACAGGAACTGAACAGAAATACCAGTGGAAATTATATTTCTAATAGTATTTTTAAGAATGGAAATGATAATACAGCTTTGTCATGTAGCTACAAATATGCAAACATGTTAATCATGGGCAAAACCAAAAAAAAATCCAAATTTCTATAGGACATCACACCAGCCAAGTTACCGGAAAATCTCTGCATACTTTTACACCTGTACCTTCAGCTCAAGAATCGCTTCGCCTCGAGGCATCCAGGCCCGGCGAACATCAACAAAACGCTCTGTGGCAGTTACCATTTCCACCTCCCTTCGTATCTTTTCGTAGTGAATATTTCATGCTCTGCTAGTCACTAAACTGCCTGTCCCAGAGCGCCGTATTTCCCCTTTGTGGGAAGCAAGTGGTTGCTCTTCAGAAGCACTTAGTGCCTTTGCCGCAGATTGAGCACTGCCATGATCATGACCGAGTCATGAGCTCCACTGTGCAGTTAACGGAGAGACTGAGGAGGCATTTACAAGCGGTGTTCAGAGGAGCTTCACTAAATGCAGAGGTAGCGCTCAGCTCAAGGCTGAAACACAGGCCTTTTCTTTCAGAGAAAACGAGTAATGTCCTGGAAATTGGGCAGCCAATAACACCGTAACCCTCGACTGGAAGGATGAGATACTGTTTGGCACGCTTACCCCAAGAGGCGCCTAATGGAAGGAAAATTTATCTCACCAATAGCCATCAGAGCACTTTATTTTACAAGTCGGCTTGTTAAACCGTGAAGTGTTTAATAAGGCGACTTGTCCTCAAGCAAAGAGGGTTTTATTTCACGTCAAAGGGACAGTGAACAGCTTCAGTCGGACCAACCAACGTTCCAGGTTGTAAACACCAAATTGGCAGATGGTTTCACATTTGTCTGCCAGCGTTTTATGGCTTTGATTCTATTTGGTGATGGCCATGATCTTTAGATAGAGGTTCATAGTTTAACTGAGATCTCGTGATTTGGGTTGTATCCCAAATCACGAGAAGAAGCATTTTAAATTGTTGAATGCAAAGTATGTTTATGACTGTAGATCTGAAACAACTGGTTGATTGTTTGAGTGGTCGATCATAGGGCTGGGTGATATGGCTTTAAAATAATATCGCGAAATTTTAATGCTATATCACGATACACAACATACATCTTGATACTTTTAAATGTCCTTTAAAATAATGTTAACCAGTTAAAGCATTCCTGAGATAGTTTGTGAAGGACCAGCACTGCCCTCAGTAGTCTACACACACCAAAATGGACCCAAACCTGTGCAATTTCAATATCACAATGCGCATTGTGATTATCATAAATGCAGCTTATCACAACGTGTGATTACCCATTTGAAATTGGAATTATTTTTGGCATTTTTTTTTTAACTGTTGGGTTTTTTTATGTCTTGTTTATACCATTTATATTGTTGTTCCCTTGTTTCTGGAACTAAAAAAGGATTTTCCTAGCTTATAATTAGTGAACTTTTTTTTTAACTTTGGAAAGAGTCATGCCAGGCATCTCTCCATATTTCCAGTCCTGCTAAGCTAAAGGTTTGACAGCTTTGTACTTAATGCACACATCCATACTCCCCAAAACCCTGGACTATTTCTTTAACAGACAAGCCTTTATCCAAAATATATCGAGCACATTTCATTCCAGAGTTACTGTTGCTTTGGATTCAATCATCTTGCACTCATCAGTGCTGCTGCTAAAAAAGTGAGAATGTGAAAGCTGGCTGCAGTTTCATGAAGGAAGTGGTGTTGAATGACCTGTTTCCACGGACAATGTCACACTGCAGCTCACAGTATTTCTCAGAGTGTGACACAATAACGACTTGTTCTTGCCATTGAACATTGTGGCCTTGCTTGGACCGCTGCCATAACTGCGCTGTCAGGATTGTGCTTCCCCTCGCCAGCTCCCCAAACAAACTCGGACTATACTCTTCTGCTCTCGGCCACATAATGGTGCCTTCTTCTCTCACAATGCAGTCACTAAAGTACGCAAAGTGACAGCAGCTGATGTAACGCTGCGGTCACAGGGGGCTGTTCGTCTCGCCTGGTTTGCTCAGAGGCACGTTGGCAGGCGCTGAACTGCCGATTTCTCTGCTCTCAGCTGCCTGTGTGTCTGACACCATAACTCATGCTCGCCTCGCCGGGATGTAATGGTTAAGAGGAACATTGTACGCTACAGCACTAATGGCAGGGGAATGACATCCATTCTCAATCAAAGCAGATTGAGGGTGAGCTATTCGTTACGAAGAGGGATAGCCTCGTTTCCTTTGACTTGATTAGAGTGGTCGGCCAACCAATAAACTCGGGGACAGATATTAATGTAATTGCTGAAGCAGCTGGTTCCTGTCTGAGTTATGATCCATTGTTTGAGGGGAAAAACCAGAGAGGGTGGAATCAGAAAGAGAAGGGAAACAGTAGGGTACAATAACCATTTGTTAAGACAGAGAAAAGAGGAAGTGCACAAAATGTTGTTTGCACAAAAGACAAACAGCGCGGCTGGGTGTGATGGCCTCACGGCTATTATCTCAACAAATAAGCGCCCTATTTTATACTTTAATAAGTCTGCCGTTCAGTGCACATCGTACCTGACGACTCCTGCAGCTGAACATTAACAATTGTCCTTGCCAAGGTCTTTTCTAGGTGACTGGATTCCTAATTGAATTTTCTTCAGCTTTCTGTTGCTTTGTGAGAAACTTCCATTCAGCGACTGTTTCCAAAGAAACCAAGAATAAAGATTTACATTGTATTTCTGTCTGTTGTGTTACTGTATTCATCTTTAATAGGGGCCTAAATACTGGTTTCTAAGGGCTTATACTGATATCAATTGGAATCGATATGCATTTATGATAAAAATCGAAATCTTTCTGTCAATATTGAGAATTTGGAATATAAGAAACTCCAACACAAAACTTAGTGTTAACTTTACATGCCTTTAGCAAATGTTTAATCAAAAGTGAAACATTTAACTTCAATCACAACAAGTTCCCTGCAACTTTTTTTTAATAAAGTCTAGTGAAAATTTAAACAAAACATGAATGGCTCCTTGCAGTTTTACAAGGTTAAAGTTCCTTTCATGTTGACACTTTCTTTGCACTTTTAAATGAATTAACTTTTTAAAATAAAACGCAGATACAAATAATCGGCAAAATGCCAATATCGGCCCCAAAAATCATCCTCACCAATAAGAAGTCGACCCCTAATACTTAAAACAGTTCTCTGCCCAAGAAGCACAGGATTATGGCTTTGTTTGTTGTATATCGTGTCACTGTATGGCTTCAACCCCGGCAAAACCAGCAGCACAGCTGCCAGAAGAAAATGTTGCAAATCATGGATATATCATATCAACACTAATAAGGTGGCCTTATATATGAGCTGACTTTGTCGTCAGGAGGTGAAAGGGATTGTGGATGTATGGCACCTTGGTGAGATGCCTGCCGAGCTGCATGCCACTGTTCGAGAACAACATACAAAAAAAAAGAGTAGATTTTCAGCGAGTCATTTCTTCCAGCAGCTTTAAAGCCACCAAACGTGGGTGTATTTTAGCAACCCTTGATGCTTTCCACTGCTCTAAAGCCACGAAAAGCACTTGTTTCTGACATCTCTGTGTTTCATGCTGGGATAGTGACACAAAGAGGTTAGAGACATTGCTTTGTTTCCAGCTGCAACAAAAAGCGGTTGTTTTTTACCGAGACATCGATGCATTTCCTGCCGGCATTGTGCCATAAAAAATAGTTGTTTTTTATAGACATTACTGTGTTTCCTGCCCAAAAAGTGCCACAAAAAGCAACTATTTTTCTACCAAGACATTGCTGTGTTTCCCGAGAAACATATGTTAAGTGGTCGCTTTTTACTGAGACATCGCTGAATTTCCTGATGCAATAGTGTTATGAAAAGTCGTCGCATTTTAAATAAAAACATCGCCGTGTTTCTAGCCAGGACAGAGCAACAAAATGCAGTTGCTTTGCACAAAAACTTTATTGCTTTTCTGCCAGAAAAGTGCCACAAAATGCTGTTGTTTTAACCGAGACATTGCTTATTCCTACAGTGGCTTTTTATCCATCAAAAACAAGTACTTTTAACCAAAACATGATCTTTTATTAACCATAACTAAGTAGTTTTTGTGCCTAAACCTAACCACATGTAACGTACAACATTTTTGGAAGGTGCAGCGTTTTGGCAATGAAGCATGTTAATTCAGGTAAGATGTGTTTTTGTTTATGAAAGTTCTGATTATTCTGAGCAAGATTTAAAGTGCTTCTTTTAAAACTCTGTTCAATCAACTAAAAACAGAACTATCCCACAGAGCTGCCTGTGAAGTCTCCCATGATACAGCCTTTAACTTGAGGCTGTCTGTACTTTAGAGTAGTCGTCTACTGCCACCTGGTGGTTATAGAGGAGTAACGTAGATGTAGTGCAGTCACAGGGGAGTCAGATACTAATGCACAGCTGCACGCATCAACTGCACCCTGTCCACACAGCATTTCCTATTCTAAATAAAGCCATGACCCGTTTTAATGTTTAATGTTTGCTGTTTCTCGGCGAGCAAGGGCCAGCGTCAGCACATTTCAGATGCAGCAAAACGTCTGGAGCATACAGAAGGCAGCCTTTCATGGAGTTCATTATTTACACCTTGTTTTAGACAAATTTTCCAGTTAGAAATTCTCCTTATGGTCTATTATTATTTATTTTTATCATGAGAAGATTATTCCTCCTGGACATTTTTGTCCACTGGGAGCCAAAATCATGACTTTTGTGTTCATGTGTAAAATATGTGATCAAGTATAAGTCAGTAATTTGTGTCAAAATGTGCACATAGATGTGATTTCCACTAGATGGCAGGTCGAGCTCAGAGACTCGCCGCCTCAGTCTCATTCCTCTGAAGCTGCTCATGAGTTTTCCATCTAATCATGTCTTATTCTGCTGGGAGCTGCCTCCCGGAGTATCACACCTGCCCACTTCCTTTCTGCCTCCATGCCAGGGGAATGCAGTAACCTGCTCCCACAATGCACTGCAGCTCCCCTCCGTGAGGAAACACTGTAGTGGCGCTGTGAGCATATGGCACTTTCTTGTAAAAAAAAGAAGAGAATTAACCTTTACTATGAGGTGTGGTATGTAAATGCTGACAGGCCGCGGGGCTCGTGGGGAGAGAGAGATGTTGACGTCTCTGGGGCGTCGGGTGACACCTCAGACGTTTTAAACTCTCTGGTTTTCATATGCAAACAAGCGTAAACTGGGACTAAAAACTTTTTACTGTGATGGTAACAAAAGTGAAACTCTTCAACCATCACTCCTCAGAGAGATGTTCTATAGCTACAACCTGCAATTCATTAAAGCGCGATGTAATCATAATTCATTTGAATAAAACAGGAAATATAAAATCTTTGCCTTCTTTGAATCTTTATCCACTAGAGACGGATTTTTTGATTATATTTTTTTCAGTCACACCCAGCGTATGTAATTCAGCTGTATGTTTATTTATTTAATGAATTAAAGGGCAAAACTACTAGAATCTGATTAGAAAAGTTTAATGACAGATTTCACTGAATCAGTAACATCCGCTGCTGTACTGTTAAAGAGAGGCTCCATGATTATCATTTTTTCTATATCATTCAGTAGTTTTTTATTGGTGTTCCTTATACAAATAAATCCATAAAATCTAATTTTGGTCACATTATGTATGTTTTAGTGTCAAAATACTATTTCCCCAAGCCCTTTCCAAAACTTTTCCCACATGACCTGATGGAAGTTTCAGCACAATTTTGTTGCTACACATAAACCCGTGAACCGCTGTGGACTCCATGTCAGTTCGTTTCTGAAGTCACACAATAACACAGACAAACTGCAACAATCAAGTCTGCAGAAGACCAGAGAGAGTCGTGTGCTGTCAGGTACAATGACTGTTCCTGTCAACAGAGTGTGGACGCTTTGAAGAGGATGATATGAGGTGACCAGCAGCTCACCTGGAAGAGCGGTCGCCTCATGTACAGAGGTAGTGTCCTAACCACAGCGGCCGCAGGTCCAATTCTAATCTCTGGCTCCCCTCGCTCTCCAACTTACATGCTTAAGCTGTCCTATGTACACTAAAAGCAAAAGGCAAAAAAATGTATTAAGGAAATAATTAAAAAGAGGATGAAATAGCAGCTTCAGTTCCCAATTTGAAAGCGCTGTCTGACAGCACGGTGAAATAATCAAAATATAGTGTACAATTAAAGGTCCAGTGTGTAAGATTTAGCTGTGAGCTTCTCTGTTAGACTTCCTTCAGTGATCATCCTTCAGGATGTTTTTACAAAACAAACACATTAGGTGATTGAAACCAGTAAAAATACAAAATAAAGTTTTTCTGTGAAATTTAGCATGTCGGAGACAGATCGCTGGCCAATCACCTGATAACATGTGCTCACTTTTTTTCTGTGATAGCTTAAGATCAAGACACGAAGGAGGTTTTTTACCAGAAACCAAATTATCTGCAGAGGTGTCTTCCCTTCCCAAAACAAACAGACCAGGTGATTAAAGCCACTGAAAACATCGTATAAAGCATGTAAAACAAAAAAAAATTAAATTAAAAAATCTGTGTGTTTGTAACACTGCTTGTTGCGGAGCGGCTGCTAATGATTGTGGCTGCCACAAAAATGCAAACAGCCCTATCTTGAGCTGTTTGGTTTATAGATGACGATTTACAAAACATAAACACAATTCTCATTTTAAGTTAATTATACACTTATGAAAACATATTTCCATTGTGCCAATATATTCCGCATAATCCGACACACTGGACCTTTAAATTGATACTTAGAGGTGTTGCTTTTTTTAGGAGGCTCACATGTTTAACTGCTGCCTCCATCCACAGCCACAAGACTCCTTTGACAGAAAAAGTAATTTTACCTCCCAGAACACACCAAGCTGCGGGTCTACCACAAACACAATTATCATTGTGTGACTCTTGAAACGAGGCTAACGTGTCGTCCACAGCAGGAGGCCACACTGCTTGGTGTCTGTTTTTTTGGATCTGGGAGCGTGACGACCATCATCTAATTGCACTATGGATCTATAAATGTATTTATAAAGAATCTCTATGTGTCTTCTCCCAGTTAAATATAGGTTTTATTATTAGAAAATAGCCACATCTTCCACCTCCAAGCACTCTCCTCACTCCTCAGGCTCAAGCGAGGTACACACTACAAGATAATCGGGATGATTTTGGCAAAAGCCTGATTATCTGCTAGTTCTGATCTGCTCAGAAGACGATCGTGGCCACCCTGATATATAACGTAAATATTAAACATGTTCAATATTGACAATCAGAAATCCTGTTGTGTTGGGGGGAGCAACGAGGACAGCCGAGCAAGCTGACTGAACAGAACGGAAGCACAACAAACACGAGACATGGTGATAAACGCGAAGCATAACGTGAGATGGACCTCAGAAATGAAGGAACAACTTGTCGATTTGTGGCAACACAAGTGTTTGTACGACGTGTCCTGTAAAACACACCACAATCGACCTGACAAGGAGAGGAGTTAGACAGAAATTGCTACTGAAGTGTATGTTTCAGGTAGCTAACAGCTGGCCACATTTAACTCGTCATCCGCCATGTTTGTTTACTCGGTCAAGTGGCTTTTGACCGTGTGAGATTTGGAGTTTTGAGAGTCGGGACTCTGGTTGTTGGTAGGCTGAATATGTTGGTGTGTGTTGTGCTGTGTTGGTCATCTCGTTACACACCACACACTGTAAGAACAAAACTGTTAAATCTCTCATGATTTGTTGTCGTGTGTGGGGGTCTGTCACATTTTGTAAATCAGTTAAGATTTTAAAAATGTTTTAGCACGAGCAAGGCTCAACACGGTCAGCAAACGGCTAAGTGGGGGTCAAGGGAGGGCATCAGCGCTTTCTGCTCAGGGCTGAGCGGGAGTTTTACATATAAAAAACATTTAAAGGAGCGCACATGGACTCGCCTGTTATACTCAATCTGCTTAATCTTGGGCCTACTATAACCTCATTCATTCAGGCTACCAGAATATTTGTACATGTGAATACTATCAGTCTATCTTGGTTATATGAAATGCAGATATTTTAGATGATGTAAAGATTGATATAGATTATCTCTGTTTTGACTAAAAAAAGTTACAGTATCCCTGTCCTTTCTCACTTATCACATCCTCGGCCCTTTGTTTACTCCAAAACACACTGCACAGCATTGTTAGTCAGGCTGAGGGAGCCTTGATGGAATCAGAGTCCATTAACATGGAAGGCAGCGTCGAGGTGACTTTAGCTCCTAATTAAAAACAGATGTGTCCATTTAATAGTCTTAATACTTTGTGGGAGAGCGAGACAATCACCGCAGAAATATCTATTTGCCTCATTAAATCGGGAGGCTTGATCATGATGAGAAGCAGGGTAATGAATGAAGACAGACATGTTTACCAGGTTGTTTAAACAGTGTTTGCTGGGAGGAGAGGGTGGAATCTAGATGGACTGTTGTTTGGCAGCGGCGAGAGGAGGAGGGAGTCTTCAGCTAGCTGAGGACTGATATGATGAATGGCACGTGAGGTCAGGTAAAAACAAGGAGGAGGAGACATGCAAAACTGGATCAACTCTCAACCATCAAACTATCATTTTGTATGTGCTAATATGTTTCAAAACGCTCTCTGACGTGTTTCAAGGCTTCACTGTGTCACTGAGGGTGATTTCAGGCCTGCGAAACTCTGCTACGGTAAACTTGTCTGCATTTGTAAGTGGGAAGTTCAATGCGGTTAAAGCAACTGTGCTGTTACACATGTTTAACATTTCAAACAGGCAGCATGGAGGAAAGCAAATAGCTTGAATTTACATGCAGATGTTTGAGACACTGTATACGAGATTCAAAGCGTCAACAAGACGAGTCTACAGCAAAGCTGAATGCTAACACCAGCGTGCAAACATGTTTACAACAAGGCTATTCAATGAAGACTGGGACACACTCTTTGACCCCATTGGAGCTATGGAGTCACATGCGCAATGCAAAATGAGCTGCGATGTTGGAGGAATGGGCGGTATCACGGTATTAAGGTATACCAGGGTATTTAGAAATCCCCACAGTGTGACTTTAATTACAGATCCTCATCTTTCTTTTAACTTCATATTGGAGAGGCTGTATTGAGGAGCAGCATTTATTTAAAACTGTGACCCACACCAGAGGTTAACAACTGGTCCAGCCGCGGGATCTAGATTTTGTCTTTAGTCATTTGTTTAAGGTCCACGCTTAAGATACATTACCACATATCCAATTTTATTTCACAAAATGTACTTAGAACACAAAGAAATAAAACGTATTGCAAAAATAAATAGCATAGCAACCCAAAAAAGTGTATATTATTGCTTCAACATCAGCAACAAAAAAATGCACCAAAGGCATAGCATTTAATAGGCAAAATAATATCAAGAACAGGGAAAAAAATAGTAGCTGAACAGCAGAAAACAGGAAAAAAAACCCTCAAAAAACAAACATAATTCTAATAATTAATAATCTAAATAATTTTTAAAAATCCTGTGCCAGAAATTTTTAAAAAAGTGTGTTTTTTTTACAAACTTGACATGTTCGGGAGTAACTTGCGGTTCATTCAGAATGGACCGTGAGCCACCAGTTGGGAACCACTGACCTACACTGTACATTTATTGGCACTGAACAGGAAGTTTGGCTGCTTTACTGCTTAATGCTTTCAATTTAGCGGACAAGACAGAACTGGTTGAGAGCCGCTTCACATGAACTCTGCTGTTACTGACATGGCGTCTGCGGCCTTAACTCAGGCAGGAAACAGCGTGTTTGCTTGATCGATAAGTCTCTCAGCCTATGATACTCAGCTGCGGTAGCTGCCATTTGCTCATCCCCCCTCAACTCCATCACTGCTACCTCTTTGCCAAAATTTGGATTTTCTGGCTTCGGTAACTGCCAAGATGGCAGCAAGTGATGATCGCGAATCCAGACTTCAAAACCTCCCAGATCATCTGGGACATCACAGATGCTACATCCATGTTTTCTACAGTATGTTTCAAACACAATTAAAATTATGTGCAACAACACTTTCTACTATCTTTTTTTGCTGTCCATCAAGTCATGAAGAGCTTTGTAGCTTAATAACTACTAATTTTTTTATTTAGGAATTATTTAAAACAGGAGTCTTCAACATTTTTCGGGTCAAAGTCCTCTTAAGCTGATGGAGAGACAGAACAGGAACTCCCTACTACATTTACTGCATAAAACTGAGAAGCATATAAAACTGAGCCTACAACAACATGCAGAACTGCCTCACTGCTGTGCAAAAACAAACCCTTTAACGGCGCAAACAATACTAACATATTAAAAAAATAATCATTGGCAGATTCATAGATTTATGGTTGGTTTTGAGGTGGATGGTATTTTAGAGTCTCCTGCTTGAAAAGTTATAAATGATAAAAATGAATATAAAAATGATATAAATGATAAAAAATGATCTCCTGTGGTTCACAAAAATGTCCGCACACTTACAAATAATAATACGGTTAATTTGTCGATATGTTTCTATGTTATGTGACTGTTAGCAGACTAGTTCACCTCCATGTTATGGGCAGGTGAACAGTGATTTAGCGTTAACATGATTGCATAAGACCCACACAGCTTTCTCATGGCCCGTATATATATATATATATATATATATATATATATATATATATATATATATAATGCATATCATTCTTTATAGGTACTCTGTACTACTGGCAGCATTTCATTATTACTCTTCTTGTTATCTTATTTTACTTTACCTTCTATGTCTTTTTTTTTCTTTCTTTCTATTTTCTCTTAAAATAAAACATTAAAAAAACATGATTGCATAAGGATTCAAGGGCATAAACCTTTTATCAGTGTTGTGCACTGTAAATGTTGTTGTTGTTCGTGTTGTTAAGCCAATTTATCCTTGCTAATACTATGTTGCATTTATGGAAATGTGTATTTTCAGGCAATAACTTGCCCAAAATGATCAAATGTGCCACAGTAACTCTGAAGCCAGGCTTGAGGTCACAGACTCCCTGTTGAAGACCCATGATTTAAACTGTACCTGTTGACACAACTACTGTATATTTATACACAAACTTCAAAGTACCTAATAATGGCCTTTTTATTTCTGGGTCCATGTCATGAGCTGTTTCCTGTCTATTATTATTGTTGCTGTTTTTTATCAATTAATAGTAAACCACAAATTCATTTAAGATCATAACAACAGACAGTAAATAAAAATGTGTTACATGTCGACACTCTCCAAATTCATTCACGATTTTTCACATGTTGCGGTAGTCATTTACTAATATAGCATATCCTAAATGAATATGAAAAAATATTCCTAAATTTCTTGTAGCTTCCAGAATATGAAAAGGAAGCTAATATTTGTAATCGATCTGTCTTTGGGCTCTTGTAGATGGAGTCAAAGTGCAGCTTTAGTTCATCAAAAGAGCAGACGAGTATTTCACAATTTACATGTATGTTAAAATCATGTGTGTCTTCATATCTGTAATATCACACTAGGCTGTCAGGACTATATTCATTATTAATTAATTGGTTGATTGTTTCTCTAAGTTATTATTTAATTTTTTTGACTAAAAAATGTCAAAACAATTTTTAAAAAAAAGCACAATTTACCAGACCAGATATATCTTAACTATTTAGTCAGACAGTCAGTCCTAAACCCAAAGGTTTTACGGTGGAAATTTCCAATAATATAAAAACACAAAAAGCAGAAAATGTGCAAAACTGGAACCAGCAAAAGTTTGGCATTCAGCTTCATAAATGCCTTAAAAATCAAAACTGTTGCCAGTTAATGCTCTGTCGATCGACTGAACGATTAAAAGGCTGCTGGCAGAGGAAGGTGCCTTGTCAACTGTTTGAGGATTATTGTGATATTAGTGAGCATAATATGGGTGCCAAGTTCATTTAATTCGTAAAACGTCAAGCACTTGGTACGGCACACACACACACGCACACACACACACAGACATGATCATGCACAAAAGCAGCAGTCTGGGCCCGGCTGACTGGTTGTGCGGTGTGACTGCGCTCTTGTGTGTTTGACAGGGACAAAGATGTGTGTGGACACTTCAGCCTTTGCTCAGGGATCTGCTGTCACATCCCATCATCAGAGCGGTGCATTCACACCAGCCGCTGCTTCAGGACGGCTCACTAAAGGGGGTGGCAAACCTTCTACGGGTCGACATGGTGCTCAAGAAAGGATCAGTGTCACTGTTACAGGCTCTGCTTAGTGGAAATCTTGTATTATTTAAAAGCCCAGACATTAAAAGTGGTTTCAGGCTCAATATTGACTCAGTTTGCTGTTTTATTCCCAGGTGGAGGGCAGGGGGCAGCTCAGAAACTGGGAATCAAGTTTCTATTGTAAATAGACTGAATTTGTGAATTAAATGACATGAGTAAACAAAGACAAACCGTTGCTGCTGAGAATATTTTTGACCAGGTACATGTCAGTCTATAAGTTAACCCTGACCTGGTGGGAGATAGCTAGCAGCACCGCTCATTTGGAAATTACTTCTTGTAACGCTTTCCTAATCGAACAGTGCCACTGTGGAAACATTGTTTCATCTCCTCCCTGATCACCCTGCAGAGTAAGCAGCTCAATTTTTCAAATTTTCTTTACAAAACCACCTTTAGCATAGTAAACTACAGTATGTTATCACTGTTAACTCTGTTAGTATTGTTAGACGTACTAAAGGGTTCTGCGGCCCAAAATGAAGCCATGTTCTCATATGGGCTACCTGCAGGGAGACTGGAGGGTGACAGCTAAGTTTCAGCTGCAAAGTCGTCCTGCCAGTGAGAGGGCCTCTTGCATTTTATGTCATTTTGCATCTCTTAAAAAATGTACTGGTTAGTTACTGGTTAATAGATGTGGCAGTATCAAAAACAAAGTTTTTCAAAACTGACAACCCTAGTGGGTAGATTTTTCCTTTAGCAAGTAAATCTCAGAATATTCTCCATCAAAATGTCCAAAATAATCATGTAATAAATTATGCTGAGAGTCACTACTGCCTTGTGGTGACAATTATGGGCATGCTGCTTCAGTCCTATGCTTTGTGACAGACACACACACACACACACACACACACACACACACACACACACACACACACACACACACACACACACACACACACACAAAACAGGGTGATTTTGGTAGACGGTGAGGAGTCTGAGAAAAGTTTAACTTGATTTAAATGATTAAGCTTTTGCTAGGTTTACAACCTTCAAATCTGCTTTTATATTTAATCCTCAAGTACACTGAATTGCAAATATTTTAGTAGACTTTTAAGATTAGGATTTTTTGTTGTTTTATTCAGGCTTAAACTGATTTGAAACTGCTGATCAATATATTAGGATACATATTCAACATTTTACCTCATCATCTTAATGAAATGTACTTAAACTAATATATATGTAACATGAAAAGGCAAAGGCAGGATTTATTTTTTCTGCCTGTCCTTTTGGCCGGTGAGTTAAAAAGTTCATTTTGGACATAGCACATGGCAGAGGACGAGCCAAACCTCATAAGCTACAAAAAGGGAATTTAAACCATATTTTTGTTGTATGAACATTGTTGTACAATGAATAGTCTTCATTGTAAACACTATTTACATTTTTTGTATTATGTGTGTATTATTTTTTCATTTTTCTAACTTCATTGGCTGATACAGGTGCATGAGACTGAACACTCATTCATAAAGAAGACAACAGAAGTCAGCCGCTCCCCTGTGAGGTCTCTTGCAGTCTCTGCTTGGATTCAGTAAAAAAAAAAACAAGAGCTCGGCTGCACGTCAGTCAGTCAACCAGTGCATAGGTTGTTGGTAAAGTTGTTAGCGTAGATAATGAGCTAATTGGAGCTGGACAGATCTGCTGTGTGTGCTGGAAAATAAAAAGATCCCTCGAGATCTGAGCTCACCTCCAGTTGGGAGATGGCGGGGCGGTTTGTGTGTTGGGTGTGTGTGTTCTCAATGGTGTAGTTGCTAATGTAGCAGAAGAGACATGGGGAAAGAAAGACATCTGATACAGACACATTAGCAAAGGTCAAAGGTTAAATAACCAACGAGGAGACCGAGAGTAAAATAAGACGGTGTTCAATGCTGACGGGTGACGGCACATTTGAGACTGACACTGGACTGTCAACATTATAGCCAATAACAACACTACCATTATCAGTGTTTTATGGATGGAAGTGACTGATAGCTCATATTTAGATTTTTAGTGTACTTAAATTTGACATTTTTTTAGTAATTAAAAAAAGTTTTGGAAAAGAAAAGTTTTTGTTCAAAAACTTAATTACCATCATCAGTTCAGCATCTAGTTGTAGATTTGGTTAATTTTTTTGTATTCTACTGTTAGTATTAGTTTAGGTCCCAATAAAGTCGTCCAACTATTGTTTTGGAGGGGGTATTTTTATTTTTATTTATTTATTTATTTTTAAAGGCAATTTATTTTAACTCAGTTTTGTATGTATTTTTTATTTTTGTTTTTATTATTATTTAACAAATATTTTTTACTTATTTTTGTTAGTCTAATCTCAGCCATGCATCCTTTCCTTTGGTCCAGTGAGAGACCGTTCCTCTCTCGGGTTCATGTCTCCTGGAACCGAGTGGAACTTAACAGCTGACCTCGACTGGTTGCTCAGGTTCCCTCCGGAGATCGCCTCAACCTCCCTACGACCCGACATCGTGCTCTGGTCTTCCCTCACCAAGACGGTCATTATCATTATCATTATTATGGCTTTACCTTTTCACACAATGAAATGTGTATTCACTGAAAAAAGTATTATATATTTTGATGTTACTTTTGTTTACTGAGATGCATTTGTATGCAACAGTTTTCTTGTGTAAGTGTATTTTTTGTAATAAAAATAAATAAATAAATAAATACAGTTAACACTGAAATATACATGGTGGTCAAATTTAAAATATTTTTACTAATTTCCGTAGGTTGATATTTCAGTAATAAAACAGCAGATATAATATCTGCACCTTAGTCATAAAAACATTTATTAACAGGGCCAGTGTTGGTGCACTGATATCGATCTAGCTCTACTCTAAATGTCAACCGCCCCTCGAGCGAAGCCTTATCAGCTCAGAGATCCAGACGGAGTTGACTGTAAACATGGCTGCACGAGGAGGGACCCAAGGGGGTAATTATTATTATTAGCACTCTGAAAGGCAACGCGTCCCCACAAGGTCCCCAGAACAATGAGCATCCACATGGGTGCTGTGACAGCCGCTCATCTAGGTATCGCAGTGAGTCAGCTAGTTAATACCCAGGCTAATAATGGCTGCCAAGTGGAGCTAACACTGAGCTAATAGCAGCAGTGAGGGACAGGCAGGTGCCACCGTGGGGACGCGTCTCACTCAAACCCGGCCGTCCAGAGGGCTTCGTCCTCAGGCTGTAATTAGTAGCCAGTGACAACAAGGAAGCTCCACAGAGGAAAAGCGGCACGCCAAGCAGGTACACAAGGGTCTGTGCAACAATAATAATTAGCAGTCACCAAAACAATCAACCCCCAGTGCTGAATATTCTATTATATACACTCTATGTTAAGTTTTCAGTAAACAATACAGATGAAAACTTTCAAATTGGGATGAAAGGCTTCTGACAGTTTTGGAAACTGTAACTGTGACTGTATTATCTCATATTATCCAGTGCTTTATGAAGCCTATAATCAGTGTATTACATACAGTAGCTGGCGGTTGGCGCGCCATGGTCACTGCAGTTTAAGTTAATCCAACACACACCTGCCTGCGGTGGTAAAATATTACAACTACCACATGTGCAGTAATTCACGGCTGAAATTAGTCCCCAACAAATGCACTATTTACCCATTCTTAAAAATTAAGTCTTTTATCTGGGTTAGGCGATTTAATTTGGGCGTCACTGTGCAAAAATACCATAACAAGCTCATGAATGAAACATAAAAAACAGACTTTTGAATCTCCTTTCAGCTCTGCTTTCAGGTTTAGAAAATCTAGCCCATGACCTGAGACTTTGGTCAGTTAATCACAGGTGATCTCGGACAGGGAGCATACTTGTCAGCTGTTCTTCAAATGCAGATGGGAGTGCACGCCCCTTTGGTAAAAGCCTGATTCAATGGTGGATAATACTATAGAGAATTTTGCAATACACGCATTGTCAACAACTGCCTGCACTGTAAAGCAACCAAACTAGGAAGACTGACTTATCAAAAAAAGAGTCTTAAAGGGAGTGTGACAATAAATGAGACGAAACACGTTTTATCTGCAAAGCGATTCAGAGATCGAGAGAAAATGTTGCTAATATTAGCTTTCTGCTAACTGGAACCAAAGGCTCACAGCTGCAGCATCATGTTCACATTTATATAGCTAACACTGGCTAGAGCCTGATATCACAGTGTGTCCTCCGCTTCTCCGAATCCAGCCGGCACAAATCCCAGCTCCAGGGTATCGGATGGCAGCGACTAGGACGAAGCAATATGGGCTAAAATTATATTGCGATATTATTAAGTTATATCTTGATAAATGATGTATATATTGATATTTTTAAATCTCGTCAAAAGCACATTCCCCTTTTGATGTGACAATATCGTAGGAATGACTACTGACAGTTTGAAAAAATATCAACACAATTCCATTTTTTATTATTAATCATTAGAAATGTAGATATAAGTGGGTAAAGGCAAGTATTTAAACAAGTAGAACTGTCTGATAAGTTGAGAAAAGTACATCATTTTACTGTAATGCAAACTTTAAAATTATATATATATATATATATATATATATATATATATATATATATATATATTTTTTATCATATATTATATCACGATATAATAATATCCCATATCTAAGATGATATATAGTCTCATACCTCGATACAATATAATATTTTTGGCAGACTTTCTGTTGCTGCCTTTACATACGTCAGACTCAGCACTGCTGTTTGCCACCAGCCTGCTAGTAAAGCCAAAGCTGGGGGGTTTGCACTGGCCAACTGTGCAAAGAAAGAAATTAATCATGTACTGGAAACACTGGGTTACTGTATGATGCACATATGTACGCCAGTGGTCGTTTTGTGGGAGGGGCTTAGCACAGAGAGGGGGGTGCTGCTGCAGGAGGGTGAATTTTCAAAGTCTGCCAGAGGTTTTTTGCCTTCTCCAACTGTATTGAGATGGACAAACCCATATTTGGTTTGGGTCTTCTGTGTGGTTTTGCCATTTAATAAGCCAAATAATAGCATCTAATGTGAGAGGTAAAATCCGCGTCAGATATACTGATGTATCTTTAGGCTGGACTGGAAACTCTCCATTCTCTGTTTTATGTGGTTGCATTCCCTGCTGCACTGAATCCTTTGCTCCTACAATGTCAACTGTGAAATAATAACCTTATTTAATTATCTAAAAAATGACAAGATGGAGAAAAGCTCTGTGACTCTGAATTTCCTAAGAAATGAGGCATCTAACCAGCTCACTGTTTGCTCATTTTGCACTAAATACCTTCCTTTTTTTCTCCACTGATGAACGTAGAAATGGGTGCATAGCAAGTGCAAATGTTTTAACAGCAATCTAGCAAAAATGAGGCAGAAGCCCATTATCCTTCCTCAAAATACATATCAGGCCTTTACCAAGACACAATTTGTGTCCTCACTGATGGTCTAAGATGCAATTACCACATCCAATAAAACAGCACACATTTTCATATTTCATTGTCCCCAGTGTGTACAAGACTCAGTTGTGGAATTATTGACCTGCTATGCTCAACTGGCTGAGTGTAGTTTTAAATATGAATGCCACACATCTTACGTGCATTACATTAGAATCCTCTCTGTCTTGTAATGTGGAAGTAAATGTTGTCTTAAGGACAGCAAGCATGTATCAAACATAAGCACACGAGATGTGGAACTGACCCTGAGTCTTCTCTTTTCCAAGTGTGCTTTAATCCCATAAAAGCTGTTTGAATTTTCTAATCTCATTTATCTGGGAGAGGCTCAGACAAAAACTTGTATCGCCGAGTACATTTTCCAAGACGAAGGAAGAAGACAAGAACGAAAGAAAAAAGGATCTTTGCTGCTATTGATTGATATGCAACATGAGATGATTTGATGGATTTTCCACCATGACATCCTGACTGAAACCAAGTGTACTTAAAATTCAAGAAAGAAACATCTGAACAAAATCTGTACACAAAAAGCTTTTATCCACTGAGATTTGGGAGGGTTCTGCTGAGTTAATATTATATTGCTCAGTACTTTAGGAGAGTGGAGGCCTCTTTCCTACATTCAAAATCTTTTTTACATGTATTACTGTTACATTTTGGTGTCTGTGAAGATCCAACACTTCTGGTTTATACAGAGTTAGGGAATATTAATCAGGATTTTCTGTGGGCAGAGATATTTCAATTATGGGAATGAACTAATTGTGAATTTCGATGCCAATGTTGATATCGATTTTAAAAATAACAATTTGACTGATAGCTGCTAAAGATGTTTTTATTGTTGTTGTTTATTTTCATATTGTTGTTATTTATTTCCCTTTTGAGCCAAAGAAACACAGAAATCTTCAGTATAAAAAAACGACTGAACTGTTTTCAAAGTCATTCAGTCCTATAAAAAAAAATGAAAAAGAACTGCTTAAAAAGCCTTTTCACTACATATATCATAATTGTCTTGCTAATATCTCTTTTATGTTTCCTTGAAATTAACAAATTTCGTCTTCAAACTAATGTATTTTTATTTGAGTTTCTTGCCAAAAGCGACATTTTACAAGATTACATTTGAACAAATCATGAAAATGTTATAATGTTCTCAATAGATGTTGAAAGCATGTGAAATACTGTCATTATTAGCGTATGATTTTTAAAATTATGGCCAAAAACATGTTTTGTAAGATCACAGTGACCTTGACCTTTGACCACAAAAATCTAATCAGTCAAGTGGATGTTTGTGCCAAATTTTGAAAAAAAAACCCTCAAGGTGTTGTTGAGATTCACAAGAATGAGACGGATGCGAGGTCACAGGGACCTAGCATCTAAGCTTTTGAGTGCAATCATTGAGTGCAAGTACCAAATTTGAAAAAATTCCCTCACGGTGTTCTTGGGATATCGCATCAATCGCAATGAGACGAGATGATGTCACAGTAACTTTGACCTTTCACATATGAGCACCAACATCTAAACAATTAGATGTTTGTGCCAAATTTTAAGAAATTCCCTTGAGGTGTTCATGAGATATCATGTTCACAAGAATGGAACGAATGGATGTACATGCATACAAACACCCCAAAAACAAAATGAGTCCAGCCACAGCTATCACTGGCACAGAAGCATGAAAATATCAGCCACTGCCATCAGTGAATGTCATGTTATTTGCCTATAGGCCGATGGCAGCCAAGACGGTAAATATCGGCTGATACCGATGTTCTGTGGATGAATCGGTGAACTCCTATCACTTCTTGACTTAACAGTCTCCAGCTGACTACTGTGGCCTTTCTAGATCCAAGGCCACACCCACGAAACACAGATAATGTCAGCAGTATCATTTGTGAAAATGTACTGTTATGTGTAACTTTACTTTATCACTTCATAAGACACTAAACAAATACAGTTTACATACGGTACATATACAACACTATACTGACTGTGATGAAAGGAAATGCTAGTTGACAAAGCTCTCTGTTTGGAGACCTCCCAATGCGGCTGTTGCTGATACACAGTATCTAAAACCGACCCCTCGCTGCACCGAGCCCAGGGGCTGATGGGAGTTCTCGGGGGAACCATTAGCGAGCGGATCGGCAATGTGGCGCGCAGGGAGCAGGCACAATTCATGGGAGAGCGCGGAAAGAACTCACAACACTCTAACAACACCTGTCACCCCTGCGCCTAATGAGAAACACAATTAGCAATTAACAGTGCGATCTGTCAGGGCTAATACCTGCCTCCCTGCACACACTCACACTCACACACACACACACACACACACACACACACACACACACTGCTGGGGGGGGGGGGACCAGACCCCCTTCATCAGCACTTCCATGCAGGTATGAAATGAGCCCAAACAAGCGGATCAATTAGACAGGTGATGTAATGTTGTGAAACCTAAGCTGATGCCTTGGTGGCAGATTTCCTAAACAGCGTCCTCACTGATGCTCCACAGTGACTTTTAAGACGAAAATTAGGTGTTATTTTTATCACAAAGCGAAAAAAACTAAACTGGACTCGCTTCATGTTGGCCATGCATCTTACAGCAATGTAATGCAATGGGAAGTTTGTCAAAAGGCACTTTCCTGGTAGATTTGTCGCTCTACTCTCCTCTATAACAACTGGGGCTGTGGGGATTTACACAAGATGAACTGAAGTGAATACAAACAGCAGTTAAATTCCCTAAATCAGCACATTCTGTGTTTATTTGGATCCCTGTTAGTTGTTGCCTCATGAACACCAACTTCCAAAGATCGATTCTAAGACAATATTGATCCTCACGCCTTCTGCTATTTCTCACTGATTATCTTTGAGAGGACATTTGAGGACGCTTCCAGCTGCGTGCAGGTTTCCATCAACGTCCTCGAGGAAATAAAGAGAACTGTAACGCACAAACTGCACAGCATCTGTTCATAATTAATAGTTTAGACATGCACGTTATTGTCTCATGTGTAAAAGTAGCCCATATATCATGTTAGCATTCAAGACTTGAGCTTGTTGTCATGGAAGTGAATTTTTTATTGATATTTTTTATGCTGCAGTGGAGAAATCTGCTGAAACTTAGATGGATTGCAACAAACTGGAATACAATAAGGCTTGTGCTATGTCTATGCAGACTGGATTAAGTGACTACATCTTATCTACCAAACATATACAGTTACTGACCTGTCCCAGTTTTTTGCCTCACAAATTTGCTGTGTAATTGTACAATATCCCCTTTTTATTGGGTGAGTTCTGAGAGTGGAAGTGGGCAAAGGCAGTGGAGACTAACTTCCAGTTCCCTACCACTCCCATTAAGAAATTGAGCTTAACCATGATGCAATCCAGTTGCAAAGATCACTGTAATGTCCCTTATTGTTTCAACGACAAGCCAATATATTCTTATTTGAGTTTCCACAACTTCCCATCTCATAATACAGAAAGCGCTTACTGGGTTACAGACATCAGGACATGAGGGAAATACACACCTTCTCTGGAGCACCTATGTGCTGCAGGTCTGCAGACTTTACTATAATAAGGAGAATATCTATCTTACCACAAAAGGTTTGATATGTCTTAAAAAGAGGGCTATTCTGTCAAGTTTTTGTCTGGAACGACTGGGGAAGACGCCAAAAACAGCAGTCAGTGAATGGGAGGTTTAGTGAGCGACTTGTACCCTTTTTCCTCTAAAATCTGCATGTGTACGCAGGTTTTCTAAATGCTAAAAAAAAAGTTAAAAAATATAAACTGACCGCTTTTCCATTACCAATTCCCTTCCATTTTTTCTAACTGCTGCGCCACGCTGGATGCCATGGACATGCAAAAAATAACAGTAGAAAGTACAATGGAGGCAGGTGAAAATGATACATTTGTTACTTCTTTTTCATATATCTGGGTTATTCAGTCTCTTTCTTAGAATTTGGTGTCGTATACATTTTGAACAATGTTCAAGCGCTCAGTCAAATTCATCTTTAACTCTGTTTATTGTGCATTTTGTCTCTTTATTGATAAATAAACTCAAAATACAAGTTTAGGAAGGTAGAGAGAGAGACAATGCCAGAGGGGAAAGAAAAAAAAATATTTTATAGCTGCGGGCATATTAACATGTTATCACTATCTATGTATTATTAAAATAATAGCAATGTTTCATTTTTTAAATATCACAATTATTGCCAGTACCTGTATATCTCAGCACCTCTAGTTGAAATCTATCGTGTCCTATATTCAGTTCAAAATTATAATATATTTAAGTCAAATTTAAAAGTCATTTTATTTCAAAAACTTTTGCATTCAGATATGAATTCCTAATAAACTGTCTCTACAACTCACATACCATCTCACACACACAAGCGTAAACACTGGCTGTGTTCTAATTGGATTACACTACACCAGTGTGTGTGTGTGTGTGTGTGTGTGTGTGTGTGTGTGTGTGTGTCTGTGCGTGTGTGTGGCATATCCAGCATAGTAATTGTGTCAGCCTTGTTGGTCAGTGGGGAATTGAAGTGTTAAATCCAATTCTGAATTTGTATCTCTCGTTCAGAGGAGGGGGAGATGTAGCGTGAGTACCAACCATATGTCACCGTCCCCAATTCAGAGGGATTGAATATGGATGAGGAACAACTCAGGGTCCTGGCGTCGCCACTGGAAGCAGGTTTACACTGTGACGGTGTAAGCTCATTTGTTATCAGAGAGGAAGTGGAGTTGTAGACACCAGCACTGCAAAACTGACAAAGATTTCCCTTAATGAAGATAAACCTGAGTCAGTGGCTTTGACCTTCTAGTTTCTCTGCTACTGTAGTCCTCAGTACAGGCTGCTCTGGACAAGATCACCAAAAAACAAAGCATTCTTTAAAATATTTCGGAATTTAGAGGTGAAACCAAGCAATCAACTCACATAAAATAATCAACAGCAACTATTTTGATGACTGATTGTGTCATTTTTCAAGTAAAAACTGCAAAATATGTCTTAGATCCAGCTTCTCTCTAAGTGAGGCTGTAATTAATCTTTTTGTCTTATGTGATAATAGCAAAATATCTTTGAGTATTGGACTTTTGGTCAAACTAAATTGGCTATTTGTCTTTAAGATATTATAGCATTTTTCACTGTTCTCTAACAGGATTATCACACATTTCCATGGACAAAATTAAAAAGCTTTTCCATGACTTTTCAAGGACTCATCAAAAAACTCGGCCTACTTGCGCTGTGATTAGGAAACATACTAGATTCAAACACTGTTCAAACATAATTTCAGCTAGCTGGCGTAGATGGAGGAGGAAGTGCAGGGAGAAAATTAAGAAGTATACTTAATGTTAAAACAAAACATATTAGCGCTACGTTACGTCGACAGCCATAGAAATTAAATTAGCTGTTACGTTACATTATTTGCAAAATTATCCATGGAAGATTACAAACAATCTCAAATACACAACAAAATTGCATGACTTTTCCAAAACTTTCAAAGACTTTTCTAGGCCTGAAAGAGTGATTGTAAAATTCCATGACTTTTCTATAATTTCACTCCCTGAAATGAATGACCACGGCAATTGGAAAATTAATTAATCTGATTATGTCAACAACAAAAAAAGTCAAAAATCATCCGATTCCAGCTTTTTACATACTAAAATGTGAATATTTTCTGGTGTCTTCACTATGACAGAAAACTGAATACCGTTGAGCTGTGGATAAAACATGACACTTGAGACTGTCATATTGAGCTTTTCTGACAATTTCACGACTAAACAACTATTCAATAAACCAAGAAAAGACAGATTAATCAACAATAAAAAAAAATAATGTTGATGGCAGCATTACACTTTATAGAACAAATACTTAATTAATAAATATAATCTGCAGATTATTTTTGAAAATTAATCTTTACTTGCAGTCCTAGATACATTATTATTGGATAACTGCTTATATATATATATTAAGATGTATCCAGAATAAGCCTACACTGATCTCTAAAAGCTGCTCGACTGTAGAGAATAAAATACATTCAATCTATTTCATCTTACTGTGTCCAATATTTTACTTTCTTTCAGATGTTTTTCATTGTTTTCCAGGCTATGTGCCAAGTTATAATGATTCCAAAATTATGACAGTGGTCTCATGTGAATGATGTAAGATTTAATTACTGTTATGGCAAAAATTCAAATTGAGGCGCTGGAATACAAGTTGCATGTCGTTTTTGTGCCTTGTGATCCAATTTATGTGGCATATGTCTGTGTGGTCCAGGTCGCGAAATGTACAGTGTGAAAAATATCATGTCTCCTTTACAAACTTGGCGTTGTACGTCTCTTAAAATAATATGTTATATGTTATTGTTTATACTGTATTTTACAAAAGAAGTATGTTAATGTTTTTTTTTTCAATAATCTGCTATATTTTAACAATGCATCATTTAACATGCCGCACTGTTACTTTCTCCTGCCTCATTCTACAGCCAGTTCATGAAAGCTTTGTCTTCTTCACAGTATGCCAGCACACGTCTATCAAACAGCAAAGCTCTCTGTTTGACTGACAGGTGATCTCTGGGGAACTGCAGCTCAAAAACACGACAGCAATCAACACCTAGCACCAAACACACTGCTGCATGAACCAAAAACAAAACATGAATTGTGTGAGCTATCACTTTAAGTGGATAACAAAAGGTGTTAATAACAACATTTTTTCCTAATATTCACTGCTCTCTTTATAATTTGGAGACGGGGACTGCTGAACCGGTAATAGTCAATATGAGTAGAATAAATACATCAGGTTGAATGTTTCAAAAACAAAAAATAATGCCAAGTTTAGTTTTTTCCTTGTTCATCTGTTTCAGCTTATCTGCTATCTCTACACCAAGCCTTAAAGGGACAGTTCAGATATTTCGTAGGTGGGTTGGTTTTAAACTTACTAAAGGAGCAGCTAATGAAGTAGAGGTTGTGTGTGTAATTTACGCAAGTGCTCAGCTGGTAGGTACGTGGTTTGTTTACATGAATGTAACTTATTGCATATTTTATGGATTCAGGGTGGACGTAGGGCTCCAGTTTTACACGATGCTACATGATAGTTGGACATTCATTTTCTGTCGGGATGCAGTAGCAGTATGTTCCTCTCAGGACTGACTGCTGAGTAAAATTAGGTAAACCTGCGTGGTTCAGTGTTCAGCTTAATATCTGGTGCCAGATGTTGATATCGTGGTAGGCTGCCAGAAATAACATACTAACTAACTGATTGAGACAGCAGTAGAACAGCAACTCCTGTGCTCAGTAACCTAAAACTACTATTTTTGTCAATGCAGTGTGGTGGTTTTGACTAGAGCATAGATTGAGAACTGAAGCTGTTAAAGGTTTCAACGTTAGAACGGGCTATCTCAAGGAAGGGTAAAGTGGTGCAAATAATTCAAAATAGCGAACAATTGAGCCATTACAGATCTTTTTAAGGTGAACCTTTGTAATGTGGCTAAAATATGTTTTGCTGCTGTCCCTGTCCACATCAGTATTGTGCTTAGCTTTTGCATTGGACCCGAGACTGCTTCTTCAAGTAACCGACTAACTGCTACTGTATGTAAAACACTAACTCTGGGAAAGTGCCCTATATAACCCGACTTATCCCTTTAAGGTTTACTGATTACAGTTACTCGAGTATGGACTCCCTCACTCAAGGGCACCTCTGCAGTAAGATCTTAAGGCTCCCATTAGCAATATAACAATTTACAAAGTTTTATGTTGCTCACTTGTGTTTGTTCTTAAACAACATTTGCTTTGTTTCATGATGCTATTAGCAGCTATGCTTCAGGAAATGTAGGCATATTTTCTACAGCGTTCCCCTGGGTTTCACTGCGGTGTCTAATTCAGTTTCCCCTGCAGCTTCACGACTTCTTTGACATATTGTGCTGAATTTCTACCCGAGAGACAGTCATATATATACTACATGTATCATATATGCAGTATGTAAATTGTTTTTATGGGGTTTACTGGTTTCCTTCCCTTTACAGAAGTTACTATTCTCAGACACTGTCCCTTTTTACCATTACTGAGATATTTTCGCCATTTCGGTTGATCTATTGCTCCGCCTGGTTTTCTCAACAACGTATGAAAAGCATCATATCTTGTGGAAATGCCAGGCTAACCTTAGTGGTGTCAGCTTGCAGTGTGAAACTGCTCCACTGTGCCTAATACTGCCTCTTAAAAAGACAAAAACAACCCATTGTTTCCAGTCGATTAATGTATAAGAAAAGGTGACACTGCTGAAAGTAGTGGCGCTGTGGCATTTTTATCAAATGTGGTTATTCTTGTGAATTTTTAATGTACTTTGCAGTCGTACTGGAGGCTTATGGAGTTAATAAATCAGCAAAAATAAATATCTGGAAGTATTTCTGTGGATATGGAAGTCTTGAATAGGGCACTACTTTATACAAAGAAGACTCAAAGTGTTTAACAGGAAAAATGGTACAAACCTAAACATTTGGTTAAAACAAGCTGTTACCCTTGACGTACAACAGCCTGTTGCTATCTATTCCATACTATAGCTTTTAATAAGAACTTAAGCTATTTATCAGTTGTACTTATAGAAAGACAGGGATGGTTAAAAGGAAAAAGAAAGCACTGTAAAACAACAAGATGACACCATGTCTAATGAATTATCTTGAAATGGCCAAGTTATACAATCCCTGTTATCATGATGGATTATTTACAGCCACTATTGTCAAAAGCCCTTAAACATGGCCTCTACTGAGAGCACATTTCCTGCACAATGTTTCACAGATACAAGGTTTCACCAGCATGTTAGTGAAAGTAGGAAGTTAGTGGTTAATTAATTTGAAATGTCAAGTGTAGGTCTAATTCTAGTGAGCTCAGAAATGTGTGTGATGATGTGATATTGGATTCTACAGCAGCTTATTGGAGACTGGATCACATTTTATTGTCAAAACAAGAAGGCTCCTCCACCCATAACAGTCAGCAGCCGCTGCACAAGTGTATGCATATGTCCAAACACACAAGTGCGCACACACTCACCTCCTTTTCATTAAGACCAAGGAGTGAGAGCAAAGTTTGCTTTTGTAATTGCCCTGCTCTTGCATACTGTTTGACAGGCAAACAGCGGTGTGGTCTCGCTCTTCAGTGTGCCAGAAACTCTAACAAGCAGTGATTAACCAGAGGCAAGGCCGAGTCGGACCGCAAATTCTATGTCAAGAGCAGAGCACAAGTAAACCCTTTCTTTTATTCTGTCAGAGACAATAAAAGATGGATGAAGGTGAGGAAATGATCATTTCAACTGAGCAATGGCGAAAAGTCAATGCTAGACAAAAATTACGCTTTACTCAATGTAGCCTGTCAAGGCTCAACTGGTATTTGTTGAAGTCCTTTCAAAGAGGCTTTTCAAGGGATCTTATACAGTTCTCACCTTCATCTTTAAAATTCTTAAGCAAAAAACAGGCCTTGAATTGCAGAATCAGACTTCTTTCAATGTCTTAAACACCTAGATTAACCCTAGTAAAACCTGGAAAGAGGGCAATGAGCAACTTAACAAGAAATGGCCCAAAATGATCAAGAAATTGGTACAAAGTTACAAGAAAATTACCTGAAAATAAGCAACAAAACAAGAAAAAAAATATTATGGCATTTTTTTCCTTGTTTTGTTGCTTATTTTCAGGTAATTAACAAGTAACTAACTTCTTGATGATTTTGCAAGTTTGCAAGACACATTTTGCTAAGTTGCTGCTTAAGTTTTTGTCTCAGGTTTTAGAGGTTAAAATACTTGCGAAAGGCATCTGAGCGCAGCACCGGGAAAACTATTTTCAATCCAGGTCCTAAAGGGTTAACTAGGAATGTCCAGAGGCTACAAGTTCTATCATAATCTAGACAATCAAGACAAGAACATGCTTCCCTTAGCTTAGCACAAAGACAACAAACAGCTTGTCTGGTTCTGTCCAGTACCAACAATATTTGTATGCCAGCACTGCAACACATACTTTCCAAAATGTTGAACTATTTCTTCAAATCTTGGGACCCAATATGAGTTGGCGAAACATAGTTTAGCATTTCAAGGTTACAACCAGTGGCACACGATGGTAGGAGTGTAAATCACAAGTTTAATCACGATACAATACGATACTGTACAGTAAGGCACGGTATGATACGATACGATATTGATGGTTTGGACAATAATCGGGGGCCTGTGATTGATATGAGATAATATCAGTAAATATCTTTTTAGTTTTTTTTCTTGGCTGCTTACCATAATCTGCCTGGCACTATCTGTTGCTAGATGGGAAAGGATGGAAATGTGCTTAGGCAAAAAATGGTGTTATAGATGTGCAATGGAAATTAAAAAAAAAAGGGGGTATCTTAACAATGATGATATGCATCAATGTTTTCACTTTGCATCAATAATAATTGTTGAATCGATATCTGGATCCAGATCAATGTATCGTTGCCCCCTACAGTGTAGCCCTGTTGTCAATGGCCAATAGTTTGTATAATTTTATAATTAAACATCTTCAACTGCTTAATCCCAGGGAAAAGTGAAAAGGCCAAATCATATTTTGTACTTCAGTTCTGGAGATACAATTTCCTGAAGTTAATAGGAGTGAGAATCACATTGTGCCCTTTATTGTAGCCATATTCTATGACTTACACAGATAAGACGGGTGGATTATTTATGTACAAATCTTGCCTAAAGCAAGTTTGAATCTTTTCTGGCCAGAAAAGATTAGCTAAGGATACTTGCTCTTTTTCCAAAATGCTGTGCATCACACCTGGGAGCTGCCCAGTACAACTACAGTCATCTGCTGCTGGCCACTCAGCAGCTCTGCTGAAGTAATTGGAGCCTTGAGCCTTCTTGTAAGCGTCTTGATCAACGGCACGTGTGCCATAATTGCTGAGGGAGAGCGGAGAGTTGCTCATTTACTTTCCTCCTCAGATAATCTCTGCTGGTCAGCCAATCTGAACCAGCAGGCGACTGATCACATATTTGAGGCTATTTGGGTGAAAGAGGGCTGCGCTGAGTTCCCAACAATAGCATAAAGGACAAAACAGATTTCTTCTTCATTGACTTGATTGTGCTTCATAAACACTGATAATTGTCTCCTCCACCACAAGAAATAACACCTCATACCCTGTGCAACTGATTTGTTGTTTTAACCAGTAACTGTTCATTAGCATTGCTTTTGATACTTAAAGGGCTCCTCATTCGACATCACACTCAATATTCAGATCGCCAGCAGCATTTTTTGTAAAAACAAAATGTTTTTCAACTTAAATGAGACCCTCAGAAACATTTTGGACTGTCATGATGATTTGATTTGACAATTTAATAGAAGTCAAATGTTTCCCATACATTCATTTCTTTATTGCAGCCAACCAAAATATCACTAGGAGTTTCATCCGCATTAACAGACCTGCAAAAACCTCAGAATCTCACCAACCACGATTGTCAGCTACAGCAACATAGAGTCTGAGCACAGACAGCAGAAAGATAACATCTATTTCCTCCGTAACGAACACATTGCTATATTAATCAAAATCACAGTAACACCAACCACACAACTGAATATTATGCCTTTCTGTCTTTCTTCCTCTAATGCAGTCTCGTCAAAAACAACCTATATATTAGTGAATATAAAGTATATATTTCAGGGATTTTTAAACCTATGAAATCCAATTTGCTGGGACTGAGAGAATTTTTAAAGGCGAGTGCAAAAGTTCCCACAGTGAGCCCAACATGTGTAACTACAGTTTATCAGGAAGCTCAGTGTGTCACTTCCTCTTCTCTATCATCATCTCTCATCTCTTGGCAAACTTGGGCCAAATTTATCAAGTCTGCAGCGGCTCTATACCATCAACACTCGTCTCTGCCCTGCTCCCCTTACACCCCCCCGCCTTGTCTCTCTGCAGCCTTTCTCTCCTCTTCTTCCTGCCCAAGAGAGGAGACACGGCCATAAATCTCAGAGTAGCTAATGAACTGCATTTAACAATAAAATGCACTGGAAATGGAACATTTCATTTACAAGAAGATCAATGGCAGTGACAAACACCCTTCTCGGAGCGACTAGTTAGCGGGATGATGTTCCGCAGGCAATCCAATCAATCACTGCACACCGACGCCGAGATCAATCAAAGAAGGAAAAGGAAAGGGGAAGAAAAAGACTTGAAGCTTTTCTCTTTATACTGTATTCATGGTCTTTATTTAAATAGGGCCACTAATCACTCGCTGAAAAGTCCACCTTCTTGTCCCCTTATTTCTTCTACTCGATGGATATTCTCCCTTTTTCTTGATCTCCCATTCTGTTTCTCCCTCTAACCCTGCGAGCACTGGGGAAGGCAGTTGAGAGGCAAGAGGAGGAGAGTGAGTGATAACCATCCGGGGAGTCAAGTGCTCCATCACCGCCATCCCCATCTGCGACCCGACAAGTTCATAATGCCAGGCATCTGCTTTCATTTATAAAGGCCTCACTTAGCCCTCACACACACTCACAGTCTCTCCAGCTCTTTTGCTACGCCCTCCCCTCCTCCTCCTGCTTTCTCTCTCCCGTCACTCTTTTTCTCCCCATCCGGCTGGCTGAGAGGGAGAGCGCCTCTTGTCCCCCGCCTCACCTAATCCTCCTCATCTCCTCCTCTTCTTCTGCTCGAGCCCTCTCAGGTTTTTTACCCATTTGTCCTCCACAGTTGCATCCATTTCTTTCCCCTCTAGCTCTCCATCTTCTCCTCTCACCAGGCTCCCACTCAAATATGAGAAACTATAAAGTGGCGGAGTTGACAGTGAGTAAGAGTCCTGTTTAACAAATTTTCATTTCGCTTTAATTGGAAAGATATACAAAATATTTCAAAATGCCAAAGAGTTAATGCACAGTATATAAAAATTTTGAATTGTTTCAATATAAACTTAATTTACTGTAGAATATTTTCAAAAATGAAAATGGATAATCTTCTTTTTCAAGGGGTTCAGGAGGCTAAGAGAAAAAATCAGTACAGCATAGTTACCGATATTTTGTGTGGAAATATCATATCGATACACAGTTGCAAAGTATCAATTTTCTTACTATATAAATGATTGAAAATACAAATATAATTTAAAAAATGAAAATACAAATAAAACATTTGGTAGCCTACTAATAGACTAATAAAGTGACTTTTACAGTCTACTAGAAACATGTTACCACAATAAAAATGACTGAAGTGAGGTGAAATCATGTTATTCAATAAAAACAGACGCCGACAAAGTTTTTCCTTCATTAACGGATTAAAAAAGCTTTTAAATCACAATATATCATAATATATATTATATATATTATTATACAGTACCTAGCGTACTGAAAAACATTTAAAATCTAAGTAATATTATATCATAACATTGGCCTCGGGTGATTCCAACCCGTTGTGTTCAGTATTATCAGCCAATGTTAACTTATCATGTTTTATAATTTCTTAAACTCTAAAGAAATGTAAAATGAGTATTAGCTGTTTAATAATGTATTCCGGCTAGAACTCAAAATTTTATGTTTTATGTTTAGACGAGCTAAAACAAGTTGTCTTCTAAGCAGTTAATCAATGGAAAATGATTCTGCTATAATTCTGATAATCAATTGATTGTTTGTTGTTCAATCAAGCAAAAATGACATTTTCTTGCACAAAGATTTGCTGCTTTTGCATTTTATATGTTTTCATTAAATATTTGAGGATTTTGGACATCTAAGGACATCATCTTGAGCTATGAGAATGCATAATGAACATTTTTCACTTTTTCTGACAACTTGAGTCCATGTATTGTATCTTGAGTAAGCTGTCAATCAACAGCATTCAGTGCACAAAGCATGCAGTCACTGCAGCAGTCTGCAAGTCAAGAGCCGTTCTGTGAATTGAGTGGGCAGACAGGCTTTTTAGTAGATGAATCATATGGTCCAAATGTCAGTTTCAGTTAGAGAATACTCATTATCTTCTGTAAACGTACACTGCAAAGTGAAAGTTTGACAGAGGAGACATTTGCAACCATTAGGTGGTGCACTTCTCTCACTTACATGCAGGGACCTCAGAAGAAGACAAAAAAGAAAGAGAGAGAGAGAAGAAAAACTTGCTCTGCCCATTATGAAGTAAATTTTCTGAAATGGGTTTTTATCATGAAAAATAAAATGCAACATCTGTTGTAAATATATTTGGATACATTAGTGTGTCCTCTGAGGGCTGCATGGAAATCACAGGCAGTCTTTGGGTGTGTATGTGTGTGTGTGTGTGTGTGTGTGTGTGTGTGTGTGTGTGTGTGTGTGTGTGTGTGTGTGTGTGTGTACACTCATTTGTGTGTGCGGGCATGCGTGCTTCATTTATGCAATGAAGTGGCCACACACAGTTTTTAAGCAAAAGACAGAACAGAGCATCGGACTGAAGAGTGGACTTCTCTTTTCCAGAAGGCTTTTGTTAAACACCTCATGAAGTACCTCTGATGGAGCACTTCAGCGTTAAATCTTTGTCTGGAAAAGTGAAAAAGGGCAAATGCAGCAATAAGAGAGACGGATCCTGAATTTAAAAGAAGCAAAAGCTGAGAAAATATAGCATATTATAATACCTGCGCTTTAACGAATAACAGATATATGGTTTATTTCTACACTAAAATACATCCTGTTAACTTTAGTAAATTAACTCAGAGAACCAATAACCAATAATTTTAACCTCTACCTTACAAAATAATAATATTTAGATAAAAAGAATGAGTACTATTTTATGTATGTTTGAGTTAGGCTCCTGAAATTCTCCAAAATGGAGACTATAATGCAATAGTTAGTTTACAAGGTTGTAAGAAACGTGCTTTTAATTATTCTATTTGTCACTTTTCTGCTTGTGTTAGGACTGTACTAAAAAGTAAAAATACCAAAGCATTTACTGAGTAGGCCTAAACTCATTCAAAAACAGGAAAACAGAAAATCACATTTCAGTTTTTGAAACTGGTTGAGGTGGAAAAGTTAGCGGATTAATAAAAGTAAAATATGACATATTAGGGCTGCTCGATTATGGTTTTGTCAATTTGTAGAGCACAATTATTTAACATATTCACCTACTCTTGTGGAAACATTATGGATTTATCGAACTTTACAACTTTTTTTTACAGTAGATTTTCTTTAACTTTAAATGTAATTCGACTGTAGGTGGCCTTTTGGTCTGAACTGTAACAGTTACGGCACTCAAATACTGACACTATCGGTGTGCGGCTTTGCTGATACCACACTCCAGCTGAACACAGCAGAGGGGAGGCGAGGATCACACTGCATTTTTCCATTGACCTGCTAGACTTAGACCATGTTTAGATGAGAACAGCCCTAATAAAAATGGAAAAGTCTTCATTTATATGGATCTGCAAAAACAACTGAAAAGGCTGTGGTATGCACATAGGCCAGTAGTTGGTGGTGTAACTTTGTAATGACACACCACAGAAGAACAACATGCGCCTGCGCATTAAGTGCTGAGTATAAACAAACACGTCCATCTGGACGGACGATGAAGCGGGATTACTACATTGAGTCACACTGGATTGTAAAGTACGCCATTGTTGTTATTGTTGTCCTCCTAATTGCGCTTGGCTATCTGTCAGAAACGTAATGCACTGGGCAAAGTGCGGCTGTGACATCACTACTCTGAAAGGATCCACGATTGCCAGTTTATACGGCGACACAGGGGTGGCATTTTTAGAAAAACCTACACTCTCAAACCCAGTTTCGCCAGTTTGCATTTTCAGGCTCCCAAAACGCTGTTTTTGTGTGAACAAAAGGTCAAACTGCAACAAAAGTTTAATGTTTCATGCAAGAACACTGCTGTGTAAACAGCTGCTTACTGTTGCCTACTTATCACACTGCTACATGGGCGTTTGTTTGAATTGCTCTATTGACTGAAATTACTGAGTAAAGGCAAGTTGCTGACAGAATAAGACACCAATAAGATTGACCCTTTGTGGTTCTTTCTCTTTCATACTGTAGAGTCACACGGCGTTACAGCCTCAGCTCACTGCCACCTGATGGAAATCCTAATGCACTACGAAGCAATCAATCAAACAATGAAATGTGTAGTACATCTGAGTTTGGCATCATTTAGGGATGTTACCTTGAGTCCTGGAGATGAACTAGTGATGGATTCTTTCCCCTTTTTTCTGACATTTTATTCATTAAAGCATTAATTCATTAATGAATCAACCTAGAAAATAATTGACGTATAATGAAAATAGTCATTAGTTGCAGCTCTACAATGAATTAATCTTTAATGGAACCATTATTTTTGCTATGTCCATCAAGAGACATAGGAACATATCATCCAATGAAACAATAACAAACTAATGAAACGTTCGTAATGAGAATGTGAAGGACATTTTTGCGAATCAGTTGTATTTATGAATACTTTAACTTTGTCAGTACAAAGTTTGGGTTATCAAACTGAGTCCTTGTGGCTCTATGCACCACTGTAACTGATCCCACACTGTACAGCAAAACTTGCTCATGTTTTGGCATCTTTCACAGTGTCTGCTGCAGCCGTTTACCGCGGGCTACGCGTCCTTGTGACAGTGTTGTTGACAGTTGACAGCTCCCTCCCTCCGCGCTACTGTCTCCCCCCAGCTGGCTGGCTCTAACACTAATGGTCGCCCTCAGTAGGAGCTGGCGGGTCGCGGGTGCCTTTGCCGTCATCATTAAGCACCATTGGTTTAATGAACGCGGCATTTAGGAGTGCTTGGACCTTCATGCTCCGCCGCCTCATTAAGTGGAAAGCAAACTAATATGGGGAGCAACCTAGAGCTCACCTCTAGAGATGAGAGAGAGAGTGAGTGAGAGCAAGAGGAACACACGCACACACACGCACACACACGCACACGCACACACACGCACATGCACACACACACACACACACACACACACACACAGTGTCTGGAGGAGGCCTTTGATGGAAAGGGCTTGAACCAAGTTGTAAACGATAAGAGAACAGCAGTTTCTTACAACTTTGAACATGGTGTAGCAACACTAGCAGTTTAAACAGTGATCATAGAAGTAGTAAACCCATTGCTAGAGGAAATTCCAGTATTTTCAGCTAATGCTTTGGTATAAGCATTAGTAGTCAAAGTAGTTTCAAGTTATAATTTCAAGTTTGAATTTGTCTTTGCAAATTTAAATGCCGTTCTTTAATGTCACTGACTGTTTGTGCTTTATTTTTTTTAAAAGCATTGGTTCAAGCAGCATTAAAGCACTGGTACTGTTTTAGAGGTATTGTTTTGGAACCAGTATTGGAAAAAACCCAAATGGTACCCAAAGCAAAGTGCAACACAAAATTTCAGTGTACCAGTCAGGCCTAGCACTTTGAAAATGTTTTCACCAGCCCAACCCTGATGTAGTCACTTCACTCTTTCAACATGAGCACTGTATTAAGATACATTTTTAAAAAAATCCAAAACATATCCTTTAACCTATGGTTAGGCTGGTTTCATCACTGAGAGTAACCAGAAATGTGTTTAAGGTGTCCTCTTGCAAAACCTACCAACCAATCAAAAACAAGCATTTTCCATGGCTGATACATGGGAATATTCTAGTCTAACGAGGCTAAACTAAACCTGAATACCACTATCCTGAATAAACTATGGTTATAAAATATAAAAATATAAACCTGTAAACCTGTAAAGTACCAGCCTACATGCAACATTCAAAAATCCATACACAGCACCCTAATTTCAGTCATGACCCAGTTTCAGTCTAAAGTCTTTGGCTTTCAGAGAAGCTGTGAATGAGGGAGACTTCTCAACCTGCCGCCCACTCCCTCAGGTGGCTGTGCCAAAATCTGCCCACACCTTGCCATCCATCCTGCCATTTTGTCCATCCACACATCCCCTCCTGCCCCTCCTCTTCCTGCCTCCTCTTCCTTCCTCATCTACCCGTCCCTAGGGTGGGCCTGGGTGGAGATAATTCCCTCTCTACACAGAAACAATTAAGGGCTCGGCTCAGGGCTTTATGGTCAGAGAAGCAGCTGCTTTTTGCCATTTCTGGGTCCATAACTGTCTGAAATGACAACGTGGGGGGTAGAAGAGCATCCTGGGCCCCTCCTCCCAATTCTGCACAGGAACCATAATTCTTTTCCGCCTATTCAGCATATATCACACACGTCTGTAAGACAACTATAAACAGATAACGTCACAGAGTATTTGATGTTTGTGTGACAGATTGGAGTTGCAGTCAGGCCGTAAACATTTCTTGCAAGCAGATGCTCAAGGGGCCCAAATAATTAGGTTGTTTCAGATAACCTGAGTGGGCGGAACTGAAGAACAATACACAACAGAGTGACGTCCAGAGACGCAGGCAACAGGTAAGAAAACAGGAAAAACTGCAGCCAATGCAGACACGAGTACATCATCTGAAGGTATAAAACTAAGCTATGAAAAAGTTGTATTCAGCCCACAAGAAACATCTTTAAATTCTGTGACACACACTGCTAAATACAGGCAGAAGCTACACTGATAATACAATCTGTAGTTTAAAGGTGTCCTATGGAGTTTTATTATTTTATTATCATTTAAACTGTATGTTGCTCAGTCACTGAGTGAATCATTGAGCTCTAACAAATGTCTTTCCTTTCTCAAAAATGGCTGTGAGGGTAAAATTATCAGTATTTTAATCCCTTTGAACACTGGATCGACATCACTTTTCTTGCTTTGCTTGTTTAGACACCTTTCAAAAGTAGTTAAACCTTTGAACCCTGGATAAATTGGTTTGATTTCTTCTTCAAAAACATAGTAAAAATAGGAAGCGAGCAACTTGGCACCAGATGTCCTGAAAATAGCAAGATTTTGTAGATTTAGATTAAAAAAAGAGACATGGAAAGACATCTGGAAGACTAAATTTAAAATGATCATAATCACATTTGTTATTATGTTACAGAATAATTTTTATCTTTAAGCACTTTTTAATCAAGTCATTGCCTTGTTTGTGTTTGTTTTCTACTTTTTTGTGCTAATTTCTTAAATTGCTCATTGCCTTCTTGTCTTGTTTTTGAAAGAAATAAAGCCAATTTGTTAAGTTTATAAAGTTCAGCATTTTTTCCTCTCTCCTGCCTTGGCTATCAAAATGCTGCATATCTTTGCGTGCTAGAAGGGCACGTTATCAACACATGAATTGCATCGTTATATTATTCACAATATACACGGGCTGATAAATTTGGTATCAATAATGTAAAATGTATATAACATATATATATATATATATATATATATATATATATATATATATATATTTGATAATTCAATAATAGCTGATATATAGTGCCAATATTATGAAGCAAAATTGCCTTCACTTACTTAAAAAAGAGCAGCATCTAAAAAAAACTCACGCTTAACACAGTAGGTGGCATTATGCTTGTTTAAAGTTGGTTTGTGATGCTTCAGTAAACACAGGCAAGAAGAAGAGTGAGTGCAGCACGCTGTCTGGAGAGCCAAAAAAATGGTCTGACTTTTTGCTGTATCAGCAAACTTTCTGTTGCTACTGTTACACAAGTTAAAGACAGAGATTGTCACAACGGTCAGTTCAACATCTGCACTATTATCACAATCTAACACATCCAGCACCAAGCCATTAAACCAAAATCAAACCCAACAAACTAATTTTTTATAGTGCAATCCTATCCAGTAGTGCCTGTGATTCTATGGTTTGTTGGTGAAATGATTACAGGAAAAACATGAAAAGGAAAAAAAAGTAATTACTAAATAGAGACACATCCCATGTTGTTAGCCATTGGTATACCTAAAAAGCCTAAGGGGAGCCGTCAATTTGTTATTTATCTAAAAATCAGGAGACATTCAAATGTAAGCTTCCAATTCTGTAGTGGATACAGTTGACCTTATTATTATAATTATTATATCATATTTTTCTGAATCTTATGCTGCATTCTTAAAAAACAATGTTCTCTGGCTTCAACCACTTAAATTCAACTCAACACAATTAGGTCTGGCTCCAGAGAAATGCTTATGTGAAGATTTAAGCTTGGATCAGAGACTGATGAGGTGTGGGCATCTGTGCTTGATTGTGCATGTGAGTAAATGTGTTTGCATGCTTGTAGGCTACATGTCTCAGTATGGCAGAGTGATGGAGAAAGAGTGAGAGCTGTGAAAAAGAGAAATGAATGAGTGGGAAGTGGGGAGTGAAAAAATAGCTTGGTCTTTGGCTGTGTCATCTCAAGTGTTGATAAGTGATACTGAGAGAGGTGTGAATGGTGTTAACAGGGTACCCCAGAGAGGCTAATTGCTTAAATGGAGGGTCTAGTCATTATGGAGACCCTCGGAGTGATTAGTGGAAACAGTGATATGATAATGTACAACAAGTGATTCTGCAAAACTCATTCAACTTTAAAAATAAAAAAAATACTGAAAGACTGCTTATTTCATCAAAGGAAATTCCACAAGTATTTAGTGAAGTGTAATACCAAGATCTGTCCAGAATCACCTGTGTAATCATGGAAACAGGGTTTGAAGGTTCAGTGCATTGGGATTTAGGGGGATATGCTGGCAGAAATGGAATATAATACAATAACTATGTTTTCTTTAGGATATAATCACCTAAAAATGCCAGTGTTTAGATGCTACCCAGAAGCCTCCCCCACACACAGTTGTTTAAAATCAGACATACGGACTTGGTGCTTGCTGCTAATTTCGCAAGCCTCTCTGTGTGTGGAGGAAGCTTCCGGGTAGTAGGTAAACACTGGCGCACAGATACCACAGGCTCTCGTTACATGATCACGGTTACCAAACTAGGAGCTACTAGCTACAAGACACCAGTGACGTTTTTCAAAACAACTTGGGACGTCAGGGCTTCAGGACACTTTGATTACTGTGGACGAGCAGTATGGAGACATTTGGTAGTTCTATGATGTATTTTCTTAACGTTTGAGTTCTGGTCACCATTTGCTTCAATTGTTTGGGAGATTAGTGTGACTTCTTTTATCTGTGAACATCCGGCAATGTTTTGTGGACTATAAAACTATAAACCTCATGCCGATGGAAAGTCGGCATGAGGATGAGTAAATAATGGCTGAATTTTAGCTTTGGGGTGAACTTTCCTTTTAAATTGCTTTTTTCAGTCTTTTTACTGGTTTTAATCGCCTGGTCTGTTTGTTCTGGAGAGGAAGAGACCTCTGCAAATAATTCGGCTCCCAGTAAAAACCTCCCAAACATCTGAATCTTAAGTTGTCAGAGAAAAAAATTAAGCAAACATAGCAGGCGCTTGGTCAGTGGCCTGTCTGCATCAAGCCAAACACCTTAGAAGTAACATTGCTTTATAGCGTGTTTTTACCAGTTTTAATCACTTGGCCCGCTAAGAAATTCTAACTGGTAGAAGTTTTAGCTGGTTGATATCCGCAGTCCTTACTGCTAAACGACAAAAAATTTCTGAAAAATCATTCACACTGTTCCTTTAAGTGACTGCACTCACACACTGTCTGTGGGTGGCTTTGATTGTGAAGTTCAGCTTAAATGAACAAGATCTATTTATATTGGAATACACTTGGACTTTCTATGCATGGCTCAGTCTCAGAAGTGAACCGCTGTGAGTCAAATCCAGACAAGAGGGTTTCCCTGACATAACAATAAATAAATAAATCTCTGTGTGTTATATTAATATTGAAATAAATATATGGAAGAAAAATAATTATTTGATTTTAAAAGTAGCTATTGCAGGTGCACAGTCAATTACTTTTTTATTACTTTATTATTTATTGATTTTTAGCCTCATTGTCTCATTATTTCCCAGATTCATGAAAATTGATTGATTAATTCATTTATCAACACGTTAGGACAATACTTTGGTTTAAAATAAATAAATAAATAACTGAAAGAAACCAATATGTAACACAGCCTCAAGTATTTGAGCAGTGCTTTTCCATTTAACAGAGAATGGTGATGGGAATATGAAAATAGTGGATTTGCACAGATCACTGCCATGACCACTGATGCTGCATATTTATACCTTATTTACTCCCTTTGCCTATCTACGATTACTCCTTCCTACTCCCACTGATGATCTCCATCCCTGTATCTCTGCTGTCTGCTCATTATTTTTCAGATGGAGGTCAAGGAAAGACATCTTCATTAGGATTTGCCCTGGAAAGTTGGATCACTCTCTTGGACTGTTTTGGCAGAGGGAGCTCAGACAACCCAAATAGCACTCTAATGCTACAGATGTCCTATTGATTGACTCACTGTCAGAATCAATAAAGTTGGGTTTTCAAAATGCCTGGGCAATCACTGAGACGTTAAGGTTGCTCCTGGATAAACAGGGAGATTTATGGGCCAAACTGCAGAGCGGATTGCTGCATAGTAAATCACAGCCTACAGGATGCTATAAAGAAGGGCTTCGGGAGGAGTCTGATATTACAAACCAGTCTGATTTCACACAATATTTAAAACGGGGTTCGTACAGTCATTACAAAATGAAATTCAAAGACTTTCAAGGACTGTTTCAAACACTTTTTTTCATTTTTAAGGACTTCATTCAAAGCAAGTCATTTATTTTCTTTCTCTTTTTTAAAGACTCTTTTTTTTAATAACTCTCTTTCTTTTTAGTAAAGAGTTACTTCTAACACTCTTTTATGCATTACTCTACATGATCCTCAACAAAACATCTGAAAAGCTGTAAGGCTTACACTATTATAATGGACAACTTTTGTTGCGTTTCTAAAATTTCAAATCCATGTAGTTTTAGAGTGAGCTTCAGTTTAACTAAGAAACTAAAGTGAGCGGTGACCCAAGTTCTCCTGCCTGCTTCACACCTACTGACTGTCTGCACACAGCACAAGAGGAGGGGGAGAGACCTGCCGCGTTTGACTGATATTAGACAGAAGCTGCATTTACACTGCCTGTTCAAGGTGGAAATATCACGCCGTTATTCCACCTCGCCATTCTGTATATATCACCCGATCACTTAAAAGGGGGGAAAAGTAGTCTCACCTCTTAGCCAGGTGTACGACCTAAAGCAGTAGATTTAAAAAGCAGCTGTTGCATAGCAGCTAATACAAGGAAGAACAGCAACCGTGAATGTCCACAAATTGGGAAAACAATGAGATTTGGGAGCTCCTTCCCCTCTAAACAGAGGACGAGATTAGCTGTCATATAACAGAGACAGTAAATGATTGTGATCGAGATGTTATGCCTTTGTTATAGTTCAGAAAGCACTGCCATCATATATAATATCTCACACTACAAGCGGACGATTGTGTGTTAAATTGCAGGATGCTGTGATGCAGTGTATAATCACACACTGGAGCGTAATGATGCCGCCATTGTTTTGTTCCGTGTGAAAATTCAAGAACGGTATAAAATGGGGACTTTGCTGCAGCTCTAGAGCACGATCTCTGTGTAAAAGTGGCTAGAATTTGTTTACAAAAATCAGTGCACATTATGAAGGCACAACTGTCTTGTTTTTTCACTGTGAATCCTTCTCAATCATCAATTATAACCAACAAGAGGTGTGTGACTGTATTTCTCTGCAGACTGAGACTTTTATGGGTGTGTTCAGCCACGACACTCAGGCGAGGTTGAGGCTTTATAAAAAGGTCCAGACCAGGTGCCAGACTGTAAGTAGCAGGTATCCAAGAGACACAGGATTAAAAAATGCAAATGTAGCAAGGCAAAAATTCAAGACGAGCATAAATCTGGGGTTTACTTCTACTTCCAATTTTGCTGGTGAGAATTTAACAAACAGTATCCAAAACTCCTAACTGCATAACACACCTTTAAAATAGAACCATTTGAAAGTTGCGTAAGAAAACAACACCAGCTGGAACTTAAGTTTCAATTCCAGTTTTTTAAGGCTATTACATCGGCGCACCGCTTAAAAAAGAGGACAGTGTATCCTAGTGAAAGTCGGCTCATTAAGTAAAATCATGTTAAGTTTAGCCATGCCAACACAGGACTAACGGACAAGATGGTAACGTGTCAGAAAAAAAAAAAAAGAAGAAAACAAGCAATTTTTGGATTATTCACAAAATAATTATACGGACTTGATGAACAAAACTTTGCTTAAAAAAGACTTTTGACTTTCAATGACTTTTTAAGCACAATAGAGGCTAATTTTCACGTTTTTCCGATACTTTATGTTTTCTAGGCAAAATTCAAGCACATCAAGCATTTCAAGTAACTTATGCAAACCATGTCAAAATAAATAATACAGTTTTTCTAACAGGCACAACTGATAATGTAACAAATTCCACAATCATTACACCCACCGCAGGGACTCAGACATCACTCGCTGACCTCCCTTTCTCCAAAAAGCCAATCTTCAACTCCGCTATACAGCAAACTGGTTCTCAAAGTGCCACCCACAACTACTGCTGTTCAAAAACTGCTGAGAAAGCAACGGCCTGGCCCACAAAGGGTTAACCCCAAACACTCATTGTTCAGACTCAGTGGGGCATGTGGCCTCATTCAGCTACCTGATATGCCCCCACCACGCCCCAGAACTACTCACAGCCAAGGTCCCCACGTCACTGTATTCATTAATTATCAACTTCATTTTTCAACGCAAAACTGTAAACAAGATGGGGAAATGGGGAGCTGGAGAGCGATTAGTGAGGTAAAGAAGGCTGAGGGAGGCAGGGAGTAAGAAATAAGGAAGAAAAGAGGAAGCGGGAGGCAAAAGAAAAGGGGAAGAAGGTGAATGAGAACGCTGTTGGGCAGAAGGGAAGACCAAACATGGGGGACAAGGAGGGGAAAGTGACATATTTTTTGCAGGGTTTGTAATTTTTTTTTTTTTTACTAAACAGCGGATGTTGCAGAGGCATCCCAGTGCCTGTTCCCCTCCTAATTATTCCAATTATCATGGCACACTATGAAAACGTGATTAATAACACAGAGGATATTGTTGTGGCAATTAGCCATATGGTGGTGGGACTCTGCTCTGTCACGATTTTGCCATTAGCATCTACTTATGTTTGTCAGAGGCATGCAGCCATGACAAGCTCAAGTTCTGCTCACCTTGCACTCCCCACTGAGAGGCACACACGACGGGGGTGGGGGGAGCTGGGTATTCCTCCTGGCTTCTCGCCTGAGTGAATTTTTTATGCGGCATCCGGTCGAACTGGGGACAAAATGTCAACCGGCGTCTGGGACGGCCCATCAAACTCTGGTGCTCCTGGGAAAGAGAGGGGAAGGAGGAGTCACGAGACAGGAATTATTTGTGCTCGCTTGTTATTCAAACACAAACAAAATGTATTGATGCATATATGAGCAAGCTCTCTCTTCGCCCCTTTTTTGTTTGTTCCCTTAAAACCAAAATACATGTGCACGTGCAGGCTTGTGCACGCGAGCAGACACAGTGACATGCAAACACACACTAGGTCACAGCCAGTCAAATGAGTCGAGTTGACTCTGAGTCCGTCTCCACGGTAAGCAGTTTTTACAACAAGAGCCCCCTTGTTAAGACCTGTTGGTATTCTCCAGATGGCAATAAAAATGCATGAGGTCTGCTGGAACCGTGGAGAAGAGCTCCGCCACTTAAGTAGGAAAAACAAAACCTCAGAGAAAAAAAAAAGAAAAAAAAAGCAGGTAGAGTGTGTCGCCAAGCTGATACTCCAAGGACTGAGAGGAGAGCTTCAGATGAGTGCAGCGCCACTCTGGCTGCTGGTGTGCACTTCCGAGAACTGAGGATGTGCATCTTGTTATCCATCTTATCAACTTAAGATAAGTCATCTTGTTATGCCACACAAGCTGGCATTTGACTGTCAAGAGTAATGTTCTGTCAATGTTTGAATATCATTTCAAAGGAGCCAAAGTGAGAATGACGAGCAGGGTGCAGGGTTACAAACTCTGGAAAGAAAATGATTGAGGTTTGCCTCTAAACAAGTTAGCCCCTGTTTGAAGAAAGTGACACCCTTAATTGAAACAAAATGAGTGACAGGAAACATTTTAGCATTTCATAAAGTTTCTGAAAAACAATAAGTTTCTGAAAAACAAAAATCCCAAAACTTCAGCACAAACTGGATTTGGATGCCTGGACTGTCAAAATGCTTTTCTTATGTTTGTCCACATTTACATAAATATTTATGGTACCGAAAGCCTATTGGTGTAGGAAAATTTTTACTTGTGAAATGCAAAACCTGCCCAAAATACATACTTAGAGCTGTATGTTTAATTGTATTTTACCAAATATACAGCTGCAGCACCACAGTAAAGAAACGTTTTATTTATATGGGCTATAAGCACACTTTCCCATTTAAATACTGGCCAATATACACTCAATACATGTGGAAATTATTTGGGAACACCAAGCTTAAACTAATGCAGTCAACAACGGTCCAGCAGTAAACTCCCCCTTTCAGTTTTAGTTGACTATTTCAGAGGTGCTGATTCAAAATTATAATCATTTGGAGGATGCAGAGTGTGGTGCTGTTTCTTTTGATTATATTGCACATCCTCTTGTGGGATCATTTTTTTAAGTGGAGCAGTGGCTGTATGAAGTACTTATCCATAATCAGTGTATTACCTAGAGTAGATGTCAGTCCATAGACCCCCTGCCTGGAGCAGCAGACAGGAGTACCACCATGGAGGCTCGGCAACACAGTGCTGTGGAAGGGGGCAGAAAAAACGAAGTATTTTAAAGAAAATAAGGCATATCTAAGAAAAAAAAAGCAATACTAGTCAAAAGCCCTCTGATGCTGTCGACAAAATCCCTTTGTTTGTTACACAAGGCTTTTTATTGTGGAAATATAGTATTTGTGGCAGCAGCAACACTTGTCCATGTGAACAGTGCAGGCGTGCAAGCTGCAGCAGTGTGGCCCAGGAGTAATTATATATATCATACTGAGAATATTTTGACATCTTTACCTTACTTCTGACAGCCCTTTCCTTGGGCACTACATTTTCTCAACCTTAGAACCTAACATTCCTACTAGGGATGATAATCAATCGACAACTGATTGATCAGTTGTTAAGAATTTAATCGAACATGTGAAATTTAATCGATGGGCTATGTTGTGCTGTCAAAGTATAAAAAAATCTGATTTGACTTTCTTTGAAATAAGAAAAGTGATGATTATGATTAATTGTTTAATTAATCGTTAATTTTATCAATAGTCGATTAAGACTGCTTATGATTTGCAACCTTAAGTCCTAAACATAAATGCTACTTTGCTGTGCACTGTATTACGTTGCATAGTTTACACTGTTAGCTCTTTCTTCGCCTCCAGTTTCTACAAAATATTCCTCTCTCTCGATTTCAGCTCGTTCAGTCTCCACATGCAAAAGGTCTGTATACTTTGGCACATCACGGTGTCCTATTGTTTCCACAGTGAACGGCCTTTCATCCTTGTCATAATCACTTTGTTTTTTTTTCCTGCATATGTTTTGTCTTCTCCATAAACTTCTAAATGCATTGGGATGTGGAAGTTCTACAGTTGAAAAAATGCAGTGCCAAAGGAAAGGATTTTTCACTGGCAAGGTAAATCAGTAATAATAATAAAATCATAACGGTCTGGTGTTTGGTGGCTAAAAGAGGTTTTTGCTGATGCTCTTATCCACAAGAGCACATTTCTTAGCTTCTGTGGCGTAACCCTTGTTAAAAAAAAAATCTGATTTCTCCCTTTAAGCAAATTAAAGTTACAATTGAATTCATGTGGCACTTAAAAGTTCTCCAAAACAGCTGACACACAAGCACAACAGGACCTTATATGCATTCAAAGCAGCAGCATGAGACCTCTGTACACTACCACATCATACTCTACAACTGTGAAACTTCTAAGCTGTTTTGTTGAGCTACAGCACAACCTCCCAACTACGAGAACCTGCCTCTGCATCAACAAACAGAAAGAAGAAACTGAATGAGGAAGGAGTACCTGACAGCAGCCTGGATGGCCACATTATCTCAGGGCCTTAATATGGGCTGAGGAGTGCAGCTGAAGAGGAGGGATATGGGACTTTTCATAGCCATAATTAAAACAGCAAGATAGATTCAGTAATTGAATGAAAAATCAGGATCTGAGCAACATCTGTGCCAACCACATAAATCATTTCAACGAGAGGCTTGAAATGCCATAAAACCCGTGTGACTAGGAGTCAGAGAGCCTGTCAAATGCATCTCAGGGCGGCACGGATGACAAGATAACAGACATTGGACCTGCCACTTTAATTCACTATTTTAAATAAACTGGTGGGATGAAACAAGCTGAGCACATGACCAGAATGTCACTATACAGGGCTTCAGGACATGAATGACAACCTACAATACAAACTAAGACCTGAATGTTGTTTTTGTTTTATTTTTATCTTTGAGGAGAAATAGGTGGTAAATACTGTTTTACTTTTATAACACACACGGTAAAGAGCAGAACCTCACATATACTGGTGCGCAAAATGAACAAGACAAGACGATCAACTGCGAGACTTCCTGTCCAATGACTAGCATCTTGCTGAAATTCTCCACAGTATAAACAAGGTCACATAAGCTGCTTTTGCCAAAACCACATCAGAAATAAATGAAAAGGTCACTGCTCCATCTGCATTATTTCCTGATTTGCAGGTGCAACAAAACATCAATGATCACAACATAAACCACAAACTGTCGAATGCGAGAAAAGAATGCAAGCACTTATTTTGGGGAAGTTTTAACACAGTGTAGTAAGCCATCGGGTTTATACTATTTCTGGACAGGGGTGTGAATTGTGAAATCATCAGAACGTACAATGCAATGTGGGAGTCACTATGCTTTCTTTTTGATTTGATTACATTTTAAGAGTCATGATTCAGTTCAGTAACTGAGCATGAGCATATTGTTCAGCCTTTACTTACTTCAAACTATGGCATGAATTGCCACACACGGTGGTGGAATAAAACTATCTACATTTACTGAAAAACATTTACTTAGTACAATTTTGAGGTACTTTAACTTTAAATTTCCACTTTCTGCTCCCCTGTACTCACACTCAAAAAAACCTTTTTACTACTCTACATTTCTTTTATAAATTTAATTACTTTGCAGTTTCGGATAAATACAAAATACAATCAACAAATTAACCTGCATTAAGTATTTCAAGCTAAAATTGCATTAATGTTAGAAGAGAAATTCACAAGCAATGTACATAAACAAATTAAAATTAGCTCCACATTTACCAGCTGCAACATTAAGGCGACGCACACATTACTGCATCAATTATTAAAATCCAATTATATACCTTGATATACATTACTCTTAAATGGGCCATTCTGCATAATGAATACTTTAAGTATTTTGATGCAAATTAAGTCTTAAGTAATGTAATGAAAATATTACTTTTACTTGTAACACAGAATTTGGTAAATGTGGTATTGATTTTTAAAAATGTGTGTTGTCAAACTACTTTTTAACAGTTAAATAAGTGAGCATCTGAAAATCTAAGCTACACCATGTTGCTGTATTTTTGTTGTTGTTAAAACTGTTTTAGAGAAGTGCTAATTCAATGTTATGATTACACTGGAGGCTGTGACCTAATCTGTGGGGCTGTTTAGCTGTATATTTTGAATACTTAGGGAAATTGTTATAAATGGTGTGGCAAAAATACTAGAGACACATCCTCATATAATGCAATAAAAGCCTAAAAGCTAATTTTACTCTAACTGCTATGCTACTGTTACCACTACTTGTACCATTACTGGTAATGCAGTAATACACGTACTGGCCTATTACTGGTACTATAACTATTACTGCTGTTATTCTTAGTACTACCAATACCATAAATATCAAAAATTACACATAAAAAAGATAAAACAAAGAGTGTATAATAGATCAATGTTTCAGGAATATGCAGTAATACAAAATAAAATATGAGGCAAACACTGCATGACATACACAAAAGAAGATACTTTGACATCAGGTGAGGTGTTCAGGTGACCTACCTGAGATCATCCATCCATCACAGACCGTTAGCTCCCCAGTTAGCTTCCCCTCATCTTCAAATCATCGCACTCGTTCATATCTGACTATTTCAGACGAAGTCGAAGCTCAGTAAAGATAGTCCCCAGCATATCTGAAAGTGTAGTTGAATAAATATGTTGTTTACGAGCTCCAGTTCAAACGCGCTAGCGCCAATAGCAGCTCTGCGGTTAAAGCTAGTTAGCTGTGACGTTAGCATCAGTTAGCCGCAGGTAGAAATGATCCACAGGTGTTCCGCTAAATTGCTCCCGACGCCTCTCAGAGCCGTTTTACGACGTGTACGCGATTTGAAAGTGTTTTGCAGTTGTCTGTTTTATCTCGAGACAAAAAATTACCGCAATGTCTTAATTTTCAAATCCGGAGGAGAATCGAAGAACTCCTGCGCTGCCTCACTGTCCGCCATGTTTGTTTCGGAAGTGAACTCCGTCACTGGTTTTCACTTCCGGTCCGAGGACGTAAGAAAAAAAATAAATAAATAATAGACCTGACATTAAAAGAAAGTAAAAATATTTTCTTTATTGCTGCCTAACCCTTTAATGCCTAAGCAAATTTGCTGGATTTCTTAAAAAAAAAAAAATTAAAGGCAATGAGCAACTTATAAAGGAAATTATCAATACATTCCAAAATTTAGCAAGAAATGCATAAAAATAAAATAAACAAATAAATCAATCTAAAAAAGGCAAGAAAATAAACTGAAATACTAACTAAAATAAACTGATGTGGATTCAGGTTTCAGAGGGTTAATATAAAAAAGGCAAAGAGCCCATAACAATTTTCATTTCTCCCTTCTTTAAAAATTGAACAGAATAGGTAAATAATGGATGTTAAGCTGAAATAATAACCTACTTATCCTAAATTAAGTTTATTTACCTTTTATACCTGTATAAGTTGCGTCCACTTAGGCTAACAGTACTCAAAGCTACCAGAGCTACATGATGACCAGCACAAAACCAGTCAGAGCTGTGAGGAAAAGTGTGAAAAAAATTAATATATGAATATTTATTCCTGTAGCCTTATTCATGTAAGGGGAACTAGCTAACTCTTGAAAGTGAAGTCACTTGGCTGTGTTGGGATGTTGCTGACAGAAACAGCAAACAGATGAAAATATGTCAACAAAACAGTTACAGTGTAAATTGACCTAGGCTGCTCGATGCCAGTATGAATTATTATCCCAGCCTCGTCCTTTTTCTCAAACACTGTTGTTTAATTTAAAAACATCTGAGTTAAACAACATTTTTTTTAAGTAAAATTGAGCCATGTATAAATCAGTTGTCTCAGGACGACTTGTAACTTCAATAGCAGACCATAATGTGCTTTATTTACATGCTAACATCCACTTTGTAGGAGTGTTGAAGGTTTCAGTCTTTTCAAATGGGGGATATCTAATTTTTGGATCATTCTGAGATTTGTGGCTGACTTACATCTGAGAGCCGCCTCCCCAAACTAATCTCATTTTCTTTACAATAGTCTGGGATTTCAAACATATCCTTTTTTTAATTCTGCTGTCCCACCTGGCCACAAAGAAAGTTCCTAAACCACAGTTTCCTAAAGTTAAACAGTCATCTAAAATGGGAGAAAACCCACTTAGCTTGGTGTTGTAGCAGTGGGTGGCTTTAAGCGCAGTCCCTTGACGTTTTAGAGACGATTTCACCTGAGACAAAGTGCAACCGTCATTAATAAAAGATTCCTCACTGCCCAGAGCGAGCTAAGATTCATTTAAAGTCCTCCTTCAACTCAACAGGGATACTCCACTCGCGGGGAGATACAGTGACTACACAGGGAAGCTGGGATTTAGATTCCCATATTAAGTATTTTACTACAAAATTAAATAGTGTAAAAAGTGGATTTAAAAAAAGCTGAACACCTACTCCGACAACATGTTTTATTGTCATTTTGAGTTAATTAAAGTTGCATTAGTTTGTTTGTTTCAAACTTTGCTCATCAATTTTTCTCGCCAAAACATATTTCTGCAGCTCTTTGTGATCAAGACCTCAGTCACACACACTAATACACTTGAAAGGCATGTTCTCTGGGTAGACATGATCCCTCCTCTAATTATTCAATAATCTAATGACACAATTGGTCATGGTGAGCAACACCACGCGCTGACACCAGATGGTGGCTTTTGCGATGAAACCCCCCACACACCCTCTGTGCATCCTCAATTTGGTTGTAGTCAGAAAGAGAGAGGCCTCGTCTGTGCTCTCCGACTTGCCAAAGACAATTTGAGGAATTCATCTCTGATATTCTGTTAATTTTGGAATCAGAAACCACCACCTTGCAGCATCGTTTAGTATCTACAGAGCTGCAGACAGAACATGTGCAAATGGTCTCGTCCGCCGAGATCGACGAGAGAGTAATTTGTTTTAGCTTTTGTGCTATCAATCATCTTGAAGCAGCAGGTGCACTTCATGTCGACTCTCGTTCCGGAGCGAAACTCGTCATCTGTAGATGTGAGGGCTGTTTTTCAGGCCCTACAACATTCACTGAGTGTTCTCGCTGCAGCTTCGGGGACTGAGTGATGTGATGACCTTGATCTGAGGCAGCATCCTCGGGGCTGCTCCAGGGCAGAGGGACAAAATGTCAGGAAAGGTTTGTGCAAGATGCGGTGACTGTAGGAATTTGTGCGAGTGTTGGAAGTGTATGTGGGTGTACGTGTGTGCATGCATATGTGTGAGAGGAGAGGTACATATCAATAACCTGTGCTGCCTGGCTTTTACTTGCTAATGTCACCTCCTTGTGGGCCTGTCTTCATGCTGTATATTTAGACAGTTTTATAGATGCACTTGGCACCTTTGAATGACAGCGCCTGCAAAAAGCAAAAGGATTATATGAACTACAAAACCCAGAAATCAACTGCACCAAACATATCTATGAACTAGTCAGTAGCTATGTCCCAATTCCATGCTACATAACAGTACACGATATGTACTAATATTTATGGTATATTGTTTTTTTGCAGATAGAATTCAAATTCGATAGAAGTAAATGTACTTTACAGTTTTATATAAACAGGAAATTATGCAATACATGTATTTATTTAACCTTGATTTTACCAGAAAAACCTCTTGAGATTAAAAATCCCTTTTTTAAGAGCATCCTGGCCAATACAGACAGCAACAAAAGTTACAGACAGACAACACTGAACAAAATACAAAGTCAAAATATACAACTCCAAAGCAACAATAAATGCAAAAACAACACAAAATAATCATCATCAACCATTGTTTATTCAGGGAAACTGACGTAGCATTCAGCTCTTTAACAGCAATGCTTTGAATTCACATTCAGTGGGCCAAATACATATGCAATTTATGATAACAAATTCAACAAAAACTTGCAGCAATGGCTGTCAAAAATCACAAATTGCAATAAAATCGGTAATTAAATAAGCAAACAAATCTACAACCAGTGAAAAAAATGCATAATAACACAACAGAAGAAAAGAAAGTAAAAATGATGACAATAAAAACCAACATAACCATAAATAACATTTATATCTGTGACATAATTAGCCAAAGCAGGAGCACTGTACAGTTACTTTATTATCTAGCATACACTTATAAAGATCTACAGACACACATCTATCTCATTTCAATACCTCTTGTAACTTGTTTCATTTATTTGGTGCAAAAAACCCTAAAAGCTAATTTACCAATTTACCAAGTACTGACCTGGGGAGTTTAAAGGGACAAAAAGTCCAGTGATATAAAAATAAAGTTACCACAAGGAAGGACTAAAACTATGTATGTTAACATATGCTATAAATAAACCATAAAAACAAGACAACTACAAAAACAGCTAAGATGGGAAATCTTCAAATCATCTATTTAACCCTTTGAAACCCAGGCAAATTGGCTTTTTTCCTCCCTAAAAACACGGGAAGAAATTAATAAGCAACAAAAGAAGTTTGCAAGAAATCTGTGGAGGGAAAAATACCTGAAAATCTGCCAAAAACAAACATACAAAAAACAACAAAAAAAGCCTAAAACTATTAAAATTCTTTAGAATAATCATAGAAATATATAACTACGAATACAGTTCACTGGACATTTTTCCCGAGCTTCTTTGATGGAGGATGCAGTTTTTTAAATTCTTGCTGTAGTCGCTTGTAATTTTTTGTAATAAATACAACATGTGCAAGTCCGGCACTGGCTAATAGTCGACAGGGTAACACTGAGACATTCCTCTCCACTGAAACCTCTCTTGTTGAAGGAAATTAACCTCAGATAAAAATCTAAAAGGTTAGTTCACCTAAATCACTCAGAAACATATGTTGTTACTTAAAGTCCTGGTGGCATTTATGTAGATAATGTCAGTTTTTATGCGCCAAGATTTCTAGCTTGATCCAATTATTATGGAAATGAATGGATTTTCTTTCATGCTGGTCAAAGCCTTGAAAATTTCAAATATTTTTTTTCATATTCTGGTGCTATGAATAATCCACAGACCCCACTTTTAAAAGTTTTAATTGGAAATGAATTAAGTTTGGGGGACAAATATTGGAAATCTAAGCACATTAAAACCAAAACCAACAGCAGACACTTATTGAGAAAATGAGAAAGTTATTGAGAAAATTATCCCTTTTATTGATTTGAGTGAACCTTTAAATAAATTAAAAAGCATTTCATCAAACATGTTGACAAATACAAAAAAAAGAAAGCACACATAAAGACGGTTATATCAAAAACCTTAGTATTTTGTTATTCACAGGCTGCTTTAAATTCCTCTGGTTGTCCTTGGATCTAGTGTACATTTCACTCCAAACTTAGTAATAACAGCGCTTTTTCCAAAACAGGATGATCACAAAATGTTTTACATTCCATCAAAGGACATAAACGCCAATAAAAAACAAAAGCTGAAGCAGCTAAAGGCACTAAGACATGCTTGATCATCAGCATTAATTGGATAGTGAGGGAGGATAGGAAACTTTGTTGCCATAAAAATCAAAATAAATAATTGCTAGGTGAAACTCGGGGAGAATGCATTCTCGATCTGGCTGATCATAAATCCTGAAATAATGACATGCTTACCCATAAATGACTAAACAAGGGGCCATTAAGGCATGCATGACTTCTCCTGATGTCTGTGCAGCAGATGTTAATAATTTTTCCATAATGGAGAAGGAGAGAGGGAAGGAGGAAGCTGCTCTGTTTGATCATATCAAAGAAAATGTCAAATAAGGGTCAGCAATATATGTGAGAGTGAAGAGAAGACAGGAGCGAATCCATACATTTAATTTATGACCTGTTAACCCTTTAAAGTCCTCACTAAGAAAAAATATGATTTTTTTTCCTTTCATAACAAAAATCAATGTTTTTTTTTTATAGACCCCAAAGTTTTTGGAAATATAGACCTTTACCAAATGGCTGAGAATGCTGTTTACAGTAATGGTAAACAAAAAAGGGGGAAAAAAAAGTTACAAAACATATACTGTTATATTGCTTGTTATAAGTTAGTATACCAGTACAATTATAATTTTCACATATGTATTCTAAATATTTACCATTACACGACTTTGTAAACACCTCAGAAACAGTAAAAGAAAAAATCAAATGGATATAATTTCTCTCATCAAATATAATGGAGTAATATTAATTATATGACATTAAAGAGTGAATATTGTGTCTTTTTTTCTTTTGTAAAAAAATGTAAATCTATTATCTTAGCATCATTACTTTTACCTTAAAATGACAGTTCAACAGTTAGTAAAGCAAGGCTTTACACAGTATAAAAATCATACTTACAAAATGATTACACCATAATGTATAACATTAAATATATCATTTAAAAACAATGAATGATAACAAGTTTTTTGTTAATTTCTAAGCAAATAGTCAATTTCAATTTTACTAGCTTAGCTTGCTAAAATTGCAAATCAACCATTTGGTAGAGTTTTTTTTATTTTTTTTTACCCTCATTATTATTATTTGTATTTTATTTTTTTGTATAAAGTTACATAGCTCTGTTCAGTAAGACCTCTGAAACTATAACATTTCTCAGAAATATCTCTTCCTTTGAAAATTATACCACATAGAGCTGTCAAGTCTGGAGTGATAATTTTTTTTAAATTAATTAATTAATTATTTTTTTGCTTACTAACTTCCTGTAGGATGCAAACTGTAAAGACAGACTGTTTACAGACACAGCAACATCTAGTGGATTTTTTCAGCATCATAAACCTAAACTGACTGGTAGAGACGTCTCAATCAGGTTAAGTCAAACACATTTTTCAGTAACAGAGTGACTCAAAATTTGCTCTACTAAGCGGCTGAGCAGGAAGTTAAAAGGTTTTAATGATGTTAAATGAAACCGCAGCATTGCATTTACGGAAAATTAACACTGTTTCATGATTTATTCTTTAAATTCTAGTTAAAAACTCATAGTTGACAGTCAGACGTGAGTAAGGTAACAGCTCAAAGCAGACGTAGATGTTATCCGTCCCCACAGTGTATCTCTACATCTCCTGTGTGTTCTCTCCTCGCTTTTCTGGCTTCTCGTTGTTGTTTCCAGATCTTAATGGGAGATATTTTCACGTTCGGGTCCGACGTGACGATGCAGCTGATCAGCCCCAAATGTGAGCCCCTTATCGCACACAGATTGGTTCCGCCAGCGGGGAGACGCGAGATTATCAGTCTATTAGATTCATACTGGCATATGGCACCGATCACATTAATGCTGATCTTGATTCACCCTACCTAAAACGCATTATTTCTTAAGGCTCCGCTGTGATCTTATCATCCCGACTGTCAGATAACAGCCTCACAGAAATATCCATCTCCTCTTTTGTGATCTTCTCCATTGTCTCAATCAGGCACTTTGTCACTTTTTTGTTTGTTGTTGGTCTTATTTCAAATTTGACATGAGAGGTTAAATCATTTTTTAAAGTTTTTTGTTTTTTTTTTTACTGTGGGACATCATCATTTAATACAGGAATGACTCCAAACATCATCGCTGCTATATTAATCAGCGCGATATTGTCGTCTTGAATGTTATGCTTTGTTTATATTGCTTTTCATTCTGACATTTTATGATTGCTGTTGTAATTAGAGCAGGTAGGTTATTGGAGCATGTTATGAGACTTGCTGCTTTATCACCAGATATAAATCCAGAATATTTATCCTGCTTCTGTGATGAACAACAGTAGTTTTTATTGACAAAGATAATAAAATAAACTTGGAGCTATAGTACTTTGTATTGCTAAAACCTGCTTATTTTCTTTCTTTTTCTTTTTTTTTTGCATCTGATGGATTTAAAACACAAAGACGCTCTTTTGTAAAAGGAAAATCAGTTGAACTCTAGGCAAGCTAAATGTCATATGACTGTCTTGCATCAAACGATTTCTCAGAATTTAAGCAACTGACACAAAAAGCCACCTCTACTGAACTGTTACATTTAGGAGATTTCGTGCAGCAACCTTGAAACTTCTCCTGGACTCTGTTCAAATGACAGACGAGACAATTTCGCAAGTCTCAACAGTCCAACCATATGTGCTTTGATTTCCCTCCGATCAGCAGCTTTGTTTGGTCTTTTCAAACTCTGCCAAGAAAATAAAGATTGAAACTTACAAAAAACAAACAACTAATGTGCCATCTCATAAAATTATTAATGACTTTGATTCATTAGCTTTGAGTTAAAGATGAGAAAGACATTAAGCTCCAACCTTGATTTTTTTTAAGTGCATCATTCACTCTATACGCATTTATTGTGAAGAAAGCTTTTATCAGTTTTTTGCCTCGGCCCCAAATTGAGCCCTTTGGTTTAGTTCTCTTTCGACAAACATGACAAATAACACTTTTTAAGTTGCATGATTAATTTTTTAAAAAGCACTTTAAGCTGGTATACAATGCCATTCTTTGTATCGAGATTAATTTTAAAGCTGAGCTCTTTGTTAAGGAGCTGCGCTGCAAACTTGGACTTTGACCTTGAATATTAATATCTTGTTGAATATTCATTTACATTTAAAAGTTTAAACACCTCGGTTTCTGATGTAGTAAAATGACTCCAGACTAATTCATCAATTGGCACCATTCCACTTTTTACCTCCGAAAACTTTTAAATGATCTCTCATTAACTGCTGTGACTACTTCGTGGCACAGTGATGCACTAGAGTAAAAGTTCTCAAAAAACTATGTTATCACAGTGTATCCCCTTTGAAATAAATTTCAGCCAAGTTCCCCCTGACCAGCGCGACACACTTTTGGTTGAAAAACAATAAACGAAAGTAAACATGAAGGTGACTGCTGCAGCCGCCTACAGTTTACGGCAGTCAACAATTGCACTGAAAATGAATATACTGAAAATAAAATGTGCTTTATTGAAGCTGCATTTACATTATTTATGAACTTTTTTTAATAGTGTAATTACGTATGGAAATTGTGCATAACTGATATTTAAGTTAGTAATATATACATCATCAAACCTCATGTCCCCCCTGCGGTCCTCCAAAGAAACCCTTGAGAACAAGAACACAAGAGGACTCTCAGCTTTTAGGCTGCGCTCCATCTGTGTTCAAAACACAGACTGCAAAAATAACCAATGACGTCACCCATCGGTTTGCAGACTTCTGTTTCGAAGCCTCTGGTTAAGGATTTCAGTCATTTTTTGGAGCCTGCATTGTAAAGTTTGATAAATTTTTCTTACATAAAATAATCTAGGAAACTGATTGCCTTAAAAATGTGAGTAAATATCAGTCTTAATCTATGTTGACTTTATATCTTATTGTTAAGTTTACACAATTTTGTGAAGTTGTTGCAACTTAAAAATGACAAGTGGAATGAACTTGTTCTTTCTGAGTATTAGCAACTTCAGTAAACAGAGTAAGTCTGACTTAACTTGATCATGACAAAGAGGATTTTGCCACAAAGTCTTATCATTTTTATCGTCTTTTATTGCATTTATTTTTATATTTTCTAAAAAAAACTTCTAAAATTTTGCTTTATTCTTGTTGACCTTTGTGTATGTATTTTGTTCTGGCCTTTTTGCTTTCTCTGTTTGGCTTGATTGTTGATGTTGATTTTTATTGTTCCCTGAGTTCCTGATTTTGCTTTGTCTGTCAAATGACTTTGTAAACAACTGTTTTTAAAGGTGCTAAATAAATAAAGATATTATTATTATATATTATAATGAAATGAGATCTGCCAGTTCAGTTTTCTTAACATGTTTGCCAAGGGCGCCAAATGTGCCATCTTCTGCAATGTCGCTATAGAAAACTTCACATACTCAAACACTCAATTTTTACTTGATTGACAGAAGCATCAAAAATACTGCTACATATTAAATAATACTACGTCTTATACTGCTTTTAAAAAGGTGCCTTTGTGCCTCAGTAGGGCACTGACCAAGCATTGGTATTTGAGTTGATATTGAGACGGGTTTTTTATATAGGCTAGTTTATTACTTTTGATTGGACTGTTCCCCAGCAAAGACATTATGCAAGTTTTAATGGAGTAACTTGATTTAGTATATCACTAGTTTGAAACACGCTAGAAGCTAATAAGAACTTAGAAACTTAATGCAGAAACTTAGCTGGAGCAATGCCATGCTGTCCTTAAACTTTACAAATTTTCAGTGTTTGGGTCCCAGCAGCTGCATTTCAGTATGTGACTTGCTTTAATGTATATTGGGGTGCTGCTCTAACTGACAAATTTAAACTGTAACTTGCCTAAAGCATGTCATAGTCAAACAGAGGGGGGAGAAATGCAGAACCGCAAGCTTAGTGAGCAGCCTCTCAGAGCCAGACAGTGAGCGATGTTAACTTCATCTGCTCCATTTCGCCGTTTGTGACACTTTTTCTGCTTGCACCATAAAGTCTCTTCATTCTCTTTGTTACAGTGCAAGAAGATCAAACAATACAACTTTATTTCTGACTAAAGCTGAAAATAAAACAGCACTGGGATGGCATGTTTAAACAGATTATTATTTTCTTAAAGCAAACTCCCCCTTAAACCAAAAAGATCTACATTTTTAGTCTGGCTTTTAATTGCACTTAATATATTTATCTATTGACTATTTATACACATTTCAGTGTGTTTTACAGTTTTATTAGTTGTTGTATAATTTCATTTTTTGTAACATATTTATTGATTATTTTACTTTATGCTGTTATCCTTTCATTTACCTCTTATTTACCTTTTAGAGTATTTTATGTATTTATCTATTTTTATAACTATTATTTAATTTTTATATATTTATTTACCTCTTAATATATTTACTCAATGTTTTGGTGTTTTTGTTTTATTCTATGAAGCACTCCGAATAACAGTTTTGTTGGTATGAAAGTGCTATTAAAATTAAATAAAGTCTGATTATCATGACACAGTTAGCTCACTGCCACCCTGACTTCACCTTATTGCTTAAATCTTTGGCTTCAGTTAATGGCAAGATGGTGCCCACTTTTGGTCTCATCTCATCAGTGCCATTCACTCTGTGAAAGGACAAGGCTGCTGGCTTTTTAAACAAGAGCATTATTCATAATTATATTTACAAAGCAAGAACTTTGTATGAAATGTGATAATTCTTTTTGCTGTTGAGGTTTTGCATGAGAAATGGCTGCAAGAAGGCCCACCACACATTTTGTAAGAAACGGCTAAAATGCACTATTGATGGACATGACAGATTACATTTCTCTAAAACTGCATTCATGATTTCATGTCACAAATAAATCAGTTAACTGAATAAAATAGAAGCAGCGCAGAAAAACACCAAAACAGACCCACTCAGGTGCTCCCAAAAATCTTCCAACCAGCCTCTAAAATCATCTCAAACCTGTGCCAACTGTGTCAGAGGTTTTTTGTGAGCAAGTGGCATTCAACAAAACAAATTCTCTCTCAATTCCAACACAACAATGAAGATTCTCGATTAGATTTTGCATCCAAAGTGACGTTAAAACACAGTGGCGTCGGGGCGATAGAATAGAGTTGAAACTGCAAGGCAAAATCCCTTTGTTTGCCCCAAACTGCATTTGAGTTTATTATCCAAAATACTCTGCCAACACAAAAGCTCCACAGTGCCAAAGTAAAACATTTACACACACTGCCCAAGCCACTGCAATAAAAGTCATGAAAACAGAAAAAAAAACCTTTAAAGTTACGTAGCAACGCTCCTCAAAGCAAAACACTGCTGTAGATTCTGCAGCGACTGCAGCGACCTTGAGAACCTCTTGAGAACCTCAGGAAGTTCTTCCCACTGAGAGTTGGCTGCACTGCTGCTGGATATCAGACTGTGTATTAGACACTGATCTGTTTAATTACAGTCTGAGTCGCACGCCATCTGTAAGAGCACCTCATCGCCTCTCTGCACTATCCAAACGACTTAAAGAATCCAGAGATATTGTACTCCAAGGACGTGCTTAATTGAGTTCTGAGCGCAAAGTGCACTGCAGCATTCTTCGACTTCACTGATGTGAGCTTGGCCGAGCAGGCAGTTTCGAGTGCTTTGTGGTGATATGAATTGATCGGAAATTGCTTGTGATTGTCAATTACATGCAAAACAGGGCTCTGAACAAAGCGCGATTACAGATTTGGTTAACTCCTCGGCAGAAATTCGACTTGTGCGACAGAGCGGGGCCAGAGCGAAGAAGGTAAAAATAACCCCAAACATGTAACAATATTGTTTCAGGAGGCATGAAAACAGACGTTTAGCAAATGGATTTGGAGGGAGTGGGATGAGGCGGGAGGGCTAAATCTGTCTTGTTCATTTGTGACGGACTTGGCGTGAAGCAGTGACTTGAGCTTGGATAAAGAAAAGACACTTGCAGCAGAATTCTGCCAGTCTTTGGTTCTCCGTGTTCGGCACCCCCCTCTCGCCACTGCCGCCACTGCCACTCCATCACACACACCCACACACCCCCTTACCTTCCAACACACTGCCGAACCTGGTGCTCCGCAGTCACCCATTAATCCCTGCATGTCGGATCCCAGCCAGGTAATTACTGTTTAAAAATATTTCATCCCATTCTTTCCCCCTAAAAAAAGAGACAAATGGAAACAAAGGGAACACAGTTCTGAACAACGACAAAGAGGTGCTTTAAATGCATTCTCTTTTCTCTGGTGGAAACGGTGGCTTTGTTTGCACACAGTACAAGGTGTCTGAAACCAAATCTGCAGCTATTTCATATTTAAATGCAGCTGTCACGCTCTAGTTTTTACACCCGGTTTGGAAAGTTGGTAATGCTGCTTCTTTCAGAGAGAGAGAGAGAGAGAGAAAAAAAAGCTTCTGTTTGTGGTGCAATAAAACCTGTTTGTTGGTTCACTGCCAGGCAACTTCCAAACTAAATAATTTGAAGAGGGATGTAATTATGAAATATATTTCAGTCAGTTGAGAATTTGCAGAGCATAAAACGTCCTCATATGGACGCTTATGTAAATACTTTTTTCCATTTTAATAAAGTCACATTGAAGACTAATTTCAAAACTTTACTCTAAACATCTGACTGTTCCATGACCTCAGCCTGTCATTACTACAGTCTGCGTACAAGCGATTATCTGACTGTTTGCTGATGATAACTGGAGCTGACATGAGATAATATGATAGCAAACATGGCTAACAAGCTGATGATACTGCAGGAAGGTCTGTTTCACATGATCTGATGAGGCTAATCTGCAGTATGTGACCTGTCATATCACTAAACACCGAATATTCTGTAAAGTGAAATACATCAACACAAGGCATGTCAATTTATATGTTTTTATTTCTATTCATTTATGGGAGGTTACTGGGTTTCAAAGTGAAGAAATAGTAGATTAAAAAATAACCTTTTTTTTTGTTTAAAACCACTATGTGCGGATTATTTCTAATTATAGTCTGAAAATCTGATGAGAAGATTTTGGTTTTTAAAAAATAGAGTGCCCCAGAGATGATGTTTTTCTGTATGCAGAAGCAGAGGTCAGCATCGGCCTGGTTCCCCCGTTAAAAAGTCAATGGGATTTTGGTTTATAGCAGAAAAAAAGCACTCTGGCAAACCAACATTAATGATACTCACATTTTGTTCAGCAAGATAATCTCCACAAAGAAACACCACTTTTAGGATTTTAAAGATTAAATGCAATTGCCAGAAGTAAAAAGCTAACGTCAAGGTGCATGCCAACTATACGCAACCAAAAATCCACTCCTGTTCATTTTGTATCGGAGGCGACTGATTTCCTGTACAAAGCATGCTGGGATACCTGCGACGCAGACCAAGCTGGCATCGCGAGGAGAGGGAATGAAAATCTTAAAATTTCATACAGTGGTCACATAAACACAGTCACTCAAGCTGCAGAGCGTCCTGAACAGCTCTGTATAAATCCAGGAAATACAACAGTGAAACGCTGGTCGAGGAGGGGGCGGGGTAGTGCCAGTACCGTGGTGGCATCTTTAACGTTGCCACCACAACAAGCCGTGTTCAGCGCAGTTTGATGTGATGAAGTTTTGTTGTCTCACTTAGACATTTGTTAGCCACTGGCTTTTTTTTTACCCTAACCCCATGCTGCCACCAGGGGTGCCAATGTAAGCAATGTTCAAATCTAGCGGTTTTGGTGAGATGCCTGATATAAGCTCTGTGGTCAACACAAGCTTAAAAGACTCTTATGTTTTGTCCTGCAACATAAAATACACCAGTAAACACCCCACTGTGAACTTTGAAGCTTTTATGTGTCATGTCTTAAAAAAAAAACGTCGCAAACAAGTGGCTAAATTAGACTACAGAGGTTTTCCAACGTCATCTACTCAGTAGTCCGCCATAAGTGGTTGTGACATTATATTTTGGCGACCATGGTAGTTCATTTATAGCCTAACATTTGATTTTTGCCTCCGTCGATTCCATTTACCGTTCAAAAATCATAAAAGTTTTGTCCCTTTGTGAAGGTTATTGTGTAAGTATCATAGACTTTTGTTTGCCACAGAGCTTATTTTTGTTCATTAATCCAAAATCCAATGAAAAAAAAAAAAAACACAGCATTTTTGACGAGGGAACCAGGGCGATGTTAACTTCCCAGTTGGCATACAAAAAAACATCCTCCTTCCAGCACTCTAATTCCCCCGGAGGTATTGGGACTATTAGCCTGCCGTGGTTTTGGAGCCACATAGCACATTTAATTCTCTGTTTAATTTTGCTGTACAGGTTAATGATCTGGAAACATGTCAGACATTAATGACAATTTGAGATCTTTTAAAATAAGTTCTGAACACTTGACTTAATGAAAGAGCACGTTTTTTTATTCTCCCTGTTGGTTTGTATTACCGCTCAGTATTAAATAGCAACAAAGCAACACATTTGACTTATTTTCTCTCCCTCTTGGCTTTAATATTCACACCTGTCCACCACATATCATGTGTCTAAAATTAATAAAGTGCAAAGTGTAAACTGCAATTAGTGAACTTGATGCTTTAATAACGTGCGAGGTGACTGTGTCTTATTCCTTGTTCTTTCACACTAAATAGTAAAACGCTCATGTTGTGACATTATGTCTCTAAGAATAGAGGAACGAGGTGGGGGGAGTGAGAAATCAATACGCTGGCTCTGGCAGGAGATGTAGTTAATATGCGGCTGGGTGGGTGTAGTGAAGGATGGGGGGCATCAAATGCGTCCACCCTTCTGTCATCGCATGAACTTGCAAACACGACAGCATGTTAATGCCTGTGTTTCACTTGGCACAGCTTGTTTGTCTCTTCAGGTTTCAGTGAGGGATAAATATGTTCCTCATGGTGTCACAGCGGTGGGAAAACTGCATCTCCAAATGGTTAAATCTCCAGAATTTTTTAAGTTAAAACAAAGATATTCCTGTTATGTAGTTTGGATTTGGATGGCGTTTGCCGAAACCCAGGCAGGGTCATGCAACCACAGGTTAAAGGTACAATCTGTAATTCAAATCTAACCCAATCACTGTAAAATACATCAAAGGATTGGGAACTACTGTCACTCTCAAATTAATGGACTAACTCGTAATTTAAGAGGAAGCCTACGAGCCGTTTGCTCGTAAGATGGCAGTAGCCGTATCTATGATATTTTAGCTTCACCTCAGTACAGCAAGGGTAAGTGGAGACACACAGTCCATCTTTAAATACCATCTATGGATCAAATCTACGTAGTCTCATACAACGGTTCTCATGTTATTAAAGGAATTAGGACCCAACAAATGACGCGACATACTTAACATAAAGTTACGTACTTGATATAAAGTTACATAGTTCATGTTTAGGCAAGTAAAATAACAAAGGTTAGGTTTAGGAGAAGACACATGGTGACAACATACTTTAAATGACTCAAAAGTTCACTCAGAGGTCATGTGAGTCCAAACACCGGTCTAAATATGAAAGTCCTGTGTTGGATGCATAACTAGATAACAGCTTGGGTCAATATTTCCCAGGCCGTAATGAAATCGAAGCTCTATTTTTGCCGACGCACGAATATTCTGCATGGGTGTACAAGAATTCATGAAAAAACACAAAATCTGTTTTATGAATTTCAGTGCAAATTGTTAAGACTAAAATCTGTGATTTAGGGTGAAGTCGCTTTAACAAGTGAATGTGTTCTGATGGCCATTTTAGAAAAAAAAAAGTAACACACTGTAAGGTGATGGCTGGAAAAAATAGTAAAACAATACATGTTTTAAAATCCAAATGGTTGAAAAAATATTATTTTCAACACCTTAAAAACTTTGTATTCCTTCAAGTAATACTTGAGCATAATTAATATAGCATATATAGTCTGAATTCAGGGTCATCTTTCCTCACAGGTGTTTTCTCAAAACAACACAGGCTGGATATAATTAGACGTGAATACGGACAAAAGAGACGTCTTGTGGCATATGGCAGGGTCAGATGGAGAAGGAAAATCTTGTCATACAGCGGCGGAAATCTATTAACTTGCATACATATGGATTTATGACAACAACTGGCATAAGGAATCATGAATAACTTACAGACGGATGTTCTTATATAAGCATCAATTGTTAATTGAAGGAGCTGTCACACTCCCTGGGGCTGTCAACATAGTTTTATAAGCATTCAAACTCAGCTTTATCAAATCAATGGTCTATTCAGCGCTGCCTGATTCTCCTGTAATCCATCTTTTGCGCTTTCTGCAGGGAAAAAGTACTGAAATTTAGTTCCTGAGACACATGATTCACTGCATGAGGAAGCCATTTTTTACAGATATCGTCCTGGCAAAAACGCTGGTGCTACACCGTCTTGGCTCAGGTGATTTCCCCGGACCCCAAGACACTGACGGAGACCTCTGTTGCATTTTTCATGTCTCGTCTCTGTAAACAGAGGCGGCGGAGTCAGCAAGAAAGGCTCGGGGTTGTGCTGAGGAGCTCAGGTGTGCTGACAGGTAGATCTCTACAGGCCATATGGGGCTCGCTGGGGAAATCATAACCCGCCCTCGTCTTACAAAATGCACGTTTTTTACCACACAGAAGAAGAATGAAAAACCTGCCGCACACAGAGGAGACCTGTGTCACACAGCATGTGAACACGTTCATGGGGGACAATGGAGTGGACGATCTGGGGTTCCTCTTTCTCCTTAAACACTTTAAGCTTCATGTACTAAGAGTGTTATTAACCTGGCCTTTATTTAACCCTTTAAAACCTGGATGGACATCAGTTTTTCTTGTGTCGCATTCAGATGCCTTTCACGAGTATATAAAACCTGTGCAAAAAGGATTAATTCTCTTCAAAATCCTGGGAAAAGGCATTGAGCAAATTGCAAGAAATTGTCAAAAGGTGACAAGAAAACAACCTGAAAAATTATGTGGAAAAAAAGGAGAAAGACAGAAAAAATATTACAAAAATATTTAAAAAAGAAAGGAAAAATATCCAGAAATCATATTTATACTTAAATATATTATAGAATCTATAATATTTTTAATTTTTAGATCTGTTTTCTCGTAATTTCCTTGGTTGTTCTTGTTTTTAACTTTCCTTTTTTTGGGAAATGTTCAATCATTTTCCTGTAACTTTTTACTAATTTGTTGCTAATTTTGTGGGTCACTTTCTAAAGAAGTTGCTTATTGCCTTCCTCCCATGTTTTTGAAAGAAATCAAGCCAATCTGGCCCTCTCCTATATTTTCTGTCAATCTCTGAACACCTTCCCCAAAAACAAAAACAAAGAAAGGAAATCAAGTAGTTTGTTAAGGTTTCAAATAGTTAAATTCTTTATCACCTCTGTGTGACTCTGATAATGTCTGTAAAATCAATGTGATATCAGAGGAAACTACACATATCCAGTCGATGGTTTTCCCCAAAATACACCTTAACTTAACAATGAGAATGGGTGTAATTACTGGCAAGACAGGAGGGCATATCCAGCCCAATCTGAAGAAGAAAATGTTGACATTGGACATTTCTGCAAGCCACAGATATGTCTGATTCGTTGTTTCGTACGTTTATTATCATGTCTTTACAGTAACGGTTGATTTTGTCATCAGGTGAAGGGGATGGTGAATGGCATGACAAGACACCCGTGAAACCACGTAAAACTGTTTGAGAGCAATAAACAACAAAACCATTTTTTAAAATAAAGTAATCACTTTTTTTTGATGAGAACTCGTTTGGGATTGTGCCACTAAAAACAGATATCGTCATACAATGGTTCATATAATATCCTACGAATTTGTGGCCACGAATGATGTTAAGCCTACAACGTTGAGTTATGGAGCTTAGGTTTAGGCAAGTAAATTTACTGTGATTAGGTTTAAAAGAGGAAAAACGGTGAAGACGTACCTTAAAGTGACTCAAAGTTCACACGGCTCCAAACACGCGTCTCCTGGGGAAAGTCCTGTGTTTTGTGAGCCATCCAGCACGTCTGCCTGCCTCCTCACTTGACAGCTCCTGACCACTTACTCATACTCCCGTCAGCGCCTCGGTCATGTGATTGCAGCTTTCTGAAACACATAAGTTATACATAAATTAGCGATTCATCATTACGCAGGATAGGTACAAACTTTGGTGCATTACTTTTTGTAGGAAAACGTACAAACAGTGCATAAGAACAGCCTGTAAAGCCAAAACACTGCCTCTTCCCAAAAGGTGTTTTTGTGCCTAAACCTAACCACACAATAACCACAGCGTCATATCTGCTACATAGGAACACACAAACGTAACGTGTCGGTGGTGTACACAAACAGTTAGGGTGAGCATATCACCGCCAACAATTTCAAATAATTTTTAAGCTCAATGAATTCTACCAAGACTGCAACAGTCTCAGCTCTTCTTGAGTGTATGACAGGAAGAAAAAGAAAAAAAAATTCTCAGCAGACCGATTATTTTTCTCTCAGACATACTAACGTTTTCTATCTCATGGGCGAAATATGAAAACTAGACGAGGGACTTCAAGATGGTGCCAATTTATTCCAATGAGATTTGATCACCCAGTGCATACTCCAAAAAGTTTCCTCTGACTGGTTTGCTTCCGTGTTGCAAAGCCCACTACAAAAAAATAGTCCCCACATTTAAGTGCAGTCAGATTTTGTCGTCTGTCAGTTTCTGTGAGGAAGTGGGTGAGAGGGATTTATTTCTGATCTCAGTTTTACCTGCTTCGTTCCCTCTGTGCAAATATAAACTGCACCAGCTTAAGAGACAGAAAGGGACTGACCTCCCCTTCAAGAAAAAAAACCCAAAACATTTAAAAAGGTAATTTCTGAATGACTTAAATGATGAATCATAAGTACAGCTATACAATATACCTATATGCAATAAAGTTACTACTGTCTACATAAATCCTACAGTCAATTCAGTTTAGTTTGGTCATTTTCCAACTAATGCAACTCAAACACACACAGGAAAATAAATGATGAATGAATTAATGAATGATTAAATAAATAAATGAATAAATACATAAATAAAAATAGGGCATTGCTATCGAAGAAGAGAAAAATCAAAGCAGGTTTTGCTGACCGAAAAAGTGTAGGCTGAAGCCTTAGCTGACTGCATCCAGCCTTCATGTTGCAGTGCAACATTAATGATTAAGACCTTAAAACTCACATTGCATTCTAGTTTTCTACTTTTTAATATATTTTAAAGACATAAAATAGAGATGCAGAGATGCAGTTGAGAAACTGCCTCTGCTGGAACGGGAACACCACTCGTACACACCACATGCAGAGCCGCAGTACACCATTCAATTACAACCGATAGTAATATCAATAATGGAAATTTGTTTCGATTATTAATGATTACATTTTCTAATAATTATTTTGGTGAGTGGTGCATAGTTGCCTGCTGTTGCAAAGCTTTTTCTTAAATTTATTTTTTGTTATCAATATATTGTGGAGATATTATCACATATATTTACAAGTATTCCTTTGGCATTTTGTAACATTCAAACAGTCCTGCAAATATACAGCATTTTATTACTCACAAAAACATACTTGCTTGTCTATATTTGACTAAACTGGTCTGTTGTATTGACATGACACTACACTCTAAACATATATTACAGAATATATAGCCGATATTCACAAGTAGGAGCTTTAAGTTAGAAGATTTGCCGCGTCATCTGTGAGAATAACAGCATGCCGTGATCAACATCCATCTCTATTAGAAGCTCAGTTTGAAGAGAGAGGAAAAAAAACTCTGGTACAAACAGCGGCCAAATCAGAGGATAGCAGCAAAAACTGAGTGATAGCTGCGCGTTTGAACTTGGTAATTGGTTGGTTACTCGGTAGGCAATACAACAGAGGACCTACGGAGTGTGGTGTGTGTTTCCCAGCCCCACTGTGCAGCCTCATAGAGTACAAAGGCAGAGAATGAACTTCAGAGGGTTTTAATGCCTGAAGAGAAGAATATGGACATTAAATTATCAGGGGAAAACAGCAGGGTGTGGAAAAAAAGAGCCTTCTAAAGCCCGCAAACGTACATACAGGCTGCTTCTGACACGGAAACCTGGCCAAATTCACAGGCTCCTTTATTCTGAGCTTCACACTGATACTCTCGCTGTTTGTGTGTCTCTGTGTATGTGCGCGAATATACTGCATGTGTGCTTTACTTTTTTAATTGGAATTTAAAGCAATAAGCTACCATAATGCACATCCACACAGCCTTTTTCTTGCATTGAAAATTGTCATATTTGTAAATATGCACAGTGCTTCAAAAAAAAACTGACTTACAGTAAATCTGTTATCAAATAACCGACACTGTAGCTCATTACCTACATCTGAGAGAAGAAACTTGTGGACATTTAGAGTTTTACGTGACTAAATCATTTGTTTTATTGACGTTTTTGATCATTCAATCAGAAATACTCATCTGGCTTTGCTTGGGGGCCACTTTTACAAAATGTTAAGTGGCCAGGGTCCAGTCACAGCAGCCCCATACCTGTTTCTAAGATTTTAGGACGTTTCCAGGATCTAAGGACAGTTCAAGGATGTTAGGATGTTTCTAGGATTTTAGGACGTTTCCAGGATTTTAGGACATCTCTAGGATTTTAAGATATTTCTAGTATTTTTAAGAAGTTTCTAGGGTTTAAGGACATTTGTAGGATGTTGGTACATTTCTAGGATTTTAGGATGTTTTTATGGTTTTGGGATATTTCTGAAGTTTTAGTAACATTTTAGAACATTTCCATGAATGTTAGGGCATTACGGACTTAGCTAGGACTGCTATTGGGGGTGCAGGGGATTCTCCATTGGCATACATATATATATATAAATGTATATATGTATATAAATATAAATTTTATAATTTGATGCTGTTTTATGCACTCTAGCACCCACTAAAAGTACCAAAACCATTTCCACTGTGAATCACTATTTAATTGTGAATTAGAAAATGACTGGGGGGCCGCCAGATTTGGCCCGCGGGCCTTAGGTTGAGTATCACTGCTCTACTACTCTAGACGAAGTATCTACTGCAGGTTTGTCCCTTGATAACATTTGGCGTCTTTTTTCTAGTTTTGTGCTTCAAAGACAAAAGTCAAACTGTTCAGGTAATAAAAATAAAATGAATACTTCTTCAAGATATGAAAGAAAATGTGTAAAATATTTGATTCCTCCTGTCATGACAACTTATTAGTGTCATTTCAAAAACACGCACACGCACAAAACAAATTGAATTCCTACCACTGCGTTGAGCGTTGTGTCCGTGATGATTGACAGGTGTGGCTTGTCTTAAAACAGAGAACGCGGCGTTCTGCATTACACAGCAGCACCAACCAGGCCTTTGAGGGTCTCTCCAAATAGTCAGAATTTCAAAGTGAGCGAAAAATAAGTACAATGGGAAATAAAAGACTATAGCTAAATGAAAAGAATCACTCTTGAGAGTTACAGCTTTACACACACACCTTATTAATCTTTAATATCTTGTCTTCTCTCCCACCTCTCTCTCCTTCCCCCTCTCTCTCTCCAGTTTATCTCTTCTGAAGCAATTATACCCAAGAGGACCGAGCACATAGGACATGCTCCCACTACCTAGAGCAATAATATATCATTACATACTAAACATATAGCAGCTACGCAAACAGCCTTTATTGCTACTCCAGGGCGAGTGCTATTTATAAGCATCGCCACAGAGATCACTCCTATACCTGAGCTGCTTGTGTGGGTTTTATTTCAGATTTTTCTGCTTTTCTGCACAGCACTCGTGTGCTCTGTGTGATGCCTGTCAGTTTGTCCATTTCTTGACATTAAATTTCAATAGCTTCATATTGACATTAGGGGGTGCTGGAATTCTTTAGAGTTGAGTGATGAGGTGTTTGGACTGGAAGCAGTGTTGAAAACTGACTATAGTGTGTGATATTATTAAAAAAATGAGAGTTTTAATTTAAATATAGATTTGACAACTTAAAAAAAAGTGGTTTAATTTAACTTTATTGTTAAATTAATGTCAGGTTGATGAGGAGCACTGATTGGAATCATAATTTTAAATATGTGCACATGTTCATAATTTGTAAAAAAAAAAAAAAAAAAAAAAAATCATGTAGATTGAGATCCAATAAGTGTGACGATGTTTGCACAATATTTCACAAAAAACAATCCAAAAAGACTTTCTTTTCTTTTTCTAAATTAATTCTTTACATTTGATCAAGTAAAATATTGTAGATTTAGATTCAGCACCAAAACCTGCTCTCACCGTCCAAACTGGAATCAAACGTCTTTCAATCTGTATCTGCCACAAAAAACACTTTTATACATGCAGGAAAAAAAAAAAACTTCTACTGAGCAACTTATTCAAAGTAGCTACAACTCATGAATTATTTAAGAGAACACATTTCCCCTTGTTTATTTATATATACATATGTATAAAATATCATTTATTCTAAGAGGGTCTATAAATCAAAAGTATTCCCAGAGAATAACAGATAAGTGAGGTTATTGTGCAATGAGGCCAGCTGGTGGTAATAATTTAATGACGTTTTACAGGCGCTATAAAGACAGCAAACAGATGTGGCATTAAGGATTATAAAGTTGGTAAAACTTTTAACAAGTGCTATGTATTTCGGCGGTACAACAGCACAACCCCCAGAATAAAAGGAATTTACACATCCTTCAATTCCAAAGCTATCAATCACACGCGTGTTATTCCCCTGGGAGCGTCTTTACATGCATATTTATCAGCTCAACATGCTAATTCCCGCTGCTATACGCCCGCCAGGCACGTCTCCAGGCGTGTTTATGACTCGTAATTGTTGATATCCTTTGATATATTTCTCTCAACTAAGACATCATTTGGTTTTTGTGGTCGAAAGTCAATGAGGCACAATGACCCGAGCTTTCAATTCAAATTTACAGTTCAATATCTATTATATGCTATTCAGTGCCTGGAGAGGAAGCCTCTCTCAAAGCAGAGGGGGGATTTGAGCTGTACTGTATAGCACTTATCAGAAGCAAAGCTCATCTCAAGGTTAGTTAATTGATTTGAAAATAAAATAAGGAAAACTGAATTATTATAGCGAGGGAAACGGCACCATGCTTCATGCTTTTTAGCAGGATTTAGCTCGTCAGACTGACTGCGGTACCTCGGGGAGAAATAAATAAATAAAGCACGTGTTTGTTCTAAACTTCCGTAACTTGGATGTTGCTCACAGGAGTTCTGAATAGTTTATCATCTTCTGCCAAACAACTAATTGTGAAAAAGTTTCCCCGGTATAAGACACATGTGCCATATTGTTGCGAGATCCAAGTTCATCAGCATGCATTTACATTGCTAAAGAGCATATATGGCAGATGAAGCATTTCGGCATAAATTCAGCGTCTGAGAATGAGTGGGAGATCTCTCTTGCTCGCTCGCGCTCTCTCTTCTCTTTCTGTCGTTTTTTTTTCCTTTATCTTTCTTCCAGTCCCTCTTCCTCTCCCTTTCGCTTTTCCCGCAGACACCTGCCGACAAGCGCACACCTCCAGGGAACCAACATCTGAGAAATGCAATTTGAGCATTTCGGCGCCACAAAGAAAAGACAAACAATGCTGGAAAAACGAGGGGATAAACACGGCGCCGAGTTGATGCTGGACAAACATGTCGCGTTCCCTCCAATTCACAAATGGCCCTGCCACGTTCAGCGCTCACAGGTGTGGAAATTCAAGGACAAACTTGATTGCGCCCGTGGCCGCTGTTGTTGTTTCTGGGTTTGTTTGCTTGTCGTGCTCGTCTCTCGACTATTGTTTGACGGATTCGCTCCTTGAGGGATATGGTTCTTTTAAAATGACAGGAGAGGGATGGGTGCTCTTAAGAAGAAGAGAACAAGGGAATTAGTCTTCATCAGACGTTGAGCTTAGAGGACAGAATCTAGGAAGTAAGAGAAGTCGGGTGCACAGGCCGAGTTTTGGAAGTAAGAGGAATCAAGTGTTTTATTCAGCCTGAGAGAGCTGCCAAACTTAACTTTTATTGATTTAACTTTTTTATTGATAGTGACCCCGGTGTCGTAGTTGGGGGGGAGGTGGGACTGATTACCCAGCAGGGCCCCAATGGGAGAGGGGCCCTAAAAAAGCCTGGAATTAAGTTTGGTTTTTGTTTGTATTTTTTTTAATTTGAGGTATTTAGTGCCATAACTACTGTAGGGTTGCAGCAGTATACTGTGGTATTAAAACTGAAGGTTATGATACTGTGTACATTTGCTCAATGTTGAAAAAATATAAAATTTAACTGAGAATCTCACCTGCGCATCGCGTCCATCTTCACAGCCCGTTAGGCTATTTACACACACTTCCATTACAAAAATAGTTTTAAGGTTCTATAATTAATATAAAGCATTGGGTAAAAAAAAATATATTATTCTCAGTCCTTTAAGGGTCATTTTAACTGGTAATGATAGCAGTAATTGTGTTGTATGGTATACCGTAATACCTTTATATTTACTGACATGATTATTGTACTGTGAAATCTCAAATTGTTGCAACCCTAGCAATAACTAAATTAAAATTGGTTGAGTAAAAAAAAATTTGGAGGCCCCTCTCACCCCTTAAAGGAGCAAAATGGTTTAGTCCGCCCCTGCACGAGGATTAGTCTAAAATCACATCTGGAGCTGAGTGAGTGACTGCTTAAAGTTCATTTATGCTGGACGGAGAATTATTTTATTATAATAAGCTATACTTTATATTTTACTGTATATTATGATATTTTACAGAATCCTTCCACTCCACCATTATTTACACGTCTTCACCGTCTCCTACGGTCATATCTGGCTTGAACTACGCTAAACTGCCTCCATGATCTCCGGTGGTTCTCAATGGGCCGAAAAAATTACAACTTGAACCAAACTGACCGTGTGAGCTCAAGCCCGAAACCAGTCCGTCCAAGCTCATCCCATAAAATCCTGAGCCTGAGCCCGACCAAGTCCGACCCTCCAAAAAGGCTCTAGTCGGGACGACGGGGACACACTGCCTGTGTGGCAGTGCAAGCCATGTGCGTCTCCAGCAGAAAATGGACCAGCTTTGGCACCAGCTCCACAAGGAGAGCTAGTGGGCGTACAAAGGCTATGTCCGTGCTGCGGCTGTTAAGGGTTCGATTCCACCTTTAGCCCTTCACACTATACCTGTCCTGAGAGGCAAAAAATAAAAAAAAAACAGAAAAAATCCCAGAGAGCCCGGCACAGAGCCTGGCTGCTCCCTTTGCTTCTCTACCTGCCTGCAGAGCATGTAATCAGTCAATCAATCAACATATAAAATCTATTATTTATACTAGATATACCTTTTAAATATAGAACAATTAAATACCTGTATTAGGTGCTGAGTCCTCACTTTTTAATATTTGTTTATTTATCTTATTTCATATTTATTTTTTTTATTTTTTTCTTGCAGCCTGAACCCTACCTGACCAATCAACGCACATTTCCAGCCCACCCAAAGGGCTTTACGGGACCCGTCAGGACCCGTCAGGACCCGTTGGGACCCGTTGGGACCCACTGTAACCCGTAAGATCCCGCTGGGACCTTTTGGGACCAACCAGGATTCTAATATGATTGAGAAGACAGAAGGCCCTGTCCATCTCCGTCTCTAAATGAGCCCTTATGCTGCAGGAGCACCAACGACATTGTCATGTATTTCAACAAGACAGGAAAATCAGGGCTCCAAAAGGTTAAGTAAAAGGAAATAAAGCAAAATGATTTTGTAAAAAAAAAGAGAGAGAAATAAATAAATAGAAATAAATAATAACAATTAAAAAAAAGTCTAAATGAGCGCGAGAGAGACATGGATCAAGAGAGCAAGTGTCAGGGGGCCCACAGAGGCAGCTTATGCACAGGGCCCAGAATTTGGTGCTACGTCCCTGACAGTGACTGCAAATTTGACAAGCTGCCTCGACGCTAACCTCACTGGCAAAGTCTCTGCCGTCCTCTGTAACAACGAAGCTTTAGCTGCACAGCAAAGCGACACAAAAAAGCCTTTTCATAGATTTCCAGAGAGAAGAAAAAGAGAGCTGGTTCCCGGTCAGTCTGCGAGCGGAGAGCCGTTCCTTACAATATGGACATTGTCAGTGGCTCATAAAAGACAAATAAGTAGGTGTCACTGCAGAAATTACTTTCCATGATGAACTACACAGCCATCATCAGCAATGACACAGCGTCATTCACATCAACAACACAGGTGCATGAAAAATGGAATGGGCTGGCAGGGAAATGAATTATTAATGACACATTTAAGTATTATAACAGAAAATCAATGAGCATACCTGGTGTAATTAACATGCACAATGTTTTCCATAATCCAGCACAGTATAATTATGCCTCTCTATTCCAGAACACGTTAGCATTAGCTTTTTCTAAAGCACACAACACCTGTTTATTTGGTTTGCTTGTTCTCTGCCTTCCTCCCCCCGTAAATGATAAAGAGGCTGCGAAATGTTATTTAGCTGCGCCGCCGTGTTGGATGTGGACCTACAGTCATTTGAAGCTGGCCACAGACCTTAAGCTCAAAACCTAAAGGGATCAAAACTGTGTTGTTAAATTGGCTGTTTTAACAAATATGGCTTTGTGTTTTCTTCAGCAGTCTGTTCTGACTGGAAAAAAATATATTTATTTTTATCCCTTTTGAAGTTAATACAAATGTTCCTGCACAATTTAAATAGATTTCTGCAAACCCTCAGTGCCTATTTTGCTGCTTAATCGCAAAATATCTGCCACCAAACATGTACATTTTATGTATTTCATGTGCTGCTATTGATTCAGATTGAAGGGTTGGGGTGTGGGCTTATCTCTGTATACTGTAACATGTCCACTAATCACTGATTACCACCGTCTGTTTGTGCTGTGACCAGTGGCAGTGTACAAGATTTCCCATCGTTCCTGAAGGATGCTGGGGAACAGCTTGAGCAGAATCCAGCACGGGACTGGGATTTTTGGCAAGTCAAACTTTATCAGCACAAACATGCGCAAAATGAAAACAAACACAACCCAGACTGCTAATTACCATCCGCTTGGACCTCTGTCCCCTATTTTTCTCTGAGAGACACAAAATGGCCGACTGCACCGTGCACTCCCCCAAAAAAAAAAAAAAAAAATCAGAGGAGGCTGCGGCTCTTCTCTCTGTCCAAGGGACAACCCTTGTCGCCTGGATAATACAGGTTGACACGCCGGTAGCCCCAGTGATTTTTCAAACCTATTATTTCATGTGCAAAGTTATAAATTACACGACTGACACCAGTCTGGTATCTTCTGGGCCATGTGGCCTGAATCAACGCCAAATCCTGTGCCACTAATTTTACTAATTGCCTGAGCCCGGCCAACACTTTTCATTGGTGTGGAGCCTACAGTGTCACAGGAAGCTAATGAGCGCTAAATAATGTATGTGAACCTCTCTAATTGCTTCATTTCTCATTTTGCTTACCAATTCTCATATCATGCTTAGGGATGCCAATTTTTTCTTTTTTTTCCCTAACAGTGGTTAATACTAATAACTGCACCAGTCTGTCAAAGGGCAGATCCTGGGAAAATGAAGCTTGTCACAGCACCGCATTGTGTTGTATAATAGAGCAACACACGACGGATGGGGATGTATTTATATACGTATATTATTTATCGAATACTCCTCTGTTTCTGTGCGGAAAACTCAGACAGAATCTGAACTCCAACCATCGCTCTTCGGGTAAACATTATTTTGGATGCGCTCATTGATGCATACAGCATCATCAGGTAAGGCAGTGTATGCCAGCATGTGCCACCTGGGGCTGTGTGTGTTTATGTATTTTTGTGTGTCTCTGCTTGTGCATATACAGATTGTATGTGTGTGTCATCCTCACACAGACATGGGTGTCTGAGTGTGTGTGTGTGTTGTTTCCCTCTCTGGCTGAGTTCCCACTGCAGCACCCGTTGGCCACCTCTCCTCCCAGTCCTATCAACAGGGAAGCTGTAATTTAGCAGCAAATTTGATCATCCAAATAGCTGAATATTTAATGGTATTAAATCGCAGGGTAAGGAAAAAAAAAAGCTGTATTATTTATTTACTCCCTATAGTGTAACCTCTATTCAGGCAACGCCAGGTGGTCCTGTAAATATACTCTATCTGACACACGTGTTGAATTATTGACCGATAATTTATCATAATTCATGTCACTGAAAACTCAATAATGCTCTCCAGGACCTCAGCGCCTCCTCCTGCCTGTGACCCAGGCTGAGACTCTGGCCTGTCAAGGTGGCGAGAAGGTCGATGCTCACATTAAAACAACACGGCGCCATGAAATCATATTTACTGTATATCGAGGCCGCAGTCAAGACCAAAACTGCGCTAATAAAGTCTGAATAAAAGGTCCAAAAAGCAGATAAATGTCAATGTGAAAATAATGATTTGACAAAGAAAATGAAAGAAGTATTTCACCAGTTTAAGAGGCTCCTCACATAAAACTAGACTGCTCGTCTCTGCAGTAGAAAGACACAAGTACTTTTGAACTTGATACTACATGAGCAGAGTAAAAGGACTGTGGCACTGGCTTTACTCAAAAGTAGAAAACCTACAACTACCAGAATGCACCCTGACTTTATGTGACCTTGTCCTTTTGACACATAGACTGTAAAGATGGAAGTGGCGTCCTGATACAATTTCTCATCAGATTTTTACAAAATATAAAAAGAAAGAAAACTGATGCAAAAGATTTTGAAATGTAGAAACATGGACTAAATATTTCTTAACTCTACATACATTATTTGTTCATTATTTAGTTGCTGAGACGGTATGGATTTATCATTCATCCTTCTGGTGCCACAGTCTGTTTTTGCACTGCAGGTTAAAAAAAATGCAATGACATCATTACAGGCGTACAATATTATTAAACCAAAGGCAGATGCCTTGGCTTCTGCTGCAAGAAGAATAAATGCTCTAGCTATTAAAGTTTGTATTTTAGCTCGATATGTACAGGATTATGCAAACAACAATCTATTGTATCCATTACGGAAAAATTCCTAAGTAATTAGCCTATTGTTAAATACTATATATGCAACACACGTAAAGTAAGGTGATGACATTATGACGGGAAAGACAGAAGCCTTAGTTTTCTGCTGCAGAAGGAATTAGTGCTGTCACTATTATGGTTATTATTTTAGCTCGATAGACACAGTACATGTGGGCTTATAAAAACGTCAGTTTTTAAAGGGTTAAGCACTTTTTAAACCGCAAAAACATATTGCAGAGACAAATTAAACCACACATCATTAAAACTACCATTTTTTGTACTCTTTGCAAAACACATTAACCAGACAGGTCCATGTCAAAACACTCGGGAGACATGAGTCCAAAACCGTCACAAAGTGTTCTTAAGGACCAGATTCGCCATAACAAAGGCAACGAGGGTGGTTTTCAAGCTGTCAAGATGTTTATTTCTACCCACAACAGCTTCGAAACCACCTGCAGCTGCATCCTTCCACTTTCTGTGACGGATATAATGTGAGGTGGAGAGTTTGAAGTGAAATGCAGGTGGCACACGGGTGTGATGTGGCTTTTAGAGTTTGTAATGTGCATTTCCCCCACTTCTATTTAACACAGCTCTGGGTCATGGAGTCTGCAGAAAACAATGTCAATAATTCAATGTAGACTTCAGGAAATGTGCACAAAGTCTGAAGCCTAAATTATGTGCCGGTGACACAAATATCTTAGTTACACTCATATGACACAAATAAACAGACAAAAGTGTGGTGTGTATTTATATTATGCCAATGTTTAAAGTAGTAAAGTTAAGTCATTTTTTCGGCCTATTATTAGCATTTAAAAGCTTGGTTATAGAAAAAAGTTGGACGAGTTGGTGAGAATACTACAATCTCATACTTCTACTACCTTCCCCATGTAATCTTTCAATTGTATCTAAATGCCACTTTTTATGTCCAGAGCACATCACTTGTATTTTACAGAGAACTCCACAAATTTAAATTGAAACGTCTATAGAGTGCCTCAGTGCCACAGTCACCTGGAAGTCAATGTTTTTTTTAAACAGTTTTTTGGTTAGATATCTTAAATAAGGTCTGCGGTTAACGCAAGTGGAAGAGACTTCCATGTTTTGTTCTACGACATAAAATACATCAGTAAATACAATTCTGACGAGCTCTGAAGCGTTATTGTGTCTTAAAAAGGCGTATGCTAACAAGTGGCTAAAGGAGACAACAGATCATAATCAGGGCAAACCTGGCTTTACAGCCTTGCGGCATTGATGTTAAGTTGTGCGATTGTAGTATAGTTTATTTATAACTTTAGCTTATCACATTAGATTTTTCCTTCTGGCATCAGCCCGCCCCTCTATGTTAGTGAATGGGACATAGGCCAAACTAAAACTCAAAGTACACACCAGATACATTTTTCCAAAAGATGGTTTCTGTCACTGCAGGTTGTTTTCATCACTGTGATGTTTGTTCAAGTGTTTGGTTTTATGATAAGTTCAGTTTTAATGAGTTATTCACTTCTACAAAAAGGGGATTTTCTGCCACGATTGACAGCTGTGTGTGCCAATTTGTGCGCTCGCATTGGATGGGGCTGCTTGTGATCGGCCGGATGGCTGTTTTTGCGGGAACTCCCCCACCGCAAATATCACTACTGCGCAGACTCCGGTATCTCAGATATTTTAACCTCACTTAAGCATAGCAGGTGGTAAGTGGGGGCGCGTCGTCCATCTTTATATACAGTCTAAAGGTGGAACACAGAAATTGGTTGCCGGATTTATCTATACAGACTTCTTGATTTTATACTACATTAACCGCCATAAAGGGTGTTTCAGCGCGTCGGTGTCTGATGCCAAGAGCCCCTGACAAGACTGGAACTAAGAACAATTATTTTTTTAAACTGTTAAACCTTTTATCCTGACCAGTAAAATGATCCTCAACGTTCTTGATCATTAATCCAGTCTAACCTGCTCTCTGATACATTGTCGTCTTTGAGCACGGTTTTCACTGATCATTTGTCTCTTGTTAAGGACTTTGCCTCATCTTTGCCGCCTTGTTTCTGTAAAGTGCCCGGATAAATAAAGATTAATTAATTGATGGATTGATGAAAGGGATCTTGTAGCACATTAGAACAACAAAAGTCTGCAGAGGGGATTGTTTAGGGATAATGAAAAATAGTGGTATGCTGAAAGAAATGTCTAAAAATACAAAACGCTCTTATTATCCATTAATGACAACACAGTACAGTAGTCATAGTGTCTAATGCAACGCCCAAACAGAATGTCACTGGCAGGGAACACAACACCGCATCCCTTAATAGGATTGTGCCTGTATAGCAATTTGTCAAGCCAAAATATCCAGTATTTATGAGACAAATATAGCACATTGGAACAAGTAAGAGAGAGAGAAATCACAAAATAGTCAATGGGATTAACCGAAGCATAAACTAAATGCTCCTTGATGTGTCATCGATAAAAGGATTTTTGATTATTCGTCACCATAAAATGCGTGGCAAGATTGTCATGCCGTCATTGTATTACTGTATCCCTTTTATCTGTCTGTCAATCTCGCCGCATTAGAATCTGGGCGCTGTTTTCTCCCCCGCCTTGTTTTTATTTTAAAATGGATTTAACACACGGTCTGCATTTAGAGTGCAAAGAGAGAAAAAAAAACAGATTACCTCGTCGCCTCAGGTCGCTCACGTTGTGTTAATAAATGGTGAACTTCCATAAATGTGCCCTCCCCAAAGACACAATGTCATGTTCAATTAATCTGTCTGCAATCAATACGTTGGATTTGACAGTTGAGCGCATTAGTCACCATGAATCATTTCCTTCACAAACAACCACAAAAACACAGTAAACAACCACAACTATTCTGACAGGAAGTAAGCAACGTTAGTGTTTAAGAAGCTCACTGAGTCATTTTGTCTTAGTTTGGTATTTTGGATGCTACTTGGATTTGTTAGGATGCCACTTTTCAACCAACTTTTTTTTTTTCTTCTCGGATAAAAGTTTTCTTTATTTTTATTATTAATATTAATATTATTGCAAGACAAAAAAGACAGAACACTGACAAAACTAATGAACACAAACATGACATCAAAAACATGAAATAAAGCGAAAAACAGGTCAGTTAAAAAAAAAACAATCTCCACAAGGGTTGAGGATGTTAATTTACGTTGGTGCATGCGGGGTGAGCCTGTGTGTGTGTGTGTGTGTGTGTGTGTGTGTGTGTGTGTGTGTGTGTGTGTGTGTGTGTGTGTGTGTGTGTGTGTGTGTGTGTGTGTGTGTGTGTGTGTGTGTGTGTGCAAGCTTGTGCCTATCTTCTAAACCAGTCATACTGATATGTTGTAGAGAAAGAAAGGGGGAAAAAGATAAATGAATGAATTGATATAAACATAAATAAAAGGAAAGAAAAAATAAAAGAATGAAAAAAAGGAAAAGGGAGGGTGTAAGAGAAAAATACTACTAATACTACTACTACCATAAAAAAAAAAAAATTAATAATTATCATAATAATCAATAATATTAATAGTAACATGCACTCACAGACTAACAAGTCATGGAGTTTGCCAAAGTATGCACTACTCCACCCCTAAAAATCCCACCCATCTGGGTGAAAGTCACATATGGGCAAAGTCAGGTTGTCCCTTTTATCTCCTCTCCATGAACATACAGACAAAATGAGAAGAAAGACTTGAAGCAAGAAAGATGTAGAACAAGTGAGTTCAGAGATCAGTTGAAGTTTGAGCTGTCACAATCACACACACACACACACACACACACACACACACACACACACACACACACGGTCAGTTTGTACCTGCTGCTCCAGCTAATGTGTGTACAGTTGGTGCATTGGCTGTTTGGGAATACGGACAAAAATCACACCCACAGATTAACACAAGGCCAAAATTTGCTTTGTGTTCAATCTGAAAACACCGTCACACTGCAGAGTGTAAAACTTTCCCCTCGCTAGACTTTCTGTCCTTCTTTTAATAAAATGGAAATTACATCACTGAACAAAAAGGGCCTATTTCCCTGTGAAAATCTGTCGACTTCAGTTTGGAGTTGGTCAAAAACATCATTGAACTACACTACAAAGGTGTTAAAATCCAGAACAAATGAAGGTGCGGTGCATGAGGCAGCAGTTTTCATGTAATTATTGAATTATTTGGCCACAATCTGCAGAAGCCTTCAGCCATTAGAGAAACACAAAGACACAATGCTTTTCCAGAGGACAGAAAAAAAAAATTAAGAAGGATGTTTAAAACAACAATTTGATCTAAGAGAAATAAATGTTTTGAATAATTTAACTAAAGCAAACATTTCTTGTTAATTCCTGGCTAATTATAGCCGTGCTAGTGGAGAGAGTTGGTAATTTAAGCTCTTGGGCTCGGCTTGTCACAACGACTCCTTGAAGCTTCAGTGACTGCCACAAATAATGTGTGCACTTACTTAATAAAAATTAGCCTCGCAATCAGGCGAGTTCAAAGGGAACGCTGTGTGGCGGTGGATTAGGCGCTCGACATTACACTACAATGGCTGTGGATTGTTATTGCAAAGGAGCACCAGCCCAAATCACACTGGTCAAATTACAGCCTGCTTTATGTTGTTTAAATGATAGCAACGGGGAAATAAGGGGATCATGAACAAATCTATGCTGCTTTAGCTCCACGGGTGAGACCCAGGCGGTATTCATGGCTCCAAACTGTGAGCTAAAGGAGCCTAAATAACTGGCAAAAAAGGATATTTAATGAGCCAACATCAAGGCCCTCATAGGCAGTGAAGGCAACACTATCAAGAGGATGCAGGTGAGTACAAGTGGATACAAGCATGGGATGTTTGGATAGAAGACACCGTGTTCTGCATTTATCTCCACAGATTTGATGGGAAATGACTCAGACCTAGCATGACGCTGCTGATCATTGAGGATGCTGCGTATCTTGTGTCTTTTTTTTTTTTTTTATGAGCAACATATTTATGCGTGGAGCAAATTCTGCCTCTAGCAGAACAAGCAGAACTGGACTGGTGAAATCACAATGTGGCTTTTTAAAGAGGAAATTGATTCTTCTGCAAACAGAAACATGTTTTAAAAGAGTTGAGCAACACAGTTTTGGAAGATATTGTTGAATCTAAAGAGCCTAATGATGCTAATACAAAGTATCCTCTGCACTGTTGTTAAGACTGGTGATAAAGTTCAGTTACTGAGACACACTTCTGTCACATGTAGGACGTGACGTCAATTGTTTCCATAGACTGAATAAATAATGAACACAGCCAACAAGACGTCACCTCTTTGTCTATGGACTCCTGTTTTAAAGCCTCTGGAAATGTGGCTCGAAACATTAAGAGTGTTCGTATCATATCAAAGTTAAGTGTCTCATTAAGTATCTACAAAATCAGAGTTAAAATAAATGTTCCCAACTATTAGAAAACTGAGTTCAAAACAGCTCATTTTGAGGATAATAGCATTTCTCCAGACTGTGTGGGCATGGCAGATCATGTTTTGATTGACACCTCCTTGGATCCCACCTTTGTCCTCTGTCTCTCGTCTCCACGGCGACAGCCATGGAGCAAAGTAGAGTCGGTGTGGTGCAGCTCTATCTGTTCCAGCCCTCTGACTCTGGCTGCGTTTGTAAATACAATCGACGCTCTACACTAAAAGGAGAGAGCTGCTGTTTAAAGCCATGGAGCGCACTATTTCTCCATGAACTAACAACAAACCCTATAACCTATAAACCGAACTAACACCCTATAAACTTTCACAATCCGAAGATTTTTCAAAATAATACAACTCACAATGGTGAGTTTACAACATGCTTTGTTATCGATATTACTTTAGCATACAGTTAGTCTAATGCAACACAAGCTGAGATGCACCCGCTTGTTATCCAAACTATGAATCCCGTGATAAATTTTGTCACTGTATGGGTTAGCTAATGCTTGTGCCATATTATTCATTCATTCGTGCTAGTTTATCGTTTTCCCATTCGCCAGATATTCACTGGTGTTGATCTGTGTAACGTTGGTAAAAACCAGGTAACACACACGAACACTGTGTGCTGCACAATAATGTTAGTCTGAGGACATCGCCACATGTGATAACATCACTTCTACAGTATTGAAAGGAGTGTCGAGAGATTTCACTTTTGCATGTTAAAATAGTATCAAACGATGACTGACTTTTGATTGGCTTCATCCATACTCCATGATATGGATCGGGGATAAGCACACCCAAATCAACCCAGCTTCTGGAAACTGTGAAAAAAATAAAATGACAATATTTGAAATTTGGATTGCGGCTAATGTCTGATCTGTTTTGATGCTTTTTATTATGCATGTAAGACCTTAAATTACACATTTAGAAAGTTTTTGGCAATTTGGGGGGCCAGAGGATTTAACTAATGATACAGTTTACATATTCACATAGCTAACTGGGCTACTGTCCGAGATTTTCAGTGATTTTAACAAATCAAAATATTGGCTAAATCACCTTACAAACAAACAGCAAAGAAATGCTGATCCACTTACTTAAAAAACTGAGCTTGAATGTGAAAAATTTAAGCAATCTGACCCTGTAATAAGGCAGGACCCTATCTCTTATTAAACAACCCAAAAACTTTTTCAGCCTTGTGGAAGAAAGTGAAAGTTAAAGCGATCTTCTAATAAAACAGTGATGAGAAATGGGCAGAGCAGGAGCAGAAACATGTCCATAAAATCACAGACACAGCAGACAACACACAGGGACCTAATGAAAATCCTACAGTAACAAAGATGATATCCCTCCTGGCAAACATATATAAAAGCCCCAGAGTGCCGACAAACTAAAGCAGTGTAGATGGGCAACACTCCCAGCAGTTATCAACAAAATTGAAAAATCATATCAAATGTTTCCTGGCAACAAGGAGTCCCTCAGTGTTCGAAGCAACAGTCTTGAGGCAACTCCAAGGACGCCGTTGCTCATCATATCAACCCAAAATGCGGTGTTTTTGTTTATCACTGCTGCTTGACTTTTCTTTTAAGTGGTTCAAGAATAACTCAACTTCAGCGCCGACATTTCGTTTTGACAGGTCCAGTCGTTTCTCTTTGAGCATCTGCACGGGGGAGAGTGTGTGACAGCTGTTTGTCTGATTGGACATTCCAAGTGTTTCATTTACAGTTTGCACGCCATGTTGCGAAACTGATTCTGACACGTTTCCATGTTGATACATTTCTACTTAACTGCACATATTGTTTATTTGCCTTTCAATTTGAGAGAGATGTTGAGAGAGGAAGAGACGGAAAATAAGAGACATGAATATTCAGGCAGGTACAGCGATGCGCAGATGCTAATGATAAACCCACTGCTCATTTACTGCAACTAAAACACACCAGACTATTTCTTTGTCTGACAGTCAGATAGATAGATAGATAGATAAATATAAAACTATGAGCTCTAAATCTTAAAAGGAAACTTCAATATCATTCAGTCATGACCCTATTTTCCCACGTATGTGCCTATGTGACTAATGAGAACAATAATCTAAAAAAGCGGTGCAGGATTGAGCAAGAGCGCTGCAGCTGGAAGCCGTGAAACAGGCTGTATTGTTATTTTAGGCAATAGCAAACTGTTAATTTACGTCTACTAAAAGTGCTTGTTTATGCCACCGACAGGCTTTTTATTATAAGGGCGTGACAAAGAAATAAAACATTGTCTTTATCTTTCACTTGATTCAGTCTGTTTGTTATTGTATCTAATCAAGTCTCCCTGAGTGAGAAGACTCATTCTGAAGTTTTGCATGTTGAGTTGTTGCAGAAAGACAATAAGAAACAGGCTTTTTTTCAGAACTTGACGTATTTCCATCCCCCTGAGTGAGGCTTAATGGGAACCTGCCTTGTGTAGCAGGTGAAAAAATCCCTCTCTGTCACGCCTACATGACATGTTTCGACTGTGGTCCATGTGATTTCCCCGTTTGACAAAACAAATATGAGAAAACAGGGTCCACATTACAAAAGACCAAAGTTTGCCATTAAGCTCAGAAGGAGATGATGCATGATCTATCTTCAGCTATGACACATTTACTGCAAACAGTGATGCAATCAGCTCTTGTGGTTTAAAGCTAAAGATAAACCAGGTCAACTGAATATTCCTTGTGGCTTGTGGTGGGGTTTTGACTTATACATTATATAGTCACAGTGCGCCCCGTCTGCATGCACTGCAGCCTGCTGTATTTCTTTGTCCCCCCAGAGTTGCTCCCAACTCGCCCTTTTTACCCCGCGCACCACGTTCGCAGCTGCAGGTGGCGTTTCCGTACAATATTTAACAGATTCACACATGCCTTCGCCTCCCCCTGCACCCTCCACCCCATTGTCCCAGCGGGGACCCTGCATGGCGTTTGAGCTCTGAACAGCATTACCATCAGTCCAGTGTAAATAACATGAAGTGGCAACTCATAAATAGTTAATGATGCAAAAAATCCATGAAGTCGCTCCCCCGGCTCTCTGAACACTGCGCTGCTGCCGGTTGCTACGTTTCCTGGAGGGTCTTGTGGGGCGCCCAGTGTTGGTTTGAATCATTGCCGGTGCCGTGACGAATTCACAGAGCGATTAGTAACAGGTGGTAAAACGCCACAGCAGGTTATTCAAGGCAGGCTGATATCACAGAGCTAAAGGTAATTATAAATGTTTGCGCTGCATGTCAATAGAAAGAGACATGAACACAAGACCTCGGCAGCAAATAGGCGATGAGCACTTTGTTGTTATGCTCAAAGGAGCTCACTGCGCTGGACAAACTACAGGCCTGCACGTCTCGAAATGGAGCACAGTGGGGGATTTTGAATGGGATCCACTGCTGCTACTTTGTGAATAATGCAAGTACTCAAATCATCCTCAGTCCTCAGCTCCACTTTGCTATTAAATGACCTCTCTGGATCTTTCACCAGCAGCTGATCACTATCACGGAATAAACTGTATGTCAGTGCATTAACGTCTTAACAGATTTAAGATAAAAAAAAATTTACTGTTGCTTTTTAGAGTCATTCATACATAGAGAGTCTTTTCTGGCAGGTGCTCCAGATTAAATAAAAAGGACTTAAAGAGACAATGTTAATGTTTTATATGATTGCTTGTATCACTGTGTTGGAGGACCTTCATTTGTCCGGGGTTTGATATTTGTGTTTGTTCATTTTGGCTTTAGTCCCTCCCTGTAAGGGGTCTCATCGACGCCAAGGCTGTACGTGTTATAATAATAACAACTTCAGTAATAATATCCACATAAACCTACCTTTTCCTTCCTTACATTCATATTTTTCTTCTTACCTTAACCCAAAATGTCAGAAAGTATTGCCATGACCTCCGCCACAAACCGATTTTATTTCATATTTGAGGGTTAAATAAAATATAGGAATGAGCATAAAAGATTGAAAAACAAACAAGGAAATGTCTTTTATATTGGCTATTAATTCATAAACATATATATTCCTTTTGGTGTCGAGTGCAAGCAAACAAATGTACAATATGCTATCTACATATTGTTTAAGCCCAGAGAGGTGTAACTCTTTTTAGATTTATTTGGGAATTGACAGTAGTAATGCTTGAAAGAAGTAATGTGATCAGTCACAGATATAGCACATATGCACACTGTATTTATACATATTTACAGCTGAAGTCTCTGAGATGCTAAACAGAAGTAATTCTCGGTAGTGTATCTGAACTCGTTAGTTTAATCAGTTGAAATCATGTTTATAAAAAATATTCACGTAAACTTAGTGAAACTCATGAAGCATTAAGGTGATTAAAAAATGTTAAATACATTTTCTCTGTTGATTTTACACAATCTTTACTATATCTTGATGTATACAACATTATTTTAATGTGTTATTATAAAATGTATCATAATAAAGGATTTTATTCAAATCACTTCGTCTTTTTTTCAGATTAAATTTAGAAAATGAGACAATTTGATCAAATTTCATGTATGTTTACTCTTGTGGCTTTTTTAGTATTTTATACTGTGACAAGCTAATGAACTAACTCCAACTGTCACAGCTCTGTCCCCTTATGTCCTTCACTTTTCTCCTTCCTGTCCTCACGAGTGCTACTAGTTACTTTAAGGTAGGAGCTCCGTAATCTCAGTGAACAGATATCTGCATATGAGTGCAGAATCTGGAGGAAATGGGACGAGATTTTGGTGTCTGAAGCATTCTTGTTTCCGTTTACAGTCTATTTGTAAAGCAAGAGAGGCAGACAGCATTGTCTGAAACGCAATCTTGCTATTGTGTGATGATAATTTAACTTCTTGCTACCGTTTTTAAATGTATCTATTTTCATGTGCAGATATCTGTCCACTGAGATAAGCAAAACTGTTGTCTGGACCTGTTTTAAGTCAGCATATCCTCGTACAATGGTTCGTATGATATCTCACAAAAATGCACATACAATGTGTCATGTGGTATCAAATGAATTAGCACCCCACGAATGACGCCACGTTCTCAAAGTTAAGTTACGTACTTTACGTTAGGAGAAGAAACATGGTGACAACGTACATTAGAGTGATAGTGTGGGATTTTTGAAGTGGGGCTGCATGAGTTAAATATGTGTAGTGGTTGTATTACACAGTAGCTGGCAGCTGGCGCTATGAATGAAATGATACATTATTGTATTGTTGTAGCTAACTAGTGCCCCATTATCAGTTTGTTCTTCTTATTTTATTGCTTTCCTGTTTGCCACAGACTCACTGGTGTCGATCTGTGTAACGCTGGTAAAAGCCAGGTATCGCACACAAACACTGCGTGCTGCACAAATAACATTTTGTTAGTTAGTGACTCTTCAGAATGACATCACCATGTCTGGTAACATCACAGTGCTGAGGGATTTCAGTTTGTCATGTTAAATAAGTATCAACTGATAACTGACTTTTGATTGATTTTATCAACATTACGTAATATGGATCCGGGATAACCACGCCGAAATCAATCCAGCCGAGGGGAAATGGGAAAAACTAAAAAGTTAATATTTAAAATTTGGATTGAGGCTAATATTTGATAATGTTTGATGCTTTTTATTATGCATGTAAGACCCTAAATGACATATTAAGAAGGTTTTTGGTGATTTGGGTTCCAGAGGGCTTTAAAATTGTACGGACACAGCAGAAATTTAATACAATCCAACACAATATCCGTGTAACAAAAATATTAATTTGACCCTTGTCAAGCTTGATTTAATTTTAGGGCATCATTTGGCTTTAGTTACGATTGTGGCATGGTATTATTAAAATGTTTCTGTTATTGTGTCCATCCCCAATTCTCTCCTTCAGATATCAAGAATGTATCTGTGGTTTGCATTTTTTTTCAGGGAGTGGAAGGCTGCCAGTTTGGAAACTGCAGCCAAAACCAGAAGGCGGTGTCTGGGGAACAGAATAAATAAATGAATAAATAAATAAATAGAGTAAATAAATAGATTGAATAAATAAATACAGGAAGGATCAGACTCAAACAAAAATCACATCCGTGCTCATCCAGACCCGCTTCGAGCCGGTCCCAGACTGTGTTTGAACCTGGACCTCCTCCTCTTCCTCCAGGGCCCGCCACACATCCCCCCTGATGCAGCACATTAGTTTCATTGCTGAATTGGATCTCCTCATGCACGCAGCGAGTTTCCCCATCAGCTGCCTGTCTGTCAGTATGAGGATGGTAATTCGGAAGGAGGCTGGGGAACAGCTGCTCTCGCAACAGCCAATAATAATGCAAAAAAAATTACTAACCTTAAAAACCGCGGAGATGGGAGTAAATTGGGAATGTATACAGCTTTCGCGGGCCCTCTCCCGTGAATTGTCTCTTCCCTGACAAGCAGCTCATTGCATTTCCCATCATGCATCTGATCGGTCATTCAGAAACACAAAACACAAATAAGTCAAGTCGACCATCTGCTTGTTAGTGGCAACTATAAAAGTGCCTGTTTTAAAATAAACAATAAAATTACTTTGACGGGCCAGAGACCACCTGAATGGAAAATCAAATATTTTGTGTTATTTAAGGTAGGTGTCTGTCAACTACAAAACAAAAGCTTGTCTTTAATTTATCACAGCAACACACACAATACTTGTGTCGTCCTCATTTTCTAAATCAATAATCAGCCCAGCATGCTTCATTAACAGTGACCAATCAGAGACAAGCTGGGGATCTCATTTTACAACATGAGCATTCTGAAGACATAAACCATCTGCTACTTGTAGGAACAGAAAAATCAAATTAATCCATTCTTATCATGCATTCAGATTTTAAAGCAATTAAAGATGTTCTCAGTCTAATCGCAGACACAGAAGTAGCTTGGTAATGAGGAAGGCAAACTCTTAGGTGAACTTTCCAGGGTTCTCAACGGCGCGTTTGGAAACTTTACAAGTCTCGCACACTCCAGTGAGCCGTTAGCCTGTACAATACAGATGTTGGCAACAACAATGAATTTTTTATTAAGCATTTAATCATTGCGCAAACCCAGATTTCCCATAATAGAGGGCTCAAATTCAAAATCCAGGGATGCCAAATCATCTACAGTGTAATGTTTTCTTTTTTAATATAAGAAATAAACAGCTGCCAAACAAGCGCAACTGGTTTTAAGATTATATAAAACCCAATGATGAACTAGAATGTTGAATTTACCTTAATTAAGCTTGGGGAGTTCTGCTTGCCCAGAATGCTAATTTGAGCTCAGATGTGGTGCCGGTGCTTTGGTAACCTCAGAGGGCTCGGGCATCAAACCCGTGCAGCCAGAGCTTATTGCAGCATGATGCTGTCCAATTAAAGCTAAAGTATGGGTGGCTTTAAGACAAAATGCAAGATGGAGCGATGCTTAATTCTCACATTGACTCCTGAACCTCTATCATTAACCTGCAGCACATACACAAGATGACAGACACTCTGCTGAACAGTGAAGCTGTCATTAGCGGTGCAGCTCTGTGTCGTTATTTCTTCTTTTCTTTAAGCTTCATCAGCTGCAAACTGGAATTGTAACATAAATCGCCACCATTTTAATAAAGCCAAATTGCTGTTGCCTGTATGCATGTCACAACCTTAATCATGTCAGTTTTTTAAAGAAAGTTACTGACAAGAAGCTGATGCTACTAAATTGTGGCATTCCTACAATGTGACTGATTTCTTTAATAAAACTCCTACATGTTACAGGCCCTCCCACGACAGCCACAACAGTCACCTGTTCACAGACCAGTTCAAACCCCCCGATATACTGGAGGCTGCACACATGAAGGTGGAGCGCACTCGCAGCAAATTACCACTGAAAAATATGGAAGCTTTGATGAGGCCACACGTTTGTGCATACACATCTTTCAGGCTGTAGCTATAGAAAAGATTTCAAACATCAATTAAGCAGCGAAAAACTATATTTCAAGATATTGTGGCGCAGGCTCTCATGTACTGTTTGTCAGTTTTCCTATGAAAAAGTAATTAAAAGTAAAAGTAAAGGGTAACTATCACCGTCCATTTCCCCCACAGATTAACACTCTCAGCTGTGTCAGCACTAGTAAAACGGTTAGCACGGCTAGTTGATGCCATTTCATCTCAGCCACCTACACGTCAAACGCCGTTTTAAATACCTCTTTTTCGTCAGTTTTGGATGTACAGGGGCGGTGTGTCAATTTATGCTGGTTACATGCAGTGTGTCTTTTCAAAATAAGCTTCCATTTTCAGTTTCCACTTGTTAAACACATACAGTCTCTTTTCAGAATAAACTTAGAACGTAGGTAAAATACACAACAAAAAAAAACATCATGGTGTGGCTTATTATTTAATTATTGGCTTTTTACTAAAAACAGCTCGACAGACTTTTGGTTTCCCACAGGACAAGAACAGTGGACTCACAGGTAAGAGTCCAGAGTTTGTTTGACCTATCCACTGCCCCTCCTGCCCACTCTATGCAGACTTTCTCGCTCTATATACTACAAATAGTTGCGCTGTGCATCAAAAAATGCCACCGCCTGGTGCGTCTTATATTGCACTAAAAGAGGCCTTAGTGCACTGGTGTCTGAACTTGCAGGCCACAGACTAAACACCGATATTTAAGTGGGGAGTGAAACCGTGTTGAAATCTGAAGTGAAAACTGAATCCCAGTTCAGAGTCTGAATGTAGCATATAGCACCTTTAAGCACCACCTCAGTATGAGTACTGTATCTGAAATTGGTCTTATAATCATAAAACTGCATGAAATACTGATAAACTAAACAAAACAGTGTTTGTGTTTTCAAGGAAACTGTGCAGCTCACATGATGTATTCTGTTTCCATTCTTCCTTTCACTTCTACTATGATTATTGTAATTATCAGGGCTATATTCCTAGTTTAGTCCCTTTCCCTTCACCCCAGCACAATTTTCATGTGCACTCACATTTGTGGCCCCAGTTGAAATTCATGAAGTCCCCCCAGTGCTGGGGTTTGCTGGGCTGGCGACCAAGCCAAGAGCGCAATGAGCTCATTGTTACGCTCCGACTGCTGCTCTCGATTTCAGAGCTATCAACAGCTGTCGATCGGAGATGTCCTGGACCCCGTCCATCAATCACAGGCCCCCATCATCAGGAGACAAAACAAATAACAGTCAGCCAAATGTACAGCCCAGAGTCAAACCGGGTGCAACAAAACACCCAGACACAAACACAAACATGACTCAACTTTAGAATAAAAACAGGGGTCTCATGTAGTTGTTAGACAGACTGTTAAAAAGGTCAAAAGTTCAGCAGCGCGTGAAGTTTGTGTGCCGGTCCTGGTAGAGCATCACAACACCGCTGCCAGGTTGTGAGTTTGACTCTCACTTGCTCAGGTCACCCATGCTGAAAGAAATAAATTAACTGACTGCTCTGTAACGCTTCAAATGTTGGTTACTACAGCAACAAAAACAGAAACAAAAGCTGTAAACTGTAGTTCTCCTCATGTTTATACCGTTAGAACGCACGATTTTCATATAAACTCAACAAGCTCTAAAATCAGTTAGTTTATATTTGGAATCTGGTAATATTAAAGGTAAAACTTAACCTTTTCAAACCTGAGCAAATTAGTTTGCTTTCTTTGATGAGGCATATAGAGAAGGCAACAAGCAACTACACAAGACACGGCTCAAAAATTTGTAAAAACAAAAATTACAAGAAAATACCCGAAAATAAGAAAAATGACATGAAAACATATGTATTTATTTTGTTTATTCTATTTTTTTCTTTTACATAATGTTAACTAAAAAACTATTATTATTGTAAAAAAAAATGTTTTTTCTAATAACCCCCCCCATCCCTCCTTTTTTTTCTTGTCACCTTTTACTAATTTCTTGCAATTTGTGTTTGTGTCTACATGTTTTTGAAAGAAGTCAAATCAAATTTGCAGTTGTTTCAAATGCTCAAATAGCTTATGAAAGATCACTGGTGTCAGTCCAGGTTTTGAAGGGTTAAGAGAAACAAGAGCTCTGATCAGCCATTTATTAATGACATCATGTTGTGCCACTATGTATAACTAAACTACACCACTTACTGTAATTAAAGGTACACTGTTGAGTTTTTGACCACTAGATAATTGAAAAATGAAAATATTTTTACCATTGGTTCCTTGTTTTGTTTATATTGTGCAGAGCTTCTCAGCGATACCTACTCGTGTGTCATGCTATTCAGCTGATGACTGACAGTTGGTGGTAATAAAACATAAAGAAGCGTATTGCAGCAACGCACCGACAAAAGCGGTAAAGAAGACTACATGCTACTTAACACAGATATAAACATTTAAGGATTTAAGATATAAAAATACGACAGTTGCAAGAAGAAAATGTTGCATTGTATGGTGCTGCAAACAACGTACATGTTACACTTGTTTTAAATGTATCATTTCAACGCTTTTAAAGTGCCGTAGTGCTGCTAACATGTATATGAGCTGACGTTGTCGTCCGCAGGTAGAGACGATGGAGACGATGGCGAGGATGGCGTGACGGCTGGCAAGATGCTGACCTCTGTTTGTTTGCACAAAAACTCTGCAGGAATCCTCGTTCCCCTTTGCTTATATGAGGCTAATTTGAATCATTAAACAAATTTTTAAAGGGGAATGAGCGAATTACATTTTTGTTGTGCAGTTTTGTGTGAATAGAGCTGTGATAATGTACAGTATGTGGAAAATTTACTAATACAAAATCTGTTGATATACGGCAAATATATAGATTTCAAGTTTTTAATCAATTCAAATAAAACTGTAAATTTTTTCAAAAATTAGTTAAATCTGAAAAAGATAGTTAAAAACTTTTTGATCTTTATTGATCTTGACTCTTGAATATGAAGGGATTGGGTTACTGATACGTGCTGTGCGATGAATATAGCATTTTCTTAATTAACATGTGTGTATGAACTTTGTATTCCAGTCTCAGAAAATTAACGAATTGCTGGAATTTAATATTTTATGTAATTTGCATCCATATTAAATACCATGTATATATGTGTGTGTGTATAGGTATTCATATATACATGGATGCGTATATATTATATTTTAATTTCACTTTCTGTGAATGTTGTTTTACCTTCTTCTATTGTATGGTATAGGATTGTGAAGCACTTTGTAACTCTGGCTTAGAGAAGCACTATAGAAATAAAGTTTATTATTATTATTTCAAGCAAAAACAGCAAAATGTGTTAATTCCAGCTTTTAGAATGGAAGAATTTGGTACATTTTTTGTTGTATATAATTGTGAATAAAATATCTTGGAGTTTTAGATGACTGACCAGAAAAAAACAATACATTTATAACCAAAAACACAATCATCAACAGATTAATTAGGAATAAAGATTGTTAGTATCTACCTCATATATATATGTTTCCCTGTCCTGTATTGTTACAGTAGGTCACTCCACAAACAGCAGAGGAACAGGAAGTGTATGGATCTTACTAACAGAGTGCAGGTAAATAAATCATCACCCAATCTTACCCAGCCACAAACCATTGCACCATCTGTTAGCATCAAAACTATATGACACAAAGATACATAATTAATAGTTAAACAACAATCTAATTAAAACGGACAAACTGGATGCTCTTGCCATTAGGGAGCTCTAATTACGGGCTAAGTTTTAAGCTAGAATGAAATATTTAAACAGGAAAAATTATCTTTCACTCTCCAGCCCTGAATGCATTAATATGGATATGTGAAGTGCATTCGAAGTGGGACCTACAAGATGTAATTTTCCTTCATCAAAGCCGTTACTAATTGTTAAGTTTGCTGCCGTGCCATATGTGCAGTGTTGTCGGATGAGAAATGCAAAACAGCCTTTATTTTTTTTACCTATCTCAGGTCTATAGAAGAAGTCAAAGCTTGTGCAGCCAGAAGATCCCATGTGTTCTCACCATCAGTTAACCAGCTGCTGTGTGTCTCCTTGTGCAGCCTACTTGACCCCGCTGACCCCCATTTATATTAGTTACATCATCCTAATGTATGAATGCATTATGCAAAGCCCTCCGCCTCTGGATTTCTTTACAATAGGCTTGATCTTTGCACGTACAGACCAACAGATGTAGACACACGGATACTGTACAGCCACACACACACACACGCATAGTGGGTAACATGATGTTTCCCTCAAGGCCTATCAATTCCTATGTGTAGCAACCACAGATTCCAAGCCGCCATCAAAATCCAAACAAGATCCGTCAGCAATTAAGGGAATACGGGGGGACATTAGAAAGACGAGCTGCTATCCGGCCTACATTCCCATTCCCTGCACAGCGGGCAATGGGATGAGTCTGGCATGGAGGCACTCATGGAAGACCCACGCATACCCTGGGTCATCTATATTCCACCCATGTTATGGCAATATTGATATTGGCAGGCAGGCTGCTGATATTGGGTACGTAATGATGCAATTAAAACAGGAGCCATTTTACTATTATTGGCAGGAATGTGTGTCTCCCCCCACCCACCCGCCCCACTCGTTTTAGGAGGCAAATATGATTTGGAAGCAATGCAGAGAGATCCGGAGAGAACCCACTCGTAATAAAGGAATTCATCTTGTCATATCAGTGTCGTTTTTGGTTCATCTGTTAATGCAGTTTATTAGAGGGAGGAACTTTTTGTGGTGGCTCGCGTATTTACATAAATCCATCATGCGTGGTCTATGTTCTCCTCAAATCACAAGTACGGCGCCATAATTCACCTTGCAACAAACCATTGAGCCGAGTCTTATGTTTTGCTTAACTGCACTCAAGTTGAGAATCAAATATATAACGAGGAGGAAATGCTTTTCTTATCCATTATTGAAGTCATCTGCAAAGATATGAGATCTGAAAAAGAGCCCAGAATGAAAGAAAAATGCAAATCAGTCCAATAATATTGGTTTATGCACAGGTTATATACCTTGGAAATAAAAGACCTGAGTGCTTTTAGAGCCATATGTTGTTCCTTTGTTCCAAGAGGGGAGATGCCTTCATGTCACTTATGTTTCTGATTAGCAAAATGATTTATGCCACAATCACTCAAAAATTCAGACAGCGAATGTGAAAATGCATTGTGACTCCACCAGATGTGCACAATAAAACAAGATTCCCATTGTAATCTGGGGTACTTAGTTTATATGAAGCTAATATAAGGCACACTTGGATGTGGCAAAGTCACTCTTTTTAAAATTTGACTATAAATGATTGGAAATAAATTGTGTGTTTTATGCTGGATGGCATGAGTGGGTTGATAAATTAGGAACAGTTTTGTACCCTGACTTATCTACAAGACAAACCTGGTGGAGATCACAGGGATTAATTGCTTCAGAGGTGTGAAACGCCGCTTTCCCATTCTTCCCCGTGCATTCCGCGCCTAAACAATGATTAATCACCCTTTAACTATTCTCCAGAGGATGCCGGCATTTGCCAAGCCTGGCCTTATCCGCCGAAATCCGCCTGTGCAGGTTGGGGAAGGTACTTGCCAGGTACAGCGAAGGCAACCTGTCCTCATCCGTTATCAGATTAGGGAAGTGTCAGGGAGCAGACGCACAGGAGCAACGCTGTTGTTCCTCACAGATCCCAAACCACTGCCCACCAACTCCTCCCCCCCAAAACACAGCCCCCGCTTCATTTTACTTCCTCTACTCGCAGCCCCCTCCACCCCACCCGCCTCAGCTGCCACTCACTCCAAAACCATCAGCTCCGTCAACGCTTCCCAGCCGGTCACGTGGCCAGCAGGCTCTGGCAGCTCGCAGCGCCGCTGATCTTCTGCCAGCAGTGAACGCTGTGAATCACATCACGTGCCTCCAACTTCTGCGGAGAGTAAAAAGTGCCCTTCAAAAAGGCTTCTTTTTACTAATATCTGAAATAACTGTATGTAATGTTAATGTATGTTACCACGGCACAGATACCATCAGACTCTCAAGCTTTTTTCACATTCTGACAAGATCAGTAAACACAACCTAAATTCTTTCTGAAACTAACTTTAACTTGATATTAGGGAATAAAACATATGCACCAATTCATCTCGATGTCATGACGTTATTCACTGCAACAAAAGGACACACAATGTCTCTGTCCACCCTGTTCTCACCCCAAACTCATAAACACGTCCGCTCTGTCAGTGCTTTTGGCGCATCAGCGTGATGCCAAAAGACACCTTCCGTGTCCAATCAGAACGCGGCTGGTTGGCGTCAGATGAGAACGCGCTCGGACAGGAATGGTGGCGTAGTTATTATACGATTGCGGACAGCCGGACACACACAGATGGTGTCACTTGAGAACGCAGTCTGACAGAAATGGTCGCGTGCACATGAAACGCTGAAGGACAGTGTCAGGTAGTAACGCTGCTGGTAATAACGTAACATAAGCTGTGCGAGTGCGCTTATAGGGCAGGTGGGGAGGTGGGCGGGCCCCACAAACAACCGACTTTCATTCAAGAGTCCGGAGCTCGCTTCTTATGTGGATATGAGATGTGGATGTTTTTTTTACACCTTCTTTTGTGCCTCTTTTGCCTAAACCTAGATTTCTTTGACTTTGTGGCGTTGGTTGCCATGTGCACATGTTGCGTAAACATAACAATGCGCTGCGTCATCCCACCATGTGCATGTGTTGACAACACCATAACGGCATCCCGGAGCGTAAACAGCTGACACAGAAGGATTCCTAAAACGTCATAAGTAGACGCAGAAGGTCACTGATAGAGCGACACCATGCGACGCGTTGGGATGAGAACGTGCTGGTTTGTCGTTATCACGTTTGACGAGAGGAGCTACTGTAGAAATGTAGATTCTCATTTGGATCAATAAATTACAGTAAACTCATTAGCGTATGTTATTTTAGAGTAGCTAGTTCTTGTATCCTATTGTGTATATGTTCCAGATGGGTGGTCCACCTGTTTTGTGGCATCTAGCAGTCAAGCCAAGTGTGAACTCCGTCAGAATCTCCTCAGTGTTTATTAGAGGTTTTTAGCGAGAGCTGAATTATCCGCAGAGGTCGCCTCTTCTCTAAAACAAACACACCCAGTGATTAAAACGCTAAAAACAATGAAAAAGCAGTTCCACTACACAGCTCAGTGTTTCTCCGAGGCTGTTCCACTCCCAGGAGATGGGCCGTTAACCCATCACCTGCTAATGTGTGCTCACCTTTTTTTTCTGATAACTTAAGATCAAGAAAGTCAAATTACCTACAGAGGTCTTTTTATCTCCAAAACAAATGGACCAGGTGATTTAAACTGGCAAAAACACTGAATAAAGCAGTTTCACTTTTAAAAAATCTGCGTTTTTATGATCCTGCTCATTGCAAAGGGACTGCTTACCATGGCGGCTGATGCAAAAACATAAATGGACATTTCTAGAGACAGTATTTAGTTTGTCCACTCTGGGCTACTGTAGACAGATGGCAGTGTGTCCCAGCAGACTCTCTTGACGAGGATTCACTTCCTTTTTAGATGTAAATGGCTCTTTCTAAGATACACAACGATTCTTATTTTCAAGTCATTATACACTAAAGAAAACACACTTAATATATTATATTCCATTGCTGCCAGTAAATCCCTCTGAATCTTACACACTGGAGTAAAAGTTTACCAGACTGAAAACATTCAATCAACACACCACTTTTTAGAGTGTTTTTTAGTAATGCTGGTGCTAAAAAGTGCTGAATCCTTGCTAACTTGCACAAGTGAATTGCAGGACTATCTTCTAGTGCTTAAACACATTTTCAGTAGGAAGAAAACCTCCTTCGGTTGTTCAGCTGCTAAAAATAAAACAATCCATCGTCAGAGTAAAGCCATACAAAGGTCAGAGTTAATACAGTGAGAAAGGAGCCTCAGAGGGAGGATACTGAATCATAGATCCCAAAAGAAAACAACAGAGCCGAGACAATCAATAAGTCAGAGACCTCACGCAACCCGAGGACACATGTGACAACTTTGCTCTGGTCAGTTAGAAAAACGAGGTTATCCTTTTAATATTTCATGCCACCTGCAGCGAGCGTCTGCTCGCACTAATGTGAGAGACAGATAAACAGGCCGTCGGTCCCTTGCCGATCTTTTTCATGACCGTGGCTCATAAGTACAGGCTTTATCTCCATATCGACTCAATATCCCAAATGGATAACTTGTGTTGCCTCTGATTTGCGTTGGAAGAGGAGTGAGGCGTGAAAGCTGCGGTAAAGGCAGGGACACCTCTTGCTAATGCTGTTTGAGCTGCCTGGAGGCCCTGAGGGGCTGCCTCACACTCTGCCTCCGTCGCTCTGTTCCCCTCACAGATGGACCACACTCCACCACTGTCTACTTAACGCTTCCCTGCTCTCTATCAGCTGTCAAATGCAATATTATCACTCCGCCATACAACCAAAATAGCAATTACTCAACAGCAGCTTCGTCACAAACGCTGAAAGGAGCATATCTGCAGCAGTGCGAATGTCTCAGTGCAAGATCATGTTCTCATTAGGCAGTTTTCACTCAGTGTTGCCACATGTTGACGAAATGCTGGTGAAACAAAACTTAAATAAAATAAGTGTGGTACTTTTTTCTGTATATTTTCTACATAGACTGTAGAAATAATGGACTTACCTACTGTGACGTCGCCCAGTGGTTTGTGGACTCCTGTTTTGAAGCCTCGAGTTTGGTGTTTCAACCACTATTAACATATCCCCTGAAAAAAATAAAAATAAAAAATGCTTGAGTTCACCTGTCAATATTTTCTGACATCCCATTCATGTCTGTTGCAAAAAAAAAAAAAAAAAAGTTAACTTGAGTGCATGGAGTAGGTGTGCATTGATTACTCTACTTTTTCCTCATGAATGCTGCTTTTTGACGGTCTAGCACATATGTGAAATGTGTATATTAATTCTCTCAATTTCCTCTAAATAAGGCTCAGTAATTTCCCGCTGGTTGCTGTAATTTTTAGCAAATGTTTCTCAAACTGGAGTAAACTGTGCATTTATCTGGGACTATTTTCACATGCGGATTAATACACATTTGGTACTCAAACAGTGTACTCAAACAGAGTATTTCCTGCAGCAGGAAGGTGTTTGTGGCTCAAACATACAAACAAGAGTGCCCAAGTTCATCAATAAAGAAACATGTCACCTAATGCAAAAGGGTGGCTCACTGGTGTGTTTTTAATATTTTTGGGGCACCATAGCACAGACATATAAGGTATATCAATGTTGCAACACAAAGGAGAAACCTGTTTGAAAGAATGAAGTGTTGTTTTTGGTCTTCACGTGGAATATATTGACAAAACTATGACTATAAAGGAGCAAAAAACTTCACAAGAGAAGGCAAAAAGAGACTTTAAGACCAGCAAGCACAAAAATAGTTTACACATCTAATTAAATTCAGTTTGTATGTTCAAACAGGGAAGTAAAATGGACAATAATTTTGGCTACAGCTCATTTAGCTTCAGGGATCAGTCTTTTAAGCAACAAAAAAATCCCAATCAGCTCATTACCTGCAGCTATAACAAGTGGCCACCTCCAGTGAGAAAGGTGCCCTCAGATTTGCCTTCCTGGAAATCTCATTGGGTCACTTTTCACAACGTGAAATTTAGGGGAGCATATCAACTAAACAAAGTTTTATGTTACAGACTATGTTGCCTTATATGTCTATACATGCTGCACAGGTGATTCCAATTTCACTAACTATGACCTCAATATTTAACCCTTTGAACCTGAGAAAATTTGTTTGATTTATTTCAAAAACATGTGAAGAGGGCAATGAGCATGACAAAAGAAATGACCCAAAAATTAGTAAGAAATTATTAAAAAAAAAAAAAAAAGAATTTAAAAATAGTAAAAGTCTTAAAGTATTTGATATTTTCTGTATTTAAGTATCAAAAGTGATTTTAATATATTAAATGTGCCTTAAAAAAAGCAAGTCAGATTTTTGAGACAGCTTTTTTCTTTGTAACACACCAACTTTAAAATGTACAATACACTTTAAAAAAAATTTGTTTTTTACTATTTAAATTATTTAAACAACAAAATCATTTTTTCCTTCACTCCCATTTGTCCATTCCTCCCGTCCTCCCTCCTTCCTTCCCTATTTTGTCGAAGTAAACTAAGACGCTTAGAACAACAGAAGTAAAAGTGAAAGCTGACAGAAATATGAAAACTAAAGAAGTAAATAAACTCCCAAATATTACTTAAGCACTGTAACAAAGTATTATCAATTGTTACATTGTACCACTGAGTTTAAAGTACATGCATTTCAGTATAATTCAATGTGCAAGCAAAGAGAAATGCACTTTATATTTAAAAATATCAGGTGTAATTGGAGAGCATTTCACACAATGTTTTAAAGACTAATGATTTTGAATAAAAACTTTCTTCCAAAGCAACTGCAAAAAAAAAAAGAAAAGAAAAAAAGAAGCACCACTGATTACAATTACAAATCACTGATTGTTCCCAGATTGCACTAGCCCCATGTGGAATGACTAATAAAGACCAACATTGATCAAATTACTCTCAGAACAAAAACATAGCGTTTGTTTTTAGAATTCAGGAGGTTTTTAAAATTCCTCCTTCAAGCACCATGAACTGTGCGGCACACCTAGTCTACCTCGACAAGCCTCGCTCCCGGGAGGAGGCCTGCAGGAGCTTGTGATCCGTAACTCTGTAATTATTCACTTGACAAGGTCTTCCTTGTAGTACATTGTGCATTAGGCTCATTTAAACATGTGACAAAACACAAGCATTTTTGACAAGTCTCACATATGTTAACAATGGCAATGTGTTGCAGCGGCGCCGAATTAAAAAGACATCTTTACACCTTGAGACACGTTCTCATAATGTTACAATATGCAATCTGTTACATTCAAATAAACAGCGAGTAAAAATGTGAATGTACAACAGTGTTAATCAGTTAGATTTATACTTGTCAGATGTGGGAGGGGGTGACAGACCTGATATTATTTATTTATTTAGAGGATTATCACGTTTTCATTACAGCGGGCTCTTAAAACAGCTCAATCAATCAGTGTGCTGCCATCCATCTGTCAGTCAGTCAATCAATCACGAGACACAGACAGAGGAAAGGAGAGTAAACATCATAATATGAGGATTGTAAAACTATTGTGCACTATGCTCCTATTTCAAGCATCTATTTTTCCGTAAACTCGATTTCCTCCCACTCAGTCAGTGGCCAATAAAATCCTCTAAACATCTTTATTACAGACACTTTCTGACTGCTGCTTCATTACAGCTGCTACAGAGGACTGTTTGCTCAACACTAAAGGGAAAATCAGCAACACTGTATGGTCAAAAGTATGTGGACACCCCTAGAGTGCAAGCACTGTTCCTAAACTGGATGTATCTATTGTCCCTGATTGTTCTTCACATGCTCTGGTTTTAATTGTCCCTTGTTTGTCTTTGGCATGCTATTTTTTTTATGATTTTGTAACCTTGTAATGCCATGCTTCATTGACCAGGTCTCCCTTGAAAAAGAGATTTTAATCTCAAGGGACTTCCTAGTTAAATAAAGGTTAAGTAAATAAAAGTAAATCACTGTAACCACATCACTAGCTGCATTTACACTGCCTGTTGAAGTCAGGAATACCACGCCAGTATGCCACAGAGGTAGTAACAGCGGCTGCGTAAAATGAAAAGCCGGAAAGACGTTTTGACGACATGTTTATATGGCGACCCACGGCAGGAGATTTAAAAGGCAGCTGTTGCATGGCGGCTAATTCAAAGAGGAAGAACAGCGGCCTTAAATGTCAGAAAATTGGGGAAACTATGAGATTCAGGAGCTCCTTAACGTCCGAGCAGAAGACGAGATCAGCTGTCTTATAACAGAGAAGGTAAATAATTGTGATTGACACGTTATGCCTTTATAAATGTTTAGAAAGTGCTGCCAGCGCATATGTTTTATGCCTGTCACTCCCGTCATGGCTCTTCTGATTGCAGGATGTAGCGACGCAGTGTACAATCACACACTGCAGCATAATGATGCCGCCATTGCTTGGTTCTGTGTAAACCAGTTGGTTCAAATTCATCTTTGCACCTCTACACAGCATACAGTAATATTTTGGGCAATAATGTGCTTTTATTTTGTTGGCAACAGTATTGGGAAGACCTCCGGTTTTAATATGATAATGATGACCTAAACCAGTATCATAAAGAAATGTTTTTCTGAGCCTCGTGTGAAAGAAGCAAAGACCGTAAAAATAACGGACGTAGCTACCGTGAAGTCATTAAGTGGTTTGGAGAATGCCGTTGTGGAGCCTCAATTTTGGCATTTTAGCCATCGCTATCTTGTTGAGTTTTTTTGTAGCCAGAAGTGACTATAATCAGGTGAGCGGGTGGAGCTGTGGAGGCGTAAAGCGTTTAAATGTTCAAATTCTTTCCCCATACATCTGCATTTTAACTGAACAGCTGAATTTCATTGATTTGACTGAAGGTCAATGTGAGGTGCCATTAATACATCAGAATTAAGCTGATAGTATAGAAATCTCTGACAGTATTACTTCATATCATGCCCCATGGCGCTGTTGTGAAAATGGTTTTGATAAGTAATTCTGCGTCTATATCTCACCCGTTTTTCATTGGGTGAGATACAGACACATTTTTCTTGCTAAAGGGTAGCTGTTTGTATCAGGCATGGCAGAGAGCAAAGTTTGGGTAAAGTCGTCACTTTCTGCTCCAAGGAATCGTGGGACCAGCAGCTGGCAGGTGCAGCAGTTTATCACAAACCCAGAAATAATTGAAAGTGACAACTGGCAGCACCACAAATGATTTATTAGTCTTTTACTCAGCTCCTAACCATCCTCGGGGCTGGAATCAATTATTCACCAACTATGTGTCTTCAAATCATTAATTCTACTGTGTGGAGCCAAACGCCGTCCCACTTCATGTACCTCCTCGTGTACCAGACCTTGGACTGGTTCCACCAGGTTGAGGTCCGTCTGGACGACATCTGCATCTGAGCGTCCAGCAGAGATACAGTCAGAACGAGGTCACGTCAGGTCACGTGAAGCACTCAGAGGACGGCGAGAAATGTTTCAAGCAACCAGCACAGTCGGGCCAATCCATTTCCCCATTAGGGATTTAATATTCAAGTGATTGGAATTCATCACTTGTGCAGCACAAATTAAAAGCTCAGAAACATCAGATATCACCATATACAGCCAAGTATTAATTTATCAGCCTGATATTACTTTCATTAAAAATTGGATATCAGCCAGTCAGTGTCGTCTTCTCCCATATGATGGATACAATGGTTGGCTTTGTGGTTCTAATTATGATTGTGAATGGGTAAACATGGGTTTAATATTTTGAGCATTTAGAGATTTAGCATCAATTGGTCAAAAATATTCTTTAGGAGGCTTTTCCAACCTGCTAATGAAAGAGAAAATCACTGAGAAATTCGTATAATACAGCAGTGTTTTGGCGTGACGTTTGTTGATGTTGAATAAAATGTTAAAAGAACAAATTCGTGGCTCAAATGAAATATTAATATCAGTCTGCAAAAAAGATATTTGGGGCGAAACACAAGGTCACACTGTCTAACAAAAAAAACCAACAGGAATTTAGTTCACATTTTCAAGTTTCAGTTCAAGTTTTTTATTGTAGAGTGCAATCTCATACAAAAGCAGTCTGAGGTGCTTTTGTGTGATAAAACAATGACAATTTAAAATATATTTCAGAATCTGTCACCACTTGTTTCTGTTTGTCACATCATTCATTGGAAATTTTAATTAGGAGACGTAATTGTATCTAAAATATATATATATAAAAATCAAACTATTTAATTATCTGCTCTTTCTTTAAGTTTTGGTTTGTCAACAACATTGTGTTTCTTAGTCTTATAACACCCTCTGACTTTCCTACTCTGCCTGTAGCGTTGATCTTCAAGCATATTTGTTCCTACTGAGGGTGTAAATATTTTAAAAAATAACTATAAAAGCAACTTTTTTTTATTCAAAATGATTTTCTAAAACAGCTGGCCAGTGTTTCTGATGAAATTTACTGAAACAGGAGAGGAGTGTTTATTGGGTTTAAGGGTTTATTTAAATGTAGGTTTAAGTGAAGCTACAAAGTTAGGTTTAGGAAAGTCTAAGTTACGCAGGTTAGGTTTAAGAAAAGCCACAGATGGGCGTCATCACGTTACGTACTTAGTGTAAAGTTAGCTAGGTTAGGTTAGGTTTAAGAAAGTCAAGCTACGTAGGTTAGGTTTAAGTAATCGCATTTTCAATTTGTCCGGTTTGAGGGTTAATGGAAACCCGCTTATTGATGTATGCTGTAAAAACAGAGCTTATTTTAATACGATATTGAAAGGCTGGACAATATATTCATATTATATTGATATGAGGCTAAATATAGTCTTAGATTTTGAATGATAATATCAAAAGTGTTTTGTCTTTCCAGGTTTTAAGGGCTACATTAAAGTAAAACTATGTAATTTTCTGAACTGACTAGACAGTTCTGGCTGTTCTGTTATTTCCCATGTAGTCATTACATCAACATTTGTGATTGTGTATCAAAAGTATCACAGTGTAAAATATTTTGTAAAAGCACAGATAGTTAATCCTACAATACTGTTGCAATATTGATATCCAGATCAAGATATTTGGTCAAAAATACTGTAATATTTGATTTTCTCTATGTATTTTGATTTTCTCAGCCCTAGTGTCTTGCAAAGCACAGAAAATACAGACTTAATGCAGAAATATACATACATACATATAAACAGAGTATGTGTCATTCGATAAGCTGTAACTTTTTCCAGCAAGATGTGAGATTGACCAACACAGAGCGTGATACGTCTGCTTTCTCACTTTATCCATTCAGCCCTAATATATTTCCTTATGTGTCGACACTGCAGCATAAAAATGTAATGTATGAACCAGCCTGGCTTCCTTTTTAGGGGTGATTTCCTGTCATCGTACAGTACATCATGCTGTGGTAATTATCTTCTCTTTTCCCTATTTTTATTTCATCTGTTATCAGTTATGCTCTTTCTCTTCGACATATCAAAATGCAGACAACAACAGTGCGGCATTGGGGGAATTTTTTTCTTATTTTTTTACTCAAAAGGGTTTAAGTTTTATGTATAATTAATCTGATGTGGTTTTAAAGTTCACCAAGCAGTATTTTATCTGTTATAACTCAAGCCCTCTCATCTTTATGAATACAAAGCATATATAATGTGCTGCCTCCCTATTATTAATTATGGAAATAACACAACAAAAGCACATCCTAAATCCATTACTGTTGTAAGCTAGACTTGTCTCAATAAATCAGCGTCTACAATCAAAATTGAAATAATTTTTTATGCATAATGTATGTGCTTGTTGCCACAACATCTGTTCATTATGCAGAGTAATGCATTCTTGTAGTTTTTAAAAACTTCAGTCCTATAAAATAATCATAATGACTGCTTCATTACAGAGCACGGGAAGACAGAAGTACATTTTACAATACGTCTCATGATTTACAGTTTCATCGACTTTTTATAGTCAAGTCAATCACAAGTTTGAGGGGAGAAGTGTGGGGGAAGACTCATTAAGGCAGATGTTTGTGAAATCACACGCACTCATACAAAGCACATCAGCCTGGTACGTGAAGTGGGTGTGAGGGGTGTTTGGACCCCAGAGCCCGAGTCCCCTGTCACTCACAAAGAGCCCCGCAAGGAAACGTTCATCAGTCTACCTGTGCTGCATTTATTAACGGGGTGGAGCTCCTTTTTCATTTACTGCTCATTTCCTTGAAGATGATGAGAGGTGGAGATGTGAAATATTGTTTGTCATACGTGTGAAATAAATTCCTCATTAAATATGGTGTTAATTAGTCACATGGGGGCGCTACTGTTAATTTTCACGTTTTTTTAAATGGCTTTTTAAGGCCAAAACTCAACATCTTTAGTTCAATTTACGAGTTAATATTTTCTTCAGTGTGGTTTGGACTTTGTTTAGTAACTGCAAGATAATGATTTCCATGTTGCAAAACGTCTTGTTACATGACGTTCATGATGCACTGCCTCAAGTACTCGACCAAAACTTTCACGTCTTTATCAATAATGCCAATGGCCCGCTGCTTTTTTATGGGTCAAAACATCTCACACTGCATCTAATTTTTTTTTAAAAAAGGAATTTCTAATACGATAACTAAAAATCCACAATTCTTTATGAATTTATTTGCCCACTTGATGACTTCATACAAGACGTTTAATATTAAGTATTTACATGATATAAAAGTTGACATTTCCCCAAAAATAAATAAGCTAGAATTCCTAATACAGCTGTGTAAGACTGATGTCAAACTGCATTTAATATCACGTTACTGTGACAACAACATAACATTAAAAAAAATGATTCATTGTATGACACAAATATGGCCAAGTAGGCCTATATGACCTGCTGTTACCTGCTTTTGTTTACTATGACAAAATAAAATTGCAAAAAACAAATAGAAAACAAAGAAAACAAAAGCTTTTGATTGTGTCACTTTTTAAAGAAAAACTTCCAGAAAGTAAAACCATGATATTAAACAATTTTGACATTTTAAAACAGGGACTTGTTAAACCCGAGGAACGGCCTTAAACAGATTAAATATTACTAATTTGATTAAATTAATAAATTAGACTGGGTTTTATATGGTCCTGAGTATCTAAAATGTGTAGTCGTGTGTAAAAGCTGATGAGGTGGGTGTACAAATAAGTACATGAGTAGGTTACCGAGGAGAAGGTGGGTACACTATATATATATATATATATATATATATATAAAATATTTATATATTTTTATATATATATACTATATACTATATATAAAATGGCATTTGGGCTGAAAGGTGAGTAAACTGTAAATGGACTGAAAAAGACGTGGAAATACTCTCCACTACAAGACTGCAACGAAAAACTCAAAAACTCTTTGTCTAATTTACAAACGTGGTGAGACAAGAAGTTCTTCCTTTTTGTGCACTAATTTTCAGGTAATTTTCTTGTACTTTTTACTAATTTCTTGCTATTTTCCGGGGGTAATTTATTTCTTCATTTGTTGCTCATTGCCTTCTTCACATTTTGGAGTGAAATCAAGCCAATTTGCATAGGGTTTAAAGCGACATCATTTTTCTTGTGCTGCCTTCAGACACCTTTCACAAGTATTTAAACCTTTGAATTATTCGCAAATTGGTGCAATTTCTTTTAAAAACATGGGGAAAAAAGCCAATGATCATCCTGGTAAAAAAAAAAAGGAAAAAAACTGTATTGCAAGAAATCAGTAAATATAAAACATTATCTCTTAAAAAGGTAGGGGAAAATGTTAAGGGAAAAAAAAATTAAAATCTAGGGAAAACATATTTAGAATTATTTTAATGTCCTTAAAAAAATCTTTATGTATTTACAAATTTCAGTTAATTTTCTTGTACTTTTAACTAATTTCTTGCCAATTTTGGGGTAATTTCTTCTTTTGCTGCTCATTGCCTTCTTTTAATGCTTTTGAAAGAAATCAATTAGCTCAAGTTTAAATGGGTTAAAGTCATTTAAAATCACAAAAAGAGAACAATTAAAATTTTGTTCTTTTGCAAAGACGCAAAAGGATTTGGGGTGTTTGGTAAGTGGTGGTCATGTTATTCTGGGATTAATCTCGTCATTGTTGGATAACTCCACAGAGGCTTTGGATGACTGTTTCATCCATGAAACTGGATGTAATGCAGGAAAAATATAAATAAGTATACTGTGGTTGATGCTTCTGATAAGAACAGATACAGATTTTATTTGCCAACATGTGACATGTTAACACCCGACGCTCTGTACTGCCGGAGAACAGATTGTTTCCTGAGAGCTTTAAAGAGGACGATGCTGCTTTGAGATGGGCTGCGTATAAACAGTTATTATCTGTGTCACAGTACTAGTGGCAGCGCTGGAGTGATGAAGAGGAATATTCCTGTTGCCCCAGCGTGCCGCCATGGGACTGTTATCTCTGCAACACATACATCAGACACTGATGCACACACCTCTTCCCTCTGAATGCAACATGACAGGTTCCTTTAGTTTCCCACTTCCAATTCAGATAACACGGCAGTCTTGATCCGGCATGAAGCGCTTAGGAGATGTCGGCTGATATGAATTGAACTGTCAATAACGCGCGCGGCAAAACACTGGGCTTTTAAGATGTACAAGGTCCCAAAGAATATGTGTATTCTTTGATACAGAGATTATGTTATCAGTGTTCGGGGTGTCTATGCAGAGCGCTATTCAAGAACTGATTGATAATGCAACAGAGCCTCCAACATTTTGATTATTTACATTTACATAAGAAGCAAGGAAATTGATTTCCTTTCTAAACAGCGCGCACTCTTATATTTACATTTTAAAGGCCTTTAGTTGACGCTCTTCTCAACACTGACTTGCAACGGATGCAACGTTCTCATATCTCATATTGTCAAGATTAAAAGCAACTAATAGAGATGAGAGTGAGTGTGGAAAGTTTGACGTTCGTATTATAATAACGCTCCTACAATGATGTACATAATGTATTTAGATGACCTTATTCTTTTCAGCTGTGGATTAAAGATGTGCTCCATAAAACCCATATATACTGCATGCGTAATGTTGTGGTGAATGCAGATTAGAGATTTACATGAAAATAGAACAGAAGCGAACAGTTAATGGATATACAGAGTGAATAAATACAGCGAATTACTGATAAGATCATCATATTTGTGAAATCTTTGATCTCAATCCAGGTCGGTTTATTTAAGAGCTTTTTAAGGCATGCATCATTTATCAAAGGAGTTTAATAAAGTTTAGTGAAATGAGTACAAATTTGAGAAATTAGACTGATGATTTGACAAAGATGTTCTTATACCATTGATGAAGGTCTCCTTTCTCTTTTTTATTGTGTGGATCCCAAACCACTCTGCATCATGCTCATATGGTGGATTCAAAAAGTTTGTCATAAAATTATGTCTGAAAACTGGATTTAATGATGACAATACGTCTGGGAGACACCATTAGGAACTGTGTCCACATAGCATTTTACTTCTGGACACTGGTGTCAGTTTTCAGAGCGCTCTAGCTTCTTTGTGCAGCCGCCTCGAGCACTTCAAGATGGAAATCTCTGAACTTCTCAGAAGGCGCTGTTGATGTTACTAGGCGGGTTTCCATCAAACCTCAAATTCCACAAATTGAAATTAAAAATATAGAAACATGTAGAGATAAGATATGATATGAGGTAAGATATTACCCTCGAATGAGGGGTTGGCCTTCACGTGCTCCTCCAAAATGTCATACTTTTGAGTTACGAGCCAAAGTTGTAATCACGAGTGGGAAATTGGGAAATTTCGATGATATCCAAGTTGCTTAGTAACGTTTGCATGACGTTTCAGGGCAGCAGAAATGCCAGAAAGCTGGAAACAGAGTCAACAATTGACAGTGTAAAAAAGTAAAAATAAAAATAAATGTATTTTGTTTCTAGTAGCTAAAATTTGCAAATTTGCAAACGTTTAAGTATAAAGCATGCCAGGTGAGTACACTAACATTGATAACAACGTAATTTTATGACACAAGTCGCCAACTTGGCATCATAAATGAATAAACATGGCGGGCAAAAGTCAGCATTTGGTCAAAAAACTTTTTTATTTATTCACATACTAAATATCAATTTTTGATCACATGTAAAGTGTAATATGTTAACTGCTGTTCATGAAGGGTGACCCTGATGAAATATAAAAATACATAAAAATAGAATATACAATAATATAAAAATACAATACAATAATATTTGTAAAATATATAAAAAATAATATATAAAAATATAAATAAACTGGAAACAGATATCAACCTCTTGTTTAAACTTTTCTTTGTAGCCTCCATGTTGTTTCAACGTTACGACCTCAAAGCACACAAACACAATGAAGTCGGAAGAACGACTTCCCAACTCGGAATCTACAACCTTCCGACATCACATGAATGCAGCATAAAACGCGCATCTTCCTCAATGGTTTCCCATTACTGTATCCACTGTAGAGCAGACTGCTGTTCCACCACAGCTCTCGTCTTAAGACAATCAATCACAGGGTGATTCAGTGTTTGTCATGAGACTAATCATTCCTCCTCTTTCTGGCGTGACGACAGTTTGTATGTTAATAGCGAGCTTTCAGGATCATTTTTCTACTTCCTTCACTTGGAAGAAAAAACAGCCCGAGAGGTAGATTTAATATCCTTGTCTGACTTGATGTGAAAAGGCGACCCAACACTGCAACAATGCTGCATCTTGATGCAATAATCTCAAATTAAGTCATGAATAATGTAAGGAAAAGTCATGAAGAAGAATTAATAATTCAATAGATAAATAATTTACAAAATAATCAAATAAATAAATAATGACACACCATAAATAAAGCATCAGATTAAATCTTTCCACCAGGCAGCCTCATGCAAGAAGCAACGCAAACAAAAAATAGATCCAGGGAGAGAACTGTGGCCATTGTTTTAGAGGTATTAGAAGATGAATCTTACTTTAAATGTGATATTTATGTTGTTTGACCTGACAGAACCGTTAGATACCGAGATATGTTTGTTCTGGTAATCACCAGACAAACAGTGCACACATTAGCTTTTGCAAAGCATTCAGCATTAACAGAACAATTATGTGTTTTCAGTTGTTGCAATTTGACTTAAGGTGGCACAACATGTGGCTGTCTGTGATTTAAACTATAATTTTAGTTGCATTTGCATCATTTGCATGTCCTGTTTCCCCTCGTGTTTAAGCCACCACCAGCCCAATTTAACAGTCTTTATTGCAGTTATTCATACTCTGACATGGACCTTTATATAACCCCAACGGTCTCTAATTATAATTAATTAATTTGAAACTTTCCATCTGAGGAAAACAATAGCATCAATTATTTCAGCAATAATATAATATAATATATATTATAATATATTATAATTTCACAACATCTCTAAAAGCAGTAACTCTTGTTTTTGGGGAGAGCATAATGTTTATCATAGAACCACAAAGAGCGAGGAGGTTAGAGGTTAGGATGGCTGGATGAGTCAACTGAATGTTGGATTATATTGATATATTGCATCATTTGGATGACTTGTTGGGGAAACCCTTGCTTAGAATAGGCTTCATGTTCAAATTAACCTTCTTAAGTATTGTAAACCTGTAACAAGACATTTTTTCGCCGCAACAACAGCACAAACAAGCTGTCAGCACACGGACATACTTAAACCTGTTAGGTTGGTATGGCAGGCCGTTTTCTTTCCAACTAGCAGTTATATGTGCAATGTTCTCCCGTCTTTTAGCTTTGTTTTGGTCTCCATCAACTCCTGAGAAAATGATCTGTCTTTTTAGCTGCTTCATTATGTTCAGCAGCTGGATACTAAGTGTATTTTTCTGCTGTTTGGCACCGGGCAGGTAGCGTATGGTTGGTTTACCAGTGTTTTTTAACTAAAGAAATGTTGCCTGCTGCTGCTGGAAATGAAACAAGAGTGTAACAAAACAGGAAGGTATGGGTTGTAAAACCAAACAATGAGCTAAAGGGTGTTAATAATCTCTATACACCTGAGGGGACATGCAGAGATCTGCGATAACTCTCTTTGGTTGTAACTACAAGCACATTTTTTACATACAGCAGATGCTGATAACTATTTTAACTATAACTATTTTAATTTTAAGACAAACTAAAACCAACCCTCTGTCATGGTCTGCCCATAATCCTGGTGGGATCCATCATTTCGCCTTACTCGCAGCATCTAAGTGCAAATAAATGTCCAGATTTAATGATGTCAAAAGAGCATCAGCATGTCAGTAATAATGTATGAGGAGAAGTCTGCGTTTAGGGTGTTTGGGCCTAAGGGCAGGAGTGCATCCAAGTGCTCTTGAGTTCTGTTGATGTTTACTCTGTCAGCCAGAGTTTTACAAGAAATTCTGCAAAATTATACTTTAGGCTTATACGGTGAAAACTTCTTAGCCTATCTCGCTTCCTGCCCACTGAAGACATCGGTTTCCCCCGTGCCATCTGCCTATCAACCTTACCCTATCAAGAAACAATCAACAGAACCATCTGCGGTCTAGTCACCAGTCCTGTTATCCCTCCAAACCAAATAATGACAAACGGGAAAAAGCAGGGTGAGTAAGTCACTGGTGTATCTATCAAGGAAGGATGTCATCCAACCAGAGAGCTCAATCAAACAGAAACACAGTGACAGAAAATACTGTTTGGCTCCTCTGTTAGAATTGGAGCTTTTAAGAGACTTTTGAGGATTTGGAGAGAATTTTAAAAACTTAGCAGATAAAGAGAGGCATTATAAACAGTTTATACTATTTTGGGAATAATTATAACAATTAAATGAATTTTAACTCCACCCTTTGATGACGAAGGACAGACGAGTTATAAACTGCACAGGTAGTGTTTGACTTTGGATATTCTTTCAAACTAGCGCCTGAAAATCCAACAGCAGCTCTCTCAAGCCATTAAAATTCATTCACTCCCGGTGATTGCAAACAATGAGGATCCAAAAGCGAAAAAAGAGGTGGCAGACACAAAGATTAATTAAAAAAAAGAAAAGCTGTACAATGGACACATGGATTGTTTCATTAGAAGCCAGTTGTGTGGCTGCAGAAATGCCAAGAAAATATGTATGAGGGTCCAGGGATGGACAGCGCTTAAGATAAAACAGTCGAAAAATGTGCAACAGACAAAACCAGGCAATGTGGAATGGAGGAGGCCCCTAATGAAGCCAGCTGGTCCCAGTCCAGACAGGCAGAGGAGGGGGAAGGATTGATAGAGGGAGAGACCCACGGGGGTGGGTGGAGAGAGAGAGAAAAAGAGGGGAAAAGGGAGTAAGACATGCAGGATGTATGGCCGCCCAGGCAGCTCTATTGTATCAGGAGGCACCAGTAGGTGTATTTCTTCCAAACTCTGCAGAAAAACCCAAAACCATGCCAAACAGCACGTCTGCTAATCGTGCCGCAATTACTAGCCTAATAGATGTTTTTTTATTCCGCCTCACAGCCGCCATGTTGAGAGGCAGAGCATCATTACAATGGTGGAGAGGATGCAGAACTCGCTGGCTGTTTTTCCTCTTCCACCGCCATGATCTTATCCAGTTGTTGAAACTACCCAGCAGATTTTAGCTGTTTCTTGGTGCAGAGGTCCAACATACTGCTGGAGATGCAACCATACCTCCTCTGCAGCTGCGTCCCCGACCCAACATGCTGTCTGAACGCACACATTAAATATGGAGGGTGAATTTTTGTGGTGTGATACGTATGTGCTGCTGCTTTCTGTGTGGTTTTCTCTGCATCCTTTATGTCAGATACAAAAGCTGTGATAATGTTTCTGCACCAATTTCATCACGATGAATATCTGCAACTGTTCAAAGAATATGAACATGAATCAACTTTTTGAGTCAGTTTTAACCACATGACTATCAAATAATGGCTGTGGCCATTGTGACGTCATCCACTGGTTTGTGGAGACCTATACTGAAGCTTTGAGTGTGGCATTTTGGCCCTCAGCATTTTAGATTTTTGGGGCCACAAGTGACCCAAGGTGACCATATTTAGACAAAAGGGTGGAGCTGTGAAGAAGCAAGTGGTGGATCTGACTAAGAGTCCGAGGAAACTATCCGCAGACAACCTGTCACTCAAAGTGGCCAAACCTTTTATCATGCACAACTTTAAGCCTAAATAAAATTTGGGCTGTTGTCACGTTGTCTCGATGGGGAAATTATCTACAGAGACCACAACCCTTTTTTTTAACTAGACTATAAACATGTTCATTTCTGCTATACAGTCGTGCATTTTAACATGGGAGTCTTTGAGCCAGCCTCAAGTGGACATTTAAGGTACTGCAGTTTTTGGCACCTCAGCATTGGGCTCAGAAGTTGCCACTTGGTTTTAATGGAATAGTTCAAAAGTTCAGACATGCAATTAGTAGCTAAAACTTGTTGTCAGGCAAAAATCAGAGAAACCAGGAAGTTACTGGTCCTATCTTACAAATAGTCCGGGACATAAATGTATTGTACTAAACATGTACTGAACAAACAAGGTACACTGTGTTTGTTAATGAGCTTTCGGGGAGCTGGTGGGCAGAGTTTGGTACCTTTGAACGAGCTAGCAGTCTACATGCTAAAAATGTGTTTTAATGTTTTATGTGACATTTTGTTTCATTGTTTTTTTGCTCTCCCCTCCCTATGTGCAAATGTTCCACCAAAATAAGTTCCCTCCCGTCACTATTTTGTAAGAGAACTGTGGCTGCATCCTGGGCTTAGCACAACCCGTGACAATTGTGATTTGTTTAATGAGAGACAAAAAACTCAGAACTTAATTTCCCATCAATGCAGAATATTAATAAGCTCAGCCAGACCTTTTTCCTGTGCTGGCACAGTGCTAAAACAACATCTAGAAATCTGGTCTAGAAATCTGGTATGTGTGACTGCCTTTACAGCGCCAGGCCAGCTGCCTACACCTGTTTTGGGTGTTAGCTGGCTGTTGGTGGTAGCTTCATCCTGACTGTAGTGCATAGACATTAGAGTGGCATTAAACTTTAAATCAACCAATTCTGCAAATGTTCAATTTTTCCTACAAGTTGATGACAGACCAGTATCACGGCAAATCATTCTTACTGTAGACCACCAACATTACAAGAAAACGTGTGATTTGAGGAAAAAGTACATATTTTAGGCATCACAAACATACAAACACCCATCACCTTCTCACAGAGCTCCACTGGCAAAGATGAAATCACAATCTTTTTGCATAATATTTCATATATGAATCCATACATATTTTATCAGTGCTACCGGATGTAAATCTACAAAAGCTGATCTTTTAAGGAGCAAATATGCGTCCACTTGTCTTTCTGACAGAGATTAATTTTAGAAACATAGTGTAGTATTAATAGTAACTTACTGCACTGTAAGCGACTCCGCTGGGAAATCTGGGGCACAGAATACTACATTTGAGGTGTCACTGTAAGAGAAGAAAAAGAACACAAAGAGCAGAAATGAGGTAAGACAGAAATAACCTGTGTGCACAGAACACCAAATAACTCAAATATTCATGCATGCTATACTTTGGGACGAGTTCAGTTCAGTCCAGCTCAGGTATGGGAAAGATTTTTTTCATTTGACCCATGTTCTGTCTGAAAAGTCACAGCCCTGTAACAAGCTTTCTTACTTTGTAGCTGCTGGTTGAGCCATTTTTCAAAGGTCTAACAAGCTCCCCTGTGATGTTGTATTTGGTAATTTACCAGTGCTCATAGAACCAGGGTCACTATGTGTAACCTTTAGGCAATTTCACCCTGTAACAGGCTCGACAGGCTGAAAGGGGGAACAGGAATCAATTTTGGGTTAGCCAGAGTCAAGCCACTAAGCAGAGAATTGTTATAATAGTTATTTTCTTCCATTCTCAACTTGCTATGTTTGGAGGACACTTTTGCAAAATGACAAGAGGCCAGGGGCCAGTCAAAGCAGCCTCGTACATGTTTCTAGGATTTTTGGATATTTCTAGGATTTCAGGACATTAGGGGCTGAAGAATTATCACTGGTACTTTTTTTTAAATAATAACAATCTCTGTTCTGATGCTGTTTTATGCACTCTGGCATTTTATGTAAACTAAAAGTACAAAAACAACTCCCAGTGTGAATCACTTCATTTTCATTGTGAGTTAGACAATGGTTGGGGGGCCCCCCAGCACTCGAGGGGCCGTAAGTTGAGTATCACTGCTTTAGACTAAAAAGTAGAAGAGCTGAGATGAAATTACCAGAACAATCACATGATAAGTGATGAGACTTGTGTTTGAATATCGCTTTGTGTTAGATGTCAAAGCGCCGACATGTTTGTTTGGCATGTCCTATTTTAATGAAAGATGACGGAAACGGTGATCTCCGTTTAGAGCAAATCAAAACAGGCACCTGAGGAGCATCTACAGACTGCGTGTGATCGACTGCTCCACAGGTTCACACCTTTAATGGACATTTTTCATCATATAATCTCTGCAATTTTCTCCATAATGCCTGCAGAACACTTTCTCCATCATCAGCACAATTACATTTAATAAAGCTCCGTCTATAACGCACTATGCTTGATGTCTACACTCGACACCAACCGAGATTCAGAGAGGATGCCATTACTTTATTTGGGGCTAATTTTTTTTTTTTTTAAATGCCATGTTATTGTTTTTGTGGGGGAGGGTTCACAGAATCAAATGTAAATATGAGGCATCCTGGTAGATTTAGTGGAGTTATTGGCTTTGCAAATGTTTGAATAACTCCTCAAACACTTCCTGCTCTCCACGGGCTTCGGCGTCTCATCGCAGCTTTGGAGCTAAGTGATCGTTTGGCTAAATGAGGAGCCCCTGACTCCACATGTTTGTGGGAGCCATAATGGCACTGTACTCTCAGCAGGCTCGCGCAACACCGCACCAGAGAATGAGGAAGACTGCTGGGCCTCCAGCATGCCGTGGCCCCGACTCATTCCTGTCCTCCTATGGACCCATTACTCTGCTCAACGCTGATGCTCGAGCAGCAGCGAAGCCTCGTCCTATGGAACCATTAGTCTGCTGCACACAGACAGTAAAAAAACTCAACAATGTGGATTCCAGATGCGGCAAGATGGTTCCCTTCCTGTTTGTTAAGAGCTGCAGTTATTTTGCATCTCATTATTGCGATGTTGTGCTGCTGCAAATGCCGGGTAAACAAATATTAAATAAAATAAAATAACAGAGAAAAACAGGGTGGATTTGAATGGGATGGCCACAAGTGCAGTAAACTGTTTACACCGGTCTGACTGAGAATGTTTTGACATTTAACATTTCATTTTGGTCCGGTAAATAATCTGTCAGTATGGTCAGTACAGTAACAGGCACTTACTGATATTTTTGTGGTACTCCTGATGAGGAAATCTAACTCTAGATATTTTTTTCCCTCACATCCTCCCTTTGAATTTGAATGGTTCCCCACTGAGATGTGCTGCAGGATGCCCAAGACCTCCAAGATTAAATATTTAAGAGGTCTTTTACGCCAAACATCATCTCCCTGAGGAATTTAGTGTCCTGAGTTTACCAGTGAAGCATCTTGTTTGTACACAAAGAGGCGTCTATGTTTTAAAATATCTGATATTGTGCTGTGTAGGTTGTATTTGTGGTTAATGCTTTATTTGAGGACAAGAGTCTACAGCCAATCAGCCATGCCAACAACATTTTGTAATTGTACTGGTAGTTAAATGCCACCTCATGGTAACATGCCTGCAGTGATTTTTGCGTAAAACTTGAACGATATTTTTGGTGATGGACGTTCAAAACATTAGCAGGTTTATTTCTATTGCAGCCGTCATTATTTCCAGTCAAAGGTGACACAGACGTGTTAAGTAAGAAATAATAGAAAGGCAAGTCCGACCTGGGAGCGATCACATAAAAGTATCCAGGTCTTTTGATACATCCATGGTAACAGAATAGTCCAAATAGCGCAAACAACAGAAACATGCTGACAGAGCTAACGGTGTTAATCAGTCATTAGGATATCGGAGGATGGCCTCTATACTCCCACAATAATGCTGTTCAGCCACAGTGGACACGGGGACTCACACGCACGAACACGGCCGGACCGTCTACAGCAACAGAGAATAGAGGAGCTCAGATAACAACACACACAGGTGAAGCATGACTTCATTCTCTGCTCATTCCTCCATTATATCTTTACAAATCAAACACCGGTTTGCTGCTGCGTTAATGTTCTGAATGATGTATACAGCTCTTTGGAGGAAAAAAAATTAAAATTCTCGAGACATCTTACGCAAAAATACAAATGTCGAGCTCATGAAAAGGCACATGATCTCCAAAGTCAGTCGGATAAATCATCTGTGAGATTTCAGTCTGGACCAAAGTGTTGATCCACAGTGCCGTCACTTGAGCCTCACAGCTAAAACTAAAACATATATTTCCACATATGAAGACAATTTTGTTACTATTCAGTTCTATGAAGAAAAAAACATCTATCACTATATCTGGTGACATTATGCAAAAATATTATAGTTGAAATACAATACAAATGTTAAAGGAAAATAGTTTTCGGGGGACTGGATGGATTGCCTTTAAATTGCACAAAATTGGGGTAGCCTTTGGCAAAAATAAACCCTAACAAAAAAAAAGTCTACAATAATGTTTGTGATCTGAGATGGTTTACTCAGTATTGATGAAAATGAATAATCCTCTCTCTGAGCCACTGAGCTACAAAACCACAAAACAAAAGCTTTAATCTGGACTTTCACCAATAGACAAAACCCACAGCTGCTTCCCTGGCAAATAATCCTGAAACTGTTTTTGTGGAGTTGAACTGTAACACGTTTACATCCCAAAATCAACCCAACTCACTGACAGTAGTTCTCCCACTCCCTGTCAGCGGGGCAGCTCCTGAATTTATCTCTCTTAAATATTTAAAATCTTGGCTCCTTTGTTTCTGGGCTTTGATGAGGGTGTTTTCTCCAGTATTGACAAATAACTTTTTGTCAACAAATGCTGTTTGTTTTACTTAGAAACTTAGAAAAGAAAAAAAATATTTAAATATGTGACCAAATGTTTTAAGACATAAAAATACTATGCTTTAATTCATCTTTTTTTGTGTAATGATTTGTTCATAAAAATATTTATGTCTTCTCCCTCATTAAAAATAAATAATTAAATAAATCCAGAATCTTTGAATGTGCAAATAACTGCTGGACACAAAAATGTCTCCTTTTGTCCTCAGTGTTTGTGCACTGAAGGTTTCAGATTTCTTCTCCGGCTGCCCTAAAGGCACCCTTGTTCTCCGTATATTAACTCGTTACCTGCAGCAGTTCAACCTGCTGCTACTTTTATTTTTATTTCACTGAATTTTTTAACTCTAATTTATTGATTAACTTATTTTTTGTGTTGTGTAAAGGGGACAAGCAAAGTAAGAATTTCATTGTATGGTCTAAGCCACTGTGTTTTTACTGCACATATGACGAGAAGCTTCTTATCTTATCTTCTTATCTTATCGTATCGGGCAGATGCGGTAGGTGCCATCCGGCTGTCCATTGGCGTATAGCAACGCCTCAAGTGGTTCTGTCCAGCCGCGTTCTCACCGAACGCTGTCATGCGGCGTTTCATGTGCACACAAACGTGCCTTGTGCCGTCGTGCTCTCACACCAAAAGCACCGACAAAGCGGCGTAATGACAACGGGCTGGATATTTCACCCTTTCATAGAAAACTTTCTGAACAATGAACACTGAATTAATTCGAACTGGGAGAAGTTTCAGCTGATTGCAATATGCGATACTCACCACTAGATGCCACTAAATCCCTCTAAATTTGAGAAACTGCTTTTTCAAGGCTGCACTTTGGACAACGTCTTTCCTAAACTGCAGCCAGGAGTAACTATTTAAATCTTAAAGACTTAAACACCAAGAGAGCATGTCCTCTGACATCAGTACACGGCAAAAAACATGCTCATGTTTGTCCCCTCAGCCGCTCTGTGATGCTTCATAAGACAGAAAACCAATCATACAGCGTTTTTATCCGACAGAACGCTCAGTTTCCTCTTTAGAAGTTTGTCTAGTCACTTCCTGGTGGTAAAAAAATGAAGATATCCAACACCAGGATGTAATTTGGGTAAATAAGAGAAATCATTAGTGTCTCAGCTGGTTGGGGATGTGATGCTCTCCTTTGCTGCAGCTCCCCTTTGTGCTTCAGGCTGATAAGAACCGAGTCTTCTCAGGTAAAATCTTTGCCAAGAGGAGCTTTAAGCATCTATCAATTCAACACTTGATTGACACAGTTTGGATCAAACTTCCTGGCACCAGAGTCGGTCATGTTGCTCTCCATGACGTGATCGGTCTTTTGGAGACCCTGAGGGTTTTCCTTTTGGCCTCCAGCCCAACAACACAACCTCCCAGGTGGGCCGGTGGACACGCCCAGCTCCCTCACCGGGGCGTCCCAGCAGCTCGGTGCAAACAAAGCCCTCTGACTCCTTCATCCCTCGGGAGAATACCTCTCTGTTTCTCTCTCCTGCTTTGCTATGAAACAAATGATTTTCTGTAGCTGATGACTGAGGAACACACGCCCGCCGTATGCGTTCTTGTGTGATCCGCAGACAATCAAACAATGGCTTCCTCCTGTTGTTGTCACTGCATCTTGTTCTGCCTTGGCAACATTCATCTTCCGACATTTTTGCATTGTTGTTTTTTTCTATTGTTTATGGTCAATTTTGCAAATGAACGTTTATTCTTCTGCCTACTGAAAATTGAAAGACTATTTATTTGCTTTGTTTTGTAACTTTTTTTCTGATGCTGGGTTGTTTGGTGAAAATAATTTTAAATGCACAATAAAGAATTACAGTCTTTGAATTTTCCTCAAATCATAAATGGTCTTTAGAAAATGTCATCTTTTGTTTAATGCTTGGTTTGATGGCTTGATGGCTGGTATGTAGAAAATGATAGTTTTCTTGGCAACAATGCCAAATTTTGGCAACTTTCATGAAACCCAGCAGTGTTTTTAGTCAAATCTAAAGTTTGTCAAGAACAAAACAGAACTTATATTCTAAGAAAACAAACGTGTGACATTTGAACAACTGAATTTGCTAAATCTGACACATGACAATGTTGTGAAAAAGTCAGGTAAAAGTTTTGAAGTCCCCCCCCTATTCAAAAATGTGTTTGTATTGTTACTTCACATGAAGTTTGACTTCCACTTGCTGCATCTGCAGAGTTTGAGACTATAATCAAAATTTCACATTCATCTACTGAAGGAGAAAAGTTTTACCATAAATCTCGATTAAAGGCGTACACACATAAAAGATGACTTTGTGACTCGTTGTGAAAATGGTTTTGTTTACCATTTTCATGAAAAGAGTCCATATAAATGTTCAACACATTCATATCCCAACTGGTCACATGTTGTCACTGAGCAGTGGACCTCCACATCTACACATTATCCGTCTATGCCTGCTGTTTCCTGTGCACGCCACGCGTTCCATTCAGCCGCATTCTCACGTGACACCGCCCGTCCGCATATCATGTGCATGTGGCAGATACCGTCCACAGATGTAAAATAACACCGTGACCTGTTCTGTCCGGCCAAGATCTCACCTGACGCCATCCGGAGAGGTTTAATGCACACATGAGAGGTGCCTTTTGGTGTTGCGCACTTATGACAAAAGCACTTTCGAAGCAGTGCTAATTTACATATGTGAAACGAGAGCGGACTGAACCCTTATGTGGTGTTCACAATCCCACAAGCAGAACTCTTTTGAAAGCTCTGATTTCAAAAATACTGGTTTCAAAAATGGCTGCAGTGCCAAATGCAAGACACAGGGGGAGAATGCTGACAGCCAGGGAGGTAGAGACAAGACAAGCAAGAGTGCAAAAAATGCATCTTTGCATTTTGTCTCATATCGCAAATTTTCACAACAAATACAACAATAAAACGCGCTGGACTCAGCGTGCAAGGTTTCTGTGCATAATGTTTTTTTGTTCGTTTTTTCAGATGGATTGTAAAAATGCATCTGAAAAAACTGGACTCAGTTTGCAAAGGCCTGCAGAGTCCGGACACACTCAGATTTTTGTGCCCTCACATCCATTGTTGTCAATGCAGACGCTTGGAAGGCGCACTCAAACGCAAAGCATTCCCTTTTTTCTGCACCCTGAAATAAACAAAAACACTGCCTGTTCAAGGTGGAAATATCACACCACCGTGTCGCCTCATCACTCTTTATAAAAGGTACAATCACGAAATGGAGGGGCGGGGTGTCAATGTCTTGCCTTTAAATCAGCAACAAAGGTAATAAAAGCGCCAAATGGAGGTCTATGTAAAAGGGACAGTTTGCAGGACAGGATCACTGGACGACATGTTAGAAGAGTGGCCCACCAGAGGAGATTTAAGAGATTTAAGAGATTTAAGAGATTTAAGAGATTTGAAGATTTACCTGTGGCTGTAATTTGGGGAAGACATCACAAAAAGCAGCCTTAAAACATAACCATTTATTATATTTTATTAAATTTTCACAGAATCAAACTCATAATATGCAAGTTTTTCTAAAATTAATAAATAAATAAACAATGCTATAAAGAAATTGAAGTGATGTATTTTCCACCACTAACACAGTGCTGTCCAGTGATACACAACTAAGGATTTAATCCCCAAAATGAGGGGAAAAAGTAAGTAAATATTGGTAGTGATCAGATAACAGGCACTTCTTGATAAACAATAACTCTTTTTACCCAACAAATGTAGACTACGCCCTCGACAGAACATGACTCTGCCATCTCCTACAAGACGCTCACATCATATTATTAATTTAATGTCAAGACAACACGTTCAAACACAAAATAAAACAAGCCTTTCAGTCCCGTCAGATTCCTCCTTCCTTTGCTCGCTGTGTCGAATGTTTAGTTACATGAAAGGAGGGAAGCCGCCTGTTTCCCTGTGGAGCGGTAACATCTCTATTTGTCCTCCCCGGGGACCAGCACTTGTCAGCGTGCAGCTCTACAGAGATAGATCCCTCCTCTGACTCTGAGGGAAATCACCTCGTTTGTTTTGTGTCAATCCCCTCAAATCCTACAGCGCCATTGTGCTCCGGCTGCCTCCGCCTCCCCCGGCTCTCCCCTGAGACTACAGGCCGCATTATGTCTGTCTTCACGTGAGAAAGGTCAGCTTAACAATACACAGAAATACAGTTTACACACCTTTTTTATGCTAAAGGGTAACTACTTCACATGTGAATAAGTACCATTGCCATCCATAATCCTTACTTGTGATTGGCTGACAGAAATCCATTAAAGCTTTATATCAGGACATGTCAAACACTGACCTGACAGGAAAAGCACAGTTAAATTCCTCTTATAAATCTGTGCTTTACAGCTGTATTTGGTTACTTTTATAAGAATAACTTTGTCTCATATTTGCTAAAACTGTCACAATATTCACACTAAAGTATGTGAGACAGATTATCCTTGAAAAAAAACTGTTCATGTCCCCAAAAATTGCTTCAAATGGCCTTACAATCAAGATTCTGTTACTGCATTGAACTTTTTCTCACCTAAAATGTTTTCAGAAACATATTTTAGTGTACTGTTTAGCTGTAAAATGAGAAAGTTTGCTCTGGTGGGTGGTACGTGATGCTTCTCTCGACTATGTGACTGTCTGTCTTGACTGATTTTTTTCCCCACTGCTTATCTGTCTCATGTACCTCCTTTAGAATATGGTGACACTTTCAGCAAAATGATAACAACAAAAAAATGCGAGTTACTACCATCCTGATGACGTGGGATCAACATCCTGTTTCACTCTGCATATCAGTCTGGACTCGCTGCCGCCAAAGTCACTTTCCAGAAATTAAAATTTCACTGGTGCCAATCGGGACCAGAACCATAGTTGACAACTTAACCAGCCAGGCTCGCAGATCAGTGGACTAATGGGGGCCCCCAAAACAACAAGCGCTACCCCAACATTAGTAAACACAACAAATTAAGTTATTGTAGAAAGAGAGTCAATAACAACAATTTGACAAGAACAACAGCATGCACTTGCTGAGCTTCTCACAGGAAAAAACGTTTTCACCAATTGGATTTGTTAAAAACTTGACATATTAACTGGAGAGGCAGATACAAGAGGCTGCAAAGCTGAGAATCATTGCCAAATCTCAATGCTTCAGACAGACAACAAGGACACTGCCAGCGTCAGTGTATAGCGAAAACTTTATGAGGATTGTTGTCGTCGAGGTAAGACGGCTCATACAAACTAAGTATGAAGAAATTACCTTTTGTAGATCTATTATTACTGTCTAACGCAACAACATAGTTTTGTAGTACAGGTTAGTACTAATGTTAGGAATGGCTGAAGCAGTTTGTCTGACAGTGCAAATACTTCTGCCCACTGAAAGTGTTTGGGGCAGAAGTGAGTCCAAACTGACACTGAGGAGCAAAACCGAACGTCAGGATGGTCCCATCAGGCCAAGTCATACTGGCAGCAATGTGGATGTGCAACAGTTGTTTAAAAAAAAAGGTTTTGATGTGTAGAGATTTGCCGGAAACTCCACATCACATATTGAAAAGTTGATAACATCCATTGTATATAAAGCATGAACCAACAGGCCCTGAAGAATTTCCGTATCGTGGGATTCAGTGGAGAGCTGTAGGGTCCAGTAATGATCTAATGATCTTTCAAAAGACTAAGAGACCGAAAACACAGCAACAATTCTTACATTAAATGTTTCACTTTTGTTGCTGCTCGGTCTTTCGTTCACAGGACTACAGCGTTTTGGGGGCCTGATAAAACAAACTGTTAAAACCGAGTTCTAGAGAGTAATCTCTTAAAAATACAACCTCTTCTGTCGCTGTGTAAACTGGCAATGTGTGGATCCTCTGAAACGGGTGATGTCACGGCCACACTTTACACATGCACATAGTGTTCGTCTTTGGTTTCTCATCACAAAGTTACACCGCCAACTGCTGGCATGGCATGCATACTATAGCTTTTAGGTTGTTTTTGCATATGTGTGTACACGATGATTGTTATCACAATGTTATCATGCGAACACAGATTTTTTTTTAAATGTAAAGGATGGATTTCTTTGTTTTTAGTAGGGCCATTCTTTTATAAACGTCACCCAAAGCTCATGGGAAATGACAAAATAAAAAGATGCAAGAAAACAGTATTTCACTGAACGTATGGACAATTAGCAGCTTCAGTAAAATGTATCCACATTGACATTCAATAGCTCATATTGGCTGTGGCCAACTGTATGTGTTAGTAAACTGTCAATCTTGTCAGCTATTCGCACCTTGGTGAACATCAGCTGGACTCAGCAGCTGCTGCAGCAAAGAAATGTTTTCTTGGTATACTTAATTTACCAGCTCATAAAAAATAGGTAGTGGCTGGCAGAATCACTGCGGCTGGTTCATCGTGTGCTAAAACCCACAAACTTCATCAAAATAATGCAGAATTACTTGTCATTTTTGGATGAAACACCTGAAAGTGTATGTCCAAGTGCTGATTGCATAAGCGCACTAATTCAAAGCTGATCAAACCTTTGAGATCTGACTTTGACACTGACATGCTCAACACATACCATTAAAGTTGACAAGCTTTTCAGTGTACAGTATATGCAGCTCCTGTTGACAGTATGTGGCGGCACAAACAACACCAGGCACCTCCAGCAGAAATAATAAGCATTGTGGAGCAGTGTACCGAAGCAGGTGCAAAGACGCCTACTTTTTCCACCCCCATCTCTGACGAGCCCCCATATCACACGCAGATGTTTCCCATCAAAGGCACCCACAAACCTCTCCACCCTGAGTATGTAAACCAAGATAAGGACCCATTCAAGCACAGGGACTCTGCAAACTGCACCTTGCTATTGAGCTTTTCTTTCTTTTACAATACGCACTTCAAGACGGCGAGCCTTTTTTTTTCTTCTTCTTCTCTGAGGGGTCACATATGCTTTAGCGCCGCGAGCAAAACATGTAGGTAGGATGTCTGTGATAGGCATTTGTAAATTGACAAGAAAAAGGGATAATACCAGAGTGGTATTTGGATGCGGCGGGAAAAAAAGCAAATGATTGAATAACAGTAATTAAAGCAGTTATTCGTTCGGCGAGCACCTGCATGAGGGATGATATTGCTCCTTAATTCAGCTCAGTTTAACTTCTCTCAGCCGGTGGTTCCAGCATCGCCTCATTAATCGCTGATTGGCATCGAGCTGTTCACAGGAACAAACTGTTTACTCTGTCTTGCCTGCTTTCTCTGGGCTGCACGCGGCGACTGCCTCTCTCAAATGCAGCATTAAGGCCTATTGTACTGAATGGGGCCAGCGCCGCGCTTTTTACATCTTCTTTTGTGGACGATGTGATAGGGCTGATTTGTATATACATATACAGCAGAATAGGTATTACTGTAAATCACACAGTATATTTTATGCGGTAATTTTTACATGCACTGCAGAAGTTTGGGGTGAAAAGGTGCATTTAGTAAAAACTACATTTAGTCCAGGTGGCTGACAGTAAACTTAGTTCAGTTGCTTTTTATTTTAGAAGTTTGAACTTTTGTAAATAATGTTTATTGAATTTAAAAAACATAAATTCAGAATACTTTACTTAGGCAGGACAGCCTAATGCAAAAGAGTCGCATAAATCAACTTGTTCTTAATCCTCGGGTTTCAAATACCATCGCATTGTAATGCCCCCGTGTGAAATCCACAACAAAGGCAGCCTTTAACATCTTAACGGGACGCACCAGGTTTTCAACAACTCCGATCTAAACCTGTGCATGACAAGATTTGACGCTGACATAACTGACGCAGTATTAAGTGTAAAAAAATGGACTTTCACTCAGGAGACCACTGTTTGTGTCCAGTGTGACACTAAAAGTCAATGTTTTTACGAAACATACTTTTACATATGGTCATCGTACACTGACATCACTCGTGATGTATTAACGCCATGTTACATTAATGTTACAAACATACTTTTTTTTAACTTTTTTTTCAACATTAACCAGGTTACAGTGTGTTTCAGCTGTGTTTTCTGCACATTGCAATGAGATGTCAAGAGGCTTTACAATTCGTCAGTATTTGACATGACAATGTGTGGCATAAAAATGTAACATCACAAACAAATTGCCAAAATAACTGTTGGCATTGTATGTTCCTATAAATCACATTACATTTGTTTGTTTCATTCATTTTAGCTTCACGTTTCTTTACGATTTAACTATAAATGTTATAATGACAATGCTATGCTATGCAGGAAGCGTCTAGTTGGTGAACATATTGGAGCATTTAGCTGTTAAAGTGTCTGCTTTATTTCCCTCAGGAGTTGGTAGAGACCAAAACAGAGAGAAAAAGAGAGTTAAAATCAGACAGAAATTTGTCAGGTGGACAGAAACATAATTCCAAATGACGTGTGAATCTAACTTTTGGTTATTTTTTTTAGACTGTTCTGAAGTTCTTCCCTCCAGTGGCCAAAACACAGTACTGCTATTACTATATTTTATCATCGGTAACAGTAGAAGTGAACAGTGGATGTATATATTTACAGATGTGGAATAAGTTTAGGAAAAGCCTGGATGAAACGATGAAATGAATATGCTTCTCATATGTTACGGGCCTTCACAGTCACCACATCTCACCACATCTTTTTTGAGTGATGTGTTGGAAAGCGATCATCAAAACACCAAAACTATTTAAAGACTAGCGTTCACTCCTGCAGTAGAGTTGTTTCATTTATCACCTAAAAAAATCTCTTGAAGAGAATGGCATCCATAAAATAATCTAAAAGAACAAAGAATGCATTTAGATATTTGGTAAAAGACAGGGGCAATCAGCAAATCATTTAATCTGTTTTACACCCTGTTTAGCTTTTATTTAATTAAAAAAAATAGTATAAAACTGATTTTGCTGACGTTATCAGTGATGAAAGGTTAAAAAAGCTTTCTGTTATTACCTATATGTTTCGACATACACTTTATATAGAACATAAAGAGTTTGCAGAGTTGCACACGCATGGGCGCGCACACACACACACACACACGCACACCTTTCTTGGGGCGTTGCAGGGGCGAACCTCCCACCTCGAAACACACCTGCCAGTCATCATGAAGTGGGGTCAAATCCCAAAGGCCATCGACTCTAAAGCATCCTACAGACAAACAGTCTAATATATGCAAGACAGTTTGGTGAGGCGGGAATAAGCTATACATTCTACAATATATCAAAACACAATTAAGTGAACTGACAATTACAGAGAAAAGGGAACCTGTAATTATCTCTTTGAGGATTAGAACTTCAACTGATGGGAAATAATAGCTGGTTATGGATGATAGTGTGGTCACATTGTTATTTATCTGCCAAGTGAGTTTGATCAACTCATAAGAGCAACTTATAAATAGTAAATTGGTGGTTTCGGTTCAGTTGCTTTACTTGGTTAACTTGGTTTGTTTTTTAATCACTGAACGCTTCATTTCTCTCAAACAGAATCAGCTGGAATTAAACATCGCCTGGTCAGAGCTTTCTATGGATCATATATGGTGGCTTGTGAGGGACAAAAGTCAGATTCATGAGGGGAATGGAAAAAAAGTGAGCTTGAAATACAAACTCTTCTCTATCATTTCTTAATTTCATGTTTATTTTGAGTACAACAAAATTATTTTTACCCCTTAAACTTATGTGACTGTGTTTTATTATAAGTAGACTTTTGTTTTTTCCATGTTAAAACTTATGGTTTTGTTTACGTACTATGTGATATTTCTAGCAAAATGCATGACGTGTATACCAGCAAACTTTTGTTATGAGAACAAACAGATCGCCAGAATTAAAGTTGGCATTGTGGGTTTCTGTAAACCACAGATATGTAACATTTGTACATTGTTACATAGCTGATATGTTGTATCTTTGTGTTTATTACACTCATTTCATGTGTCTCATGTTTAAATAAAATGTACTTAAAGTTTATTTAGTGTTAGAAATTTACACTTTGGCACAATGCATCCCTCGAGGATGTCTGGATATCTCTTTATCCTCTACATACACAGTCATTTAGATTTTCTTGCACTTAATGCAAATCAGGGAAGGCTCAAACACACTTCTACTATGAAACAAGACAAAAGCATGGGGGGGCCTGAAAGGCTTGACAAGTCAAATAATTAGTTTTTTTGTTGTTTTTTATCTCAAATTTTCATGTGCAAATAGTTTTATTTACCACTGGGCTGCATAAGAATGAAACTGAAATGGAGAGATGGTGTTAAAGTGTTTAGCTGTTCATATATTGACTTCTTGAGATCAATCGAAAAAAGTTTGTTTGCTCTGGCCAAAATGTTTGGCCCACATTGTAATCCATACTGCTGTCTGCAGAAATGTGCATCACATTAACTTTGAGCTGTTTGCACGCACATTTGTTTGTCCATTCTGGTAGACCACAAGATGCAAGAAGAAAAACTCACTACTCTTATTTCATTAATTTCAACTGCAGAATCAGAGCAATAGTGCCATGAGTGCTATTTATACAAACTAGGACAGGAGTTACAAAGCCAGTCCAAGGAGGCTGCAACACCTTGGGTCATTTTTAAAGAACCCCTTTATTCAAAAACAGTTTTCTTCTGTTTTTGTCCCCTAAACGGTGTGACCTTGATTACCTTAATCTGTGCAAAGTTTGTTACTATATGGTGTTTCACATTCCTCTTCTGAAGGGGCCGGTGTCAGCGTACTTCCCTAAAATCTTTGATTTTGAAGGTACACCGGGCAATCTAGATTAGGTACAACACTTATTTGAACGCCGATCGCTGACTAATACAAGAATACAAGATCTGACGGCAGAGTGTGGAGTTTTTTATGTAAACTGGACTCTGGCACCTTCTTCCACTATCTACCAACAACCCATCTTAGCAGACATTACTGCTGTGTCAACCACTGTCAGTTAGAAAACAACATAAACAAATAAAAGATGCTAACCTCATTTACCATTCTGATATGTCTGTTACTGACCAGTTTAAGGGCACAACTCCTCATCTAAGTTTGTCTTCAAATGGGGTTGTGTTTGCCATGTTCATAAGTCTGTATGAATGCTCCCCGTTGAGGTTTTCACAACGTCGTAAATGGAAATTCTCTGAGAGCTCAGAGTTCAGGACTTTGTGTACATGACAGCCCAGAAGCCCACAAGTTCCTCCTAAACACAGCGTAGATCTGACTGAAGCTCAAACATGTATATTTTCTGCTAACACCGATGCCTGTGACAGTTTCCACGCTGAACAGCTGTGGCTTGCATGTGTGTGGTGTTCACACTGGAAGCGTTGCTGCTGCGGTACTGCTGCAGGGCTGCCTGCTGCTGTAACCGCTGTATTTTCACAATCAAAGCACACGCTCCGTTCATTTATGGAGCCCTGCAAGCTACTGCATTGTCAACAACATGGTCCTGCAAATATTTCACAATAAAAGGCTTTGTGTTCACAAATAAAGGGATTCTGTCGACAGAAATGTCGTCAGAGGGTTTGTTTTGAAACGGCAAGGCTGAGTTAAAAAGAAATGTTTTGATTTTTTTATGTCTGTGACAGATATAGACAAACTGCAGTGAAGGCAGGTATAATATCAATGATTATTGAAAGACCATTTTTATCGTCTATTTTTGATTAAAACATGCATAACGCAAAAAAAAAGGTGAGAATCACATTCTCTGGATTTTGATTTGCAATGATCTTTTACCATTAAACCCAGTATAGGAAGAGAAAGCGGAACGTAGAAACGCAACTTACAGCAAGCTGCAATGGTGTGTGGGGAGTGAGGCCAGCTTCAGAATTTGTCAGTGAAGGAGAAAGAGTTTATCTGCTCTCAGCCACCATCACAATTTTTTTAATTAACTATTTAGTGGGAAAACAATGTTAAATTAAATAGGCCTATTAGTATTAGTATTAGTATGCTTTAAAAAAAGTATCTGGAAGGTAATTTAAAACCTTTGAAAGTCTCAACACGAGAACCAAATTTACATACTGAGGACACGTGGTGACCAATAAACTACCTCAATGACGACCAAGCGACTCCGTCTGCTGAGGAGGCCACGAGGTGTGACTGAGAGCTTCAACTCGTAAGTTGGACCTTGTGTTGTTGTTGTTTTTGTCAAAGTCTAAATTCTCGTCTAATACTAATTATAAAGTTCTATATCAGGTAATAACTCACGTTTCCATGGTAACCGAACAAATAAAGAGAGGATTTCATAGTTAGGAAGTTTGTGTAATGCAGCCCCTGGTGATTAGATTGCCAATCTGTCAACTAATGCACCTCAATTTAAAACTCCATGTTGGAAATCATCCATTTTACTGAAGTGTGTTTGCGTGAGACACTAAAGCTCCTCCAGCTCCGGGGCTGCTGCTCTCCGACCGACCTCTGACCTCTCTGGAAGCATTTGGGCTGAAAAAAATATCAACTTATCTTTAATGTGAACGAATGCAGCATCACATTATAATCATCTAGTATGCGTGTGTGCCATTGTTTTCATGCGTCGTGTGAGTGTACGTCAACGAGAATGTGTCGGGAGGCAGAGAGGGAGAGATAGAGACGGAGTGAATGAGCAGCTGTGGCAATATTTCCAATATTTACTCTCCTCCACCGAGTGCAGTTGCTCGGGCCTTTGAGGAGCAATCAAACATCCGGAGATGGTCGGAAGATTCTCCCTTTAAGCCACAAGGTTTTATTTGAGAAAGAATACCTTCTGTTCATAGGATTTGCAGCCATTTCATTTGAATCCATCTGTTTTTAAGGTGAAAAAGAGAGAAGAGGGGGAGTGAGAAAAAATAAAACAAACAACAACAACAGAAAAAAAAGCAGGCTATTGAACAGAGCATGTTTGTGCATCATATTGTGCTTGATGTAATGTAGGTCAGTGTTCTGCACAGCGCCAGATAAGACACGGGGAACAAGTGTTGTGTGTACTTACAAGCAAATATCTGTCAAAATAGCAATTGACAGATCTACAAGAGCCTTCTCTCTCCCTCACTCCCTCTCTCTCCATCTCTCTTCTTTTTTTTTTTTTTTTGGCCAGGGAAGTGGTTCCTTCGTCATTAGCATTTTTGAAAAAAGGGCCAGAGATTTGGGCCTATCTGCCTCCACTCGCTGCCGCAAAGCCAGTCTGGCCCAGGTTGTTATCTGTGCACTACAGAGGTGCAGCTGTTTAGCAAATGGATTTGCAGATTTTTAAAGGGAGATGAGGAGAAAAAAAAAAAGAGGGGGAAGAATCAGGTATTCACAACAACCCTCCCCAAACTGGCAGTTTGTGTATGTGCGGTGTGTATGTGCTGTGTGTATCTGCGTGTGGACATGTATGTGTATGTGTGTGTTTTCTTATAAATCTTTACCTTCTGTTTTCTGAGGCCCACATTATTTTTGGAAATGGCATTAAACACAAAAAAGCATGAAAAAATGCTTATTCTCTCTTTCTGCGCGTTCCTTTATTCACTTTCCAGCCTCCCGAGGGGCCTTTTCTTCTCCTGAGCGGGCGCCATCGCCGCTCCGGTTGCCTAACTGGACCGAGGGAGGCTGGGAGTGGAAGGAGGAACCAATGGGGTGCTTTAGGTGGGGTGGGGATGCTGCTGTCTTCACCACAGCTGCTGGCAAGTGCGTCTCTTTTGTCTAATGCAATCCCAGCGAGGCCGACACTCTCACATACACACACACACACACACACACACACACACACACACACACACACACACACACACACACACGTGGAGGAATTCTGGCTTCAATCAAGGGCCCCCATGGGAGAGAGAAAAGGGCCCTAAGCCATTGGAGACACTGAGGGTGGTTGGCTTTCCTAAGTGGGGGTATGTATGTATGCACACACACTTTCACACACACGCTTCTTCAAACACACACTGCCTTGTGTCTCCCTCTTAAAGATACAAACAGACACTGCCAACATATATACACACACGCAACCTCACACACACACACCACACACAGACCGTGCAGTGTGAGCGTGATGCCTCCGAGCTGCAGCCTCGGTCTCTACCAGGAGGTGTCGTGTAACGAACCAGAGGATGCAGAGATTCTCTTGCAGAGAAGAGGACGCCCTCTGCAAGCTAATTCAGCGATTCACACACCTGACCCGCTCAGAAAGTGTGTGCAAAATATTTTCAGCTTTATGGAACATCAGATAATATTCCAAGTGCAGAAATGCATTAAAAAGACAAGTGCACTATTAATTTATGAATTTAAAAAAAAAAAAATTAAATTCCATTTTGGCACCATTCTGTCAAAATTAGAAGTAAAATTCTTGTTTTCAAGTTATATTTATAAAGCTATTTCTAACCTCTACCGTGCATTAAACATGTAATACACCTCTTTACATTTAATAATGTATATTTTAGTGAGCAATGAATATTGTACCATCTGCAACAGCAACTGTAAGTCAATCCATGCATGTAAGTTATTCATGCTGTCACCCAGTCTTCCCACATATTCATTCTACTCAACACGCCGCGAATTTGTCGGCTGCACATGTTTGTCTGACTCCTGTTTTATGTTCATATTCTGTTTTTTTTTAAACCCCTTCTGTATTCTTGTTTCCCTGCTGCAGCTACACAACAAAGATCATTAAAGTTTCATCTCCTCTTTGTTAACTCCACCCATCAGATATGTGAAGCAAGTGGAAGCAAACTTAAGGAACTGTTTGTTCTGACTGCTGACGTTGTTGTGAGATTTTATTAAAAAGATTTAAGTGTGAAATTTAGATAAAATGTGACTGCAGATAAGTTTTAGAGCTTTTTTTTAAATCATGTGCACTTTTTTATAATCCACTTTGAATATGTTTAATATGTATATATTCTACAGCCAGAAGGAATATGGGCAATATGAAATGCCATTTCACATCATGCTGAGGATACAGCTGGCATTTTGACAAATGTGTTGTGTGTTTTTTTTTTTTGTTTTTTAAATTAAAAACCTTTCATTCTATGTGTGAAATTTTGTGAAATGTGGGTAGAATTTAACACAACATGAATCTTTTAATATTAAAGTTACAAAATAATTTAAAAGTAGTGACACATAAGTCAGTTGGAGATTAGTTAGTATGAGTTATCTGCACTTTTGGAGCAGAATCTACTTGGAATATGTTCAAAATTTTAAAACACATTTTATTAAACAATTCCAGTTGGAAAGAATATGGGCACTACGGGAGCCATTTCCAATCATGCTGAGGATACAGCTGACATTTTGACAGTTGTTGCACGTTTTTATTAGAAATTCTTGAAATCTAAGTGTACAATTTAGGGAAAAAATGGCTTGAATTTAAAATAACTTTGATCTGTTGACATTAAAGTTACAAAATTGTTAAAAATTGTGACATACAATTCAGGTTTCAGACTTTTTTTTGAGTCATCTACTCTTATTTAATAGGATCTAGTTGGAATATGTTAACATTTTTGTAGCGTGAAATTTAGGTGAAATATTGCTGAAATCTAATACAACTCCAATCTGTTAGCATTAAAGGCACAAAATATTTAACAATAATAAAAGGAGTTAGTTTTATAGCTTTTTTGGAATCATCTGCTGTTTTTTTAGTAGAAACTTCTTTGAAAATGTTCAAAATTGTTGCACAAATTTTAGTTAATAATTCCTGTCAGAATGAATATGGACAAATATGGGGAGCCGTTTCCCTTCATGCTGAGGCTGTCCTTTTGACAAAGTTGTTTTTGTTGAATTTGTTTTTAATTTTAAGTCTGAAATTAAGGTAACATGGATTTCAACACAACTTGGATTTGTGAACATAAAAGGGTACACAGTGGATTAAAAATAGTTACATAAATCTGTTTTATGCCTTTTTTTAAAGTCATCTGCACTTTTTTTTAGTAGATCTATTTTAAATATGTTCAAATTTACCTGAATTCTGTACATATTTTATGAAGAAATACCAACCTAAGTAAATATGGGCACTATGAGCAGGGGCGTAACACCAAATTCTGGGCCCTGTGCATAAGCAGTCTCAGTGGGCCCCCTGCCCTTCTTCTCTTGATCCGAGTTTCTTTCATGCAGCTTTTGAAATTAAAAAGAAAAGTCAGTCTGCTTTCTTTCCCTTTTCTTTCTTTCTTTTCTTACTGGAATTCTGATTTCCCTTTTTTCGGGGGAAAGACATGACAGTGTTCGTTGGTGCTCCAGCACTATAAGCAGTCATTTGACTTCTGCTGCATTTAGAGATGACGGGGTGGACCAAACCATTTTGCACCTTTAAGGGGTGACAATGGCCTCAATGGAACATTATTTTCTTCTTTTTTTTTTAAAATATAAAGTTCAGTCTTTCAACTGATTTATTCCGCGAATTTTCATTGAGCTATAACACTAATTAATTGGATTTTTTTTTAAAAATGCAAACAAAAAGATTTTTTTTATTCCAGGCTTTTCAGGGGGCCTGATCCCATTGGGGCCAAGAAGAAATAAGTCCCACTTTCTCCCCCCACGATGACGCCCCTGACTACTGACAGCCATTCCCAATCATGCTTTGCTATTAAGCTGTTTTCTGTGACTCGTCACGTCTCCTCTAAACTCCTCCAAGTGTTTATCCCTCAGAAACACCTTCAACCTTTGGCTCGGATGCTCTAAAAGTCAAAGTGATTATTTCAGTCGTGGGTGCCTCTCAACAATTAACAGCACACAGACTATTAACAGACTGATTAATGACAGCAGGCTTATACTGAAGCAAATGAATTCAGATTAAGTTTCAGCATTCCTTTCATAATGTCAAGTTTTAATTTCTTTTTTTTTTCTTTTTTAAAGCAAGAAATAAGATATTCCAAAAGTTAGAAGCAACAGATGCACTACTTTGCATTTGTTATCAGTGTAATTGAATAGGCTATTGTGCTGATAAATGCTTAAACGCTTTAAACCGCAGCGGAGGGGACAGTAGGTGTTCTTTGTAATGACTGAACTTGCTTCCAAAATTAACAAAGAAATCTATTCAAATAGAAGGGAAGAGGTGTGCAGGTGTCTTTTAATTTTATTCATCTTCTTCTTTGCTGAGCCATTAGTGGGTTTTGTCTTTGCCCAAGCATCGCGTAGGCGGCAGAGCTAACAATTAAACTATTGTTAAGACAATTGAGAACTGATAAAACTGTATTTAGACGGTGTAATATTCCAACGTTGCTTTACTATAATTACTATTAAACCATTTAACCTTGAAATATTTTCAGCAGGGGAGCTCAAACAGGCGCCTGGTATAAAGTTGAGGAATTATCTAATGTCAAAGTTGGTGAAAAATAGATAAAATGTGTTGTTTAAAATTTTTTTTTTTTTTTTTTAATGAAGATGAATCTTTTTTTTCTGCTTTCAGGAATTTATCTTGCTGTTTGATAAAGTTAATTTGCAGTTTGTGGGATGTAGGACATCAGGTGAACCGGCCGTTGTCAGAGCGGGTGACTAATGGGTGCAGAGAGAAAGCTTTTTTTTTTTTTTTTGGCCTTCATCTGTGGTTCTAACAGATGCTGCCTGTCCGCATGTTCCTCCCCTCTGCCAGAAATATCAGGCTGGGAATTAGGAGAGGCGATCTATAATTTAACGTAGCAAGTGACAGTTCGTATGCTGCAGCAGCAAAGAGCCACAATAGAAGTGCATCTCAGTGTTGGAGATCCAGGCTCGCCTCGAGCCATCGCCTCCTCTCTCAGAGCGGAGTAGGAGTGAGGGAGGGTGAAATAGGGAAAGAAAACACCAACACACACACTCTGCACTTCGCTCTCTTGCTTTCTGCCGGGGAGCGGAAAGAAGAACCTCCAGTGTGGCATAATGACTTTGCAGGGAAACAATAAGAAATAAATACCTCGGAGCTCCTCTATTAGTCAACACTTAAAAATCTTTTTTTCTCCTCACTCCCTTCTTCTTCACTCTCTCTCTTTCTGACTCTCTCTCGCTCTTAATGAGCCTCTTGTTGGAGAGGTAACTAGGGCCGCCGCTCTGCTCCGCGGCGTTCACGATGAGGAGACTGTTCGCTGTAATCACACAGAGGCTTGAGATGGAGGGAGCCTGGATTAGCTACTTTACCATGTGAGGAGTGTTTAACATGGCACCCGACACCGTGCTCCTTCCTGTCTCCGCTACACAAACACTCGCCGTCATTAATTTCATTCGCTTATCACAATCACTCCCCTCCTCTGGTGTCTTTTTTCCCTCCTCCACTCCCTTCATCCCTCCAAAAAAAAAAAACCCCTCCAATTTGGACCCTTCCTGCTTTTTCGATTCAGGCGTCAGTGCAAATTATTGCTGCCCGCTGCTAAGAATTACTAGGTAAGGAAGCTAAATGAAGATGAAGAATTGGAAAATGTTTCCAGTTGGAAGAATGTTGATTACCAGGGCTGGGGTCCTGGAGGATTCCCCACTATTTATCCTCATATTTTGGGCTGCCTCTCCCTTCCCGCTCCCCTCCATGTTTCTCCTGGGGCCTTGGAGAAGCAGCTTGCACTCAGCGCTGCCAAAAGAATTTATTAGAGCAAATGGTATTGTAAGCCCTATGGAAGGCATACCTTATGTGAAGATTTAAAAGATATTAGGAGGATGGCGCAGGCGGGAACCCAGGTGTGCCGGGTAATAGCCATTGTCTTGAGTGTGTGCGTGCATGTGCGCGCGCCGTGTATTTACATGTGGCTCAGTGTGTTTATAGAGCTTCTGCCTGGGAAGAAAAGAGGAGGAGCGCGATGCACCCAAGACACCAGAGCAGACTCTGACAGCTGACTCTGTACATACAGCACGCATACCTCCTTCATAAACCTGTGGCGAAGGCGCTCAGCAGTCTATATTAACTCACTCTGCAGCCAGACCTGGTTCAGGAAGTTTTTTCAGGCGTTTGTCTTATTTCCCTGTTGCACTCAGATGGGTGGGGTTTATCACGTAAGGCCGGTTCTGATAGGTTTATGCATGCCGCCAATCACAGAGCAGGAAGTGAACTCCAAATATATACAAGCTGGTTGTTCTGACGTCCAGTGGCACCCCCAGAAAATTCTTACTTATTTGATTTTTCCATATCCATTTTCACTTATTTCATATGTTCTTGTTTTTGTTTCTTCAGTCAAACTGTAGAGCAGTTTGTTGCATTTGTTTGAAAGGTGCTATGTCAATAAAATTTGAATCATGGATTGATAGGGGCGGCTAAATGGAGACACTGAAAAACACACCAAAAGCAAAAGTTATATCTGAGTTTCAGAGATTTGCTTGTGCCTTTGTGGTATATAGGCTGTTTGACAAATATGTTAAAGAACTGTACATACTAGGTTTCTTATTTTACAGTTAATATTACTAATTATCTTTAATCAATCGCATTTTGAGTTCCACAACAATCCTGTTTTTATGTGTTTTATACCTGTGCACCTTGTGTAGCATAAACAGCCTCCAATTATTTTTGCCAGGGGCTTATATCAGGGGGGGCATGGCCTCCTCTGGCCCCCTCTTTGAGGGACCACTGCTGGCTTCCTGCTGATGATGGAGGTATTTTGTCCTCATCCACTGACATGAAGCAAAGTGGTATCAATCATTTCTGGTGAGTGTTAGGAGGAAAACATTTTTTTGAGGCAGACTGCATTTCAAGAGATATTAGATGGTTCTTTTTTTGCATGAAATGTTTTATGTAATGAATTCTGTTTTCATGAGAGAAATCTTTCAGGACTCCAACAGTACTTTTTGGGGGTTTTATAAGCATAAGTGTAGATTTTGGAGCACACATGAGAGACATGTCCCCCTAAATATTTAGAACTTGCATTTGTCTACCCCAATGAAAACATGAAGGTTGCAGAGGATTTTTATTTCGTTAAAATTCAAGACAACTGCACAATATCTGTATTCAGAAGGCAGAAATTGGTGGATAAAAATCACCAGAATGAAGAAATTTATGTTGAAAAATTACATGAAAATATTTAGGGACAGGACCCACAAACTGCCGTTTTATATGACATTTACAACATAAATTGACACAGAAAAGACGCAAATTGGTATATAACAATGCACCAGAATGATGGAAAATAAGCATTTGCCCAAAATGTTGGCGTGGCAGACCTCTCCAATCCCCCCAGTATCATATGTGTCTCTCCCAATGAAACCCATGCTGATGGGACACAATCACAAAAAACCTAACTATGTGCATGTACAAACGTGGCTCTTTTTTATATCTTTATCTTTAATATAAAGTTAGTTAATGAGATAAGTAATATCTAACAATTAATCTGTCACATTAAAGATATGTGGTCTCTTGTGAAGATAAACTGTGTCCGCTGCAAAATCCATTTTTTGCCTGAAAAACTAAACTTGTAATGATTTCAGGCTCCCGTACCGGCTGGAGCTGTTTTGGTGCTTAAAATGCGTATTAAGTGTAGTATGGTAGCAACACCTTATCCACATTATGCAGCTCAATTATTCCATGAGCAACACCTGCAAAACAAATTTGGCATTCAAATTTGCTAAGGATGATCAAACAACGCCGAAACACTGTCATTATTTCTCCCTCACATACGGCAGCAAGGGGAGGAGAGAAAAAAAAAAGACTGGCTTTTTTTTTCTGGATGCACTGAATTAACTATTCAGCTGGAAGCAAACTTCATTTTATAGGTTTCATTCACCTCATTTCCCAAAGTGTATTTAACTGCCATTGCAAAAACAACAACATAAATTGATTTGGATCCACAAAATCTCACCTGCCGGAAAAAAAAAAAAAAAATCATTCTGAATATACTCTGAAGGAACTTTTGGGGATTTATTCATCAAGTATTGATGTGAAAGGCCTCACCTTTGATAACTTTGACATTAAAGCTCCGACTACACAGACATTTTGTGCTCTGGTGTTGTACAAGAAGCTCTCCGAAAGCAAGAAGTTGACACGAATTCTCACACTTTCTTTTTTGCATCTGGCTGTGAAAATATAGCAGCACCATCCAGCCCTCTCCACTAAGCTAGCCTCGCACTCTGACGCTAGATAAAGAGAAATCAGGGCTAATGAATTGCGCTTCCCCGGATATAATTCTGTAATAGCTATAATCAGGCCGTTCTGAGCACATGAATATACATGGCCGGCATCAGCTGCAATCCTGTTGGTGGTCAATATTCTTGAAGCTTTGCCAGTCAGGGAATATTCCTGCTTCCCTGCTCTGCCTTAATGTTATCAGGTAACACACACTGGCATTAAATCCCACCACAAAATAAAAGCCTCTTTTTGGAAGCCTTCACAGCAGACAATGCGGCTCTCACCAAAAGCCCTTTAAGTGTTCGTGTTTTAATGTCATTACGGCACCACGAAGCAGCACACAGACCGGGCGGGAGGAGGAAGGAAAGCAAGAAAAAAAAGAGAGCTGCAGCTTGAAAAGAGAAACCCTACACAAGACCTCAAGGTACATTTGCTCTGAGCAGAGACAAAAAGACTCGAGCAATGGCAAAAACAAACGGGACGGGTTTATTACGTTTATGCGGTGAATAGTGGAACAACGGCCTAGGCAGTCCTCGCTGACAGCTTCTAAAGCCGCAGATTTGTGCCCATTAGTCACACATTTTAGCAAGAAGGTGGTTTCTAAAGTGCATTGATAGGGATTACAGTTCTATCCTTTCCTGTCTTTCTTTCAGCACCGAAACATGCGGCTGATTCCTGAGATGCCAGGAGGTTTCTGCAAAGAAAAGAGTGGGGGAACTATTGTATTTGTTTTCTAAAATGGCAATCCATAGGGTATTAAGGGGCTTAATCTGCGATTAATATTTTAATGAACAAAATAAGCAGCAAATTCTGAAGTTTACACCGTCCCACACCACGGGAAGGTTTATTTACATGCTGTCTGGGAGAGACGGAGAGAAAGAGGCAGATGAATGCAAAACACGTTCAGTTGAGATTACATGGTGGCACTTGGGTGCGATTACACCGCGAGGGATTTGAATAATCTTAGTTTATTGAGTTTGAGATATTTTGTAATCGTAGATTAGTTTTAACAGGGACATTCTTAACCGTGCTCTCCAAAGCTAGGATTAAGACAGATAGGAGTTTGTGTCAGAGAATCCAAAATCAGTATTTCAGGCCCTATCAGTCCCTTTGCACCCGAAAGATTTCTTCATTTTGGCTGAGTTTTGTGTTTTTATTTTTGGCCTTAATTCTTCGAGGGGAAGTGGTTCAATATTTAATGACACTCTGCTTCATGGCCTCACATGCTCACACCTGCAGGATGCTGCTGTGTAGGGTAACAAAACACCATCTTTTGGTCAGGGGTTAAATGCCTTGCTCATGGGCTGGTCTCAGAAACACTGATATATGAACAGATAATCTCTGGTTTGAATTGTTGTAGAGAGTCTGGATTGTATGAAGTAATTAAAGGACTAAAACCAACAATCATCCAATCACAACTGAGATTATTTAACATCTTGGCAACCAGTGGTTCAAAGTACATTTATAATTTTAAGTTGTCCACTATATTTCAAAAGGGAAATATTGTAGATTTTAGTCAACAACATTTAATTTACAAATACTTTTCAGATTAAGATTATATCTACGAACACATGATCAGTTTATAAAAAATCATGCATCATTATAGATTAAACTCCAACAATATGTGCACAGTTAAAATTAGCTCCATTTTGACAAACTACACACTAAAGTACTGGTAACATATTAATGCTTCAATATTAATGTTTTTGAAATGAAAAAATGAAATTTTGCACAAACCATAGCCTTTTATTTCTTTTCTAATATAATTATTTGTGGGTTAAATTGTGTATTTCTGTTGATTTTTCAATTGCTTTTGTTCTATTACAATAACTACAACAAATCTATAAGATAATAGTAGTAGTTATAATGATAACATTTTGGGGGGCTGGGTATGAGGGGGCTACCAGGAGAAACTTGCCTCGGGCCCCAAATTTGCTAGGTCCGGCACTGCTAACAGGGGCTATTCTGCATGATGAGGTCTTTTACTTTTGATGCTTTAATTTTCTTGGTAATACTCTTAAACTGTTACTAAAAACAGTTTTGAATTCAGCAATTCTACATGTAACAGAATGTTTTTATCAGGTTATACTGTGACTTTTATGCAGTTGTGAAATCGAGCACTTAAGCAGATTTTTGAGGTACATGTACTTTACTATAGTTTTTCTATTTTACTTTATACTTCCTTTACATTTTGGGGCAAATATTGCACTTTTTACTCCACTACACTTATATGACAGCTTTAGTGACTAGTTACTTTACAGATTTATGTTGTCATTATAAAATATAAATCAACTAATAAATTACTACATCAGTACACTGAAATTACCAGCTGCTAATGTAATGATCACATTAATGCATCAATACTATCATCCAGTGAACAAAGATAAATTACTGGGAACTTTGCCATTTCCCATTGTGACTACTTCTGGAACTTTTAGTATATTTTGATGCTAATACTTTTGTACTTTCACTTTAGTAAAGTTTTGAATGCAGGACTTTTACTTGAGTATTTTAACACTGTGGTGTTGCAACATTTACTTAAGTAAAAGGTCTAACTACTTCTTCCACCACTGCTTTTACGTAAATGAGTTGAATTCTTCCTTCACCTCTGTCAGCTTTTGCCACCTTATTAATTTAAAAAATCTTTCCACGAGCAAAAGCAAGAAAAGTCAACTAATAATTGCACTTGAGAATTAAAAAGTGGAGTCAGCTTTTTCACCTGCAGCTATCAATTTAATAAATCACAGTCTAATTCATTGGTTTAGAAGAACACTTGAACCCTTTACTCAGCATATTTAGTTGGCTATTCACATGTAGAAACCTCGGGATGCCTAATAATCTTAATATAAAAAGAAAACAAATGGTCTAATGTTGAAAATGAAAAAAAACCCATCTCAAGTGGGGTCTTAGGAGCTCTCAGATCTGCTCCCATGACCTCACTCACTGCTGCTTGTTTAAAAGCAGAGAGAGAAGAAGAAGGGGGAAAAAAACATTAGATAACCATCAGTGTCTCCAATATCTTTCCTCAAAGAGGCTGAAGGCCCACATTGCCTATAATTGGATTTGATTTGCACTCCCAGCATCAGTTAGGGAGATTAAGGGCAAGCACAAAAATCCCCACGATTCCTTTTCATCCAGATGACAAGCAAGGCCTAACAGATCCTGAAAGGAATATTTGTGAAGGAAACCTTCGCATCTCCGCACACAGAGGCTGCTGGAAATGTCAGTCCAGGGGAACAATAAGCACATAATAAAAAAAACGTAGATTGCTATGGGTGTCTTTAGGATTCGTTTGTTGTTTTTTCTCGCATCAAAGTGAGAAGAAAAAGTGCCACTCAGTACCTGGATGATGAAGACGCAGGAGACAAAAAAACTGGAATTCCTTAACAACTCAAAACAGGGTGAAACAATACTTGCCACAAAACGCCAACTAGTTAAAAAGTTGTACTCTGCAGTATATAGAGATATATAGAAATCTTGCCAACAACAGCTCTCAGTCGGAATAATACACGACTTAACTTATTTTTCTTCCTCTTCATCGCCTGTGGGGAGAGGGAGGTTCTGTTCTGGCCTGATAAGTCATCTATTTGAATGGATCATCATTCTCACAGGTATGTAAATAAAAAAACAACCCATATTCCTCTTCCCTTTATTCCACTCTTTTGACGACGAGCAATGCTTACACTAGATTAAATCACCATCAATAGACTTCCCCACGCTCGGGTGTCGTATTCACTCTACCCCATGCCAAAAGACTAATATTAGTATCTCCAGAAAATAATCTCTCTTTATTTTGCAAGTTCCCCACTAAGGCATTCACATTCGCATTTATCAGAGGATTTAAATGCGGATGAAATAGTATATAAGCTGGATCCCCTCAGGAGAGGTTCTCATTCTCTTGTATTCTTTCAGATGGGGAGAGAAAAAGAGAGGGAGCACGCTGCACCTTGGCGGAGAAAAGGGAGGAGGAGGATGCCGAGGAGGAGGAGGAATTAATTTTTCCCCTCTGGGAGAAACACATGCTGGATCTCAAGAGTTGGAGGGAATCTTCCCATCTTGCTCTGATTGGCATTAAGAGGGTAGGGGGGGGAGCGGAAAGGATGAGAGGGAAAGAGATGCCATGGTTGTTACTAATGATTTATTGTCTGAAATGTGAACGGTGTTTTGCTGGGTGCTTGTCGTTCAAAACGTTCAGTAAATCGTCTTTTCAGTCGGTTTTGGCTCCGCATCTGTGAGCTTAAATACATTTTGTTATCAGGCAGGTAGGACGCAAACAACTGGGACATTTCTTTCACCGCATCTGGGAAAAATGAGCACAGACAAAAACTTTGAAACAGGTTTTAATACCTGAAAATAAAAGTGAAACATATGAATAATTAAGATTCGGATTTCATTATTGACTAATACTCATTTTTTCTCACTTAGCAGGTGTTAAAAAAGTATAAGAAAGGTCAGATAAATTGTTAAAAAATCATAATTTTCTCTTCAGGTTACTTGTTTTTTTCTGAGCAATAGTCCAAAATTCAAAAATATTCAATTTACAGTGATTTTAGATGAAGACAAGCAGCAAATCCTCACAAAAAAAGAAGCTGAATCTTGACAATGTTTTTTAATTTAGACTTTAAAATGATCAAATAATGATCACAATATTTGCAGATTAATGCCCTGTCAGTGGAATAATGGATTACAGTACTTAATTGCCTGTTTTGGCTTTAAAAAGACAGTTATAGATAAAAATCCCAGGTAATAAAATGACAGACATCTAAAGAAAATAGGACTGAATTTAATAGCTTCATAGAAGATTAATATATCGTACAAACAGCTAAATCTATAAAATATTTAAACAAATACATTGCCAAATTGCAAAGCTTTTAAGTCCAGTTTGTTTATACAGCCTAATATGAGATACAAAGTCTGACAGATCCTGCACAACCCTGACCCTAAACACTTGAAGAGGAAAAGGAAAACCATAAAGAAACATGCCTGCCAATGTTGGACAATTCAGCATAAGTCCAAAGAATTTTTGCATGTAGCAGCTACAGAGAAGGTTAAAAAACATTTAAACTTTGGTTTGGGTTAAGGACTGGACTCAAAGACTCCTGCTCTCTCCTGCATTACCCTCTATTCAGCTCACATGACTGCCCCCCTCTAGTCACAAAAACAACTCAAAAAGTGGACAAAAATATTGGCACGAGTTGCCAAGTAACTGCAGAAACGTAACAGACGAAAGAAAATGTTGTTTGTAATAAACTTTTTAATAATTCACATATTGTATGTCAATTTTGTCAGTTTTTGTTATTTGTAGTATGGTATCAGGTTGTAACAATTAGTTGTTGTCCACTAAGAGTGACCTTTATTAGTTTAAAAAAGTGATTTATTAGCATTAGTCAGTTAAAGAAATATTTTAGTTTTTAGGGAAATAAAGCTACCGGTGGAGCAATCAAACAAAGTTGCTTGGTAATACAAAGCTTTAAACTGTTAACTTTTTGTTTGAACATTTTAAGCAATAAAATGCAACATTTTGTCTTTGTAGTGTCCATAATGTTTCCACATTATAACTGAAAGCTCATTAACACACCAAAGTGGAAATAAAGAGTCCAGATATGGGGCCATTCCAGTACATTAATGCAGCATTAGTTTCACCACACGTCCACCAACTCGACCTCCACACTTTCACTACATGAAGACCACGCTACTTCCTGCATTGTCTCTGACTGATGGCATTGGCTGTTTAAGATGCAGAAATATCCAATAGAGAAGTACTTGATACGTTTCAGGTATTGACCAAAACAACCCTGTACCAAATAGTACAAAATCATATATCTATATCTGCATTCAGTTCTCTTTCCGCAAGAGGGTCTGATCCCGGACCATCCGACTGTCAACAAAATTTCTCTCCTGTGGCTCAGTTCAATGTCTGGTGGGTGGCGTGAGCTAACACAGCAGCAGTTGCTAACATCCAACACCAAGCCAAAAAACAAGTCCCATCAAAGTCACACTGACACCAAAATGGCAGGACTATAATTACCCGACAGTCATTAACAGGTTTGACAACAGTTAGCCCTGTCAATGTTAAGCACAGAGAGCTGGCAGTTCAGTGTGCCACATGCAACACTAATAGTAATAAAGGTATCAAATGCAGTACTCTACTGGTATCACTATCACTTGAACCTGGTTTGAAGGACCTGAAATTAATTTTTAATTTTAATTTTATAGAAAATTATCAAAAACTAAGGGAAAAATGTCCAGAAAATTGTATTTATAATCATTACAGTTCTATATTGAGAATAATGTTACAGGAAAAAAACTTATTAAAAAACTACTTAAAAAAAAATATTCTGCACGTTTTCCAGATCATTTTCTTGATATTTTTTTGTTGGGTTTTTTTACCTTTTCTTTTTTTTGCTTATTTTCAGGTCATTTTCTTGTAACTTTTTACAAATTTCTTGCCAGTTTTTTGGGCCATGTGTTAAGAGGCTCATTGCCGTGTTTTTGAAAGAAATCAAACCACTTTGCTATTTGCTATTAGGGTATTGGTATCATAATTTTTTAAATAATACCCAGCCCTATTCCCCGCACACTGTGGCCTCTGCTGCGACAAAGGCATCGACTCATCGGCTTCTTAGCTGGGACCATGGCCGACTGTGTTCACTGTGACACACAAACAAGGTACCTTTACTGGGCACTGAACTCCTGAGTCTCTGTGGAGCTAAAGGGGTTTCTCTCAACCCTGTGTGTAGTGGAAACTCAATCGAAATGGTTCATTAAGTGAAAGACCTTCAGTTTGTTTTGTGTACTCAAAAGGAGCCGACAAAAATGAATCACAACCTGCATGAAACTAAAAATGCCTAATTGCAAATGTAAAAGACATCAAAGCTCCACCCACTATGTTTGAGTGACAGGTGAAGTTTTTAAAGTGCAGCAGCGAATGTAACACCAGAGACGGAGTGAAAATAAAAACAAGACTCTCACAGATTACCACTTTAATATTTGATAGCGCGTGTGGGCTTCCTACCACTTAGTGTAATTAAATCAGTCGAGACCTCACTTATAAAGACTGAATTTGGACGCCATTTGCGTCGTATTGGGTTTCATTCACTCAAACAAGTGGGACGCTGGTTTCATCATGACAGGCAGAGGAAAATAAAATAAAAAAATCGCACCCGATTTTTGATGCATTTACACAACAGACGCACAGATAATGCAGTTAATGGCCAGACGTCTAGCCAGACACTGTCCTCTGTGTGTTGATGGGTAGACAGAAGGCTGAGGAGCTGCACACAGATCAACCCATATTGACTCAATCTATTGACAAATGAATTTGGGGGCAAAGTCCTTCTGCGAGTTGTTGATTTAGGTGTCACAGTTCATTCCTGTTAGTGCCAACACTCACAACACATATCTCTGCCTTGATCTGACAGCAAGCTGTGAGTTAAAACATCCTTTTATTAAAGTATAATATATCAGAATTTTACAGAATTATCATAATGCGGCGTGTTTCCGTCGCTCTGCTCAATAAGAGGGAGCGGTAAACTGCAAATATGAAATGTATCACTGCGAGCCATTAAAGATTCTGAAATAATGTCTGTGAATTCAAAATGGAAATGAAATGAATGCAACACAAAGTTTGTTTTCTGCAATATTATAGTCAACCGACTACATTAAAAAGCAATTAAAACTAACTATTGCATTACAAGGGAATGAATTAACTTTCAGCACATTGAAATTCATGATTTCTCTATAAGCATGGTGTAAATGAAACTCTTCATTAAGGATTAAGAAATAATAAAGAAAATGAGTCTGTAGTATGAGCCTTTAAAATGTTCATTATTAGCTGTATTTGCTTTAATGAGCTGTCTGGGTAAAAAAAAATAAATAAAAAATAAGCGGAGCGAAAAGTGCCGTCGACTTTAATGCCGTGATAACTTGATCAAGTTTCCAAGTTCATATTGGGGGGGAAGTTAATGAAATCTTCAAGAGAGATCAGCCGGTTTCATTTCAGCAACTTCTCGACTTTATACAAAGATGCAGCAGGTGTTGGCTCCCGAGAAGAATTTTGGGTAAATATTGATCCTGTAAATATGTGTGCTGTTCACCCCCTCCCTGTTTCTCCCTTTCTCTCCCTCTCTCCCTCCTCTCGGAGAGACGCACCCTCCCTGCAGCCAACATGGGAGCTAGTTAAGTGAGGTATCATCTTCAGTCCGCAGCGAGCCCACCGTCTCCCACAAGGCCATTGTGGGTAGGGTACAACTGTTGCGAGTGGGTGGCACATCTGTTCCCTGAGACAGGCAAGGCCCCGGGGGTCATCACGCGCCTCGGCTAGCGTTTCACACGCATCACTAATAACCGCTCTGGTATCTCCGCTTAGCTGGAGACAAAGGGCCTTGACGGGTGCCACTCGCCTTCAGATCCGAGCCCTGACAATTCTAATAGAGAGAGCATTAAGTATCATGTTTACCTTATTCTCATCCTTCGATACATCTGGCGCGCCGCTCACACTTAACAGGTTAAGTGTATTCAAGTTATACACGTCTGAAACGGAATAAATTTGCAGTCATGGCGCAGGTTCTCGATTGAAGCACCATATGTACGGCGCTGCCGCATGCTATAGCTGCCAGGTTTTAGAGGCACGGGCGTTTGTGGGAATATACAAAGACACAATGAGGACAATTTATGGAATTAAAACTGTATCAGCGTCTCAGCTTACCCCGCGAACTTTACTGTAGGAATATTCAGAATCACAACTGTACAGCTTTTGTCAAAGTCAGGAGTACTCCCTCCTACAATAGCCGGGGATATGCGCGCCCCCGCAACAAACTAAAAGTTTAAATCCAACTCGAGCTCTGAAAGAGCGAGCGGACAGAGAGAGAGAGAGATTGTGTGTTTACAATCCTTGTGCACGGTGAGAAAAGCCGCGGGGGGGATACGGGTGGGAAAGAGATGGAAAGCGAGAGTCAGGTGAGTTTGTGTGTTGGAGGTGGAAAAAAAAAGCATGCACGTGTCCATGGGGCTGGTTCACTGGCTCACCGGGAGCAGTGATGGCTCTGGTAGTAGAGGGCGAGCAGAGAGCGTGGAGGATGAAAGATGGGGCCTAATCCTCCACATGTGGCGTCTTCCCCCCCCTCCCCTCTTTTTTTTTTTTTTTTTTAAAAAGGAAAGCCAACTGGAGCCGTTCTTTGGACTCTAGGCCAGGGGCTCCAGGAAAGCATTGCCTCCAGCCAAAGCACATAGTGTGAAATGAGAAGCTAAAGCTTGAATGTGCTTTTGTTTATCAGAAAACTGCACTCTAAGTGGGATTGGCAGTGGAGGGGCCCAAACTCCATAAGTCATATAGACTGGCTCGGGCCGAAGTGGGGATGGCACGGCGAGGTTTCAGGCTTGAGCGGCCCAGGAAAGGCAGCTCGTCAGTCAGCCACTTGGCAGCCTCTCTCCCCCTTCATCGCCCCGCTCCTATAATCTTGGTTCCAACACAAAGGGGGGATCAAAGAGGTCAATCTAAAGTAGGAAAATATGGCCCCAAGTTGAGAAAATAGAGGCAAAGAGATATTTGATATCCAGCGGTCTGGTTGGAGCAGTGCTAAGGGACGTCAAAGCTAAGCTTGGGGAATTGGGGACGAAGATTTCTGGGTGAAAAGAGGCCAGCAGGGTGCCAGACACCGATCAGTTCTTCAGATGGATTGTGCAGGGAGATCCATGACCACGAGGCTCTTGGCTCCAAAGTGGCACAAAGATAACTTCAAAGTATGCAGAAAGTTATGAAGGGGCTCAGAGCTTTGGATGAATGTGAGACGGGCTGGAGGACGAGGTGGAGGAATCAGCAGGGACACGCACAGTGTTCAGGGAAATCTGACTTCCACCGATTAACTCCAGAGTCCGTTTGTGAGGACATTGAACTTCTGCAGTTAATTTTATGAATTTGAAAAAAAGTTTTGCCGCTGAATTCATTCACAAAAAAGCACAAAAGCATCAACCTGCAGAATTCACAAGCTCAGCACAACTCCAGAGGACAAATGTAAAATGTTTTCCAGTGCCAGAGTACAAAGGGAATCACACGCTGCCACCAAAAGTTGTTGAAAAAGTGAAAAATATTTAAAGTGTCGTAAAATAATCACTGGTGTTAAAAAGTAAACAGTGGGCATTGTCCAGCACAAACAGGGACATGGCACATTTTTATACAATTCTTTTTATCCCTGTCTCCTAGTAATCATGTTTATATACAACAATGACCTTTGAGGGAAATGTAATGCTGACTGAATTTTTATTTCTATCAACATATTGGTGAAATGTTTAGTACTTGGCAAGCTCCAAAAATGTTGATACTGAAGTTAACTGAAAATGTATTTTATTTGTTTTATGTCAAAATAGCCAGTCTTATAATACACATGTCCATTCATAGTGATTATAGCATTTTTTTTAAATATTATGTTTTCAGTTTAAATTGACATTTAAACAAACTCACGATCCTAAACTTAAACAAAGTGCTTTTATTGCCTAAACCTAAGACAGGAGTTGCAGCAGTGTGCTTATTACAACCCACTCTTATAAAAATTCCTGAAATGGACATAAAGTCTCAAAACACTTTGATCTTGGTTGGAGAAAGATTGCTTTTTAGTTTAAATGTTCATAAAAACGGAAACGGAAAAGTAACACAGTCTCACAAATATACGTGACACAACCTCTTCACAACAGATTATGTGATGTTGGACACAAAATGTGTCAAACTGAATGCTGGCAGCATGATTACAAAAATACCGATACAAAGGCATTGAGGACATTTTGTTGTGGTGGACACAATAAATAATTATAAAGAGAAGTAGAGTCTGCAAAGGTTGCATGGATGATGGGTCGAACGGGGTCAAACGGTGATGGGTCAAACAAACGCGGACTTTTCACCAGGAGACTGCTGTTGGTGTCCGGTGTGAAACCAAAAGTTAACATAGTTAGATGACTTTATGGACTTTGAGTACTTTACGAAGATACTTTATCTAACCACTTAAAGAATGTAAGTTTATCTAACCCTAACCCCTGCCAGATTGTCTTTCTTATCATTTTTCCCTTTTATTAACATATTACCAAAATGACAATGTTTTCCTGGACTGAACCAAAGTACTTTTGTTGTCTAAACCACAGACAGGAGTTTGGATGCAACCCTGGATTTTGGTGTCATAGTCCTGCACTTTGTATGTCCACTATCCAGCCTGACCTTCTCCATGCAAACTAGCATGGTAATAAAATTCATAGCAATATTACATTGTCACCACACCATAATAATGATGGTGTATGTAATTTGGAAATAATCACAAAGACATCTCATTTCAAGATTCTTTCAGCAGCTGAAGAATATAACAAACATCATATAAACTTTGCGTGTATTTAGTTTATAAAGCACATTAACATCATAGCAACTGCTCCTCTGTCCATGAAAAGTCTCTGTCACAATGTTTATTATTGGCCTCTTTTATGTTCTTGTGATCTTGTGTTGCGACGGGAGAAGCAGGCTGTCAGAGCCACATCACTGTCAGTCATGTTAGTGTGAATCTTAAGTAATATATAATGATCTTTTGAACCTTTATTTTTAGAGGAACCATTTTTTCTGATGGTCCTCTTCACATAAACAGAGTTAATCTGACATACTGAGCTCCACTGGATAGCAAAATGTCATGAAATTCTCACAATTAAAAGAGCAAAAATGTCCCGTATATGCACAAAAATAAAGTTGCATTTCTGCAGTGTTAAAGGATTGCTTGAGGAACTAAAAACTTGAAGTGGTTTGGCACTGTAATAGTGCAGCAGAAGGGCAGGATGTGGAGTTCAGAGGGCAGATGGGTGTATGTAAACTCTGGTTCACATCCAAACTGTGATGAAAAATTAAATTCAGCAAAGTTTCATGTTTGACGTGACCAAAACCATCTCCCCCACCTCAAACTGCTGTCTAATCCTCCCAAACAGGAGAGGCCAAGTGGGCTCAACGGGACGACATAAGGCAAAATAACTGAGGAGTTAAGACGTAAACCAAATAACCACAATGTCCCCAGTTTGATGGGGAAAAAGGAGAAAGAAAAATTAAAAACAAGATTAAAAAAACAGACAGTGCTGAAAAAGTGTTATCTTAAAAAAGCAAGATGGCAGTGTGGTGACATGCAGCGAGCTGCTGTGACAGTGCACCTCTGTTGTGTGTCAGGTTGTATGATGGTATTCTGTGTACATGTTGACCAGAGGGCAGCCACAGCACAATATTATTATAGTATGAAATTTCACTGCTTACTATACAATACAATGCTAAAATCCCTGGGATTACGCATGAAATATCCAAAAAATGTAATAAAGCACTATTTAAAAAAATCACATCTTAGATGGGACTATTTAGCAAAACATTGTTGTGTGCAGCCAAACATTTCTCAAATCCACTAAAATGTATTTAAAATTCTAAAGAACCAAAAGTTATCAAAGATACCAAAAATGTCGGGCTGAATTTTGGGGGAAAGTGTATTAAATAATACACACACATCTAGAATACTTGAATTTGATCAAATGGTGCGGCAAAAAAACAGAGTCTTGGGCTGAAATATTACACTCAGTGTGAACGTCATAAACATCATTTAGAGTAGCTCTAATGACGACTTACTTTTTTTTAAAATTGTGAAATATGGCGGTAACAGGAGAAGTTAAGGCAAGTGCGAGGACATATAAACTAACAAGAAAAATTTTATAAAATAACACAAAGACATAAAGTAAAAGTGAAGTCAAGAGTTAACTGTTAAGAAAACAGAATTAAACAGAAACAAAACATTAAAAAGGGGATACGAGTGTTAATTTTATGGGTGTGCAGGCGAAGAGGCGAAAAAAGGTCCAGCAGTAACTGTGTATATGGAAATGGTGTGTGTGTGTGTGTGTGTGTGTGTGCGTGTGTGTGAGAGAGAGAGTGTGTGTAAAAAGCTTTTCCAGAATATATATTTCAAGTAAAATTATCAACCTTATAGCTACTTAATGAAAACTGTATTTCAGGGGGTTACAACTTTTACTCAAGGTCAAGAGGTCAATCCCATCTTTAAAAGAGAAGTATGTTGATACTCTGTTTTCTTCCTGCTAACAACAGATCCAACAAAAACACCAACAATAAACTGATCCCACGACCAAGTATTGTGTGTGTATCCAAAGTCTATCTTATTTCTCTGCCCAAAAAGCTCCATTATCGGACAAAAGAAACAAGGAAAAAAAAAAAAATCACATCAATGAGCCACACTGTTTCACTGGGTGACATGTTCCTTCATTACTATGAACACGGGTACTGTAATTTATTTTGAGTCAGTCCCACACACCGCTCTGCTCTGCTGCTGTGAATCTCACTACAGTTGCCAGAAGAAAATGTTGGCACTTCTGCAAACCACAAATACAATACATTTGTATGTTTCATACAAATATCAATGTCTGTATTTACATGGACACAAATAAACTGCTGATTTTAGAGTATGTTTTTGCATGTAAACACCATATTCAGTTTATGATAAACCCAAACATGCTAGCTGAGGTGCTGTAAAAGACACTGGGATGTATCTGCAGAATGTGAATGACCCTTTTTCTGTGTGCTCACAAACACCATATCCGGAATGAGATCATAACTGGGATAAGCCTCGTGCACAGGTTATTCATGTTCATGTAGTCACACTCGACATTTTTAAACAGACGTAGCAAATCATCTGTAGTTAGAGGGGATGATGGATGATATGATGCCTGAGTGAGCCGCCTGCCATGCTGCACTCTTCAAAACCAACAGCCTAAACAGAATATTGTTTTTTTAGTGACCTGTCGCTGTTTGTCCACTAGGGATGCAAGATTTTTTTTTTTTTTTTTGGTTGCCTAACCACACATAAAGCATTATTATTGAAGCATAAAGTTTTAATGTGCGTACAAATGTGACAGATTTCAGAAACGTACAAAGCCAACATTTTTTCTGGTGACTGGGCTGCTCTGCTGCAGGTACTAAGTATTTATTCACTGAAAATAGACCCCCAAAAAATGCACTTTACTCCTATATAAGTAATGTTTGCTAAACGATTGTAGTTTTAGGGGAGTTTTGCTGTTTTATTAGTGAAGGTATATATTTGTGAGACCATTTTTTTATTTAAAAAATGGTCTTCAGTAGTGGCTGAGAGCCACAAACAGGGTAGTAATGTTGGAAAGCGCTGAGAGACGGACTAAAACATTATTGATTTGGCTGAATACATGGGATGTGTTAACAACAACAAAAACATTGATTGTCTCATCGTGTCACATCATATTTTTGCAATGCAATCTGCATTTAGGATTTTATGCTAATTTCACAAAAGGCCTGTGTTACTTTTCAACTAATAAGGGGTTAAATATGTCATTCAAGCACTATAGTTGCATAGTTTCCACTCTATAGTTGATTTTGTTACCGACTTTCTAAGTCAACCCAGGGATTTCAACAGGCAAACATCCAATCTCGACAAATCGGCTTCAACAGACTGTGCTGTGAAACCATTCTCATTGATATCCAATACACTTGAGGGCCAAGATACTTTGCGGCTGCTCCTGTTAAACAACACTGCAGCACAAAGCCAGCACATCATCGCAGTGCATTTACTCCACTGCAGCAGCCCTGCATTACTCTTTCATTTAAAAGGCTGTACCACTTTCAGTCACTCGAGGACAGACACAAAGAGCAGGCGCTTTTCAAAGGGCCCATTGTGGAGCCCAGTGAAATTATTCAATTAGTGAATTTAGCACCTGATCTGGTTAGCCAGTAGCCCCGAGGACGCTACAGCTGCATGAGAGGGAGAGAGAGTTAGACATAAAAAAGAGGAGAGGTGGGGGGGAGCTGGACGGACCAGACGGTGTAATATTCATTACCTCCCACTCCCCCCTGTTTTATGACAGCAAAATTACCCAGTATTCATATCACACACTGTAAAATATTACTTTTCATAACACACATCTATCGCTCTTTACAGTGCAAGATATTATCACAAATGATATGCATACATGCATTTTGTAAAAGAGACTGTAGTTTTGTTAATTTGGAGGTTGAATCAGCTGCATTCAGCCTGGTGTCCTCACACACGACACTGCGGCCTTCAGAAAACGGGAAGGAAAGCGGATTTATCTGGACACATCATGAAGGAAAAAGGCTTCAAAAGTCCTACAGATGTTTCTGTCTGTCAAACCCTCACTTAAAGATACAATCAACCTTTTTGTTTGGACTGTTATACAGTGTTATTACGAGTCCATTGGTCGACCGATACTGGTTTTTCAGAGCAGATACTGATACTGATGGTTAGTAGTTATTGAGGCCAATAACAGATAACTGGAATCAATATGCATTTACAATAAAAATAAAAAATATTTCTGTCAATATTTACAATTTGGAATACAACAAACTCCAGCAAAGAGTCCTTAATAAAGTTTTGAAATAAACTGAACATACAGCAACTTCCCAGCAACTTTTTTTGTGAAAATTCAAATTAAAAATAAATTAACAAAAATAGCTCCGTGAGGTTTTACAAAGTAAAACTTCCTCCTTTGCTAAACATTTTCTTTGCACTTTTTAATTGATTAATTTTATCGTTGATCATTAACACAAAAATGCAGATACAGATAAATGGCCCCAATAATCAGCCCGGCTGATAATCTGATGAGCCCTAATAATTATAGCACAGTCATTACGTCCATATCGAAGGATTCTGCACCTCACAATTTATGTCCAGTGCATTCAGTGCTGATACAGGACTTTGTGTCACAATCTTACAAAAATATTCACATTTTTGTGAACAGAAATCATGATCTTTCGCCAAAAAAAATAACATAGTTGCCAGATAAAGCAGAGAGTGAGAATTTTAGAACTGTTGGTGTTGGATGTAATAAGAAGAAACCCAAGGTTTTGCAGAAGCATCCAAAATCAATCTTGTTTGGCAATGATATTGTTGCATCACAAATAATGTTATTTTGTTGTCTTGCTACTCTGTCAAAGCTCTGCTGTACCTTCCATAGTTCACCTGGCATTAGCACGGATGCTAGCAATGCTAATCAACTCATCAGCTTCTTATTGCAGCTTGTTAAATACGCACACTTTGCCACGCTCTTTGGTGCATTGCAGCAACGCACAGGGCACCCTCGAACAAATCTGTGTGACCCACAGTCGAAACACATTATAACACATGGTTAATGTTTAGTCAACAAAATCTACTTGGTTAGGTTTAGAAAAGGATCGTGTTTTGAGTTAAAATAAGTATGTTCGTTGGGTAATCTAGTAAGACTTAAATATGTCATGTGAGTGACGTCAGTGTGCTACCACTGTTAGTGAATTGTGTAACATTACGTTAAAACAACACTGACTTTCACATGGGACACAAACTGCAACCTCCTGGATGAAAGTCCGGTTTTGTTTGACCCATCCACCTCCTCGCCCTCCTACACTGACTTTATAACTGCATATACCACATCAATAACACTCAGCCCCAAATATTGCCACAAATGAGTTTAAACTGCAGTTGATGCCCCGGGAATCACAACAGGCTGTAAATCAATAAGTTGTGCTAATGGTTATTTTAATTTTAAGGCTTTGCGGGTTAAATACAAAGACAATATTAAAATCTCATACCTGATCCATGCCTTGTTTTTCCTCTACTGTTAAAATTTTTGGATTCTTTGTGACTCCAAATAATATAGTGACCTGATCACAAATTTTGTGATTATTATTCTGAAATTCTGCTAAAACTATTATTAAAGATAGTTTACTTATGTCTTGATTAAATGTGAATTACTACTTTAGCAACAAATTTCATTATTCAGTCCAATTTAATGAGTCTAGTTGTGTTTTTTAACCTACAAATCACAAAATCAGTGCTCACTGGAAACTAAATCAGAAGTGAAAAACAACAACAGCTGATTTACTGGTAGAGCTTGAACTTTACTCAGCACCAGTGAATTTTAGCATTTCATCAGAAACCAGACATGCAGGTTCAAATCTTGTGTTCACTTCTTGACGTCTTTGTAATCACGCAAGGATTACAAACACAAAAATGTGCACGAAATTAAAGAATCAAAGCATTTGCATAAATTGTGTTCAGCTGTCAATATGACTTTCTGAAAATATGACGTTTGTTTCAATGTGATATTTTTCATTTAAATGTGATCAGGAGGGAAAAATACTGAGGTGCTGAAATGAAATCACACACTGGAGCTTTAAACTTTTTGGCCCTAATTCATGGTCAGTCTACCTCCAACACCTCGAGGTTGTTCAGACAGACTGTTATCGTGGATCCAAGGCAAATCAAACGTGTTGTAACCTCACCAGCCATCTGGATCTTGGAAGCTCTTTTTCAGTTTCTCAGAAAGGATTGCTTTGCAGAAAAAAATGAAATTTGAGCCTGATGAAGCCAGATGGCTCACAAGGTTAGAGTTGTTCAACACGCAGCCTTTTAAAAGCGACTTGCATACAATACTGTATGTATACTGTATGAGCCTCAGAGCCCTGTGATCATTTCGTCAAACTGAATCTAATAAACCGCATTACCAAAGTGGAGAAAAATGTGGGTTTTTTTTCTTTTTCTGATATGTATGGAAGATTCCTTGATCACTATAATTAGGAGAACTCTAATGAGGCAATTATAGACAACTGATGAAAGCAGTTTGATGAGTTGTACACAAAAAAGAGTGAATATCTGGAAAAAAAGCAGCAATAAATGTAAGTTTGAATTGACCCGAGTAATTAAAGGCCATGTAAATACTTACTTCCAAATCAGCTACATTAAATATTAATCATGCAGGTGCTGGCCAAACATTCCCCAGAAGTTGTGGGCAAACTTCAGAATAAAAGAAAAAACACAGCAGTGTATTAAATCGCAAATTTAATTTTAGAACAAGCAAAATAACACATACAGCAGCCAGTTCTTTCACGTTGAGCATTTTTCTCATCTCGGGCTGCACACTTCTCACCGTGTGCAGAGACACGAGCTGTAATCCACTCTGAAATGCAGCGGCCGAGACGAGAGCTTCAGTAAAACTGTTTAGGCTCGGATACCTAATTTACACTTGCAGCAGTGCAGCAAATACTTTCAGTGCTCGGGGCAGATAGTGAGCTGGTGGCTTATTGTTAAAGATCTGCCTGAAGGCCAGCTGGGCTCTGACAGACCAGAACTCAGTTTACATGAGCCGAAATTGTGAAAAAAAAAACTTTAGAATTTAACTTTATAAAAATAATAAATTACTAATTATTTCTATAAAATCATTGTTTCAGTGGTTTTGCATGTTTTATACCATTTACAACTTTTATTTTTCATCCTGACTAACTGTTTTGCATAAGTTTTACCTTTTTTTTTAAACTATTTTGTTATCTATCATTGCAGAAATCTGTTGTTTTCCCTTAATTTCTGTAAAATATGAAAACCTGAAAAGGAACTCTGCTTGGGTTGCGTAAATGTTGCATTGCTGTTGCATATACTTTTTAATTTTTCAAAATGTGTGCAATGATGCAACAATATTACAGTTTTTGAGGAAAAAAAACTTTGTTTAGTGTAAATGGAACCCAAAGACTGTCTATGAATAAAACCTGCACGTAGAATTTTACCTGTATATAAAATTATCAGAAACAATGTCACATCATTTGTAGACACTCTAGGGAGCTATATTCAAACACAGTGGTTAATTCTTTAAAGGTTAAGAAAGTTCTGTGTATTTTTTGTTATTATCAACAAATCCCATTGAAAGCCAAAGACCAACAAACTGTTGCCCTTTTTTTAAACTTTCTATCCAGTCTGCGGCCCAAAGTCCATTAGTTCTTACTGATGGCATAAATCCTTAAAAATAGCTACACAGTAGTTTGATTTTTTGTTAAGGTTTATTAATTTCCTAAACAGCTGGGCACTGTAGTTTCTACAAGATATTACTCAAACTGGAGAAAATAGTGCATTTGTTGGGGACTATTTTTCAGCTGCGGATTAATACACAATGTATGTGTATGTGAGGTCGAGTCACACTAAACTACAATGTGTGTATTCATGGTGATAAAGGAGCGTGTAAACCAGTGCAACAGCGTAGCTCACTGTGCATTTGTCTCCCCCAATTAGAACACAGACATTTACACTGGTGCAAAAAAAATGGCACAAACTGGTGCATAAAATTCACCAGATGCAGGAAATAAATTGTTTGATGCTCAAAATCTTCCCCAGTGCTGGAACCAAACCTACGTCCTTGCAGACTTGTTTGCCGAATTAATTCATTTTCAGTTTTGTTCTTTTCATGGCATTTGACGACAAAAGAGGAAAAAGAAAAGTACAGAACATGACCAAACTAACCTTCATAAGTCTCTCCTTAAAAAAAGAAGGGGAAATGTTATCTAAATAGTTTTCACTAAGGGAAAATCAATGTTTTTACGGTTTCTCAGAAAATATGAAATAAGTTTTTTATTCTTGATTGTTGCAGAGTCATACAGTATACCTGATTTTTCTACAGATAATAGTTTCATTAAGTTTTTTTAAGAAGTTTGTTTTAATTTAAAAGGGTGAAAAAACGCAAACAGCTGCCTTTTTTTTTTACTATTTAAAAGAATGTACATTTTTACGAATACTTTTCAGAAAGAAATAACTTGACAAATAAGTTTATTTTGCGATCGACTCTTGAGAAATCCTCAAACATCTCTGTCACATCAGTCCGCCTCTCAGTTCCCAGCGCAGAAACTCTTTGCATAGGCCAGATGAGGATGCAGCACACCCTCCTCATCTGCCTTTTTCTTTTTCTTTTTGATGACCGTGATGACAGAGTCACCTGATGCCGATGACGTCGGCGCACTCTGGACGCACGGCCGGTTCAGACCGGTGTCTGTGTGGGCTCGCTGTGCCAGCTCCAAACAGCAGGAGTGTGGCCGAGGAGAAAGGAGGCGGCCTGGGGGCAGACTCTGTGTCAGCTGATAGTGCAGAGGGTGGGCAGGGCCGGGGGGAGGGTGGCATGCTCGGGCGCGAAAGGCTCGCCAAGACCCACACTCTTTTGGCATTTTGGCAAGGGCAAGCGGCAAAATAAAATGATCCAATTTAAGCTGGTTTAGGAGTGCCGGAGAATATTCAAATATTTATTTTTGCAGGGCATTCGGGGAGCCTGTGCTTGCTCCGCAGATCAGTGAGAGAACCAAGTTTTCGGCTGTAAGCTGCAGCGCCATCTTGATAGCCTGTTGGCCTCCAGTGGTGGAAAATGGATCTGACGGTGGAGTTGTGGATCCCGCTGCTCAGCTGTCTCCTCTCTCTGCATACCTCCTTTTCTTAATTACACTACCTCTCGTCTTTATGTGTCGTTTTTAGGTTCAGTATTTCTCTATATTCTTTTATCAGGACAAAACTTTAAATCTAATTGAAAACCCAACAAGACACAAAATGTGTAATTTATCAACGTGTGCTATGATAATAAAGCCTTTGCTAAATTGTTTCCCGTAAGTACCAAAAAATAATGTCCAGCGCCCGTCTATATTTTTTCTCGGAGACTGACATTGACGGCAGGATCTCTCAAATGATTGCTTTTTAATGCCATTATTGTTATTATGGTTATTATTACTGCTAATGAGGGAAATACAGCCCTGGTTTTCCTCAGCATGAATTTCACCATGGAAATAAATGAGTAAAAAAGCCTTTATTGAATTACACTAAAAGCAATCTCAAATAAATGGGCCTTGAATCTGCCTCCATGAGACGATGCTTGCTATGGTATAATTTCATTGTGTGGGGAACGAGGACAGCCGGGCCAAAGACACAGACAGACCCCTGATACGGCGGCTTCAGTATCGTCTTGGAAACATATCCATGTGCGTGTGTGTCTCTAGAGTGGACTAACATCTTATTTTTTTTAATCCCGTTTTGTGTGTCCTCCCTCCTGCTCTGAAAGATGTCAAACAAAGGGGCACTGCCATCGCTGATGCTGCTGATATGATGTCGTTCATATTCAGTTTATAAATAGAACAATTATGCAATTATCAAAACTGCAACTCTGACCCTGTGTGGTGTTTAATACGGCAACAATTTCACAGCAGTAACATCTGTCCTGCATCACAGCTGCAGAACATGTTTCATGGTTGGTGAACTTCTGAAGTAAAATTAGACTTTTCCTCTATTTCTCACGTTGAGTCAAATTGCAGTTTTTAGCATGCAACAACCAATAAAGGGGGGATTTCTAAAAGCTAAATCTGGATCATTCCTCCCTTGTCAGACCAGTTTGTGGTTATCAACAAGTTACATCAGTAGTCACTTTATGTTCTACATGAGCAGCTGAGCTCTCCTGGGATGTTTATTGTGAGCGTGTCAATAGACTTTGTTGGCGTTTTAGAGATCATGACCTCTGTTACATAAACGCTCCATTGTAGAGCGGGTCACTGCAGCAAACGGCTCGAAAATAACATGATGTCAGGCCGACAAATCGGGCTGATAATCATGTTTTTAAGTTGAGTTTCAGTGACAGAGAAAGGAATAATTGAGTGACTTGTGATTACGTTGAGTCCTAAAAGTAAAAGTTGAAAAAACAAACAAACAAACAAAAATTGCCAGTGTAGTATCCTTATTTCAACTTATTTTCAGTGTGAATTATAACAGACAAGCAATGACGGATAGGTTTAGTTTTACCATCGAAGGGGGACGCATATCAAACAGGGGAAGCTAAGATCCTCGCCTAGGAAATTTTGAGCAAAAAACTCTTTTCTTTTTCCATTTTCTAGAGGATTTTTCTGCATGAATTTATGGTATACATGTCTTTAATATTGTCAGAATAAAAGTTTTCAGGTTTTTATTGGAGGGGACAAATGCACATAAACTAAATATTGAGGGGGACATGTTCCCTGATTCAGTCTCATTTCAAGATACTGCCTCTGATTTCTGATCCATTCTTGTATTTTAAGGAACTACGACAAGACATCTTTTATTTTGGAAAGGATGTCATTAACCTGATCGAACTTTCAACTCACAGAAAAGGAGTGTATAACTAATTACTAAGTACTTTCATTTCCGTGGATATTAGTTTTTTTACTTCTACATCACTACATCTCAAAGGGAATTATTTCTAACAGTTTATAAAAAAAGACACTTCCATCTCAGGTAATTTCATTTAAATGACTGAAAATAACATTTAAATTAATTTAGAAAAGTCTAAAGTCTTAAAAAAAAAAAAAAAAACAACAAACCTATGCTCTTCTCTCTAACCCAATTAATTGTTCATGACCCGTCACATTAACTTGTGATCCACCTTTACAATATATAAAGCTGCTAAAAATAGCTCCACCTCCATCAGCTCTAACTGTA